>NW_022103968.1:50715512-50745235 GCF_000313985.2 Echinops telfairi | reverse complement strand
TTTGGGAATGATGAGGGCAACAAATGTATAGATGTGCTTTACACAATTGATCTATGTATTGTGATGAATTGTATGAGCCCCAATAAATTGATTTAAAAAAAGAAGAAGAAGAAGAAAGGGCTGGCAATCCACATGGGAAAAGTCAGCCTTGAAAGCCCCGTGGAAGACAGCTCTGCTCGGACACGAGGGATTTGCTGCGAGGGGGGATAATGCCTGAGCGGCAGCTGGCTTCCACCTACTGCAGTATGTGATGCAGAAAAGCGAAAAAGTGCCGCTCAAAACTATGGATACCTTAATTTAAGAAATATTACAATGTGACCCGCTGGTTGACTGGTCAGAGCCTCCATTTAAGTTTATACATTTCTAAAAAATGGAGTTGCCATCCATCCATCCTTTGACCAAGGAATTCTGCCCTCGGGTTTATACATCGAAATTGTGCTTTGAGCCTCCTGGGAGGATTCAAGTCATGCTCCTTTTAAATGTTCTGGGAGCAAAAAGATGCCTGAAGTGGCAATAACAGGAGTGTGGTGTAGGGTGGATGGTGTCAAGTTGACTAACAAACTTCTCCAAGGACAGTCCTTGCTTCCTTTGAGGCCAGGCCAGGGGCATTGCTCGGATGGAAAACCATTCCTCAGCATGCGCTTCCCCGCCTTTTTCTCACCAAAAGAGTTCTCCGAAAACTTCCTCCGAATAAGCCCCCCAAATAATCCTTTGTCCTTTGAAAATAATCCGTCAAGTCTGCCCCTTTGGAGTCCTGAATAATTGGTGGTCATAATCCTCTGAGCGGATAGTCTGCCTGGAGGTCAGCTGGCCCAGCAGATCCTCTCAGAAGCAACTAATTTGATTGGAACTATTTTTGAAATTTCCCTAATGAAACTACAAAAAAAAAAACAAATCCGCAAACCCATTGCCATTGAGTCAGTGCTGACATAGCAACCCTCCTGTGGGTTTCTGAGACTGTAACTGTTTCCAGGAGCAGAAAGCCCAGTCCCTCTCCCACAGAGCTGCTGGTAGTTTCAAACTGCCAACCATGCAGATCACAGCACCACACATCACCACTGATACCACCAGGGAGCCTTAATGAAACTAAGGTCCTTGTATTACTGAGAAAACTTGTCTGTAGCCATCCACTGTTCACAGAGACACGTATCATTTTGTTGTTGTTGTTTGGAATAAACCCATGCATCATGTATGAACTGACACTTCAAAGCAATACTTTTTATTGACCCTCATGTTATAGGTATTTGTGTATGTCATCTTCTCTACCCTGGTGGTTTAGTAGGTTAAAAGTTGGGCTGCTAATGACAAGGTTAGCGGTTTGAGTCCACCAGCCTCTCTGAGGCAGAAAGATGAAGCTTTCTGCTCCCATAAAAATTTACAGCCGTGAAAATCTCAAGGGTCACTATCAGTCAGAATCAACTCGATGGCAGTTGCGTTTTTTTTTTTTAATTTACATCAAGTGTGCTTTATTCCCTCCACAGGTATTCTATTAAATAAAGCACCATTTATTATATACTGCCAGGCCACAGCCAGAGAGGATTCTGTACAGAATCAAATTTCTTGTGGTTGTCACGTTTTTAAATTCAAGAACAAAACCTTACCCGTCCTTAACTATGGGGCCCTGGACAGAATAAATGTTGAATAAATGTCTCCATCACTGTGCTTGTCAAGTCAGTTGAAACTATGTAACTAATAGATGCATTCATCACTAGGGAGGTAATCTCAACTCCGTTGTATCCTATTCCATTTAATTCTTGGATAATGCTTGTTAACAGCACAGGCTCCTGGTCAGTTGGTTCCCCGTGTGATCTGTCTTCATGGCGTATGCTTTTCTCCGACTTAACTCTAGGAGCTGTGACTTGGCCAGAGACCCCTGCTCCTCGGAAGCACGTTTGTCGTCCATGAATATGCTTGCCTATTATGAAGCAGAGTAGAAAGAGTAGAAATCCCTTTTACCCTCATTCCAGCTCCTATGCCAACAATTGCTACTAATTTTATAGTCTCTGTTTTTAGGAAAAAATTAGGGTTCATGTGGGCTTTAAGCAAATAAATTGCTTATATCTGAGAACCTGAGTTTTCTTTGAGTCTGTCTTCATGAGAAGTATTAAGGAAGCATAAATTGTCAACAAGGAGGAAAGATGAAGATTTTCATGTTTTTATAGCACCGATGAATCACACAACATTCCTCCAGTTTTTTAATGCTTTTTCCCTCTCCCTCAGCCCCCAGTTCTACCTTACAAACCCAGCTAGACCAGAGCATGTACACTGGTACAGATAAGAGCTCTCGACACATGGAATTCAGGCCAGATAAACCCCGCAGAAACAATGGGAGTAGCACTACCATGAGGGTAGGGGGCAGGTGGGGGGAGAAAGGGGGAACCGATTGCAAGAATTGAAATATAACCAGCCCCAACTCCTCCAGGGCACAAGCAACAGAAACGCGGGTGAAGGGAGACAGCGGACAGTGTAAGATATGAAAGCCATAAGTTATAATTTATCAAGGGTTCATGAGAGTGTGGGTAGGGGAGGGAGAGACAAAAGAGGAGCTGATACCAACAGCTCAAGTAAAAAGAAAATGTTATAAAAATAATGATGGCACCATATGTACAAATGTGCTTGGTACAATTGATGTATGTATTGTTATAAGAGCTGTAAAAGTACCCAATAAAACAAGTTATTATAATTTAAAAAAAGATTTTCACATTTTGGAAATTCTTTAAAAACAAACAAATAAATAAAAGTTTATAAGGGCTAGCTTCTAGATACACTGGCTATTTAATGACTATGGTTACCCAGCAATTCTGTTCCTTAGCATCAAACAATTATCCCTAACTAATCTTTGCTTACCATTCTGGGGGGACCTGAAAGATATGCCCTTTGGTTTTGAATTGCCTGCCCTAGCTGTGCCACATGAGCCCTTTTTACTCTTTCTCCCGAAGTGGATGAAACCCAGCATTCAGCCGGGGTGCACACCCAGCTTGCAGAAAGAGCTCTTTTTTTCTGATCCACTTATTTATTTATTTAGGTTGTATTCATGAGATCACACGTTCAGTGAAAGGTTGAAAGTTCAAGTGGCAAATCCAAGGCCAAGTGCTAACAGTCAACAGTTTGCAGCGAACACATTCTCCGTTTCTCCCCCAGAAGCGGCTGTTGGGGGATGCATTAGTGCTCCTGCCCGCCTTCGCGGTTCTCACGTCCGCTGTGCTGCTGCTGCCAGCCCTGGAGTGGAAGGGCTTCTCCAGGTGCCAGTTCTTACTAGGGAGGCAGCAACCACAGTTGATGTGTGTAATGTGTGTGAGCAGAGCACTTGTGTTTCAAGACCTCTTCTGCCTTCAGAAGTGACAATCTTTAAATCGTGCTGGGGACAGAAGGTCTGCTCTATTCACCCAACATGCAGTCATTGGGATGTCATGTGCATGTCACCATGCCAGATGTTGTGGGCCTGGGTGGGCTGGATGAAATTACTGATATTTGCGGGCCAACTGTTCTTGTGTGGCTTATGCTTCTACAAGGTAGAACTAAGGATCCCTTGAGTGGTAGAACAATGATGACCATCCATGATAACTGTATTGTCGTTGGATGGCGTCCTGTTGGCTTTCACGGTGACCCCACATACCCGAGAAGAAGTGCCCTAAAGGCTTTCATAAGTGGCAACCCAGAACTTCAGGTCTTTCTCCTGCAAAGCTGCTGGGTGAGTTCAAACCACTGACCAGTTGGTTAGCAGGTTAACGCTTGGGCTTAGGTCCTTTTGGGAGGCAGAATAGAAAAGGTGGCACTCTCTTCCTTTCCCTGCATTCCGGCTCCTGTTCCACTGAGCCTATAATAATTATAATTATAACGGATACCCATATACAGAGGCCTTACTCTGGCATTCAAATGCCACTATTTCCTCAGGAGGGCCACTGAGCACCTTCGGGGCATTGAGTTTGGGGCTTCCGTTCATAGGACTAAGAAGATAAGTACGTGAATAACTGAAATCCACATCCTCCCAACTCTACGCCAGCCAGACTCAAAACAAGCTAGCTGCAGTGACCAAGAATTAAGACAAACTTGGTTTGTTTGAGAAAACAGCAAGCAAATAGAGGCACCTCCTTTAGCCCCTGGAAACCTCATCTGCCAATGAGGAGAGAAGGAATTTAGAATTTGTATAGGAAACCGTCGTTTTCCTGGACAATACTTTTAGCTCAAGGGAAACAAGTCCAGCAAAGTGTGGTAATGGCAGAGCTGATAGCTAGTTTAAGTTCGCACCTGAAACATTGGGCCCCTGTCTCTCACTTAAGCTGAAAGGAAGGCTGCAGCACACTAGTCACACGTGTGCTCCCCAGACTCGTAGCACAGCATCGCCTGGGGGCTGACCTTTCCTGAAACACAACCTCCATATGAACCCTTCTGGAGAAAGGTGAGGTTCAGAGACTCAACATGTCGTTTTGTCGGTACTTCATCTTCACGGAACACTATGTTATTTATTATATTTTAAGTCCGTGGGGTTTCAAAATACCTGCCATTGTGCAGTTCTAGTCAGTAAACATTTATCTAGTGTGTACAGTACTGCTTTAGGAGCTCGGTACAAACGGAAAAAAGAATAATAGACGGTCTCAAGTTTCTTAAAAGACTCCTATATGGATTCATTAGAAAACAATAGAAGCTAGAATATCAAGGCCTACGTGATATGATGTAATAGTGGTTGAGTAAGGGTGAGATCAGCGAGAGTCAGAACATCCATTCTCTGAAAGTAATTCAAGCCACCAGTGTTTTCCTGGAGAGGAAGCCTGTACAAACAGTAAACTGAACTTTGTTACGCCAGACCCAGGGCAAAGAAGCATAAGACATAGCTTACTCTGCTTAAGTGTGTGTATGATTATATGTGCATTTATTTGCCCAATTTGTGAGGCATGCTAAAATTGGGTGTATGTACGTATAGACTATTTCTAAGTTTGTGTAGCTCATTTCCTCCCAAATGATTGCATTCATTTATACTTTCTCTAACAATAGGGGACAAGTCCCCTTTCCGTTTGCCTTCTTCGACACTGGAAATGTTTTATCAATATTTTTCATCTTTATTAATCCAGTGTGAAACTAGCGTTTTGGTTTTGTTTGTATTTATTTAAAGTTTGTAAGTCTGAGTAAAATTTCGTATGCTTGTTTTATTTGTGTGCCCTTTGCTTCCGTTTTGTTACTGAAAGGCTTTCTGATTTGTAAGAATTCTGTGTTTCATGGCTGGCAGTCCTTTGTGCAACAAGTTGCCTGTGGGTTTTCTCACTTGCCCTCTTTGAGAAAGGAACATGTTGTCGGTGAACATTTGCACAGCACAGTAGGTTGCCTTTTAACAACTTCCACTCATTGTTCAGGGACAGTGCACAGGACTCATGGGTAATGTTCATTTCATGAGCCGATCTGTTATTTAGGTGTAAGGTGATTGACTTTATTTTTTGAACTTTTATATTGGGGGGTGGTGGAATGCAGAAATGTTACACATTTTGTGCAAAAATGGGTGGGTAATTTCAAGAGTTTGTGGAAATGCTCCAGTATTGTTTCCTCCCACGTTCTCACAGACCTTTTGAAGCCCTCCTCGTGTAAACTCTGTTCTTTACGACTTGGAATTCCCTAGTTCAATGCTATCAAAGTCTCCATTCATGTTCTGGGTTTATTTTGTGCATCCATAGTTTTAAGATATGTGCAAATTGTTACGTAAAGAGTAAAGAAAGGACCTAGCTTCGTTTTGTTTTCTAATGCAGGGGTTCTCAACCTTCTAATGCTGCGGCCCTTTCATACAGTTCCTCATGTTGTGGTGACCCCCCCAACCATAAAAGTATTTTCGTTGCTACTTCATTACTGTCAATTTGCTACTGTTATGAGTCGGGCGACTCCTGGGAAAGGATCAATTGACCCCCAAAGGGATCGCAACCCACAGGTTGAGAACCGCTGTTCTAATGGGTAACTGAATGCTGGGACCCAATTAATGAATAATCTTTTTACCACTGATTTCAAATGCCACCACTGTTAGATATTAAACTCCCAAATTAACTTGAGTCACTTAATTAGTTTTGAACCAGTTTTTGGAGTTCTTGGCATCCTCCCCAGATCAGTCTGTGCTCCAGAATGAATTGCTAGTTAGAAAGGGACCACACTGACTCCAACAGCTTCCCGTCAACACTGGATCCAGAATACTTTTACAGAAAGCAATCTTTTCATTAAGAATGCATGGTCATGCCCCTTAAGGATATATCTCTGCGAATATAAGCAAAATGAGAGCCTCTGCTACAGTAGCTTCTTAATAAAAGATTTGTTCACTGAATTGAATGAGTGGGATAGGGATTTGATATTGTCATAATACATCTGTTCTTCACTATCTAAAAGGCTAACATATTAGTGACTATAACTCACCCACTTGTTATTTAGTATTATTTGACATAGGTCATAAAACTTTTTTTAAGACACTTTATCTGGGGCTCATACAGCTCTTACCACACTCCATCCATCCATCCATTGTGTCAAGCACATTCGTACATTTGTTGCCATCCTCATTCTCAAAATATTTGCTTTCTGCTTGAGCCCTGGGTATCAGCTCCTCAATTTTTTTTGGATGTAAAACTTTTGATACTCTAGTTCCTGAGTGAAATAGGAAAAAATTACATATCTAAAAACATCCTCAATATTTTTATTTATATTTGCAAACTACTATTAGCAAGTAACCTAATGGCCAACAAGATTTTTAAAACGGAGGGAAAAATTTTAAAATGCAAGTTTTAAAACATCAAGTTTATTGTGTGACAGGTGAGAAACAAAGCTTGCCTATCCACTCGTGCACACGTCCCCACATGTGCAGATGGACACATGCAAATGTGCACACTTTTATGGATCCTTAAAGCCTGGAACTAGGAACATCAAAATGATACGTTTTTGCTGGGGGTAATATTTCAGACCCATCTCCCACTTTCCAAAATGTTCATCATGCTAATTTTTGCTTCTACAGTAATAAAATAAATAGCACCCTGAATCTAATTTAATGCCTGACTGCAATGCAGACACACCTGTACAGAGACCCTCAATCGGGCAGTGTTTCCTAGTATTGACTGCTGATTATGCATTTGGAGCTCTGTGCCATGAGAAAGGGGTGAAACAAAGTGGTCTCTATACCCAGGCTGCTGTGCTGAAGACCCACTTAGGCTAAAGAGCGGCCAGGCTTTTGAAAATGAGCAGGTCAAAAAGTGAGGTTTCCTTTCCGTTTTTCATGCATGCACAAAGCCCATTTCTTTTAAATCCTTTTCTCTTTCAAATCTTTGGGATTTATGAAGAGTACAGAAAATTAGGCTGTAGACCCATCTCTGCACAGGCTGTTGTGGCTATGAAATAAGGAAATTGTGGACCAGCTCCCCCTGACTGTCCCCTTCTCTGCTCTGGTTTCAAAGACGTACGCCCTCATCCTTGTCTGGTACCGCCCAGGTGGGCCAGACGCCTAGCAACCGTGCGCACCACAGAATGAAGCACTGCGCCATCCTCAGGACGGCTGCTATCTGCGAGCCTCTAGTTGCCACAGTTTATCCACTGAGTGAATCTTATTCTTGCTAAAACACTACAAAAAAAAGAGTGTAAGCCCTGGATTTAATGCTAATAGCAAACATGAGGGGTATTTTCAGGGGGAAGAGCAGTGACATTTTAAGAGAGTCATTCGTTGTAATGGTCCCCTGTCCACTCTGACCCCTCTATTGACTGGGGGTGAGACTGGTTCCCCTAGCACTGAGACCACCATAGGGGGTGGAGTACTGCAAATCGATTGTGGTACTCCTTTGCTTGTGAGTCTTAGAAGTTCTTCTTAACCAGTGCTCACTGAAATCAAGGTCTCTCACTTCTTTTCCATCAGGACAGACTGGCGTCAGAGCTGCCTTTCTCTCTTTTATTCTTCAGCTTTCTATACCCACGCCAGAACACTTCTGGATCATGTTTGTGGAATGTGATGCTGGGGGAATGATGTGAGAAGCCTAAAATCAATTTGCAGATGACTTTGAACACTCAGTTTTCATATGTGACAACAATCACTTGTCAGCATAGCTACATGGTGCCCAGCTCCCCTGCCAGCTGTTTTAACCAGGGCCACGGCAGATGAGCCTGGGAGAACAGTGTGCACCAGAACTTCCATTTCCCTTTGAAGGAAGGAGGAAAAAGGAACCGCAAAGCAGACCTGTTGGATTGGTTAAGACTAGAGCACTCTCAGAGACGATTCCGCTGACATACTCTTCAAATCGTGAACTCTCACTATAAACTAACTTAACTTGAACTGAAGATAACTACTGAGGTGCCCTTCTAGCTAAATAAATTGGTGCCTTCCCTCACCCCCAAATATTATGAATACCACCATAAATTCCATGTCCTTTTATAAAAGTCACCTGTATCAAATGGTCACCAATTATTTCAAACAGAGATGAGAACTCCAAGGGGGCAGGGAAACGAGATGAACGGAAATGGAACAACCGGAACAGAAATAGGAGAATGTTCCTCCACCGTGAAGGATGTAACCAGTATCGCCAACCAACTCGTGTGGAAATTGTCTAACAGGAAATTAAACTGCTGTAGATACCGTCTTCAAAACACAATAAAATTATTGACACACAACCATAAGCCCCTCTACAGGAGGAAGAACAACAGAACATGGGGGAAGGGAGACAGCGGTCCCTGTGAGAGATGAAAATACTAACAATGTACAATCGGTCAGGGGGTTATGAGGGTGGGGAGTGAGGGAAGGGGAAAAAAAGAGGAGCTGATACCAAGAACTCAATCGAAAGTAAATGTCTAGAAGAGAATGAGGGCAACATATGTACAAACGCGCCCCATTCAATTGATGTACGGATTGTGATAAGAGTTGTACGAGCCCCCAATAAAATGATTTTTTTTAAAAACACGATAAAATTGTACTTTTTAAAAAGTTATGTGCTGGAGCTCAATAGAAAATAAATGTCTAGATAAGAATTATGGCAACATACGTACAAATATGCCTGATACAATTGAGGTATGGATCACTATAAGAACTATAAGAGCCCCCATAAAATGATCTTTTAATTTAAAAGAAGTTATGTGCTGGCTCGCTGATGTTGAAAGCTGGTGATCTCAGTGGAACTAGTAGGGACGGGCAGGTGGCACCTGTTTTATTGCATTGGTTTGAAACTAAATGATGGAGATCTGCCTAACCACAGGACAAGGTAGGACGGCCCCGTGAGTTTCCAGGACTGGAACTCTTTAAAAAAAGCTCTCTTTTTCCCCAAGGAGCACCCGGTAGTGTCGAACTGCTGATCTTGCAGTTGACAGTTCAACATGAAATCAGTATGCTAGGGCTCCTAAGCCAGAAACAACAACGCCTGAAAATACAGACCGATGTGCATGCATTTTCCACCCTGGCCTTTGCCCGAGAGCAGTGGTTCTCCAAGTGTGGTCTGTGGAGCTTGACCCTGTTAGAAAAACGGATTGTCAGGCCCCACCCCAGACAGACTGAGGAAAGAAGTCTGGAAATGGGGCTCAGCCATCTGTAGTTCAACAAATCCCACAGGTGATTCTGAGGTGTGTTTAAGTTGGAGAAGTAAGACTCCTACAAGAATAGAACAGCCCCCCACCGCTACAGGTTTGCTGCCAGCATCCGTTTCCTTTACGTATGACTGCAAAGGACGTAAATGCAGCCACAAACTAGGGAGCAAGATGCCACCTCCAGCCCCACTCATTTCTCTCTTACCTAGTTTTGAAGTATTTTCATAATTGAATGTGCATTTATATTATCATCTTTTAAAAAGTACTTATTCATTTCTTCTTTTTTTTTGCTTTAACTTTTATTTTAAACTAAATTTACTCCTGAGCCATATGTTTTTGCTTCTTCAGTTTCTTCTGGGAGATTTTTTTTTTTTTTTAAACACAATAAGAAAGAAAAGCTTGTAGTTAGTTCTTTATTAGATCGTTGGCCTTTAGGAGTGTTTTCCCGTCCAGTCTGTTGGGGTAACACGCCCTGGCCCTAAAGTCCACCTTCAGCATTCCCTCGGGACCTTGTTGCTCCATTCCCTTGCTGTTCCGCTGTACTCCCCCAGTGCTTTGCCTCGGTGTGGTGGGATTAGATCTGGTGCAATTCCCACACTGTGTCTCTGGTGTTGTCCTCTGCAGGCCATGGGTCAGTGAGGGGCATCATGTCTCATAGTGGGGCTGGCCATGTGGATTGGCTGCTCTAATTGGGGTCATCGTCCTCAAGGCCTGGTGGGCCAGGATGTGCTCCAGTCTCTCCTCCTCCCCCGTCATCTGCTCCTGTGTGCTCCAATCAGATATGCCCCTCTCCCGGAGATCTTTTTTCTTCTGCGCAGCCTCCTCCTCTGGTTCAGGAACAGTTTGTTCCTTTTCACTGAGGATGGTTTCAGTGTGGCAGGGGGGAGGGAGTTCACGGGTGGGTTGATCCGACCATGAGCTCTGTAAGTCCGGCAGCGCATCGTGGAGGCTTGGTCCACCTGGATGTGCTTAATGACCAAAGAATCCACATCTAAACCCTTCAGTTCAGTTTTACTCTTTGCATTTTTTAACACGTGCAGCAAATTCAGCCCTCTTCACTAAGAAACTAGATGTTAGCGTATGTATAATCCCCTTCCATTTCTCCTGCCTCCTCTCAGTTTTCATTTTGTGTGCTCCCAGTGAGTGTCTTTATTAATTGTCGGCAATATGCTTTAATTCCTAATTCTTCACCCCTGAATTTAGTACTAGGTATGGTGAAGACTTTAACCCAGCTTCACTTTTGTCCTTCTCCCTCCACGACTTCAAAAATGTCAAGATTTCTATCAGACTATTTGTTGATCACGACTTCTGATAAATGGAAATAAGTGAAGAGTGTTTGCAGTCTGGTGATCCTGTGAATATTATTTACTAACGAATGAAGGGATGCCGTGGAGCCCTGGTGGCATAGTGGGTTAGGAGTTGGACTGCTGACCGCAAGGTCAGCGGTTTGAATCCACCAGCTTCTCCACAGGAGCATGATGAGACTTTCCGATGGGTACATGATGGGTACATGATAGGACTTTCCGATGGGTACATGATGGGTACATGGTGGGACTTTCTGATGGGTACTTTCATGATGGGTACATGGTGGGACTTTCTGATGGGTACATGGTGGGACTTTCTGATGGGTACTTTCATGATGGGTACAGCCAAGGGTAACTGTGAGTTCAAATCGACTCAAAGGCAGTGAGGGTTGGGTTGGTTTCGCTGCTGTCTGTTGGTCTTTGACTTAATGTCTGGCACTGTCTACCTGTGTCACATCCTCATGTCCTTTGTCGCTTGCCTGTATGTGGTCCACAGGCCAGCATTGTGCCTTGATAACATTTCCCAATGTGTTTTCTGTCGGAGTTCGCTTAAAAAGTGGTGACATAAATTGAGGAAATCCTTGAGTCAGCGGACTCATGCCGCTGCCCTGCTTCTCAAAGCCTTTAATTTCTAATTAGAATCCATCAGTCTTCACGAGAGGAGTTGGTATGTAACATTTCACCCATGTGTTGGGTCCTGATCCCCTCTTTCCATCAGCTAGCTGAAGGAGTTAGGGAGACATGCTTGGTAAACTTCACCCTATCAGAGCCGTAGGTTCTCTATTCCCAGAGACTGAATTTCTGGCTAGATTCTGCTTCCAACCTTCCTTCCACTTGACTTGCCTGGACTTGGTGCTCCGAGGGGCAGGCTGCTGCTCACTGAGATCTTCGTTCTCACTCATGGGACCCAAGAATGCCGTTTTCCCTTCCGCCACCCCATTACGCTGCAGAGAGCCACAGGCAGACCATCATAATGTAGTCCAGGGTGCCAACACCATTTGGCCTCGCCGTGGCTACTTCATTGATGTTCGCTGAACAAATACTATGATCTCAAGGCCATGTTTCCCAAGTGTTGCTGTCTCCGAACTTCTCTTCCAACTTTTCCTAACCAACCTCCTCCTCTGAAGGTATTTTCTTCCTGAAAAAAGCGGATTTAGCTTACAGTATAAAATGACTCTCGTCAGAAAGCGAAGGTTCCTGTGGTGCATGTGCATTTCTGATGCCTGAGATGCGGTGATTTCACTTACACATTTTTATCGACTTGGAGGAAAAGATCCTTTCTGTTAGACTGGACAGCTGGGGAACATAGGAAGTGGACAAACATTTCGTTGGTCTGATTTGGGCTTCTTAAGATAACATAAACCATCTTTGAGGGCCAAGGCCTAGTCACAGTGGTACATATTGCAGAAATAAGCAAGCCTGGGAATAAGCACAAAGTTGATATTTAATTTTTAAAATATGTATGAATCAATTTTGACTGTGAGAGCACCCTTCCTGTTACTTACAAACTTAATGCTCCTCCACCACCACCCCCTTTTGTTTGAAAGCATCATTTGTCAACAAGAAGGAAGTAGGTTTATAATTTTCTGGGAGCTGTCTGCAGCTCAGCCACCCGGAGGCAACTTGCTTTGTAGAAGTAGCCAGTTTGTTCTAGAGACCTGACACTCTGTCTGCCCCAAGGCCTGTGCCTGTGTGAATTAAGGCAGCCCTGGGACACTTCGCATCCAGTCTAGTTCTTTTCTTTTCCTTTTTTTTTTTTTCAGTCTAGTTCTTCTTTAACCTAAAATCAGCACTTCCTACTTACTTTGGCTCAGTTTTGTATTTTATTTATTTATTATTAAGGGGAGTACATATATCATTCCGTAATTCAATCACGTCAAGCAGAATTGTACAATTGCTACCGCAGTCAGTTTCACAACCTTATTTTACTTCCTAGACTCCTGGACATCATGTCCCTTTTACTACCACCCCACCCCCTACCCCGACCCCCATCACCACCACCGTACTGCTCCCTTCCCCGCACCACCACAAAAATACCCAAATTTATTCTACTTGCTGTCCCTATAGGTTTGTCAATCCTGGGTTTCATATATCAAAACCAGAAAAATGTGTATTTTGCCAACCCATTCATTTGAAAAGCCATCATTTTGCCTACTCTGTTTAAAGAATGATGATGCCAAGCACATACTGAATGTAAAGATGAGCAACACAGGCTCTCTACACTTAAATCCTTGCCCTTGATGTGGAAGATTAGATAGACACATACATAAATAAGAGGCAAGACGCGGGCGTGCCAGGTAACAGAGCCAGGAGCACAGTCCTTGTAGCTATATTCACCACAGTGAATCGCGGACATTATCTAACCATATCCATTAGTAATGACTCCTAACCCGTAGTTGCTGGAAGGAAGAGAAACAAATATAAAGCCTGACTCCGGCCCGTGAGAAACTTGATCAGGAGATAAGCCATGAATGCAGAAAGTTCAGTACTGACAGCAGAGGTAACCAACTTAAGCCAAAGATAGATGAGCTGTCATAAAGCAGAGCAAGATTAATCACCAAGTGCAATTGGCTTGCACTTCAAAAACCCTGCCTACTGGCTTCCTGCTGCCGCTTACAGTTTTTTTGAAAATTCCGGATGCCCCAGGTGCTCAGAGAGGTGCAGCTGCTGAGCAGCCCGTAGCAAGGCTGGAGAGAGAAGCAAGATCCGTTCTCAGAAGCAGAGCCCCCCTGAAGCAAATGCGTAGGAGACAGTTTTGAGCAGAGTTGGTAAGGAATCAAAGGCAAACTATAGAACAGCAGTTCTCAACCTGTGGGTCGTGACCCCTTTGGGTCTTAGCAACCGAGACACCGCTCTTCTGTCCGTCTCCAGGCGGGTCCGCCCACATGCAGATACGCCCACTTAGGAGTACCCGCTTGAAGACTGTTACCCATGCTACACCATGCTTCAAGACAAAATTTCATTTATTTGTCATTAGAAATAAATATTTCACAGCCTATAATTACATATTGCTTTGTGATTAATCACTGTGCTTTAATTATGTTCAATTTGTAACAATGAATACATTATGCATATCAGATACGATGATTCATAACAGTAGCAAAATGACAGTTATGAAGTAGTAGTGAAAATAATGTTATGGCTGGGGGTCACTGCCACATGAGGAACTGTGTTCCAGGGTCGTGGCATTAGAAAGGTTGAGAACCACTGGCAGAGAATATAGGTTCCATTTCTGAACTGGCACCAAATAACCGTGGGTTTCTTCCCTAGGGCTACAGTTTTATTCATTTTGAAACTTTGAGCTAGTTTTAAAACCTCCCTTTGCCTCAGCTTCCTTATCAGCGAAATGGGAATAATCTATTTTATAGGGCCGTAAGGAAGATAAAATAAAGCACACACTTGAAGTGCTTCCAACAGAATCTGCACAAACTAAGTCTCTCTCAAGGAGCCCTGGTAGTGTAGTGGATTTACCCGCTGGGCTGCTAATCGCAAGGTCAGCAGTTCAAACCTGCCACCCCTTCCTTAGGAGAAATATGAGGCTTCTGGATCCCGTGAAGATTTACAACTTCAGAAACTACTAGGGGCAGTTCTAGTCTGTCCTTTAAGGTCACTATGAGTTGGAATTGACTTACTGGCAGTGAATGAAGTCTGAGTCAAGAAGCCTTGGTAGTGCGGTGGTTAAAGCACTCTGCTGCTGACAAGAAGACAGCAGTCACTAGTGAAACAGAACAAGAGAGCGGTGTAGCCCTCTGTAGCTGCCAAGATTTATACCTTTGCAGTCCCTGTGGGGCAGCTTCTCTCTGTCTTCGAAGGTCACCATAAGTCACAGTGAGTGTGCGTTGGCTCGATTCTCAGCCAGTGCTAGACATTCCGTGCGCCTACTGTCTCGACTTTGAAATCTCCTCTCTGACCAGTAATGGCATAAATAATGGTATCTCCCATAAAGACCTTTTGGTGGTAATTAAGTCATGCAAAACACTGAGCTTTAGCTGCAACTTACACTGGACATGCACACTGAACCACGGGGCCCTTGGTCCTCAGTGATGTGTGTTATTATTTTTTTTGTAAAGAGGGGGTGATTCTTTTGTTAAGGAAGACCCTATTGTCTAGCAGTGGCATGACAAAGAGCCCGTGCTTAATGAATTCTAGCTAGTTCTGCCACTGCTGTTACTTCAGTGGCCACTTCGAGAGCCTCTAGTATTTTTACTGCTCCTATTCAGATACCCTGAACCCCGAGCCCTGCTCTCCAAAGAAGAAAGTTATCTGGGCAAGTCAAAAAGCCTCTTTGGTTTTACTGTTTCAAGTAGTAATGTCCCAAAGCCTGCAGGATAAATGTTGGAGCCCTGGTGGCCAAGTGGTTATGTACTGGGTGGCGATCTGAAAGGTCAGCAGGTTGAAACCACCGATGGACTTTCTACTCCCTTAAACGGTTACAGTGTTGGAAACTCACAGGGGCAGTTCTACCCTGTCCTATAGGGTCGCTAGGAGTCAGCCTCCACTCAATAACAGGGAGCTTGGTTTGGGGTGTGGAAGGATACATTTTGTGTTGTGCATTTTAGAGAGGAAGATATGCTTCTGGCAATTGTAAAAGATCTGCAACCACTGAAGCTAGATCTGTCTGATTTGCTTGTTTGTTTCCATTGACACATACAGCCTGTCCAAATGCAGCGTCCACCCGTATTCTAAATCGCAGAGACCTTTGGACCACTGAAGAAGTGAATGTGGACTTATGTGGACTAGTGACATGCCTATTGTCTACCGGGTGGCTGAGGATTCTGTGAACATGCTCAGGCAGAGATCATGAGGTAGCATCTTTTCTACGGGAGGAACGGTCCATGGGTTTCTAAGAAGGCATACTGATGGTAATGTTTTATTTCACAGCCCAGGAAGAGTCTCGGCCCCTGAGTAGATTACATTTTCATAGCAATGCGGAGGATTTAACTTCCACACATGTTAATGGAAGCACAGAGCTAGGCAGCACTTTCAAAATGTACCATTTAATGTCTGAACCTTTTCATCATGCTCGCATTTTTTTCCTAGCAAATAAACACAAATCTATTTTAGGTACTAGCAGAGCAAAGAAATGGTGTGCACTCTCTTTCACTCTAGACTTGGAGTAGATACTGATTCTCGCTCTGGAAATTCGCCAAACATCTGTGAAGCTTTCCACCAGAGTCAAACACAGAGTCTGTTTATTTTTGAATAAATCTCAAGCAAACAGCACCCTGAAATAACCACGAAAAAATCTATTATTAAAGCTCCATAAAGAAGAGTATTTAGGAAGAGTCATAGAAGAAATGAGTGTCAAGGATTTGTTTAGAAAGCAACCTAGAAATGTGATCACAGTGTGGGGAACAAGCCAGTGTCCTCTGCGTTGTAAATCCACAAGAGTGGTCAATGAGGCTGGGCAGATGCCGACATAGCACAGGTGTACCCTGATGCCATTGGTCTTAAAAATCAATAATGGAACAAAATACTATGCTTTATACCATTTAAAAAATGAATTTATGTATTGAAGATTTTCCTGTCACAAGGAAGTCTCCAGATGAATGAATCTGAAAGTGGGTCCCTTAACCAGCATCATAGCATCACCTGAGAACCTGTTAACAGTCCACATTCCTTAGCCCCAGTCCAGGCCTACCAAGTCCGAGCTTCTGAGATCAGTCTAGTGCGCATGCGTGCTGGAGAGCCACTGTTCTAAGAACGGGCAAAAGGATTGAGTCAACCTGAAGGCTATTTTCTATCCAGGAGGGTGGGTGTAGGTTTAGAATACCAGTCACCCATTCCTCACCTGGATTAATGACATTCTATGGGATTTTACCTCAGTGAGTGTTCCCTTTCGTGCTGTACTAAGCCTCTCTACAAAGAGCAGTAGAACGTGAGTTCTTCAATCAGCCAGAAATCAAATATAGAGCGAGAAACAAGGGAACAGGCTGCTTGAGTCTCCGTGCAAATGGGAAAGAGTTCTCTGGATCAGATTTCTCCCGAATATTCCCAACAGCAGTGCAAGCGGTTTTGAATTGTGGGACTAAGCTTGGAAAGCAGTGGGCTGGACAAATGCCTTAGAAAGCCAAGGTACAATGTGGATAATGAGAAGGATGCAGTGCTACTTCATTGACAGTCATGTGCATTCTCCTTTTAGCTTCTGCGCCTTCAGCAGTACATCTGTCCGCTATAGCACTCAGCAGGGTCTGTGGGGATTACTTATGTAACCCTCATTATAACTCCATGAAAGTGGGGGATACCATGAAGTATTCTTTATTTACAAATTGTGGTGAGTTGGGTAAGTACTGGAATCCTATCCCCAAGGTTAGAGGTTCAAACCCATAAACCACTCAGTTATGTGCTGCTGTAAAGACCCACAACCTCAAAACTCTCATGAGGTTCTCTGTGAGTCAGAACTGACTTCGTGATAATGGAGTGTTGTTGTTTTTTAAAACCCTCACCAATTTAACAGTTCCGACATGCATAATCCAGTGACAGTGACTACCGTACCTACTTGAGTATAAGCCGACCCAATTATCAGCTGAGGCACCTAATTTTACCATTAAAAACTGCATTAAAAATGTGCTGAAAAACTCGGCTTCTACATGAGCATATACGGTACCTTCAAGTTGCACAACCATCCTTGCTCTGTTTTTCTACATTATGCTGTCACCATGGACACACATGCTTTTCTATTTCGCTCAACATGTTTCCAAGGTTAATCTATGTCATGGCATGCAATGGAATTTCAATGATCTTGATGGATGTGTACTACTTCGTTATATGTATATTCCACATTTTGGCTCTTGGGAAAATAACATGAAATGAACATTGTGTACAAGTCTCTGCTTTGGTGTCCTACTTGGCCTCTTCTGGATCTAGGCTCACTCTTCTGACTAGGATTGAGAGGACGGGGTCAGAGAGTGCCTTGATCACTTTTGGTATCCTGTTTTACGGGCCGAAGGAGTCCTGGTGACCTAGTTGTTGGCACAGTGGGCCGCTAACCACAGTTTGAAACCAGCGGTCACGCCGAGGGGAGAGAAGAGCCTTTCTGCTCCCAGAAAGATTTACAGTCTTGGAACCCGGGGACAGCCCTGCTCTGTCCTGTAGGGTCGCGGTGAGGCAGAATTGCCCCCATGGCAGTGAGTTGGACAAAAAGCCTGTGGGGAAAGTGGACTTCGATGGTAACGGAATTTCCCCCATGAATTTTTGAAGCACCTTCATATTAGATGCTCCATCGACATTCGCTGAACTAAGGGAAGGATTTCTGGTTTGGTGTGGATGTGTATGCTTTCCAAGTGTGCGGTAACAGAAATGCCCCTGAGTGTGACGGGAAACAAAGACTACAAACCCGGGAGAAGCGCTATATTCTGGAGTGAGAGGGGAAGCATGAACCTAATAGGGAAAATATTCCGTGGGAGTCTGATAAAAGCAAATGCTGTGATTGGAAGTATGAATCGGGGCAGGAAATGAAAGGAAATGAAGGGACAATGTGACATTGGAGGAAAACAGAAAGGGTTGTGTATGAAGAAAACTTTGACAAGATTAGAGGGCTTGAGAACCCAGCAAGGAGCCAGAAGGAGGCGTCCAAGAAGAGACTGGATGGAAGATATGAAATACCATAGGGAAAATGAGCATTTTATATTCCTTTGATCAGCTAGACTGAAGGACTTTAAAGCCTATTGTTGCCCTATGATCTACCATCAAGGGAAAACCCAGCTGAGACAATTAAACCATTTCTCAGCATCCCCCCAACTGCCAAACTTTCTTCTCCGAAAGCCACCGTGGATGATTTGATCTTGGGGACACAATTCTTTCTCTGTAAATGGTTTTGGAGGCTTTCTCTTAAGACAAGGTCACTGAGCTCAGTCGCCTTGTGCCGGCTTGCTAATTTTGTCCTTAAAAATCAGCAGAGAAGAGCCAGTGGCTCATGGACAAGTTCTTCTCTCAGGTGCTCTCATCGGGCTGGCTACCTGCCAGACTGGGAAGAGATTGCAGAGCCCTGGGAAAGGGCCAAACCCACATTCTTTCTCTTCTCTCCACACGGGGGGGCTCTCCTCTCTGACTGTGCCTCTTGTGCTATGGGTGGAGTTCTTCCCTCTTCAGGATACTGCAGGGCCTGAAATGTAGGATCAAGAGCACCAGAGAACATAAGTATATATGCAGCATATGCCTGTACAATTGTTGTTTGAACGATGCACTTTTTACTTCCTTTTAAATAACTCCCCTCTTTTTTTTCTTAAAAATGCATGCTAATTTTTTTTAAAAATGCAAATAAGCCAGAAGAACTTAAAAAACATCACCACATTCTTCCCACCAAATCAGAAATAACTCCCGCTCACTATTTTGGTGTTGCTTTCTTCTGTGTACATGTGTTTGTGATATTTTTCTTCTGTAAATTCTTAATAAGGGCTAACCTTCCCCCCCCCTTTTTTTTTTACATTGTGAGGTACTGGTCACATTAAATTGAGAAAACATTATGAGAAATTAAGACCTAGAGCGAGGGATGAGTTTTGATTTGTACCCACTCTTTATGCATCTTCAAGTTTGGCTTCCTCAAGATATGTTCCCAGAACCGTAAGAGCAAACCCCAATGCCCAGAAGTCTGTGCTAATCATGGCGCCCCACATGTGAAACCATGGAGCAGCACAGAGTTTTCTTGATGATCATCTCCATTGCAGAAGACTAGTCACCTCTCCTTTGCCGTGCCAACCCTTTTGGATTCGTTGTTGGAGGTTATTGACTTGGTTCTGCCTCAGAGCCCACCTGTGTACCACAGAGCGAAACACCACCTGATCCTGAGCCGCCCCCTCATTTGTTCCCGTTTGAGCTCAGAGTTGCAGCCACTGTGACAATCCCTCTTAGCAGGGACTTTCCTCTTTGTCACCGCCCTCTACTTTACCATGCCGAGTGTCCTTCTCCAGGGACTGGTCTGCCCCAGCAACATGTCCAGAAGAAGCTCTTGGCTTTAAGGAGCTTTCTGGCTGTACTTCTTCCAAGACAAATTTATTTGTTCTTTTCATAGTCCATGGTACTTTTAAATATTCTTCATCAGCACCGTAGTTCAAATACATCGATTTTTATTCTGTGTACTTTGTTCAATGGCCAACTTTGACCTGCATGTGACATGATTGAAAATACCATGGTTTGTGTGTCAGGTGCACCTCCATTCTCAAAGTTACAGCCTTGACTTTCACACTTTAAAGATGTCTTGTGTAGCATGTTTATCTAATTCCATAACCTTGGGTTAGCAGTCATTGGCTTCTCACACTAGGGTGAGTTAGCCTTAAGTCCAAGGAGCTATATCTGTTCTTTAAATCTGCCATGGGTGAATTTGAGGTAAGGCTCAGTTTGCTTAATTGGGTTTCCACCTAGAATCCTTGTGGTGTGATAATATAAGGATGTTGTGCAACTCAAAAGGACAATCTAAAGACCCAGTTGCCTATAGCACACAGCTTTGGTTACCTAGGATTGGAAAGAAACTAGATCCAAAGTGTCCAATTAGGAACATAGCATTCCACCTTTGAATTCTATATAAATATTATTAAGCACGTTTTCCCAATGGGAGGGTACTCCACCCAGTTTACCCACTTACAGAAGTGTGATCACCTTGCCCGAGACATACATGCTCCCCTCTGCTCACCTTGACTTGGATTTCCAGTAAGGTTCACTTATCCCTCTGGTCGGTGTGCCTGTTGATTTGGGGTGAACTTAGCACAATCTTGTATGGCAGCAACTGCATAGTATTCTCTCTCTCCCCACGTCTTGAAAAGCTGACGCCAGCTGAGGTGAGGTCTCCGCTGTTGGGGTGGTTTTTAAAATGTTCTTATAAAGGGGATGGTATGTGGTCCATGGCACGAGGCAGGCCAAGTATCTTGTTACGTATGAGACTAGATTGGATTACACGACCTGAGAGCAGAACGCTGCCTTCATCTTGGTGTTATCCTTATAGTAGTGGACTTATCTAATATTTGCCCTTTTGCAATTGAATAACTTCACTCAGCATAATGGTTTCCAGGTCCCTCCGTGTCATGAGCTGCGTCATGGTGTCATTGCTATATTTTTTAGGGATGTGTAGTGTATTCCATTGGGTGTATGTACTAGAGTTTCTTTATGCATTCCACTACTGATGGGCATTTGGGCCATTTCTGCTTCTTGCTATTGTGAAGCGTGCTACAATGAATGTTTATCCTGACCCCTTTCCCTCTCCACATGAAGTTGTTAATTAATTTTGCCATTTCTTGAAAGAATTTTGTTGAGGTTTGAATGGGAATTTGTAGATGGCTTTAGGTTATATTGACATTTTGACAATCTTAAGTCTTCCTATCCAGGAAGACAGGCTTTCCTTCCATTTCTGTAGGTATCTTTTGTTTTCTTGTAATACCTAGGTATTTCATCTTTTGTGTACCCATTGTAAATTATACCATAATGTCTTTTTCTGAGCTCTCTTGGCTTGTATATAGGAACTTGACTGTATTTTGATTGTTCATCTTGTATCCTACTGCTGTACTAAATCCTTCATTGTTTCCAACAGTCCTTTGTGGAGTCCTTGGGTTTCTCTGTGTATAAAATCATATCCACAGATAGCCAGAGCTTCCCTCCCTCTCTGCCTCATCGAATTCCTTTGGTTTCTTTCTCTTGTCTAACGGCTTTGGCTTTGGTAAGACTTTCAGCACAAGGTTAAATAAGAGTGGTGATAGGAACCATCCTTGTCTACTTCCCATTTTCCAGAGAAATGTTTTCAAATTTCCCCTTTAAGCTTAATATTAGCCATTGGATTCTTGTATGTGGCCTTCATTATGTTGAGGAATTTCCCTTCTATTCATATTTTATTGAATATACATATGTAGTTTTCTGTCTTTGTGCCCTAACTTTTTATTTTATTAATTTTTTTTGCAGGCCCTAACTTTTTGAAAGAGAATTCTATTTACAGCCTTTGCCTTTCAACAAGTCCCAGCATGACTTTTGCCTGCTCCCTGCCCATGTCACTTCCTCATTCTAAACTGTGTTGAAAATGCTCTCAATGAACCAGCAATAATCAAAATCAACTTCAGAATTCAGATAATATTTCTGGAACTCTCTTGGTTTTTGTGACCCAGCCTGAATGCTCATCCTGTCTCTGCCACCTGCAGGTAGTGTGTAACATTAGGCAGGTGTCTCAACCTCTTTCTGCTTTGTCTGCCTCACTTGCCAAATGAGCACACTAATAGAACCCACTAGATTGTTATAACTAAATGAATTAACCCTTTCATGACATCTGAACCCAATTATGCTCATCTTCATTTTCTGCCTCTTCAACAAAGAGTGGGAAGTTTCCATCCCAGTTTAAGTGCATACTGCCGACTGGTAGGGGCCTCAAATACCTATACACATCTCATCAACCCTAGCACCAGAGACCTTTTGGGATCTATGTATCCCACTCATTGTATCAAAATCCCTGTGACCTCAATGTTTTTTTTTTGTTTTGTTGTGTTGTGTTTTATTCAAAATGCTATTGCTGAAAACACCTGGTTTGGCCGAAAATCCAAAGCAGAAAATAATTTGGCTTTGTAAGGGTTAAGATTCGAAAAGCATCTAGACTGCTCCTTCGGGAACTGCTGCTAGTGATGATGTGCTGCTAACTCTCAGGCCTGTGCATTTTGCACACGTGAGTTTTCTGAATGGAGATTGCTGGGGTCACTAACATGCTCATCACGCCACCACAATTGCTCAAATTTGTACTTTCAAGAATTGTCTCCTTTGCCCGTGTTTATATGGTTTTGGCATGTTGCCCTTATTTGCTATCCTACAGCTGTGTGCAAAGGCTGGAGTTTAGGTAGGCCAACTTTCCTTAGTCATTCTGCCAAACAGCAGAACTGGTCCAGGCCTGACTTTTCCCGTTTGTGGGGGACAGCATTATTCTAACTTGCCTGGAAGAAAACAATGATCAAATTACATGCAACCAACTAAAAATATTTCCCCCACTATGTGGCAATAATATGTTTTTTAATTATTATCTTTTCTTGTCCCAAAGGAGCATTATTTCATGAAAACAAAAACCCTTTTTATTTCCTGCTGCTGCATAGAACTTGAATTTGAAATGGATAACTGCCCTTAAGCACTTCATCGTAGACCTCACTTCACCAGACACCCACATCCTCATTCTTATCTTGGTTGCCCAGCACCCTCATGGTCAACCTAGGGACAGCCTATTCTCTGATTTGCTCTCTTTTCTGCTAATGCTTCTCAAAGTGACTGATGATTTCATAAATGATCAATCCCCAAGATCTTGTCTCCAGTAAAAACCATAGGTTTTTTTGAAAGTGTCACTTATTAAAAACTGTGTTTCAAAATCTGATGAAAGCTATAGATTAGCCCCCCCCACCCTTTTACCCCCAAATGTGCATTAACAAGTAATAGGCACATATATTTGGGGTTGTGGGAGATGGAGCTCCAGAAGTTGGTCCCCCGGAATCCCAGATAAGATGATGAATTTTATACTAACAAAATGCCAATACAGAGACATTGCCATTATTTCAGAAGAGGCTATCCTTGGCACGAGTTCTCTTTTTTAGAATCAAGCATTCTACCCCATTCCTTTGTTTCAGCTGGATGTTATCAAATCTGTTCTAACTCGTGGTGATGTGATGTGATGTGACGAAATAGAACTGCCCCACTAGGGATGTTTTAGTGTGATCATTATGGGAATGTCTTCTGCTGAGCATCTGGATTTTTTTGAGCCATTACCCTTTCAGGTAGCAGCTGAGTGCTTAATTATTGTGCCATTGCAGCAAATGAAATTTTAAGAAAACACTAGTGCATAAGAAAATACATACTCTGAAGGTTAAACAGGGCCTCTGGCCCAGAAATTTGTGGACCAGTTCAAGAACTTGCCAAGGAAATACATCTGAACTTTCCAGTTCTGCGAATCTGCTCCATAATTGGCCAGAAATTGGACCAATTACTAAGAATTCGTTTGGAATCTGCATCTTGTTATCTAAATCTCTTGGAAAAATAAATGTGATTCACCCTTAGAAAACCTCTGACTATTTTTCTAACTGGTCTAGGTCTAATGAAAGGGGTGTACCAAATTGCAAAGAATAGAAATCTTGGCCACATAGAGAAGTGCAGACAGAAGAGGATTAAAGTAGTTTAGGGGTTCTTTTAAAGAGACTATCTTTATCAATGGGAATCTTTTTCCTTGACACATACTTTCTACTTAAGTTAGATTATTGAATGTGGTCAAACTATACATGGGTGAGGCCACAGTAATTGTATTAAGTGTTTTTTTAAAAATTTAATATCTGTGTTAGTTACCAGAGTACAAGATAATTGCTACCCACATTTTCAAGGCTGCAAAGGTTGGAGGGTGAGACAGTTAAAGTTTATTGTGCAAACCTGGCCGATAAACACATGTGGGTTTAATTGAAGGGTGGACATATAAATGGCTCTGAGTCTCGCCTTTCTAGTTCTCGGATCTTTTGTTCTCTGATGGTCAGACCAGGGTGCAGTTGCCTTAGCCAGTTCCCTGCTTCAGCTGGCAAGGCTCACTTCCTGGAAGACATCCCTGAGGAAAAGCCACATGCACCTACCTGGGGGCTGGAGCACCATGTGGAAACGCCTGCCAGCACTGAGATGCTTACACCTTCACTGACTCGGCTTTCCTTCTGCACTCAGCATCATAGTGTGTGTTTTGTGAGATGGAGGAGGACTTTGTGGATTGGTGTCAGACATATGGGCTAATGTTGGACTTGTGGGCTTGGCCAGCACTGGGTTGGGATGTTTTCTGGATGTGCACTTACCTTTTATATAAAACTCTCTCTTATACACATGAGTTTCTGTGAATTTGTTTCTCTAAAGCACCCAGACTAACACAGAAGGGCTATTACTACTAACAAGAGTGTAATTGTTATCACCTGGGGATTGTTGTTGTGTATGGCTTTTATATTTTAGTGCTAGATGCTCACACTCAGCTAGAAGGTTAGGCGGGAAGGAGACCTCTGCAATTGTGTATCATGTGTGGACAATTTGTAGAAATTGAGGAAAGCGTAATAGGCTTAGAAAGTAAATAGTATTTATGATTCATAACAGCAGAATTCATGGGCATTTTCAGCTACTTCCTTAGTAAGTTTTTGTTGGTTCCTGTAAAAGACAACTTACTTTAAAAACCGCATGTAGATTTGAGAATTCATGTACCTTGCCATATGCCCATCTTAGAGATGTCTTTCACAATCCATAAAAAAGAGCTTTAGAATCTACAGTGTGATTTTCTTTTAATTTTTTGAATACCACAACTCCTGAAAAAGAGATGTGTACACACACACACACACACACACACACACACACACGACTTTGCTTAAATAAGCCTAAAATGTAATCGAGGTTTTAATACTGTGGTTGGTTGGTTTATTCCTGTTTCTTATTCTCCTCCCAATGGATGCATTTCTGTGTGTGTTGTAATCACTTTGCACAGCTCAGCGATTTCTCTGATACTAATCCTGGAGCTCTGATTCTCGGAACGATTGAAATTAAACTGCATCGCAGAAACCCCGCTCAGACTCACTGTCAGCAGAAGCCAGTCATCAGAATATACGAATGCCTCTGTCTAATATAGTTTAGAATAGCTCCTTTTGTTTCCTTTTTAATTGTTGTTTTTCCCTCTACATAACTTTATACATGTCTGTTATTATCTAGTTCCTGTTATCCCCACCACCACCACCACCTGTCTTTGGTAGCCATCAAAGAATGCTTCTTTCTGTATGTGAACCTTTCCTTGACCTTCTGTAAGAGTGGTCTCATACGATATTTGGTTTCAGTGATTGACTTGTTTCATTCAGCCTAGTGCCCCCCAGGTTCTCCCATCCTGTGAGATGCGTCACTGGTCCATGCTGATTCTCCATCACTGTGTAGCAGTAGTCTGTCGTGTGGACCACGGTTGGTTTGTCCGTCCCCGCTTAAGGACCACTTAGGGCGTTTCTGCTCTTTTGCTGTTTGAATCTTGCTGCAATGAATGGGGATGTGCATATACCGATGTTACAGCTCTTATTTTTCCTAGGACAATAAGCCTGGTAGTGAGACTGTTGATATCTCTGTTAGGATAGAGGAACTTTTATCTATGTGATATTATGTTTTATGTATTATTGATTCTGGTCTTTCCTAAATGCCTGCTTATGGACCACCCCATCCCCCAACAGGAGCTACTGCCAAGTAAATGTGGCCGTACGGACAGTCGCCACTTGAAGGCAGACTCGCCATTCTGTTCCCTCCATGTGTTTCTCTAACTGGGCCAACCGCGAGGTGACTAAAAGGGGTGTAACTGGCAAAACTCACTGCATAAAACATGAACGTTAGGAAGAAGTACACGCGCTGTGTTTTGCATGCTTATCGGGACAGTAGAGCTAACACCTACAGACACAGCCCTTGCAGAATTCCTGTCGCCGTGAAGTGAACACCCGGTTTACGGTGCTCACGTCTAAGGAGAAAGCACTGTATGTCATTTTCTCTCCATGTTTCCAGCGTATTTTCTATAAGTAAGCTGGAGATGGCTTCAACAGAAAAATGCTATTGTTCTGAAGACAGCCCTGGTTGGGGGCTGCTTTGTGTTTTACTCAATCTGGGAACAGAACATTAAGGAAATAGGCCCATTTGGGAGCACTGGTAACGGCGTCTTGATTAGTTTTACTCACGAGGAGAATGGTCGTTCCCGTTGATGCTGAGGTTAGCACAATCAGAGATGGACTGGGACTGCAACAGAAGGATCCAAGTTACCACCAGAGGTGAACTTTCCCATGCGGTGTGGTTTTGAGATGAGGTGCAAAGGCTAGATTACTGGTGCAATAATTATAACATGATCCTGATCCTACCTGAGCTGAAAAGACAGCTGAGCCAACTGTTTCTTCGTTTTAAATTCTGTGGTTTAAGTGGCGGGCTCCTAAGCTGCATGGCCAGCCGTTCAAATCCACCTGCCCCTCTGCAGGAGACGAGGGGTCACCTGCTCGCACAGAGCTTTGCAGTCTCAGAACCCTTCATAGACATTGGAACTGACTCGGTGGCTGCGGGGTTGTTTAATTTTTGTTGTTTTCTTTACAATGGTTTCTCTGCATAAGCAACATGCAAGTGTATTTACATCTGTATAAAGTCAGTTCATTCTTGGATTTCATCGTTACCTGTGATCGGTTCATAGGTGCTGGCCTATCATATGAACCTGCACATTTCCTAGCAATCAATATAGAAATTGGCAAATGTTGAAAGGCAGGCAAGTGCATTTGCCATCCAAACTGAACCTGAGGGAGCCGGGCAGGAAGCAGCCTGCGCAGGAAGCAAGGTGTGTGGATGGCGTGTGTGTTGGCCTCAAATTTAATTTCACGGTAGACTTTTCCCCTTTTATTGACATCTCAATTTTTAAAATATAATTGTAAAAGGAATCATTTTCCTTGTGGAAATTTCAAAATAAGAAATATTTTAACCCACCATGGGTGGTTTCATTTTGGTATATTTGCCCCTCTATTTGTATTTTCTTTAATTTTGCAACTCACAGGGTTTTCACTGGCTAATTTGAGGAAGTAGACCCCCCAGGCCATCCTTCTTACTCCATTTCAGTCTGGAAATGCCACTCAAGCCTGCTCAGCATCATAGCCACCTGCGAACTTCCACGGGCAGGTAGTGGCTGAACTTGAGGCTCATTGGTCAAGAATCAAACCCAGAGATTCTTCACAGAAGGTGGAAAATTCTTACCACTGGGCTACCAGTGCCCCATAGTTACAAACGTGTAAAAATAATGCCAGATCTTAGTTTGTTCTTATTTAATTAATTTAACTCTACATCATAAGCATTCTTTCAGATCATTGTTTTAAAAATAATATTGTCTTAATTGATCCAAATGATTCCCTCATAGAAACTGAATCCTTTCATATCTCCTCTATTGTGTTATTAAATGTTGCTTCTAATTATAAATAATAATGAAGTGAACACTTCCTGATTAACATTTGTCCACTTTTAGCTTTATTTCTATAGCAGTAACATTTTAAACTCCGTCTTTATCCTGTCATTTAGAATTGATACTACTTTGTAGTTGATTTCATAGGCCTACCGCAGTCTCTAGGAGAGCTGTATGATGTTAAACATGCCACCAAAACTTGGATTTCTTCTCGAATTCACTTGCATCACTAGTCTCATCAACTAGTCTTTCTCTGAAGTGTCACAGTTGTGTCAACATAGTTTTCTTACCTCGGAAATGTCTACTTTATTCGAATCCAGCCTACATTGAATAGATAAAACACCTTTTTAAAAAAGAGAAGATTCACTAAAGAGTTCCAATTACATGCTGACAATCCACGTTTATTTAAAATGTAGCTGAACTTACCAGATTTCAGCGTATGTACACCTTTCTGAAAACAAATACCTCCCAGGAGCAGTGTGCAAACCTGGCTGATGACCTAGCTTTCCTGGAGGAGGCTTGCACCAAGCACTGTCCTGAGCCGACTAAACCAGAATGCCCTGGTTATATTTTTTAATGGACTTTAAAAAATCTGACCAGTTGTGTCTTTGATCTGCCAGACGGAGCAGCTATTACTTGTAGAGCTAAGAGTCTCTTTTAGTCTTATTCTCTTTGGTTCTAAACAGACATTAGAAAAAATGAGGCATAGAAGAGCAGGGAGCATCACCCTGGGGCCTCTCTTTTATATCCAAGAAATCTCTGTGGGGCGCTGCCATATACTTTCCCAGAATTGTGCAAAGGGTTAATGCACTCAGCCACTAACTAAAGGGAAGTTATTGTCCAACAGGAGCTGCCTTGGAAGAAAGGTCTGGTGATCTATCACCAACAAAAACATCCATTGCAAGCCCTCTGGAGCCCACTTAGACTCTGCCTAGGTGGGTAGCCATGAGTCAGAATCAGCGCCATGGAAACTGGTATGGTACTTTTTCTGGACCAGGAAGGGAACAATTAAGGATATTGGATCTACAAGATTGTATAACTGTTGCAAACTCTTTTGCTTCACTGTAAGGTTAAAAAAAGATTAGTAGGATGTAGGAGTCAGAACAAAACAAAAAAAGCTTGTGTTTACCAACCATCCCAGAATTCTAAATATACATTCATATCTGTTGTATCTGACTACGTGGTAGGACGAGGGAAGGAGCATCCGAGTTGATCCTAAGATTGCTCACTCTTTACTTAGCTCTTTAGAAAGAGGGTTTCAATTTCTCCCTAACTATTGATTTATTAAGGACAATGAATAAGGATGACTGGAAAAGAATTGATGCATTTGAATCATGGTGTTAGCAGAGAATATTGAATATACCGTGGGCTCCCAGAAGAACTAACAAATCTGTCTGGGGAAAGTGCACCGGAATGCTGGAAAGAAGTACAAGCAGAATGCAAGACCTCAGCTCACGTAGAGCGGCCACTCCCTGGAAAAGGGCACCTTGCTTGGTAGAAAGAAGGTCAGAGAAAAAGGAGAAGGCCCTTGATGAGATGGGTGGACACAGTGGGGTCAAACACAACAACTACAAGGATGGTGCAGGATCAGGAAGGGTTTGCTTGTCACTCTGAGTCCGAACCAACTTGACAGTATCTAACAACAATGAATGTGTGTCTGCTGAGTATCTTCAGACCCCAGAGGACAGTATAGAATCGGGGTAGACCAGAAACACAGTGTGGGAATTGCGCCCGATCTGATCCCGCCACAAAACACTAAGGGGGTGCAACAGAACAGCAAGCGAACGGAACGGCGAGGTCCCCAGGGAATACTGAAGGTGGACTTTGGGGCCAGGGCATAGTGCCCCAACAGACTGGACTGGAAAACACTCCTAAAGGCCAATAAACAGTCCTTGACCTAACTACAAGCTTTTCTTTCTTGTGTTTTGTTTTGGTTTTTTTTGTCATTTGTTTGTTGTTGTTTTGTTGTATATTGTTGCTTGGTTTTGCTCTGTCTTGTTTTTGTG
>NW_022103968.1:50673141-50714220 GCF_000313985.2 Echinops telfairi | reverse complement strand
GAGTGGCAATACTGGGAGGGTGAAGGGAGGGAGGGTTGGAAAGGGGGAACCAATTACAAGGATCTACATGTGACCTCCCTGGGGGGCAGACAGCAGAAAAGTGGGTGAAGGACAGTAAGAGATGACAGAATAATAATTTATAAATTTTCAAGGGTTTCATGAGGGAGGGGGGAGCAGAGAGGGAGGGGAAAGATGAGGACCTGACACCAGGGGCTTAGGTGGAGAGCAAATGTTCTGAGAATGATGAAGGTAATGAATGTACAAATGTGCTTTACACAATTGATGTATGTATGGATTGCGATAAGAGTTGTATGAGCCCCTAATAAAATTATTTTTAAAAAAGAATCTGCATAGAAGAGAAATTCTGATTTGAGATCTTAACACTCCACTGATTACCAGAGTTGAATCAATAGATCTGGCACCTCCCTTGCTCCCTCATCAGTCCATAAACTTTTCTGTCATAACTGCATCTTCAGATTGGTGGCATAGTCTATATGCATTGGGCTACTGATCACAAGGTCTATGGTTCTAATACACCAGCCACTCTGTGGCAGAAAGAGGAGGCTGTGTGTGCCTATAAGGATTTACAGCCTTGGAAACCTCAAGAAGGAGCTGTTCTACTCTGGCCATGGCGTTGCTATAAGTCAGAATCGACTCTAAACAACCTTAGATAAAGTAAGTATCCAAATGAAATGGTGGAAATCCTTCAGGTAGAGAAGAATCCGGAAATAAAGAAGATAAGGAATGTGTAGGGTCCAGGTGGGATTTGGGCAGTAACCAAGGCTTTGCACCGATCACAAGCCAAATAGGATATGGAGGTTTTAGTACTCAATACACTAAATCAAAAGGTAATTTCTTGAAAGCCATGAGGAGCTCACTATTATTAAGACTGAAAACCAGGCTTGGAAAATGGAAGAGGAGTAGTACAAGCTCCTTGTTTATGCTAAGTGGCAGGGGTGAGAAGTGTGAAAATCTGTGCCCCTTGGTTATTGCAGACCATTTTACTACTGCTGATGGTTCATTGAAGCAGGCAAAGAATGCCATGCAGGTTCTTATACCAGCGATGCTCTACTCCAGCCTAAACATGACATGCATTCTTTCCACCCAAAACTGGTCCCTTGTCCCTTCCCTCCCAACTGCAGAGAGTGTGGCGGTGCAGGGATTGTGTCATCCTTCCATCTGAAAAGGGGGAGAGGAAAACCACATGAGGGTGAGCACTCAGTGCGCAGGCACAGGCAGGAAGCATGACAACCCTGACACCGAGCAACCCTATATAGGGTTTCCAGGAACAGAAAGCCTCATCTTTCTCCCAAGGGTGTGTTTGAACCACTGACCTTGAGTTTAGCAATCCAGTGTCTAACACACTACACCACTAGAGCTTCTTATGGCCAATGTGGGGGTCTAGCAAGAGGAAGATAGGATGGCCTTATCTTAATGCTCTGGAAAGGGTAAAACTGAAGCATACCACTCCGAGTCCGTTCCCGCTGTATGCAACTCTCAGGGAGCGGCGGGATCTGATGGGCTGGCCTGGCTGCATTCACATGTTTACTGTTTGACTAGAGCAGAGAGGACACGTTATGAAATTCATCGTGGGTAAGAGGCCAATCGAAAAGGAATCAATGCTGCTGGGAAGCAGTCTCTTGCTTCCTTTGAGTCGGTTCTGACTCATAGTAACCCTATAGGATAGAGTAGAACGCAGCCTAGGATCTGAATCCTGAATTTGTTGGTGGGAAAGCAATCAATAGGCTGTTGAGAAACTTTATATTAAGTTTTTAGCAAAAATTCAAGGAACTTTTAAAACACACGACTCGAATGAGTGAAGCTATATCAGATAAATTGTGTTACGTTCCACTGAGCTTACATTTGCAGTAGTTGAGTAATCGTGGAGGGTGGATTGTTTGGTGGGGGGATATATTCTGGAGTCTCGGGGATAGGAAGAGACGATATAACCTAGACAGCCATCGGGAAAGCTCTCTCTCCAAAACAAAAGAGAGAGAGCAAGGATTTTAGAAAGTGTAAGAGTCTTTGACCTCTTTGCAGAGGATTTTGAACAAAATCTTCAGCCTGCAAGATTTCCCACTGAAATCGACTGCCCAGCTATTGGAAATGCTGTGGAGGGTCTACATGGGGTGTGTGAGAGAGCGACTGAAAATGACCTTCAGTTACATTACTTCCAGCTCCAAAATTCAGTGATTGAATGACAATCTGATAGGGTAAAGGTAGTGCTAAGAAACAGGGGCATAAAATGAAAACATTGAGTGGCATTGTCACGACAGGATGCGCTTCATCTTGGCGGCAGCAGGTGACCTAGAGGAACGTCTTAGACGAAAGAACCAGACGAGCCATCTCAGTGTTTGCTCAGGGTTAGGAGTCCCCGTCACCACATCAACTCTCTTTCTGCTGCTTTCTGCAGTCTGGACCCCTAGCTGAGACCCTGCCCTGAACATGCTTACTCAACCCCATCTTCTCTTGATAGTCTGCGGTGGTAGGGAACATTTTTTTTTCTGCCAAGGGCCATTGAGATATTGATAACCTCATTCATGGGTCATCCTGACGAAGTGTTTGATGAACTCACTCCTAATTTGATGGCTGGAGCTACTTCTCTCTGGTGAGGTGTGATTTTAGCTGGGATTGATGATTCTGAGGCTCTATAAGGTTCTCTGTCTTCCTCAAGCTACCTCATTTCTCCGCTCTCCCTTAGGCTGTAACACTTCTGATGCGTTGTCCTTACTCCCCAGCGCCCAAAGCTCTCTGCCCTTCCTTCATGGCCACTCCCTAGACCGGTGGTGCTCAACCTTCCTTATGCCGTGACCCTTTCATACAGTTTCTCATGTGGTGGTGACCCACAACCATAAAATTATTTTTGCTGCTACCTCATAATTGTGATTTTGCTACTGTTAGAAAGCGCCATGGAAATATCTGATCCGCAGGATGTATTTTGATTGTTACAAATTGAACATCATTAAAGCGTAGTGATGAATCACCAAAACAATATGTAATTCTGTATTGTGAAATATTTATTTGTAATGACAAATCAATGAAATGTTGTCTTGAAGCATGGTGTAGCATGGGTAACAGTCTTCACGCAGGGTAGTCATCTGTGGGCGTATCTGCATGTGGGCGGACCCGCTTGGAGACGGATAGAGGAGCCGTGTCAGTTCCTAAGACCATCGGGAATATGTGTTTTCCAATGGTCTTAGGTGACCCCGGCGAAAGGGTCATTTGACCCCCAAAGGGGTCACAACCTACAGGTTGAGAACCACTGCCCTAGAGCGACACCTTCCTTACAATTCCACCAGCACCGCGCTTGCAAAGACACACCTGATCTTTCCGTTGCTGAATCCGGCCGTCTTCTCGCTGCCCTCGTCTTACTTGACCAGTCAGCAGCATTGGACACATGGAATCATTGCCTTCTCGGAAATAGTTTCCCCAGCTCACTTCTAGAATACCCTACCTTAGTATCTTCTCCTCCTGTGCATCGTGGCCCTTTGCTCCTACTCTTTCCAACGTCTGAAAGTTGATATAAGTATAGCTCAATCCTGAGGTGGTATTCCGTTCCCATCTTCTTTCTCCTCTGGTTATTTCCTAGAAACTCATGGCTTTCACAACCTGTCACTATATATTAGTGACTCCCATATTTATATTTTTATTCCATCCATCTTGCTTAAACTCCAGGCAAGATGTGAAACTATGGAACACTGTCAGTGAGTCTATTCCAATTCATAGTCACCCTACAAGATAGACTAGAACCTCTCTTAAGGGTTTCTGAGAACTTAATTCTTTATAGGAGCAAACAGCCTCCTCTTTCTTCTGTGGAGCAGCTGGTGGATTTGAACCACCAACCACATGATTGGAAGCCCTGCATAATCCACTGTGCCACCAGGGATCCTGATATAACCAGTAACTCAGTCAACATCTCTATTTGCATGTTGGGACAGACAATGTGGTTGCAGCACCCAGCTTCCCTGGCTGCTCACCATTTCCTTTCACGTTGGCCTGCCGTCCAGTTGCAAATACTGCACTTAGGATTTGACAAGTCTCCCCTGATTTCTGGAGCCTACTGGTGGGCCAATTTAACTCCCTGCAGGTGCTTTCTCCACCAGTGACTCATGGTACTGCATGAGAAATACCGCAGCTCTCTCAACCCTTGGGAGCAGTAGCGCTAGGGTATGTTCTGTTTCCAGCGAGATTGAATTTCACTTGAACTCCGGTTACCCTTGTTGTCAACTGGTTTGTTGAGCCACCCAATAGGGGGGTCCTTTCCTCACCTATCTCCCTTATGACTTTCTTGCTACATAAAACTGTTCCACAAAATATTTTGCAAATATTTTCCTCAGGGTTTCCTTCTCTGGAAACACAGCAAACATGGCATCTCAAACAAACCACCTTCCAAACCAGCTCAAACTCTTCACTCCAAGACAGCTCACACTCTGGTCTATTTTAGTAATAAGTCAATTCTTCCTGTAATTGGTCAGTGCCCTTGACACATCTCTTTTTCTTACACCTGGTATCTAATTAATCAGCTGATCTACCTTCAAAATACATAAAAATTTGGCTACTTAACTTTCTCCAGGGGTGTGCACCCTCTGACCAAGTATACATATTTGACCTTTTTTAAAAGTTGTCATCAGACAGGTAGATGTAATTCCATGGGAGAGGGAATGCTGACTTGTGTTCTTTGCTGTTAGATCCTCAGTGCCTGGAATAGAGTCTGGCACACAACAAATACTAATGATAAATTTTGTTTGCTGAATGAGTTGCATGTATGCTACCTTAGTGGGGAAAAACTGATTGATCAATGAGGGATGTTGGGAATGGGATAAAAGGATATACATAGATTGCAGCTTGAAGTTGACAAATACAGTGTTTTTCCAAACTAATTATCTTTGTTATAAAACTATTTTTACAACTAGAAGAAAATCCTCAAGGGATTTCAGGTATCCATGGTTTATGAGTATAGGATCCCACAATAGGAGGCTGTGTTAAGAATCTAGGAAGATTAAATGACTAATAAACCATTTTTTATAGTGAGGTCTACCCCCCACCCACCCACCCCACCCCCCAACACACAGAGTTTTGCCTGCTTTGCAGGAACACTCCTACTCATGTAGGTATTCTGAGAACAAATCTGCAGGCTCACTTTATACTCATATAAGTGAATTATTCCCATAGTCAATGAGTGGCCTTTTCCCGTGACTCTTGATGATCCACAAGGAGCAGACATGGAAGCCGCGTGGCATAGGGCTTGGGGTGGTGATGGGGGATAGACATGAAAAGACCTGTCTAGTTCATGTCATGCTCCTATCCGGCTCCCTGGCTTGGAGGCCAGTTTTGAATCTCTCTGCACACCTACACATCTCTGTTAGAGACCATGATATGAAATAAAAATGTCACAAAGGTTTTGGACCCTCAAAGTAGGTTCTACCTCATCCATTTCACAAGTGTAGTAGAGTCTTAGTGCTGAGTTTCTTCTTGTTGTAGCTTGGCCAAGGCGGGAAATCACGATACAGTTGGTAATGTTTAAGCAGCCCTTATGCGTATGTTCGTCAGTCTTCTTCATGATGGCCTGTGGTTCCTGAGTACCCAAGGTTCTGTAAAGTCTCCTGGCCGATTGATGACGTATTTTGCAAGACTCTGGCAGCAAATGACTTTGTATTTAATATCATACTTATCGTCCGTACCGTGAGGGATCAGAGGCATCATCAGTGCTTCTGATTGCAGTTCAGCTGGCAACTGGAAGAAAGTTGTATAAGTTGTTACAGATGGGACCATTTTCTAAGCCATAGATTTACGTATTGAATCACTAATAGGAGGAAGAGAGAGCGTTTTCAAAGGCGCCAGTGACCTCGTTCTTTTTGTTCTTGGCTTTCTGAAAGGGTGGTTCTTAATGTTGTGTGTGACAAACTCCTCCCACGACCATTGCCCACACACAGACACATGCAAAGTCAATTTACATTCCATTTCTAAGAGTTCAAAGGCCAATGAAAGCCTGTCTGGTATTTCACAGTAGTTTTGCATCTGAGCAGTGTAGATATCGCCATCAAGGGCATACATACAGTAACTGGGAGCTGTGTAGGCGGAGTCTTGTAATACAAAGGCAGTTCTATTATTTATTGTTACTGATTTGAGCATCTGACCGTAGACATCCTAATTAAGAGAAAAACTATTGTGGTGAAATACATTTTAAGAAATGTTCTACAACTTATACGTACAATTCAAGGACCTAAACTATGTGCGCTATATTGTGTCATCACTGTCCAATTCCAAATTACTTCATCACCCTTTGAGAGAAACCAGTCCACTTTAAACAATGCTTTCCTGCTTTCCCATCCCACCTGCCCCTGGTGTGCGTGTGTTTAGCCTGGATTTTCCTGTTAGTGGGGCCATCAGTATTTGCCCGTTGTGTCTGATTTCTTTCTTTCCAGATAATGCTTGCAGTGTCCAGCTTCATTTGTGGCAGGTACAGAACTCCACTTCCCCACGTGGCAGAGTCATGTTTCGCCTCCTGGGTGTCCCAGTCTTGTTTCTTCATCCCTCTGTTGGTGGGTAGTTGGCTCTTCCCGCCTGGTGGTTACCATGAGTAATGCTGCAGCCAACACATTCATCCGAGTCTCTGCCGTGAACTCTTTCAGGGGTATACCTCGAAGTGGTATTGCTACGTCTTATGTATCTTTCTGTTTAACTTGTTGAGGACCCACACTCAGATTTTAAACTACTTAAATGTATTCGAATGTCTGTGAGGTGTGTTTTTCTTTTAAAGTTTATATTAAAAACCCACTGCCGGCTTATCTGATCTGACTCATAACAGCCCTATAGACCAGAGCAGGACTGCTCCATATGGTTTCTGAGTCTGTAAATCACTATAAATCTTTATGGCAGAAGACAGCTCCATTTCCCCTCCTTGAAGCAACTTTTGGGTGTGAACCACCAACCTTATTGTTAGCAGTCTTACACTTAGCCCACTCCACCACAGCTTCTTGAAGTATTTTACAAACTACAACTTCTAGGTGAGAATGCATTGTACATGATAAAGAGTGATGTCAGAAAAATGCTGTAAGTTTGGGCATTTAGTAGACAATTTGAAAACTAGCGTTGAAAGATGTGAAATAGATATCCAAGATAAAGATAAATTGTTGTGGAAAATTGCATTTTTTTGAAGCTTTGATTTGCAGTTTTTATGAGTCTGAATATGTCAGAATTCTTTCATGAGATTAGCATGTCAGGTCATCACTACAGCTCATTCTATAACTGATCATTTTATTTCAGGCGGCGTTTCTGAGTTTAGTTTACTCATTTGTCAGCTGGGGATAATAATCCTTACTTATACAGCTGTTGTGACTATTAAACTTTATTTTTACACTGAATTTTTTTTTTGAGCAAACATATAAGTAAATTATGTGATATGTTAGGAAGCGATAAGTTCTGTGGACAAAGAGAGTTCCAAGTTAGTGGGGGATGCCAGGAGTTAAAAAAGGATTATCTGGGTAGGACTCTCTGAGTGGGCTATGCACCTGACACATCAGGTGTTCAGTAAAGGTTAGCATGCATATATTTGGAGGAAATTTTCCCTGCCAGGTTCAAATCCAAGTTCAAATAATGCACAAAATGTGGATGGATGGATGGATGGAAGACTGGATGAGTAGATAATTAGATGAATTAGCTACACCTGTTATATAAATGAAAGTATGTATGTGGAGGAACAGGTTGTCCTTCCTAAAATAATTATAAAAGCATGTTCTCTTTTTTTACATATCAATAATGGCTATTACACAGCTAGTGCCTCTTATATGCTAAACACTTTACATATATACCATATATTTAAATATATTAACTACTTATTCCTTGTAACAACTGTACGCAGTAGAAATGATGACTATCCTCCTTCTAGAAATTAGGAAACCAAGAATCAACGAAGTTGAGTAACTTTCCCTGAATAAATAAATAGTTAGGCAGAAGTGGATCCCGACATATGTTTGCTGTAAAGCAGGGGTGTCAAACTGGCGGCCCGCAGGCTGCATGTGGCCCACAATGCTCTGAAATAAAATGTAACGAGGGAATTGTGTGCACAATATTGCCTCGATCTCCCCTAAGTGTTATTTTCTTTTCTTTTTTTCCCACTATTTTCTTCATAACAATTTTTTTTTTCTATTTTCATTTTATTTCAGAGCATTGTGGGCCCCCAAAAATTACCTTGGGGGCCGCATGCTGCCCGAGGGCTGCCAGTTTGACTCCCCGCTGTACAGGATCATGTTTTACAGAGCTTCTCTTGCACTGAATAGGTTTTCATGAGGGACAGACCCAGCTTGCCTCCTGAGCCTGCAGGATTGAGACAGGAGAGTAAGCCAGAGGGAGACGAGAGCAGAAACGGGAACAGGGGTCGGAGCAAGGAGATCAGAGAGCAAGAGACTGAAACCATGAGTCCACGTGCTCATATACCCTCGAGGACCGTGGTCAATAATTAGGTTTGGGAGGCTCTGAGTATCTTCCTGATTGGCAAGTTGGAATGCAGCGGGGGTGACATAAACTCTGACACACACAGGAAGTCTTTAGCATGCATGGGCAAGTGTGGAGGCAAAGAGAGTCATGGGATGGAGAAGCCCAAAATCGTTGGGTGGCACTTTATGCTCAGCCGGTCCCTTTCCATAGTGTAATTCCAATTTTTTTATTAGGTGCCAACATATTAAAAAAACAAACAAAAAACCATTGCATTTTATAAAAATTCACATCTCCAGGGTTTTTTGAAATCCTAGAAGGCCCATCTTCTCACACGTAGCAATTTGAGCCAAGTAGGCTCCACTCTGTTCACCTGGAACCGCTGTCTTTAATCAGCAAGGTCGACACTTTTATGCATGTAACATTATCCACACAAAGAAAGAGAGGTGCAATCTCACCTCTCATTCAGCTTCATTAGGCTTTCAGATATTGTATTCCTGTGGTTGTTGAACAGAAATATACTATTACCTTTCCAGTGAGTCACTCATATGGCATATATTCCCAGACCTCATTTGCATTTCTTTCTTCTATTTACAAAAAGCAACTGGAAAATTACTATTTGGAGAGTTAACTTGGGTGAGGCCTATTGGTCTTAATGCTATGCATCTTGTCTATTGCACAGCTCAGTGGTAAAGAGAACTTGGGCAGTTCCCTTAAAGAATGAATAACAGTGACTCTTCCTACATTAGAAAATGAGACCCCAAATTCAAATATGTTGTAAGTCATAAAACATGCAAAATCAGGAAAGGTGTGCATCAAGGCTGTATCCTTTGATCATATTGATTCAGTATGTATGCTGAGCAAATAATCAAAGAAAAAGCTGCACTTTATGAAAAGAACAAGGCATCAGGATTGGAGAAAGGCTTATGAACAGCCTGCAAGGTGCAGGTGACACAGTCTTGCTTGCTGAAAACAAGGAAGACTTGGAGCACTTGCTGACGAACATCAAGCAGCCTTCAGTATGGATTACAGCTCAAGGTACAGAAATCAAAATCCTCACAACTGGGCCAGTCGGTAACATTAGCTCAATGGAGGAAAGATTGAAGTCGTTAAGGGTTTCATTTTGCTTGGGTCCACAGTCAGTCCTCAATGAAAGCAGCAGGCAAGAAGTCAAGCAACGTAGTACATTAGGCAAATCTGGTGCACAAGACCTCTCCAAGGTGTGGAAGAACAAGGGGGTCACTTGGAAGACTTAGATGTGCCTGACCAAGACCGTGTTTTCCGTTGCCTCATATACCCGGGGAGGCTTGACGGTGAATAAGGAAGAACAGAGAAGAATGGGTGCATTTGAAGTATGGTGTCGGTGAAGAATGGTGACTAGATTATGGACTACCAGAAGAAAAAACAAATGTGCCTTGGAAGATTGGTACAGTCAGAATGCTCCTTAGAAGGGAAGCTAGCAAGACTTAGGCTCACATCCTTTGGACCTGTTATCAGCAGAGAGCAGTTTCTGGAAAAGAGGGTCAAGGAAAAGGGGAAGACGGTCAAGGAAATGGATTACCCCAGTGGCTACAGTAACGGGCACAAACATAACCACGGTTGTGAGGATTGACCCAGTGGCTACAGTAACGGGCACAAACACAACCTTGATTGTGAGGAGTGAGCAGTGTTTCCCTCTGCTGTGCATGAGTTGGCACCAACACGAACAGCACCGAACAACCAAACCTCAGGACAAAGACAAAATGGATCAGTTTATCACAGGTACGGTGTAAGGGACAGTGATTGGAGATGTCACTATCGCAGGTGTCCTAGGTGGTTTTCATGGCTGTGAATCTTTCAAGAAGCAGGCTGCCATGTCTTTTCTTCCACGGAGTGGCTGATAGGGTTTCATTGCCAAGCTTTCAGTCAGCAGACAGACATTTAATCGCTACATTCCCTAGACTTCTTTCAACCATAGTACATGTTATTTGTTTTGTCACTCAAAGAATATTTACTCTCAGACACTGGTCTAGATGTCAAAGATACAGCAGTAACCAAAACGGACAATATCTTCTCCGCATAGACCTTGCAAACTAGCAAAGAGATACACAGGAAACAAATCTATATTGTTGTTAGGTAACATCCACTCGGGTTCAAGGCATATGAACCATATGGAGGAAACACTGCTCAGTCCTGTGCCATCCGCACAGTTGTTATGTTTGAACCCATTGCTGCAAACTAATAGATAATACCTGTGAATTCAAGTAAAGATAAGTGCTAGTTAGAAAAGTACGGCAGGGTCTGGGGCTGAAGCACTTGGTGGGAGGCCTGCATGCTCTTTTGCTAAGATGCTAATGATTGACCACTCTAATAAGGTAGCATCTGCGCTCCTATGGCCAATTATAAAGAGCTCGCGTGGCAGAGTGAGTCATGTGTTGGGCTGCTAACCGAAAAGTCACCACTCTGAGCCCACCAGCCACCGTGTTGGAGGAAGATGAGGCTTTCTGCTTCTGCAACGATTGACAGCCTTGGAAACCCAAAAGGACAATTCAGCTCTTCCCTGCAGGCGGTCACTGTGAGTCGGAATTGACCGGCCAGCAGTGGGTCAGGTTGTAAAGTTCATTCCGTGTCCTCTATTGGACTCTCTACCCTTGGGTTTTAGATGAGACGCTGCAGAAACATTTCTGTAAATACTAGAAATATTATGATAGCCGAGTTTAAGGCGAATGGTTTAACTTTGGTAAGGGATGTGTCATGGAGGTGCCGAGTTGTAGAGAAAGAGCCAGGTCAGAGAAAGATCCTCTGAATAGTCAAGACAGCGTGATTGATGGTTCCAGACGTTCAGGAGGCAATGAGTGGCCCTGGAGGGCAGATGACTAGATCCAGCCTTGGAGCAGGAGAGCACCTGGATCTGCTGCTCACCCTTCCCTGAGATAAAGACACTGATGGTAAAGGGAAGCCTGCACTTGTGCTTCTGCACAGAGCATTATTCACTGAGAAAAGTGGGACTCATGTGTTTCCATTCTGATTGTGTCATACAATTCAGAAAGGTCGGCCGTGGAAGTGTGCTTGTTCTTTTTCCTATGAGTCACATTGACTGGAAAGCCAGTGGCTTCCTGTGACTTTGATGGAAAAGTCTATACCTGTCTGTCTAACAGTACTGTTGACCCTCACAAAATCCCAACTCAAGTTATTCCCAGGTCCCTGGGAGTTGGTGCTGTCTCCAAACTGGGCACCTCTGGCTCTGTTATGGTCAGGTCAGCAGACATGTGTCAGGTACTGTGTGAAGGTCACGAGGCCTTGGCACCTGTCCCTGAAGATTAATAATATCTTCGGGGGTAGAGTTGGCCAGCAGCCCCTCACCTGCTCTTCGCTGGGCCCTGAGGGAGACCCAGGATCTTGCACTTGGGACACATTCATTGCTCCAGTTCTAGAGCTGCAAAGTGAACTGCCTTCCACCCTGGCTGGTAAAAAAGCTGCAGGGACCAGAGCACTGCAATGGAAATGCCCCGCTAGAGGTCACAGCTCGGACTCAGCTCCTGCCAGTTGTTCGGTGTGGAAATGAGGGACCAATTTTGCTAGAGCCTCTGTTTTACAAAGAGGAGGCAAAGCCCAGGATTTTCGTGTGAAATCTCTTGAACTGTGAATATTGGCAATACATTGAAAAATTATTTTAAAGAAAAAAGTCAAGGGGAGATGTTGGAGCCATGACCAAGAAGTGTGATTTTTTGGGGAAGGAAATCATTTCCTTTTTTTAATGTGTGCTACCAGAAATACTGGGTCAGGGCACTTCATCCCTTCCAGGCCTAGAAAGTTCCATGTGCTGACGTTTGGAGAGCAGAAGTGGACTCGCTAGGAAGGAACAAGGGATGAGACAAGACCACTGTGCGTGAGGTCGTCACATGTCAGAGTCCAGCTCTGTCGCAAGTCAGCGGGTGATGAGACTTTGTCCTCCTTGCCTACAAAGCCCCCCTTGATGCAGAAACAGAACATTCAGCACACCTGCCTCTCCGGGCCATCAACAAATACTCATGTTATTAGGGAGGAGAAGTTTCCAAGACTCAGCAGACATCTGTTGAGGGCCTCCTCTGTGCCACGGCTACCAGGCACCATCGGTTAGGTTTCTCTGTGGGGATCGATCTTTCCAACTCTGAGACGCAGAGCCTTCAACTCAGCGCTGTGCTCAGAGTGATGGCTGCTCTGTGCCATCGAGTCGGTGTCTACCACAGAGGAGAACTGCCTCATGGGATTTCTTGGGCCGTACGTCATCTTTTGTAGGACGAGATTGCCAGCTCTTCTCCCCCAGATGTGGTCGGTAAGCTCCAACCACTGATACTGTGGTTAGTAGCTGAGCACTTACCCATAGTGCCTTGTACTCAGAGTAAAGGCTCAAGAATTGCTCATCTTCCTTCTCCCTCCCCTTCTCCAAAAGGCTTTTCCTCTGGTGAATATGCTTTGACTTCTTTACTCTCCCCAGTGTACCTTCATTTTTCTTCAGCAATGTTAAGCAGGCTCACAGGCCACTTCAAGCTTGCCCTGTTCCATCCCTGCTCATATACTTAAACCCCTCTTGCTGCCATTCACTTTAAAATGTTTATTGAGCATCCGTTATGTTTCTGATCGTGTCCTACAAATGAACAAGACAGACAAGACCTTGCTCTCCAGAGATCCAGGGGAACGCAGAAACAAACGACAGACTAACAGCTGAGAAACAGCTCAGGTAGTACGTAGTGCAGGGGTGATGACACGGTACTTCGTTCAAGGCTACTGTAGAGGGGGTAAGGAGCCCCTGGGGGCTAATATGCGTTGTCCAGAAGGACGGTGATTTGAAACCACTGGTTGCTCCAAAGGCGAAAGAAGCAGCTGTGTGCGTCCATCATGATTTGATGTCTCAGAAACCCACAGGGGCAGTTCTACTCTGAGCAACAGAGCCGCGATGGGCGGGCATTGGCTTGATGGCATTGCTCTTGGTTTTAGAGTGGTGGGCAAGACAGGTCCCTGTGCGGAGGTGACGTTTGTCCTGTGGCCTCTTTGAGAAGAAGGAACCAGCCATGAACACTCCAGAGGAACAGAGCATTCCAGGTGGAGGGGACAGAAGACGCACAGGCCTTGAGGCGGGTGTAACAATGTCGTTCTGAGAGCTATAAAAGGGACCGGTGTGACTAAAGTGCCTACATTGGCAGGCAGGCAGGCAGGGAGTGGCTCATTTAAATCAGAGGATTTGTTAAGACACAGATGTTACTTCTGTTACTTAATGCAGGTGTGGACACATACTCCCAATTGGAGTTTGATCTCTTGACAAAGGAAGTCCGATAAATCTTGTTTATCCTTTGGAGTACCTAAGTACTCAGTAATATTTAGTTAAATGACTGAGTGGGACACCATCACTTATCGTTTGGTGTGGGGCAAAGTAGAATTACATTTCCGAGGGGTTAGGTTTAGGGTTATTCAAAAATGAGCTGCATCTAACAGCCCAAGAGACAGCAGGGGGCGCCCTCTGGGGTCTAGCTGTTGCTTCAGCAGTGCTCATCTGAGTACAAAGGGTCTTTTCTCTCTTCCTGTTCTCCCTTGTGCTGTTTGGATGGCATGTGGCTCTTGAGCCAGTAGCCAACAGACCTCCATCTGGTTTAGGGGATAAGGAAGCAGGCAGAGGGTACATTTCACACATCGTTAATGAAAACACAAGACTGCCTTTCCCGCCGAGTCTAGCTCTCGGATGAGAGTGCTTCTTTCTCGTATCTCTGGTAACTTGAAAAGGAGGGACTGCTTCCCAACCGCATTCACCGCCGCTGGAGGGAGATGAACGATGGTTGGAATGCAGGCTGCAGCCATTACGTGCTCACTCTGCCCCAGTGCAACGGGATGCGTGGCATTCACAGGTTCTTCCTGCAAGTCATGGGCCATCATCTGACATGTTCCACTTGACCTTTCCCTGTCCGGGGTGGAGGAAAAGACACTGTGGGTAAGAATAATGTATACAAATAGTTCTACCCTGCTTTGGAAGTCCTAAGGGCAAAACTATGCTCTCAGCAGCAAAGAGGGCTACAGATCAGAGTGGTTTGGTTTAGGATTATTCGGGAGATCTCTCACCTCCACACACTTTCCATTGGAAGCCACTTAGGTCAGCATCTGAGGCTCAATATTACTGCGATGCAAATGCAGGCCTGTCTGGGGACAGAGCACGGGGGTAGAGTCCAGAAGTGCCGCTTAATAACTTGCTTCCACGTTGATTTATTAAATCATTCTCTTCCTGTCTCTGAACTTTTGTTAATAAATGCATTTCAGCTCCATTTATTAATCTATTATTTACTCTTTTCCCTAAAGTATCCAAATCGTGTACATCTTATTTCCAAGAATATTTGTTCAGGTTAATAGCTAGAGATTTTCATTCATAAAAGGCAACTAGTTTTCTTTAACAAATTACCCACGTTTGACTTATCTCATGTCTCATATAGTGTGTGTGCATATGGGTGTGTGCACGTGTGTGTTCATTAGGAAAGCAATGCTCAGAAACAGATCTTGGCTGCAGCTTTTCATTTGTGCATGAAAACTGTCATCCATATACAAACATCACAGCACTGAATAATCACGCAGACTCCTCCAAAACTGGAGCGTTTGTCTGTGAAAGAAAGGCAAAGATAAGATTATAAGAAACTGGACCCTGATTTCTCCCCCAAAGAAACATAATGGTAGATACCATCAAATGCTTTGGCTTTGGAGGTGATCGATCGTGTAGATCTCGGTCCTATTCTCTTTTTCTTACCTTTACGGTCTTCCTTTCTGGTGCTCTAAATGAAAATGGAATTTAAAAGGGCTTGGTTTATCTCAACAAGTATATTCTACTATTCCACATTCAGAATGTAGGAGAAGCCACCTGGGGCAGCCTCCTCATTTGTCCCAGAAGATGTGTCTGGGTGTCATATTGCAATGTGTTGGCCAAGGCTAGGAGTCAGGGTCCAGGCGCCACTGTAGGCTCATCCTCTCTGAAAGCCTTATGCCTGCTTAATCAAGCTCATTATACGTGCCACAGTCCCCAGGCTGATTGTACACAATGGCAGAAGTAGTGCCCGTTTCGTCCGTGTTTTCATTCATTCAGTGGAATCCCTCTGAGAAGGAAAAAAAAATCATTTCATAATCAGTTCTGAATTTTGCATGCTTCATATTGATGTGTGTAGTCCAGAGCTTGTGGAATAATGAAGAAACATCTCACTGTGTTCAGCTTCTTCAGAAGTCCAGAAATAACCCCGCTTTCCCCAGGGGAGTGTGCCTCCTGTTCTGAATTATGAGCTGTGAGACGTGCAGGCATTGAGAAGGCACACACACGGAACTCTAGGGCGGTGTGCCATGCACTCACCATGGGTTCTTTTGCGTCGTTGCTGGGTGTGCCCGTTTCCTCATTCTACCCGGAAGGAAGGAGAGTGTGTTGGAACCAACTATCTTAGTTTTCGTGAAATACAATATTTCATCTGTGATAGCAGGGCGGTGGTGACTCCGTGGTGGAATTCTCACCTCCCTGTGGGAGACCTGGGTCGAGTCCCTGGCCCTTGTACCTCATGTGCAATCAGCATCTGTCTTTCCCTCCATGGAGATGTGCTGTGTTGCTATGGTGCTGAGCAGGGGCAAGGAAGCATCCAAAACAAGTGAAGTAGGAAGAAAGACCTGGTGACCTACTTCTGAAAAACAACCAGTGAAAGCTCTGTGGATCACAGTCGTCCAACACACAGTAGATTGTGGTGTAGGCCAGGGACTGCTGTGCACGCGCTCACCGTGAATCAGGTGGAATTGATGATAGTTAACAATAAGATGGGGCTAAGGGACTTTAATGCAAGTTGTCTTGCATTGTTTTCTGTTGGATTTCCCAGCTGTGAAGCCCGGAGGGGTGGATGGATGGATGATGATAATAACTGATCCAAGGTGTTATAGGGAATGCAGGGATGGGAGATAGGCAATGGGGAGAAAAGGGGGGTTTCGGGAGCGAACAGTGGGGAGCACTAGAATGGATAGTGACTGCACAGCTCAGGCCGAAGGCTGCGTGACCATAGTGTGGGGGTGGCTGTCAGACAGGTGTGGTGGTGATTATGCAGCTCCCCTTGATGGGAACGAATGCTTGAGCCGTTCCGTTGCATGATGGTGTGTGAATTATGTGCCAATAAAACTGTTGGGAAAAGAAAAACGGGGCGAGGGAAATGGGGAGGTGCAGGGCTGGGGAAAGGAAGCTGTGGCTCCATGGGAGGAGAGGCACCCTAAGAAGAGTTGTACTGGACAGCCCGTGCAAAGGGTGGCTCTTCTTGTTGGAGGATAAACCAGTTCATCTAACAAGCCAATGAGCTCATCATTCCCACCATCGAATCCGTTTTTTGAGTTAGCAGTTGTGTGCCTATGGCTGGGTGGCATAGATACACAGCTATGCCAACTACATTGGGGTGGCAGGGGAGGAATGGGAATGGGGAAATGGGGAAAGGGAGAGGGAAATCAGACGGAAGCCGCATTTGTCATCACTTTGTCTCCTCCCTGTCTCCATTGCGTCCTGACAACCGAGGATGGCCTCACAAGGTGCCATCCACGGCCAGTGCTTCTAAAATCAAGGGTCTCCCTTCAGTCTGGGCTCTGACCGTTCATCTGTTTTCATGCCAGGTTCCTCGGCTGACCTAGGAAAGCAGACCATTTCTGTGATGAAGATACTGGAAAATATTGAACCCGACCAATCAGATTACTTTGCCCTTTAAAAGCTCCCTTGTAGATTAGCTCGCTTGCCCCGCTGCGCGCTCAATGAGCTGCTTTGTCCGTGTGTTTCTGTGAGTGGCGCCTGTGTCACAGCCTTGCTGGGAATGAAGGGGGCACGGAGAGAGCGCATTCTGTTACTGCGAGTCTTGGGGAGTCACGTCAGTGATGTGAGCACTGACATCAGCGCTCATGCCCTTTTTTCAGAAGCATCCTGTGTGTTTAATTGCTGGATGTTGAACCAAGACAGTGGCACAGAATCAGTTCTAGTCTCTGTGACACACGCAGAGCGCAGGGAGAGACTCAGTGAGTACTTTGGGCCGTGACAGGAGAAGCGAGTGGTAGTTCCTGTCAGATCATATTAACGGATCAGTGTCACCTACTGGGATGCTATGAGGTTCTTCCATATCTCAGTGTCAGAAATCAAGCAGTGTTACATAGGACGCTCCAGTCTTTAATTGATGAAGGTGTCCCAGAGAGAGAGGCCACAGACTCTTATCCAGGGCCAGGTAGTCCATGTTTAGTTTCACCACTATTGACTCCACCATGGCAGTGTGAGAGCAGCCAGAGACACTAACAAAACAGAAGACCCTGACTGCATGCCAACAAAGCTTTACTTCTGACTACTAAAATTGGAATGGTATATCATTTTTACCTGTCATCAAATATGATTATTACCCTATTTTGTTTTTCTTAATCACTGAGAAATGTGAAAAATGTAAAACAGCCCGACTGGCACAGCTGTTAACGGAAAGTTCAGATGTTAGAAACCACCAGCCGTCTCCGTGGGAGAAAGAGGAACAGTTTGCTTCCGTAAAGATTTAGAGTCTTAGCAACTTGATGGGGAGCTCTCCTCTGCCCTAGGAGGTCACTGTGCGCCTGAATCAGCTCCGGTTGCAGTGGGTCTGGTTTGGCTGTTTCAGACCACACAAAAACAGGTCGCAGCACACAGATAGCTCAAGAAAAAGATGTTAGAAGTTGCCCCATGGGAGGCCAATTTGCAGATGGACAGGATGGGAGAGGAGCATATATCTACATGCTTTTGTTGGCTGAGTCTTGAAAGTATCTAGGAAGCAGTGAGATTCCCCCACCTAGCCCCTTTCCCCATTGCTTGAACTGGATCTGGCATCGGGGATTGTGCCTGAAGCCAGAGGTTATGAAGATTCCCACCATTCCTGGGCTGATTCCTCGCTGCCTCCTCCTGGTTTCGTGGAACATTTCTTGAGCACACCCTACGCTGGGTCTTTGGTTAGATGTTGGTGGGCTACCAGTCTGCTAGGAAACAGATGTGACTGGAGGCTCACGACACAGGACGAGCAGCCACTGGGACGAGACGCGGGCCCTGCAGCACCCTCAGCACCAGCTGTCACCATGGCCCAAAGCTCATGCTCTGCTTGCAGAGTTAATTTCGTGATTGTTGACTCAAGATGGCCTGGTGGCTTGTACAGGACATGGATCACATCGAAAATCTATCAATGTTTTCAAGATCTAGCCAGAAAAGTACTAGTAGGCCTTCTTGTCAACTAGGGCAAGCTTTTGAGCCTCCACGTGGTAATAAATCACTGGCACGATCCGTCTCCCATCATTCTTCCAGAGTTCGGCCATCGACCTTGAACAGGATCAGCATATCTTCTTGAGAGCTGCAAGTGGAATTTCATTTTCGTAAATTAAATGGCTGCACCAATGCCCTAAGTCTTTACACCTGTGAAAGGACTCCCATTCCGAATCCCAGGCAAGCAGTGTCTTCAATCACAGTGCGCTGCCCTGGCGTCACTCGGGGTTTCCATGTCATCATCTTCACTATGATGAGATTTGATGACGTCATCTTGGAGATGATGGGATCAACGCTACGGTGTATCTTTTATGTAAACCTGTTTGTCAAGTAGTGGGGCTCCTTGTGGCGGGAAACGCTTGGTCTCATAGATGAGGTAGAACAGGCTACTCTTGGATCCCACTAGGGAACAAGATTGCTTCAGTGGCTCCTCCGCCTCCCCCGCCAACCCGTCAACCATTTGGAGATGTTAGGTGACGTCTCCGCTTCTCCTTTGCAGCTGCAGTGTCTGGGAGATGAGTAACGGTGTTTGGGAAACAAAATGTCCTGGCCAGGGGGCGGGCTGAAAGACACAATTATGGGAATTATTACGCTTCTTATTTAGTGTAATTATAGAGTGTTTTTCTCCGAAGAGCTCTACAGAAAGGTTGAATCAGTTGGGATTATTTATCCTGAGGAAGAGAAGGCTGGAGGGGGGAGGATACCTCAATAACAGTTTGGAGTATTTGGAAGACAATAACTCACTGTTCTCTCAGTGAAGACAGGAGAGTAAGCAGTTGGTGGGAGTGGTCTAAATTAGATGCCAGGCATAGTACCTTGGCAGTGAGCGTGGTTGTACACACTGAAGGGGACTCCTCCTCGGGGAGGTCGTGGTGAGAAGGGAGCCTTGGAAGCCCTGTCAGGAGCCACATGTCTTCCTTTCTGGCTCCCACTTCCCCCCTGTGGACACCATGATTCAACGGACAAGATTCCCAAGCTCCAGCATTTTGACCAAGGCAATGTCGACAGAGACACCGAGGGCAGCCTTGAGGAAGGAAAGGAGTGCAGGAGAACGTCTGTCACTTGAGGAGAAGCTTGGCCTTAAGCAGGGTTTAAGCATGGCCTGGGGGCTGACGGGGGGGAAACAAGGGTGCTCTCTACCAGAAAGCATGCTTCCTCTTTCCGACTCTCTCCCCACTCTTTGGTCTTTGCAGCATGCAGAGAAGATGTGCCATCTTCTATAGTTGTCTCTGGCTCCCAACTCATTATGAGTCTGGTCAGAACCAGATACAACGTGTGCAGGGACACGGTTTTCATGGTGTTCCTACCAATGCATCATTTCTAGCACATATTTGGGGCCCACCTGTATGTAGTAACTGTGTATGTGAATGGGTGAGGAGGGGGAAAGAGGAAAGGTATATATAATCAATCGTGTACAAAATCCACGGATGTTTAAGAGTCATGCATGTCCTTTGCCAGAATGTCACTTACCTCTGGGGTAGCCTGGCACACATTGTCCTGGAGAGGAAGGGTAAGTGGACAGGGAAGGTGGGACCAAGGTGTGCAGCCTTCACTGGGAAACTAGCCCAGAGAGGTCATGGCCGTGAATTACTTTTTTTTAAAGGGAGAGCTGAAAATCCAGTTTTGTTATGAAATCTCTGAGCCTTTAAAGATTAGTAATTAATTCAAATAATTTTTTAAAAAACCTAATCATGATTTATGTAAAGGCTCACAGAGCAAATCACCAATTTTTACATTAAAAAATTTTTGTTTGCTTTTTTTTTTTTTCAAAAGAAACTTGTTGTTCAAGAAAACTTGACCCTCCCTTTAGAATCATACAACATTAGACTAAAATCCTGACCCTCCCACTTAACTCACTGGTAACTTTGGAAAGTTCCTTGACCTCCATCCAAAAATGTGGAGAGAGTGATTGCTTCACCGTCTCTTGATGAGAACAAAAATAACATATGCCAAGAAGTTAATATAGCGCCTTTCATGAATTGAGGGCTTGATATACAGTAAATAATAACAATAATACTTAGGATTGTATTACTATTAGGTACAACCACTTGAAGTTGCTGGTACTCAGCTAACTTTAACTCCTTAAAAAAAACACCAGTTTTATATAGCTTAGCAAAATGGTGTTATTATAAACTCTAATCTCCTCTCTGTTATTATTATTTTATCAATATTGTGAATATTAAGGCCGACCAGCCTGTAGTCTGCTGAAGTGTCCCCCAGGGAACGCACACTGACGATTCTCCCATCACTGCTCTGTTTTCCCATGGTGCTTCTCCCTGTGGACATGCTCGTAGCGTACTTATTCTGTCTACCTCACCCCCTTACTGGTGTATGTACATGTCACCACGATGGGAGTTACCTCTTCTGTTCCTGCCTTCACTCACTCCAACACTTAGCATAGCCTTTGACAGTTCTGAGTACAAGGGGCCTTTTAAGGGTTCATGGAAAAATGGGATTAAAAGATGATAGAATTTTCCCACGAACTTTCTGAAAGGCCTCGGATTCTTGGAATCAATAGACTTACAATCTACCCTTCCAAAATTTTAACTCACCTGAATATTCCTGCAAGATATTTTCCTGCAAGTCAAACAGGTATGCAGGATACAGTGATGAAAACTTTGTAAATAAAAGATAGATCCAAGGTATTTTTATGTTTGTTGCATACGTGTCACATGCCTCTATGGAATTGTATGTGTGTATGCTGGGTGGGCACTAAAAAGCAGAACCAAAGGAGTGGCCATTGAGCCTGTTCTGTCACATGAAGACACTTGTGTAAAAGCCATGTTCCATTTTTTCAGAGTCAGATGCCCAGGCCTTTCTTCTGCGGGACCCCTGGGTGAGGTCAAGTCACTTGCCTGCCATTAGTAGTTCAGGGCTCAACTATTTGTAGCACCCACAAACTTCTTCACACAAAAAATGGCTGAGAAGCGTTCGGTGGGGGCTTCCCCCCTCATTATCCATATGAGCTTTGCATCGTGCTATCTTTTCACAGATATGTTCGCTGAGTGTGTTTGCCCTTCACTCACACTCACTCACTCACTGCCTTTGAGCCAATTGCAGCTCATAGCAACTCCGTAGGACAGGGTAGACATGCCCCTGTGGCTTTCTGAGACGGTGACTCTTTACAGGAGTAGAAAGTCTCATCTTTCTCCCACAGAGGGGACTGGTAGTTTCGAACTGCTGACCCTGTGGTTAGCAGTCTAATTCATAACCCACGGCACCGCCAGGGCTCTTGCATTTGCCTTTGGATGAAAGTTAACTCTCTTTGAAAGTCTGTGTGTGTGTGTGTGTGTGTGTGTGTGTGTGTGTGTGTGTGTGCATGCCTGTGCGTCCATACATTGATTAGTAAAGTTAATGTAATGAGGAAAAAATTGAAAAGATAATATAAGCTGAATGGTGAGAGGCAGGCATGACTCAGAGAGCCAGAAGAGAAAATGGTGGCATTGTCTTTCCCAAGAATGTCAGCGTGGCTGCCCTACCACGGCAAGTGCTGATAAGCGAATGACAAAGGCTGGTCGCATGAGTGATCCCCAGCAGCCCTGATGCATGCCCAGCTGATTGCCTTCTATTTTCAGTATTCCACATATCATGACTAAATACACAGAGCTTGACTGGAGGCCACAAGTATGGTCAGTCCGTGGGGAATGCTGGGAATTACGACATTGTTTATAAGGACTGAGAAACCTTCCAGACCCTGATCTGCCCCCACCCACCCCCTTTAAATGGTCAAGGAAACCCTGATGAGCTCCTGCCTCCTTACTAGGAACGGAGAAGCCCTTTACGTTTCTCCAGGCAGATATTTTTAGATGTGATGCACTGTCCAAAGTGTTAACTAATTGAGTGATCAGGTTTCCTACTTGGCCACAGAGAATGGCAGTGGAAGAGGGAGACAGCTTCCCAGAACAAGTAAGCCTTTACAGCTTCTGAATAAAAGATGTGTTTCTTAGAGAGGCACTGCTTTTGTCTCGACTATCGGTGTCTTTTTGAAAATGTTTGTTGCCGGCTAGAAAGGAAGCGAGGCTGTTTGTATCCTAGAATACTCAAGTTAAATGGGTGTAAGACTGTGCACTGCCCTGCTTTCTGTTTTGCTGGGATCTGGACTGGAGGTATGTTTTCCCTCTGTAATCTGGAATGATTTCAGCTCAGATCTGCCAGGAGAGGATGCTTAACGAAATGCAGTCCGACTGCACTTAGTGGCGCACAAAGGTCCTACTGGACCGGAGAATGGTAAGAAAAGTGTGAGTGCTTACTCTTCTCCCAAGAGAAATCGGAGGGTTTTAGAACAGGCTTTCCTGCTGTGTGATTGACCAGTTGGGAGAGAAAGCATAGTAGGGTTGAAATTGGTTTTTGAAATGTATGTAAATGGCAAGTGGAAAGTAATTTTGAAACTCATGAATGTGTACTGTAGGGTAGAGAATTTCATTTCTTGTTCCAGTAGAATTACACATAAATACAAATCACCCATCTCATGTCATAAGTGTAAAGAGTTAGCATGGCCTATGAATAATTTTTTAAAGAGTGTAGCATGTTACGCTACTCTCTTCCTTAAAGGATAGATACTACATGGAAATAGGGAAATATTTATGAACTTTTTCAAGTATTGGCCTCAGGGGATTTACAAAACTCTAGTTAGATGGTAGTTATTGTTCAAGACGTCACCTAAGCGCTTGTTTCTACCTGTGTCTTTTCAGCTAACACCTGCTTATCCGGCCATGATTAGATCCCTGTAACTCGGAAGAATCGTTAGTTTTTGGTTATTGCTATGCAATTAAATCATGAGCACGATAGGAACATTTCATGTTTTGTTTTTTAATTTAGCAAAATGGTCATACAGATGTGAAAGCGAGGACTTTGATGCTGGTTCTGACATCAGGTAGGCAGGCATGCTAATGGTTTTGTGGAAAGACCTATCATTCCCCAGTACTACCAGAAGCCATTCAGAGAGCTCTCACAGTCCTGAACTTTGCTAAGTGAACACCGCTTTAACCTTTGTACTCCTCGAGATAGAGTCCTCTGTGCCAAAAGATTAAACTTCTGTGACCTTTACAAAATGTTGCTCTAATGCCGAGTGGACACTTATGCAATTCTGATTTGAGTGAGACTTTGCAAACATCCTGCGTGCCCCGGGAGAAAGGCCTTTTCAGATTAAACTTTGAGATGCATAATACAGCTGTGGATGTTGTGCATGGATTCTGTGCCTGTCAGCAGTAATGCACTAGTCATATTCATGCATTGGCAGGTAGTCCGAAACATCCTGCGTGGCATTCTACCACAGTCAGCCCACATGTCGGAGATGATGAGCTATGTAGATGGTTGGAATCCGGGGTCTGTCCTGCCCTGTTCATTGTGGAACTGAGCATTTCCATCCAGCAATGCTGTCATTGACCTACCTAAGGAGACAAGACTGGGTTTTGAGAAAAACAAACAAAAACAAATGGCTAGGAACTTTTTGAGCTCCCTGCAAATGTAGCACATCTTAATGAATAGTCTTATGGGTTAATAAAGCCTTATTTTTAATAAAATTTTGATAACCTGGGATCCAAAAGGAAAACCCGGATGTGCGGAGATTCTTTTGTTTCTGTCTCATGTCAGAATAGATCAACTGAAATGGTGAAAGCAGTTGATCTCAACCCATATGTGCAGCATTTTCTGTTTTGGTGAGCATGCTGTTTGAAAGATGTATAATAAAATGACAGACTGAATTTGAAATTGTCATGCCCTAAGCTGTGACTCTGGAAGGGTACTGACCCGATAAAGATCATACAGGAGCCTGTCCCAATAGAGAAACTCATACAGTCGCTGTACTGGGTTCAGTTGGACAAAGAATAAGAATTATTCATCTCTGACTTGAATGGAGGAGCAAACAGTTCACCTGCATAAGCGGAACCATGGACGTGATCCTGGCAGAGAGGGTACGGTATATAATAGATAATTACCATTTTCACAAGCAATCATTAATACCTCCTGTAATTGAGTTGCTATTCTCCTACTAGTTTTATTTGGCTTATGCTAGCTATAGTTTTATTTCAGTACTGTCTAGAGGATTGCAGACTCTGTGCTTGGGGAGAAATGTAATGATTTTATAATTTGTCTTTGTGAACCATCGCTAGCATAAACCATCTGGAAAGATAGATATGTGTATACCTTGGCCAATTTCAGAAACAGCCTTTAATGGCTTATGAAAACTCCAGTCTTCGATGAAGTAGTAGTTTTGATTTAAATTATAGATGGATTTAAATTTGAACTCTTAAATAATGCTTATGCCCTTCCCACACAATACAGACTGTGAGTGAATAAAGTTGAAATTTAATATAATTTTAATAAGCATATTAAAAGTAATTTAGGATAAGATTCTCCTAAAGAATGCTTTGAATTAATCTAACCCTATGAAGGTCATGTCAGCTGACCATATCAAATAGAAACTAGTTCTATTTTTCTTTTCTATCTTCCAGTTTGGATTTTTAAAAATTATATCTGATATTTAGTGGTCGATCCTTTAATAAATACATATCTAATATTGGGGGAAACTCTTGGTCATTGCTGATTTTACTTTAGGACATTATGGCAAATAGAATAGTAATTTAGATGGTCAAATTCAAAGGAAAAACTATAAGCCCTGTAATTTTTGTTGCTGAGACTATTTAAGAATTGCTTGTTTTGAATTAAACCATTTTGTTATATAGTAAAGGCAATTTGACTTACCAACTCTGTTTGTGTTCTTCTGGGTAATGGTGGTCTTATCGGTTAAATGTTTGGGCACTTATGCTTTAATAACAAATTGTACAATAAAGCAGAATTTAAAATTTAAATATTTGAAGTCACAAAGAAAAAATTCTTGCCAGCTCTTTAATACAAATATTTTTTTTATATTTTCTTGTTATTGTGCTCCTCAGAAATTTCTGTATGACTTAGTAATAAAAATTAAGCTACAGTTTCTTTTTATTTCAAGCTATAGTTTCTAACATGAACTTGGGTCTCTATTTTCCAAATCTCTGCCACTCCAATTATTAATTTTAATTTGCTAAGCATTAAAAAAGCTCTCAAGGTCATTGAGTTTACATAAGAACTCCTTTTGTACTCTAGTATGAAGTAGAAATCTAGGTAGATATTCATGGTAATAGATATTTCCAGCGAAATTCTGGGAAGTTAATGCCATTTTCTGTTCTGCGTAGAAACAAGTGAGTGTTGGTGACCAATTTAAAAAATAGTAGTCAGTAGTTTTCAAAAGGCAATTTGTAAAATCTTAAAGTTTTTATCACATTGTACCATTACTTAAGTAATTGTACCATTGCCATCCTGACACGTTACTAATGTACGTGTGTTTCTTTTTTTTTTTTTTTTTTAGGTCCACAAACACTTTATTTTATTTTTTACTTATTTATTTTTTATTAAAAGATCATTTTATTCGGGGCTCTTACAACTCTTTTTTTTAAATCATTTTATTAGGACTCATATCACAATCCATACATACATCAATTGTGTAAAGCACAGTTGTACATTAATTGCCCTCATCATTCTCAAAACATTTGCTCTCCACCTAAGCCCCTGTTATCAGCTCCTCATTTTTCCCCTCCCTCCCCCCTCCCTCATGAGCCCTTGATAATTTATAAATTGTTATTTTGTCATATCTTGCCCTGTCCGACGTCTCCCTTCACCCACTTTTCTGTTGTCCGTCCCCCAGGGAGGAGGTCACATGTAGATCCTTGTAATCGGTTCCCTCTTTCCAACCCACCCTCCCTCTACACTCCAAGTATCACCACTCACACCACTGGTCCTGAAGGGATCATCTGCCCTGGATTCCCTGCGTTTCCAGTTCCTATCTGTACATGTGTTTCTATCGGTCAATGGTTATTCTGTCATATTTTGAAAGCATTTATATCAATAAGATAAATTTCACTTTGAATATTGTAACTTTTTAACCAGTGCCCGTATCTTCTGCATCTTTTTTTGCCCCAAAGACTGGCTTTTCTGGTAGGTAGTCTGTAAATATTTTGAGACATTTTTAACAAATTCTCATGTTTGAAGTGTATCGTGTCTCATCATCTTCAGCGTCAGATAAAAAGAGCAGTTGAATTGAAGTGTACACTTGGTGCTATCTTTCTAGCTATCTAGCAGAAAGAGTAAAATATATTCATTGCAGTCGATATAAAGTCATATTTGATCTTTCATTGTTAGGCGCCACGGAGTCCGTTCAGACTCATGGTGACCCTGATTCGTGTGCCGGCCTCACAGTCCTTCATACGTTGACGCGCATTACTGCAGCGACGGTGTCCACCATCTCACTGAGGGGCTCCTCTTTCTCCCAACCCTCTGCTTTCCCTGGCAGCTGCCCTTCTCTATGGTCTGTCCCTGCTGATTACATGTCCAACGTGGGTGGCAGCTAACGCATTGCTGTCTCTCTTCAAAGAAGCACTCTGGCTGTGCTTCTTCTGAGACAGATTCGTTCATGGTTCTGGTAGTCCCTGGGACATTTAATAATGTTCTTCACCGTCGTTCAAGGTCATCGATTCTTCTTAAACCTTTTTTGGTCTTCCTATCTCATGGTGCAGCTTCCCGGTGTGAATGAGTGAGTGAACATACCCTGACACACTTCGGGCTTCAAAGCGATGTCTTTGCTTTTTAACACTTTAAAGAGATCTTTTAGAGCAAAGTTGCCCAATGCAGCATGTCAGTTGATTTCCTGACTTCTGTTTCTGTGGGCATTGATTGTGAATCCAAGTAAAATAAGGCCTTTGACAACTTTCTTTTCTCTATTTATCGCGTTGCGTATTGGCCCAATTCTAATGGATTTTGTTTCATGTATGTTGTGGTGTAGTCCTTGATCTGCAGTAAGTACTTCAAGTCCTTTGAATTCTGAGCAAGTGAGATTGTACCAACTGTATCTCACAAGTTGTTAAGGAATCTTCCTCCAATCCTGTTGCTGGCTTCATCTTCACCTAGGTCCGCTTCTTTTATTACTTGCTCAGCATACGACTTGAACAAGAATGGCAAGAGGAGGCGATCCTGACACGTGCTTGCGGATCCAATGCAGTAGTCATTGTTCTCTTTGAAAGAACTGCTCTTGATCAATGTAGAGGCTCCCTGTGAGCACAAGTAAGTGTTGTGGAGTTCCCAGTCTTCCCTGTGTCGTCCACAGTATGGTATGAGCCTCACAGTCCAACGCCTTTGCATTTAGTCTTTCGGCTTCCCCTTAGCCAGATGCCCTACATGTCGATCGGTTTGTCACACCATGGTAGCTTGCATACGGCTGTGGTTCTGGAAGCAAATACCAACAGTGCCCTGCATGGCTAATAGGTTTCAGAAGACCTTCCAAGCTAAGAACAGATTATGAAGAAGGTAGAGGTAGTCATTTCTAAACTACTGGCCACTAAAAACATATGAATAACTGTAGAACATAGTTCCCAGCATCTGAGCAACATGCAGCCCTCCACAGTATGACAAACTGACAGATGAGTGGCGTACAGGACTAAGGGAAAGTTCAAAAGCCAAACGGAAAGGCATTTGACGGTGAGGATCGTAACACAGTATGGATAACATTACCAAGAATGGGAAATCCAGGACACATCATTGTGCTCTTGCAGAACCTATGCATAGGCTCAGAAGCAGTCTTTGCAACAGAACAAGGAGGTTACCCCAACAGAACGTGTCATATAGCTTCACTTGTAAGAGGCAGCATTTTAAAAAAAATCATTTTATTGAAGCTTCTTACAGCTTTTATAACAATCCATACATCCATTCATTGTGTCAAGCACTTTTGTATATATGTTGCCATCATCATTCTCAAAATAGTTTCTGTTCGAGCCCTTGGTATCAGCTCCTCATTTTTTCTCCTCCCTCCCTCCCTCATGAACCCTTGATAAACTATAAATTATTATTATTATTTTCATATCTTACATCGTCCACTGTCTCCTTTCACACACTTTTCTGTTGTTCAACCTCCTCAGAGCTGGGGGAGAGTGTTATATGTCGATCATTGTGGTCAGTTCCTCTTTTCTCTCCCCACCTACCTTCTGGTATCACTACTCTCATTATTGGTCCTGAGGGGTTTATCTGTCCTGGATTCCCTGTGTTTCCAGCTCTTATCTGTACCAGTGTGCACGCTCTGGTCTAGCTGGATTTGTACGGTAGAATTGGGATCATGATAATGGGTGGGGAGGAAGCATTAAAGAACTAGAGGAAAGTTGTATGTTTCATTGATGCTATACTGCCCCCTGACTGACTCTTCTCTTCCTTGTGGCCATTCTGACAAGGGGTGTCCAATTGTCTACAGATGGGCTTTGGGTCTCCACTCCACCCTCTCCCTCATTCACATCGATGTGATTTTTTTGTTGTTGTTCTGGGTCTTTGATGCCTGACACCTGATCCTATTGACACCTCGAGATCGCACAGTTTGGTGTGCTTCTTCCATGTGGGCTTTGTTGCCTCTCAGCTAGATGACCTCTTGTTTATCTTCAAGCCTTTAAGACCCCAGACGCCACATCCTTTGATAGCTGGGCACCATCAGCTTTCTTCACCACACCTGCCCATGCAATTGTGCCTGGAAGGTGAGCATCATAGAGTGCCAGTTTATTGGAAAAAAGTGTTCCTGCATTGAGGGAGTACTTGAATAGAGGCCCAATGTCCGTTTGCTGCCTTAATGCTTAACATATTTGTATATGCACATAGACTATTTCCCTATTGTTATATATAAATATATTTACATATGTACATGCCTGTATTTAGACCTCTATAAACGTCCTTTGCCTCCGATTTCTTCCCTGTTTCCTTTTACTTTCCTCCTGTCTCACTATCATGTTCAGCCTTCATTTGTGTTTCAATAATTCTTCTCAGCTACATTGCCCTTGATCAAGTCCCACCAGCCATCCTATGCCCTCCTCACCATCAATTTTAGAACACTTGTTCCCTTGTCCCTGGGTTCGTTGACACTCCCTTTCCTTTCTCCAGTCTCCCCCTATCCCATGTCCCCCTGGAACCATCGGTCCTGTTGTTTTCTCCTTCAGATTGTTTATCCCGCCTATCTTATCTAGATAGACATGCAGAGACAATAATAAGCACAAAAACAAGGCAAAGCAAAACAAAACAACAAAAGAAAACAAAAAAATAAAGCAACAACAACCAAAGAAAAGGCTATAACTTGTTCCAGGTCTGTTTGTTGGCCTTTCGGAGTGTTTTCCAGTCGAGTTTGATGGGGTGTCATGCCCTGGCCCAAAGTCGATTTTTGGGATTCCCTGGGGACTTCATTGCTTTGTTCTCCTTGCTGCTCTGTTGCATGCCCTTGGTGTTTCACCCCAGTGTGGTGAGGTCAGATCAGGCACAATTCCTGCACTGTGTCTTCAGTGTTGTCCGCTGTAGTGCTATAGGTCAGTGAGGGACAGCGTGCTCATGGTGGGGCCGGCCCTATCTATGGTCCTCTCTGTGCATTGGCTGCTCTGGGCAGGAATATTGTCCTTGGGGCTTGGTGGGCCAGGATGTGTTCCACTCTCCTTCCTTCTTCGTTTGCTCTTGTGTGCTCTGATCAGACATGCCTCTCCCTGAACTGTAGCTTCCGTGCTGTCCTCTGGCGTGCATTCTCCCTGGGGCAGGGGTGGGGAGGTGGTGTTCTGTTGGTTCGCTGCTTCATGCCAGTATGTTGCGTTCTTCGCATCTTGGTGCACCGGGTTGAAGTCTGGTCCCTCTCTCCCTCTCCTGTGGAGACCTAAGTGATACCCTCTCCTTGGGTGGGTTAGTGAAAAAGTATTCATTAACTTTTTATTTCCGTGTCCACATGACACCATGTTATTTCCACTCCAGAAATTTCCAGAAGAGAGTGTGGTAAGTACCTTTAGTGGTATTTTCAGTAACTGTGCTATGTCCATAAAGTCTCTCCCTGCTCTCTTTCTGATATGGCAGCTCTACTTGCAATGACATTTCTTGTTTCTCATGAGTCATTTCCAACAGCTTTATGTTGCTATTCTGAAGCCAGTGTGGTCCACTAGAACAGTGTAATAGCATCCAGGTATGTAGAGCCTTTGGACATGACCTCATGGAAAGACTCCATGCAGAAGAGGACTGAAGTAAGGCAGTGCAAAGGCAATAGGCAGAGATGACTGTTGGTTCACACTTTGCAAAAGCAGCAGTATAGTTACCTGGACGTTACCTTCTGCCCAATTATGGCTCTTCTCTGGTCTTTAAAGAGGTGTCACTCTAAGGCCAAGGACATGCCGAGGTATCAATCAATCAATCTTTCAAAACTTCACCATTGACCAGTTATTCCCAAAGTGTTGCCCCACAAGCTCTGGATATATTTGAGACCTTCCCTGGGAACCTGTGAGCTCCTCCTTTTTCTAACTACATTATTTGTTTTAGACCAAATTTTCTTCTAAGCTTTAACCAAGAAGACCAATGCACAAGCAGATAGGAGAAGTTAACTATCTTCTATTAAGTCAGATGAAAGAGATTTGCAAAACTATAAAACAGTATCAATATGCTTGACCTATTTTTTTCTTACTATTTTGGAAAATATAGTTACTTTTCATGTGTTATGTGTTAGCATGTAGTAAGTGTGTTATTTTTTTTTAATTTCTGAAAGTAAATGTTTAGAAAATGATGGCAACATATGTACAAATATACTTGATAAAATTGATGTAAGGATTATTATAAGAGCTGTAAGAGACCCCCATAAAATTATCTTCAAAATAAATAAATAATACATTTTTAGAATTTTGATTCTCTGTAAATAACTGTATAGTCCCCTTAATCTGAAGACTTTGAGGCTGCTTCATAATATTTAAGCAGCTGAAGGGCTCAGGAGCTTGGTTAGGTATATTTTCCACAAGGGCACCTAAGGTCCTTTTGTTGATCACAGATTTAAGTAGAAATGGAAAATTTAAATGGAAAGAAGGCATCCTCCCAGCAAGCCCCCCCTCTAAATAAACCCCAAAACCAGTTTTATTTACCAACAGTTCCCATGCCTGCAGCTGCACCAGCTGGCGCCCAACCTTTTAGGATGATAAATTCAAGGGCCTTTCCTCTCCTAGCGAACGAACGCCTCCTCTTCCTCTGGCGGGTGCACCCGCCCTCGGCTTTCACCCACAGGCCCCTCGTCATCTGACCCGAAGCTGCAGGCCAGTCAGTGTATTATGACATCCTGGCTGGTTCCCACTCTAAAAAACACAGCTCTGCTCTGGAAGAAAAGAGCGATGTTTGCAACATTCACTCTTCTCCAGAGTAAACATCAAGCTATTTATTACATGACCCTTAAAAAACAAAAAACCTGTAAGGCGCATTTTCATCTACTGAAGTAATAAATACTTTCTCTTTGCTCCGATACCTAGACCAATTTTAGCTTATCACTGTTTTCAGTTGCTATATTTAAAATGTGAATAATTCCCCGGATTAAATATTTTCGTGCTCATGCCAATACCTCCTACATAATAAGGATCCTTAGGCGTGAAACTCTGACATCCTTGTTCTGAGTCATCACACCCCAGATAATGGAAAAATCCCAAATAGTTGGTGTTTTATACAATCCACCACGTCTAATGCCAGCAACTGCTGCTGTGTGTGTCCTAGACGAGGAGTAGCATTATCTTGAAGATCTTCCTGTTTCTTAATAGTCCGTGTCTGGGTATCGCAAGACACACTTGCAAAGGACTCTCCACTTGTGTTTTTCTGTTGGGTTTCTGTTGCTATGGTTTTAACCTGGTTTATGGAAACCTTACTTTAAAAATCAGACCAAGCTCACGACAGTTTGTAATCCCTCTTTTTTTGATGAGTGGGGTTGTGGTTCGTCGGTGTACTGGGGGGTTCAGCCGGGTTTGTGGGTTAATTAAAGAAAGTTGAAGCCCATGACTGGGATTCTGGAAAAATGGGGCTTGAGCCAACTGACCTGCTATTCATCCAGTTTAGGAGTCTAGAAGGAAAATGTCCAGCCAAGTCATCTTATGAGTTTGAAACACAAAACTGTGCATTCATTCATTCTTGTTCTTATATCATGAAGTTGTAAGAAAAACATTGAATCCAAGAAACTCAAATTCTAGTTTTAGCAGTTTCCCTGGCTTGTGGAGTAAATCATGTTCCCTTTGCTTCAGTTTCCTCTCGACACAATAGACATGCTCTAGTGATCTCCGTTTACCTGGAAAATAAGATTTATATGTGAAATTGAAATGTACGTGTGTGAGAGCATAAGGTAGCTACCCTTGCCACAGCAGAACTTTGATGAACTTCTCCACTCGGTGAGTGACGGTTTCCATGAATAGGGGTGTTAGGTCATCACTGCTGTTGCATCTGTACTGCTTACTGTTTTATGTGTTCAAGTCCATGTACCATGAGAGGATTTAGTGATTATTACTGAAGGGAGTCAGGGGCATATACACACGTTACCCTGACACCACTGGAAATGAAGGCACGATACATTTCAGGCCAGCTGACCCCTTCCAGGGGTTCGGGCAGCCCCTCCTCCAGCTTCCAGTACTTCAGAAGCAGCCTGCCTCAGGGATGAAAAGGAGACTTTCTGAAAAGGCGCGTCCTGTGGGAAATGATTCAGACAGATGAACTAAGCGAATTACAGGAGGAAAGGACAAGGGGATGGCTGATCATGAGAAAGTTTAAGGCCTGAGTAGATCAGCATAGTTAATTTTTTTCAAGTTCACCTTCTGCCTCATAAATGGATATATATATGTATATATATATATCTATATATATCAATATATCAGACATATGTTTGAGAGAGCCTACCATCTACAAGTTTTGCATATTACAAACCAATGTCAACTATTAACTATTTTATATAAGTTTTGACTGCATCCTTATTTTCACTCAATGGGGAAAATAATTCCCTGAAATAAAGATGACTCTCATTTCTGAAAGGACCAAGCGTTCTCTATGTTAACATTTCATCTTTATGGGTCAATGTAGAAATTTCGCCGGGGCTGTTGTATGTTTGCCCTAAACTCTGAGCAAATAGACTTGTCCTCCTTCCCCCACCCCTAAAATGACGGATTACCATCTCTTTCGTTGGACGTTGTCCCAATAGATAACCAGAAACATGCCCAAACACAGCAGCGGATTCAAACCAGCCTGGTAATGAGTGTGCCCCCAAAGCACGCTTCTCAGAAATGGATTCTCCTGCCGGGACTGGTTCCCAAGTGTACTTAACTTACTGAATCAGAACAATACACAAACCCGTCCCTGTTGGATAATTTCTTTCTTCTGCAAACACAGACCTGTCTACCTTGTCCTAAAATGTCTTTGAATGGGATAAAGTGGTGAGTTTAATTTTATTTTCAGTTTTCAAAAATAATCTTGGAGAAAGAGCTTCACTTCGTTGCATATCCTTACTGCCGCAGGACTGTCCCAGTTTTACGCATTTGGGAAATTCTTGGGAATACTTGCCCAGTGCTCATTACCATAGGGCTCTCAGAGCAGGAGGAAACGTGCCTGTTATCTGGTCAGATCGCCCTGATGTATCCATTCCTGGTGTGATCGACAGCATTCCATCAAACGCGGCGTAGTGATTCTGTGTGTGCACTAGCATACTAAGATGTTTTTAAATAGAGATCTGTAATGCAAAGGCCTCTGAAGTTCTAAGTCGAGATGGTTTTAAGTTCAATTGTAGACTGGCACAAATCAGGAAAAAATGCTATATTGACCGACATCAAAGATACACCCCCACACACCCTAGATGTAAGGGTTCCACCTCTTGAGAGAGGTCGTCCTTTAAAACCTAACTGTGTCCATTTCTGACAAACAAGGATAAGGCCTGTTTTGCATCTGACCATGGGCTCTTGTCCCCCTCTGGGAAAAATCTCCCTCATGGTGTTTATTTTCATTTCAACCAGTCTCCAGAAGAATTTTCAGGGGTCTGAGTTTGAGTGAGAAAAGACACCCTCTGGAGCCTGGATTGGGGACCCCCCTTTCAGGGAAAGCAGGTTGCAGTAGAGGATGGACAGACGTGGAGAGCGTGGGTTTTCAGCCTGGCAAGGTAACCTCGTACAACCCTGCCTTTACAGAAACAAAGCCTGCCTGGACTGCTTCGTTAAAGGAGGGTCCACTCCCTCAATTTAAAGATAAAGATGGGAATGTTCTTTTGCCTTTCTACTTTAGAAGGGGCTGGGGTCCCGGTGCATAGGTGCATAGACTCCCTGGCGGGTTTGAATTGTGCCCCCGGAGGGAACATTTTGGCAAAAGTCACAGTGTAAAGATGCTAACCAGGCCTCACATGGGTGGGGGACAGCGACCTCATTTTCAGGGAGGAACTGAGGTTACTGCCCTGCAAAATGCCGGCAAACAAAGACAGCCTTGCATCAATGTGAGAGAAATCGTGGAAGCAGCCCCGGTTTCGTGATGCTGGTTGGGGGCAAGCATAGACATTGGAGGGCTTTCCCTTCAAGGCTGATCCCCTGACCACCCTAAAGGCTCCTCCTTCCTGATTAACTGATGGGGAAGTGTTGATCCAGTGAAGCTAGTGTCAGTTCATATCTTTTAAGGAATTGGATTATGCAAGAGAGCATCGTTCATTCAGAATTTACCAGTGGTCTCATATCAAAGTAAACCCTGCCCTCAGAGAGATTCTTTCCCATCGTTGTGGGATAACTGGTACCTAAACAAACAGATCAAGTGGCTGAGGAGGCCAGACAGAGAAGGCATCGTGTCTACTGTTTATCAGGACAGATAGCAAAGATGTGCCGTGACATGTGAGCTAGACTACAGCTTCAGGAGGTGAGACTGTTGGCCAGAAGGGGACAGAGTGAGAATAAGAGGAACATCCTGGGTGAGAGTGGATTCGAGTTATAGCGACTCTATAGGACGACTGGATCTGACCCTAGGGGTTTATGCCCCAGGCTTTACATCTTTATGTACACAGAGAGCCTCATCTTTCTCCCACAGAGTGACTGCTGGTTTCAAACTGCTGATCTTGAGGTTAGCAGCCCTGCTATGCTACAAGGGCTCATCCGAACAATAAACTCTGTAGATTACCTGAATCTCAGTATTTGTGTTTTATTTTAGGTGCCAAGTATATGCTTGGGGCAGGTTTTAAAAGGCCTCAGAGGCTATGCCATAGGGTTTGATTGGATACTATGCTTCAAAAACAGAAACTGGTTTAGAAATGAAGTCTGGTGGGGCTGGGGCAGGGCGGGAGGGGAAAAAATGAGGAGCTGATACCAAGGGCTCAAGTAGAAAGAAAATGTTTTGAACATGATAATGGCAACATATGTACAGATGTGCTCGACACAATGGATGGATATATGGATTTTTATAAGAGTTGTACAAGCCCCAATAAAATGATTTTTTTTAAAAAGAAGAAATGAAATCTGTCTTCAAAAACCAATATACAAAACAGATAAAAATATCTGTTTGGATTGAAAGTGAGGCGAGGCATGTGCAATCCTATGTATTCAGCTGTCCCTTTAGTCTCAGTATTCCTGAACCTCATGCCTCCTTGGAACCACTGGTATGAGAAACCACTGGGGTAAGGAAAGCACGCGGGCTGACTACCCAGCAGTGCTGGGTTTCAGTTAGCTGTGTGATCTGGCACAAGCCAGGTCATTTTTGTGAAACTTGTTTTTCCACATCTATAAGGAAGATTCCTGATAGACTATCCTAGCACAATGTATGTAAAGTGTTTAGGGAAGCCCCTGGCAGTCACCATAATAGGTGTGCTGACCTCTGACACAAGGTCCTGGCAGACCGCAAACTAGCTACAATCATGGCCTTGAGCATGCTGACAGTTGTAAGGCTGGCAAGAGACTGGACAGTATTTCATGCACTGGCCATGAGTCAGAGTGGACTCAGTGGCAGCCAGCAACAACAAACTGTAGCTATGTTCTTGCCATGACTCTCTCAGCTACCTTAGCAGCTGCCCAGGAGGCCTGACCATTGTCATGGCTCACTGGAGAGTCACCCAGTCAGTTTGCCAACTACAGCCTCCTGGAGGTTGGTAGCGTGGCTTGGCATCACAGGACAGGGCTCTGAATTGGACAAGTAGCAGGTTGAATTTAAAAGCAAAAAAGAACAACCACAACAGTGAAAATAGAGGGATAGGGTTACATCTAGTTTTAGAAAGAACTTATGTATTCAGGGAAAAAATGATTAAAAACGAGGTCTTTTGAAATATGTCTCTGAACGGACATGAAAATAAGGAATCTGTACAGGTAAGAAATTTGACTACACGCACCTAGGGGAGCTGGGCCACGCGTTGGGCTGCTAACTGCAAGGTCAGCAGTTGGAATTCACCAGCTGCTCCATGGAAGAAAGAAGAGGCTTTCTACTCGTGTGAAGAGTTACAGTCTGGGAAACCCTCACCAGCAGTTTGGCCCTGTCCTGTGGGGTCACTGTGAGTTGGAATGGACTCTGGCAGTGAGCTTGGCTTGGGGATATGCATAGAGGCACAGGACATGCGTACCCAGGACAATCCCAAGGTGAAGCGTGTAATAAGAGGCCCCCTATTAAACTGGGATTCAACGGTGCAACTTCCAATATAAGAGCAGAGAGGAACAGACGCAGCCTATAGAGCAGTGGCGCTCAACCTTCCTCAGGCCGCGACCCTGTCATGCAGTTCCGCTTGTGGTGGTGACTGCCCCCCAGCCATACAATTATTTTCATTGCTACTGCATCACTGTCATTTTGCTACTGTTATCAATCGGGCAACCCCTGTGAAAGGGTCGTTCGACCCACAAAGGGGTTGTGACCCACAGGTTGAGAACCACTGCTATAGAGGATTACAACAAAAGCTTGCCTGTCTCAATTTGTCAGCAGATGAAGGCGGAAAATGGGTAACTGCAAGGAGTCCCTTCTGCCGGGAGCAGCTTGAAGTCTAAAGTCACCCATGGAGTCTTCAAAACAAAAACACAAAACCCTCAAGACAAGCACTTATTTCAAAGGACTCCTGTGTTGAAATGCCTGCAGGCCACTTGCAGAAAGGATCTCAGATACTTCCCTGATGTGTAGCAGCACGAAACCAAACCCGAGCGAATCTCCAGAATATCGTTTCTAACATAGACGAGCTCGCGGTAAAGACACGCAAACCGTAGGAAGTATAAATTGATGCAGTGACTTTGAAAGCCAATCTGCCATTAAGCAGTCAGCCTGACCAAGCACGTGACCTCATGCTTGTGAGCGCCATACACCCGCACCACGACCAGAAGGGCCACGGCAGCAGCATTCATAGTGGATCCAAACGGAAGCCCTACGGACATCCATCAACTCCACAATGGGTGAATAGAGTGTGCTTTGATCACATAACGGAATCTTCTACAGCAGCAACGATCGATTGACTGTCACTGCCCTTATCACACAGATGACTGTAAGGACACATCAGAAAAAACGAGCATGTCGCACAAGGATATGTAAGATGTGATTGCACTCCTACACACAGTAGACTAGACTTAGAGAAGTGTTCACAGATGATAAAGCTGTAAGAAAGACATGAAAATGATAAATGCAGGATGTCTTGGAGAAGAAGGAGAGACCGCCAGTGTCCTCGAGAGTCTTCCAATCTACTTATAACTTTCATTGTTAGCTGGCTGACAGGTACTTGGGAATTTATTTTACTATACTGTGTATATATGCTTTACACATTCCTTTGTATGCACGCTATGAATCATAATAAAAAACATTATTTAAGAAGGATGAAGGATGATGGAAGTTTCTGAGCAGACTATTTGATAGCATGTATCCGTTCAACTTTCTGGAAGCAGATTTGAGAGAAAGGATAAAGAAGAAAAAATAACCAAGGTTGTGTGTCTGTCTGGCTAGGATAGTGGTGATACTGTGAAGTGAAAATACTGAGATCAGGAGAATCCTATAGTAGAGCTAGGTCATTGTAGCTGGATGCAGTGGCAGATAACGTTACATGTTTTCAGTGAATGTTTGCTGTTGCTTTTGTTCAAGTTGAGGGCAAGATAGGGCACAAACATGGTGTTGTTTTGAGGTAAACAATGGACTGAGCTCTGAGCAATGAGAGCTTGGGAAGTGATGAGGCCCCTTAGGGGGAGTAAGCAAGGGGCAGCGGGGTTGGGGGGGGGGGGATACGTTCAATAAGGCATAAAATAGAGCGAACCAAGAAATGAGAGAAACTGAACAGTTTCAATATGTATGATTACTATTGTCTAATAGTCAATACTAATAAAGAATAGAGTTAGAATCATAGGGTTAGGTTATTGGGAGGTTATTGTGAGTTTTCACAGAGAAGATGCATTGATTAGTGAGAGAGGCCATATTGTCAGATTTAAATAATAATTACCATTAAGGGCATAAAAGCAGTGAATGTAAACTGATCCTTCAAATTTTAATGGTTAAAATAAAACTGGAAAATAAATAAAATAACAGTTTTTGGATGTGTGCTGTACATTGATGCTATTATATTACACGAATGATCTCATGCTATCTTAATATTGGATTATTTTATTCCCGTTTGATCTCCAAGATAATTGAGGCAAACTGATGTTATTTGCCAAGGGTAACATTATGCAGAAATTGAATAGTGTGTGATCCATTGGCTTTGGTTTCAAACCAGTTCTGTACATTGACAAATATCGGTCATTACTTGCAAGGGATATCAAGTAGGAAAATGAAAAAAAACAACAGTGGGATGGTTGAAGCAGAGGCGAGGGCAGTGGTAGGGAAAGAGCTTGAAGCTACAGGAAGGTTCGCCTGACCCTCCTTCACATAGTTCTGCTACAGCTGGAAGGAGCAGACAAAGGAGAAAGAAGAATTAGTTAAGCCAGGCCCCACGATGCACCGCTGTGGTTTGCAAGGAAAGGGGCTGCCCTCCTTTGAGGTGTGTTCGCACTGGGTTTCCGAACTTCACCTCTCCTGGCTTTCAACCAGGAATGGATTTAAGAAAAGAACTATGTCATCCAGAAAGAGCGTTACTTAACAGTTCATTGGGTGGTGGGTGTGTGGAAGAACATGTGGATTGACAAGGGGATCGCTGGATGGATTGATGGAGAATGAGTGAGCGAATGAATGGTTCCTGAGCACTTTATGATTTTTGCATTTCACTGAAATCCGGGTGATCATTTACAAACCACATCAGGTTCTCATTCAATAGTGTATATACATTTTGTTTCATATTAGCTGCAATCCCTTCAGGGTAACAGCACACTTCCTACTTACTTCCTGGGTTCCCTTACTAAGCATTTTCTTAGTAGTTATTAACCCCCCGGCGCCAAATTGTCTGCGTGTGTAGCCTGCACTTGATAAGTGTATGTCTCAGGGACAGTCACTCTCCTTTCTACAGCTTACTTTCCTCACTTATCAAATGGAACAAGTATCAGTGCCTGCTTTGTGAGGTTAGTATCAGGAAGGCGATACACATTAAGGGCGTTGGTAAATACTCTACATTATACTCTGTAGCAACGCTATACAGTGAATCTTGTGAGAGCCAGAATTTGTCAGGGACTGCCCTTTTTTCTGGGTCTTAGAGGTTTTCTGACTTGGATAGGATGTCGTCTTAGCACTTTCCTCTCTTTCCCTTTTGAGTGGAAAATATTTGAGTTGGCCTTTTCTGACACGTTTCCATCTTATACAGGTTCTGGTGTTCACAGTGTTATTGTAAGGAAGTAAGTTCATGTAAGTACTTAATAATGATATCTGACATAGAGGTAAGAAGTATTAGTCATGACTGAACTTGACCCTCAGGAAATGCTTGTTCTTTCTGTCCACTGCTTTCTGCTGGATAATACCAATACATCAGCACAGAAAGAAACGCTGAGTTATTATATTAGCTCATAATAATGCTTGGCTGTATTCCTCAAGCTATTTCCTTGAAAAATACATGTGGCTGCTATTTCTTTCCTGTCTAGTAGAATGGCTAAGTAGACATGGCATTACGTGATGACAAAAGAAGCTTTCATTTTCAGAATGTAGTCACAATGTGGGCAAGGGGCTTGCTCTGACCCACATGTATGTTCTGCCAGCAGACCCTCGAGGTAGGGATGTTCGCTGTGTGACTGCCCATGCCACAGAGCTCAATTGCTCTTGGGGCTTAATTTCCTTCCATAGTAAGTTTTCTAATAAAAATAATTTTTTTATTGTGATTTAGGTGAAGGTTTGCGGAGCACGTTTTACATTCAGAGATTTATACAGATTTTGATTCAATGTATCCTTTTCAATCAGCTCAGTGTACCTTCACTTATCACACTTGTTCCCAGTGTTTGCAGTTTACATTCCTCCAACCTTCTTACCAATCTGTCCTTGGGTAAATGCTGCCCTTTTGAACTTAGATGGTTGATTATTCTAACCCTGGGGTGAGTTTAATTCCGGACTTGAAGGATGACTGAGGGTCATATTCCTGGGCCACCCATCAGTCTCTGTCTGACCAGTAAGACTGATCTCTTTGCAAATGGGTGCATAAGCAAATGTGGCGAAGAAAGCTGATGGTGCCCGGCTATCAAAAATTATAGCATCTGAGG
>NW_022103968.1:50645231-50672408 GCF_000313985.2 Echinops telfairi | reverse complement strand
AATGTACAAATGCGCTTTACACAATTGATGTGTGTATGGATTGTGATAAGAGTTGTATGAGCCCCTAATAAAATGATTTTAAAAAAAAGACTGGTCTCTTTGAAGATTGTGAGTTCGGTCCATTTTGTTCTCTCAGGACGTTCTAATGGGACCCTTTTAATAGCAGTTGGAAGTGGTAGCCAGGCACCATCTCGTTCTTCTGGTCTCAGGGTTGTGGGGACTGATGTTTGCTTGTTCCTTTAGTCTGTTGTTTCCATGTTTGGGGTTTTTTGCTGTGGTTGTGGTGGTGGTGGTGGTGGTGGTTTTCCATCACTCTTCTTTCCTCAGAGAGAGGCCAGTATTTTCACCTTCGATGACTGCTCACAAGCTTTTAAGACTCTAGTCACTACTGCTATTTAATTCAAAACTCAAGGCTAGGAAGCAGCCTAGAGTCTGTGTTAAGTGTAACTCACAGCTATTTTATCAAATAACTAAGAGATTCAACACATTGCTTCTGAGCCTAGAACCCAGGAATAAAAATGTTCAAAATCTATATGCATATACATAGACATAAAGGAAATTATAAGCAGTGTAACTTTGGCAGAATTTTGAAAGAGAAAAGACAGTGACAAAGCCATCACTTACGCTGTCACATAAGCAAGACAATTTGGAAGTGTCACCACCGTCGGTCTGTATCACATCTGTTTCGCTCACCACCTTAGAGCCACAGGTTGGTACAATGTGGCTGTTGGTTGTAGGTATTTGAGGGTAAATGTGGATCATTTTTGTTTGAGTCTTAGTAATTTTACTTTTTAAAAAAAATTTTACGTCTTGAGCAAACTTTCTTCAGGGCAATTTTCCTTTCCCTGTTCCTATCATTTCTCTCTTTCTCTGTCTTACGTTGAAGTGTATGGTAGGTGATTCTCATGTGCCTAGCAAGTTTGCACGTGACGAAGGGCTGACATAAGTGATGTAAATGAGTTGTAGTTCTCGCCCTCTGTTTTGAATTTCTCACGGGATAAGATGGCGACCTGGGAGAATTATTTGCCACTACAGGTCCTTGAGTGTAATCGATAGAGTGAAGATGCCCATCAGAGAGTTCTCGATCATTAGTAATGGAGTTCTGAAGCACAGATTCAAGGGTAGACATGGGTGTCCTGAGCACATGGGATGACGGGTAGAGTTTCTATGAATATGCAGATTTAGTGTGTGGGTGCATATATGTGCAATGGTTGAAGGCAGAGAATTGGTTCGTATTCATATAGTCTCAAAGGAGCCCAAACCCCCAATAGAGAAACATTGTGTTCGATTTATTTCATGGATTGTAATTTTGGTTTGCTTTGGAATTTGGGGTGAGAATATTCTGATAACACTGGAGAGGAAAATGGACAGTGTAGGAATCAGATTTTTCCGGCTCTCAACTCGGCTCAAAGGCTTCCATGGATTTTGCTATCTCTGAGAACGCTCGCTGTTGTTTTGATGCCTCACAAGCAGAGTAGGGATGCTTACGGCGCAGTTGTTGTCTCTGGCAGTTGAAATATCCAGGCAGACTGATGTCATTTGTTCCCAGAACAGCATTCAAGCCCTTCTGGGCAAATTCCCTGATACGTCACTGAACAGGCACAAAGAAGATATTTGATGTACAGTGAGCCATCCTGGCATAGCCAATTTATTTCAAACTGAGCTTATAATAGGCAATACAACAGCAACAACATTCTAAAAGCCATGACCCTTTTTAAAGTCCGCATTTTATTTTCCTTGAAATTCCTGGAAATTTTATCTGAAGGATCCTTTGTCAGATTTGATTGGCCTCTTCCCATATTCCTCTTAACTCTACCCTGAGGTGTGAGGAGATGATGTCCATGTTCGAATCAAACACCAGTCTCATTGAGTCTTGCACTAGTCTAGCGGTGCGATGGGTTAGGTGTGGGGCTGCTAACTGCAGAGTTGACAGTTCAAACCTGCCTGCAGCTCTGCAGGAGAAAGAGGAGGCTGGTGGCTGGTGTAAAGATTTGCAGGCTTGAAACCCTACGTCGGTGGCTGTGAGTCAGTGTCAGCTCCAAGCCAGTTGCTTTGCGTCTCTCGGCTCCCACAGACCTAATTTAGTGGCTGAGTTTATGATCTGCAGTAATCACCTTAGTGTCATGAAAGAGTCTGCTGAAACAGCTACAGGTGCTGCTGGTGTTCATTTAATTAATACAGTGTTTCCACACAATTTATCAGCTGATCGATTCATGCACAAAGCAGCAGCCCAACACCTGGCATGTACCTGGGGGTTCTTCCAGTTGCAGGGGAAGCAAAGGTGACTATTTTACATATTGCGGCAGGTTAAGTCAGGTGGCCACTCAGACTTGTAAGCTCTTTTATGTGTCCAATCTTTAAATAAAGGGTTTCCCTGATTATTTAGAGTCGCGTTTCACACCTGGGGTGATTTTTAATGCCACCCCCTTCCTTTTGGAGGGGGGCAGATTTGGCAATTCTAATGACATTTGGGATTGTCACAAATGAGGGAGAACTCTGTGTCATGTGTGTATCAGTCAGGGAGGCTTAGGCAGTACACATGACAACCCTCACAAGAACGAATTTATCTGGACCAAAATGCAAGCAGGGCCAACATTGAGAATCGCTGATTCAGAGGAAGCCTTCTGACTGAAGACGGCAATTTATTGTGGTGGGTGGGAAGACAGGAGAGGCCATGGAGGCAGTGGTCTTGCCTGAGATCATAAACAAGTTAGCCCTTGCTACGCTAACCCACCTAGAACCAGGGACCCTTTGCAAGGATGACTTTTCCTCCGTTTCGGTTGCCCTTCCCGGGTGAATTAGTCGCCCTCAACCTGTAGCCTCATGGTGGCTTCCTAATTGCTTGTCACTGACTCTGGCTCCTCTTAAAGGCACTACAGGTTAGCAAGAAAGGAGGACAGGTGGACCAGAAAGGATCATGTTCTGTGACTTATATCAAGAACACACGATGGAATGAATGCTGGGGGAGAATGAACCTGGGAAGTCTGGAAAGGCTTCACAGATGAGGTGGCATTTGTAAGGGGGTTGAAGTGGGTATTCGCCCGGTGGCTGAAAGAAGACCCTCTTCTCTTTGGAGCCAGTCCCTTGCGTGATTGTGTTTATAACCAGTGTGGCCAGATGGTTGGACTGTGTTTTCTGGAAGACCTGCTTTGACATTGCCCTGCTTAAGCGACATTCCTCCCAAATTACGCAGGCCCAGCCCTCTCCGCCATCTTCTTGCTGCTGACTGTTTCAGCAGCAGGTGGTTCTTACTGTGTGGTGTAGGCGTCTGAGGTGAGCTCTTCTTTAGCATGGCAGACTTTCAGCAAAGGAATTACACATTTTGTTTTGTTTTATAAATCTAGGTTTATTTCCTCCTGCTAATGCTCCTCGTACGTTTTCCCCAGGTTCTGGCCTTGGCCGTCTTGGAAATATATGCAGAGTACCCTTCACAACCCATGTGTAGTGGTGGTCGTGGTGGTGGTGGCGGTGGCAGTGGTGGTGGTGGTGATGGTGGTGGTTGGTGATGGTGATGATGATGGTGGTGCTGGAGGTGGTGGTGGCGGTGTTGGTGGTGATGGTGGAGGTGGTGGTGGTGGTGATGGTGATGTGGTGGCAGTGGTGGTGGCTAGGTGCCATTGCGTTGGTTTCGAATCTTAGTGACCCTGTGTCCGCTTCACACTGTTGTGTTTGTTGTGCCATCCGTTTGTAAGACGGTGGTGGCTTGTGTGTTGCTGTGATGCAGGAAGCTGTGTAGCTTTTTCAAATACCAGCAGGTCACCCCAAAATGAACAGCTTTCCTCAGAGCGCCCAGAAGATGAACAGACTGTAAAAAAAAGCCAGGGCGTCTACTCTGGAGGGATTAAAACCGTATGGATCGGAGTGAAACCGCGTCCATGCAGACACATAACTACTTTCCAAGTCCAGTCCAGGCTTTCGCATATGCTCGGTCCTCTAGGGAATAGAGTACATCCTTGGGCACAGACTCCTGATACACAGCATGGCAGCATAAAGTATGTTTCTGCAGGTATTAATGGCACGATGCACTGTTGTCACTGGGTACTCACAGGAGACTGGAATAGACATTGACTTTATGTTGCCACAGAATAGTGACATCTTTGTGATATAACCACTCCGATGTCAAAGCAGTTTTACTCTCTCCAACTTGAATACCGATTGTGGATGCTTGTACTTGGAGGGAAACGTGCTTTTGAGTTGTAACATGACAGGAGTAGTCATTTCGTGTACTGTAGCTGCCTTGGAAAGCATTCTTTCTCTTGGTTCTTTCACAAAGACTTTTTCCCTCGGTATTTCCCTATTCGAATCACACCAGTCCATTGAAAACAGCTGCAGTTTTGCCTTGATTTTAGTTTGTGCTAAAAGCCATGCGGTCTCAAATGCTGTTTGTTCCCTCTCCGTCAACACGTGTTTCTTCTCGGTTGCAGTCGGATGCCAACGCGAGTTACCTCAGGGCGGCTAGAGCGGGACACTTAGAAAAGGCCCTTGACTACATCAAAAACGGAGTCGACATCAACATTTGCAATCAGGTCGGTCATTACCCTTATTTAATTTATGGATTACTTATTTTAAAAACCAGACTTAAAAAGTTGTATTCGATATTATCAATATTTCTATTTATTTGCAAGGTTTCTTGTGGGTTTTTTTCCCTGTTATATTTTACCAGTGTGTTAGTCTGGGTAGACTAGAGAAACAGATTCATAGACACTCATATGTGTATAGGAACGAGATTTACATACAAGAACAATTGAATATTGAGAAATCATCCCAGCACAGTCCAGATCAAGTCCATGAGTCTGAGATTAGCCCATCTGTCTGATACCAGTCTATAAAGTCCTCTTCAGACTCACGAGGTACATGCAATGACGCCGAATCCACAGTGCCATCTCAGCGCTGGCAGGGGTCTCCACGAGCCTCCTCCAGGTCCCAGGGCACGGGGTCTGTCAGCGTAGTGCCATCTGTCTTGTCAGTAGAGTGTCTCTCAGGGAGTGAGCAGAGAGTCTCTCCCACCTCACCTCCAAGGAGGAAAAACCAGATTTCCCAGAATTCTCAGGAGAAGACCATGCCCACACAAAGGCCTCATTGGCTATACAATGATTGACAGGCTAGACTCCACCCTTCATTCCCAATCCTCATATTGACACCAGATTGTGTAACTACCACAGCCAGCTTGACATTATGCAATTATTCTCCCCTTTGTTAGACGAATGCTGCAGAAAGTCAGTGCGACAACTGACGTAATGTTAAAAGTACTCCCCCACCCCCATTTATCCAAGTCCCTGCAACCCTTTGCTGGTGGGATGTTACCCTGAGAGTTTTCTGCTGTTTTCATTCTGCTAAGTAATGCTCCCCTTCACTCTTCTCAGAATGGGTTGAATGCTCTCCATCTTGCTTCCAAAGAAGGCCACGTGGAAGTTGTTTCTGAGCTACTACAGAGAGAAGCCAATGTGGATGCAGCTACGAAGGTCAGTCTCACAGATTGACGTTTCTCTAACCTGTGACATGCCAGGTCCAATGATGAGTCAGCCCTCAGTAGGAACCAGGGCACAGTTTCCAGGAGGCGACTGCCAACTTTGTTCTCATGGGGGAATTTTAAAATACAGTTTTTCATGGTGGCTCTGACGCATGGCAACCCATGTCTGTCAAAAGAGAACTGTGTTCCGTTGGCTTAACTGCAGAAGAATTATATATTTTGTAAAATGTCAAAGCCCAGAAAGAAGTGTAAAGAGGCTGATGTATCTTGTTTTCCATTGACAGAAAGGAAATACAGCATTGCACATAGCCTCATTGGCAGGACAAGCAGAAGTAGTAAAGGTCTTGGTTACAAATGGAGCCAACGTCAATGCTCAATCTCAGGTAACCCTGTGACTGTATTGCAGAGAAATTCTGTTACTGTTTTCCACAAATACTGTCCTGGTTAAGTTCCCATTCCATTCCTAGGTCCTTTGATAACACAATATGAAAAAGCTATATATTCAAAGAATCATTATATGATTGTAAAATGTCTACCTTAATATGTATCCTCATTCACAATACATAAATAGGTGTGTGAAGTAGTGATTTATTATGATTCGTATCTAGTCTTAGATCTATGAAACTATAAGACTGGTAGCTGCAGACACAAATTCTTACTGGTCAGCAGTACTAGTGACCCTTGTACTATTGTGTTATGCTAGCTCATGTGTAGTCTCATTCTTTATGAGCTTAGTAAATAAATGGAGATACACAATTCTTGTTCCTAATCTTCAGTGTTTTTCTCTGAAATATATTATACAGATAGGTGTGTGTGTGTGTGTGTGTGTGTGTGTGTGTTTTGAGAAAGAGAGAGAGACTACTGCACAATGGTAGCTTGCATATAGCTTGCATGGTACTGTCATGTTGAAAGCTATGCCCCTGTGTCAGGCCAGATTGACTAGAGAAACAAACCCAGCACTCATACATGTGTAAAAAAGAGCATTATATCAAGGAGCAATCATGCATCAACTCAGGCTCATGAGACTGCTACTAGTCCATAAATCCTTCTTCAGACCACTCAGCCACAGGCAGTGATGAAGTATGCAGGAAGCTCACAGGCCAGTGGGTGAAAATTCTGGTGGATCCAACAGTGGTGGAAGGATCACAGAGCTCCGGCAGGTTTCAGCATGGCTCACCAATAGAAAGGTAAAAGCAGAGAGAGGTGGGGAGGTTCCCAGGACCCTCCTTATGAGAAGGCCACACCCACAAGGCTCTCACCTGATTGATAGGCTAAACTCCAACCCTACACTTCTATATATCAAGTTGACATGAAATTATGTAACTACCACAGCCCCCAGTCTTTCAAATAGCACCAGAGTGACCCATGGTGGACAGGTTTCAATGGAACTGCCAGGCGAAGACAAAGAAGAAAGTCCTGGCAGTCAACTCCAAAGACAGTTGGTCATTGAGGACTTTATGAGTAGCAGTAGAACATTGTCTGCTACAGTGCCAGAAAACGGAAAGCACTCCGAACCCCACGTGGGAAGTGCTGCCTCCTCAAAATAAAGGTGATCTTAATGGCACAGATAGAGTAAAATGTACAGGACCGTCGTTTGTTGAGGAGGAGGAGGAACAGCCGCAAACATCAATTATTAGGAAGTGGGATATAAGAAGTATGAATCTACCAAAATTGCAAGTTGTAAAAAAAATAAAATGGAGCTCTGGAAGATCAACATCATAGGCAACAGTGAGCTGAAATGTACTGATATTGACAATTTTCAGTCAGATAATCATATGGCCCACTGTGCCAGGAATGACCAATTGAATAAGAGTTGCACCTCATTCATCATCAAAAAGAATTTTTCAAGATCTCACCGGAAGCACAGTGCTGTCAGTGATAGGGTAATATCTGTTTATCTAGAAGGAAGACCAGTCAGCCTCACTATATTTATTTCTATGCTCCAAAACTACACCGCAACTGAAGAGTTTTACCAACCTCTGCAGTCTGAAACTGATCAAACACGGAATTGTGATGCGCTGATAATGGTGACCGAAATCTGAAAGTTGAAAACAAAAGGGAAGGTTTGGCGATTGGAAAACACAGTGTTTGTGGTAGAAATGATGTCAGAGACGGCACGGTAGGATGTTGCAGTCTCAGCGACCTTGTCAACATCGTAAACGGTGACTGAACACAGGGCGCACTCCAGATGGTGCGCAAATCAGTTTGGCTACATCTGTTGTGAGAGACGATGGAGCAGATCAGTATCGCCAGTCAGAACAAGAGCAGGGACCACCTGTCAAGCAGACCATCACTTGCCCACAGGCAAGTTCAAATTGAAGCTGAAGACAATGAGCACAAATCCACAGGAGTCAAAGATGGTCTTGAGAGAATTTCATCAGAACTTAGAAACCAACTCAAAGCCTGACTTGACGCTTTCAATAACAGTGAGCGAAGTCCGGACAGGTGTGGGGTGCCATCGAGCGTACCCTACCTGAAGCAAAGTAAAAGGTCATCATGAAGACAGGAACGAAAAATAAAAAAGACCAGATGGATGTCAAAAGAGACACTTAAACTTACTCTTGAACGTAAAGTAGCTCATGGAAGAACTAATAAAGTGAAAGAGCTGAAGAAAAGATTTCAAAGGGCAACTCCAGAAAGCCAAGTGAATAATGTATTATAATGAAATATGCAAAGACGTAGACTCAGGAAGCCCAGGGCGAAGAACATGCTCACCGTTTCTCCATCTGAACGAACTGAAGGAAAGTTTCGAGCCTCAGGTTGTAAAATTGAAGTATTCTGTGGTCAACGTATCAGGCACCACAGGAAGTTCCAAAAAGATGGGGTGAATGAATCACTTTAGCAAAAATAATTGGTCCGTGTTCAAGGTTCTTAGGAGGCAGCATCTGATCAAGAGCCAAAGGTATTAAAGGAAAAAAATTCAAGCTGCGCTGAAGGCATTGATGAAAAACAGACTACAGGAACTGATGCAGTATCCCCTGAGATGGCTCAACAAAGTAGATGCAGTCCTGGAAGCGCTCACTCATCTATTCCAAGAATTTTGGACGGTATTAACCTGGCCAACCAAGTAGAAGATAGTACCTATTCCAAAGAAAAGTGATCCAACACAATGCGGAAATTATCTAACAATGTCATTAATATCGCGCACAAGTATGTAAAACATTAGCAGGAATACATTGACAGGGAACTTCCAGAAATGATGTCAAATTCAGAAGACATGGATAACATCACAAAGAATGGGAGTAAAAGCACAAATACTTGTAGTCATGTACATGGTCCAAGAGGCAGCCATGCAAACAGAAAGAGGAGATATTACGCAACACAAAATCAGGCAAGGTATGCCTCAGCACTGCATCCTTCACCAAACACGTTCACTGTCTATGTTGAGCAAATAATTCAAGAAACTGGAGTATGTAAAGAAGAACGAAGCGTCAGAATTGGAGCAAGAGGCGCGAACAACCTGCACTGTGCCGATGCCACAACCTTGCTTGCTTGCTGAAAACAAGAAGCCTTGAAGCACTAACAACGTGAAGATCAAAGACGAGAGCATGACACTGAAACAAAAAGGAAGCAGAAAGGCTCAGAACTGGACCCCTAAGCAGCCTCATGATAACTGGAGGAGCAATTTCATTGACTGTGGGTCCACAGTCAAACCCATAGAAGCAGTAGTCAAGAAATCAAATGATGGGTTGCACTGGGGGAAATAGGAAGTAAATGACTTAAACTGTTAAAAAAAAAAAGACAATATCTTATGAACAAAATGTGACCCACACCATGGCATTTTTACCGACCTCATGTGTATGTATGCAAACGCTGGGCAATGAATAACTAAAGAAAACCCAAAAAGCATTGATGAACTTGAGTTATGGTGTTTGCAAAGAATTCTGACTATCCCACGGACTGCCAAGAGAACAAACAAATCTGTCTTGAAATAAGGACAGCCGGAATGCTTCCTCACATATGCTTCTGATATGTTATCAGATGGGACCAGACCCTGGGGAAGGACAGCATACCTGGTGTAGTAGAGATTCAACTTGACAGAGAAAAATCCTCATTGAAATGGATTGGCCCAGGGGTTGCAACAATTGACATAATCGGGAGGATGGTGCAGACCTCGGCAATGTTTCATTTTGTCGTTTGGAGGATTTATGTGTTGTGTTGTAGGTTGAGACTTACGGCAGTTACATAATCTGTTGTCAACTTGAGACTTGAGTGAAGGGGTGGAGTTTATTTGGAGCCACTGAGGAGATAAATAACTCACTGAGGCAGGACACTCACTCACTCCCCATGAGACATTGCTGTTGACAAGACACATGGAGCTATGCTAGAGCCCTGGAGCTGCAGGAGCCACGTGGAGACCCCTGCCAGTGCTGAGATGCTTACACCGCCACTGGATCCACAAGATTTTCCACCCACTGGCCTGTGATCTTCCTGCATTCAGTGTCATTGCATGTGTTTCGTGAGTCTGTAGAGGCCTTTAGAGACAGGTATCAGACATTGGGGCTATTATCTGGATTATGGACTTGATCTGGACCGGGCTGGGATGTTTTCTCAATATGCAATTACTCTTGTTTATCAAGCTCTTTCTTATACACGAGTCTCTCTGGATTTGTTTCTCTAGTCTACCTGGACTAACACAAGACTCAACACTCTAAACGGACTCCATGGCACCTAACAATAACAGATAGGTATACAGACATACCAGACATACTGGTGTGTTTGAATAAACTTTAAAACTGCACATACCTTAACTTTTCCAAATTCTCTATGATGGATGTACTTAAAGTTTTATATAGTGAGTCATTTTTGAGCTCATTAAGGCATTCATGAAATTCAAAAAGCCCAAATAATTTAAGAACTTTGGTTCCAAAACAATTAGCACTATGTTATTAGTTTTTTGGTTTTTTTTTAATTAATCAATTTATTGGGGCTCATACAATTCATCACAATACATAGATCAATTGTGTAGAGCACATCTATACATTTGTTGCCCTCATCATTCCCAAAATTCTCTTGCCTCTTGGGTTCCCGGAATCCGCTCATTTTCCTCCCCCCCCCACCTTCCCTTCCTCCTCCCCTTTCCCCCATGCACCCTTAATAATTTATAAATTATTTTTGTATCTTACATTACACTGTCTGGCGCCTCCCCTCACCCACCCCGCTGCGCCCGTCCCCCAGAGAGGAGGCCATACGCGGCTCCCTGTGATCCATTCCCCCTTGCTACCTCCCCCTTCCCTCCTGGTATCGCCACCATTGCCCCCGTCCCGAGAGGCTCCTCCGTCCTAGATTCCCTGCGCTTCCAACTCCCATCCGTACCGCTGTGCATCATCTGGTCTAACCAGATCTGCAAGGCGAAACTGGGGTCCTGGTAGTTGGGGGGAGGAAGCGTTCAAGAACTAGAGGAAGGTTGTGAGTTTCATTATTGCTATACTGTACAGTACAGTGTTATTAGTTTTAAAATAGCATTTTCTTATCCAAGCATTTGTTACCTCAGTCTCTGTAGACGTGAAGTTGTACATGATCATCAGCCGACAAAACTGGTCACCATGTAAGTAATCCATCCAAGTGAATACTGACATCACCCCTGTTGTGGTCTAGTTTCAATATTGAGGGTGTTGGCCATTGAGTTAATCCACTATAGAACAATACTTCAAGACGTGGAAAAGATGAAGAATGCTGTAAAGTAAGTGAGAATGATGAGGAGAAATGCTAGGTATATGAAGGGGCTTTACCATGCTAGTGGAAAACATATTTTAGCTTGTAATTCTACTTTCCATGAACGTATGAAGGTCCCCCATAAAGGTCCTGCCCGACTCTGCGGAGGTGGCTTTCTAGAAATGGTAGACCTGACAGCATTCCAAGAGCAAGAATGATTTCCTGATAGATGTTTCCAACAAGAGTGATACAAAAGCTCAAATTACGAACAAAAATTAGATGAACCACAGTTCAATTGAGCCCTGTTAGGGCTGTCAGATAAGCTCTGGCACTACTAACCACAAGGCTGGCAGTTCAAAACTATCAGCCACTGTGATGGGGGAAAGAGGAGACTATCTGCTTCCATACGATCTCCAGCCCCGTGGCTGGTGTCCATGGGTCGGAATTGACTCAATGGCAGTGAACTTGTTTCTAGTTGGCTTTGATCCAACTAATGGCTTGGCCTCATGCTTTTTGCAAAAATACTGTCTTTTTTCCTTATTCTGAGAAAATCAGAAGTGAACTAAAGGATATCAGGATATGATATGAAGTTTATTCAAAAAGTGTCTTTTTTCCAGACAGCACACTTGATTTGGTTTAGTCTTTGTTCATACTGACAATTAGCACATGAGTATGGTTGTAGCCTAGCCCCATTGCAAGGGGGCTTGATGCGCTCTAACTAGTTGACTGACTCACAGAGAGACGGGCCCAACAGGACGATGTCGGCCTGCTTCTTAGGCTGTTCTAGTCGGTAATCCACATCTTTGCCCAGCAGAGCAGCTGGGTGCTTTGAACCACTGACTGGTGGATCACAGCTGAGGGCTTTAACCACGGTGCCATCAGGGCTCTTTCAGCGATGGCATCCAAAGCTCCAAACTCATTGCCATCGAGTCAGTGCTGACCCACAGTGTCCACCCCGTGGGTGTCTGAGACTGTGTGTACCAGAGTAGACAGCCCGGTCTTTTCCCCGCAGAGCAGCTGGTGGCTGTGAACTGCCCTTCGTGTGGATGGCAGCCCAGGGTGTAACCACCATGCCCCCGGGGATCTTGCTCCACCTTTTGTCATACCGTGTACATTTAGTTCCATAATTCCCCAGGTTATCTTTCAGGAGAAGACCTCAGTGAAGCTTTTCTCCCGTAGTCAACATGACCTTTCTGTACCACTTTTAAGTGCACTTGATTTCAGTGACCTTTTTCAGTACTGATTATTTTTGGAAAATACGAGCTCCGGTTTTTATGAGTTCATATATTTCCAGGGACTTTCTTCTGGCGATGATGGCTCTAGTGCCCTCAAGTGTTTGGGGTTGGGAACTACACAGTGCTTCCAACCACAAGCTCCTTATCAACCTAATTCCCTTTAGTTCCCAATGATTGGACATTGGTCCAATTTGTTCCATAAATACCTATGAGCATTCACTTGGAGTGATAGTAATTTTTCAAAATAAGATAATGTAAATTGAATGTCGATGAGCGCAATGCTTTATAAGCACAGACTGCTGTTGGTTGTTCAAACCCACCAGCCTTTCTGAAGCAGAAAGCTGAGACTATCTGCTCCCATGGTGTCTTCAGCCCCAGAAACCTCGTACATGAGAATCAACTTGGCGGCAGTGGGTAGAATGCTTTACAAGAGGCTCCTGCCAGCTGTCTACTATAATATTATCATGCTTTAAATGGATTTTATTTAATGGCCCCATATTTTATTGGGATATAGCCAGTTAGGTTCTGAGATAGTGGGAAACAATTTGACTCATTTCTCCTCACCAGCTTCCTGCTCCCATGGAGGAAAACGCACTTTCCTTTTAGTGGGGTCCCTAATCTTGCTTACATTAATTGTTTTAAATCTTCTCTGCAGTATCTGGAAGAAGCTGCATTTGTGATACAGTCCGAACCAATTTTGATTTCAGTTTGCACACATTCTTTACTGATAGTGAAATGGGGGAGAATGTAGATTGTGAAAGTCTCTGCTCCCGCCTCCCCTCCCCAGAATGCACGGCGAAGCATTCCTCCTTCATCGAGACATGCCCTCTAATGCCTGCTGAGCGGCATCATCCGTGGATAGAATAATTGATGAGGTGGCCACGCAGCACAGTGGCGTTTCCCTGATGATCCCGGTGGCAGTTCTTCATTCCCCACCTCTGTGCTCTGGATGGGACCTGTATGACCTGTGCCCTCCATCACACCATAATTCTAACCCATCTTTTAGATGAATCCATGCCATCCCAGCACCATGACTTTAACATCTAATTACGAACAGCACTTTAAACAGACAAAGGCTGGCTATGGGAAATTAGACATTTCTAGATAAATATGATGAAATGGAATCATAAGGTTTTATGTTGGGGGTTGGGTATTATGCAGCATGCCTCACTATATCCATAAAATTTTATGTGTGCAGATTGCATGCCTATAATAACACCACTCTACATACTCAGAGCAGACGGTATTGAAGATATTGAATAAAATCAGACATCAAATAGCAAACTTGCTCTATCAAATAGCTGCTCTGCCTTTTGAGATTTGAGCCTATTGTTGCTACAGAAAAGAAAATGTCAATTAGATACCCATATGTTCCCTTCTGGCCAACTCTTTGATTTGGAAATTTTCTAAATTAGGAAATTAATATAAAAACTGTGGTGTGGTTTATTTCTTTCTTAAGAGAAAAGGAATATCCTTTCTGAAGTCTTACCCTTCTAAAAATCCAGATGCTACTTCAAGGAAAGCCATTACAGTGGGAATTGTTTGTTCCTTCAGTCTCTTTTCCCTACAGAGTAGTAATATCTTTACCTACTTTTTCCAATGGGTGCTTATCATTTTCTCCCTGAATCATAACTAAATATTAAACATGTATTCTAATGCCTTTTTGACTTTTCCTTGGGAGATGAAATTTGCATCAATTTGTGGTTCTTTTTAAAACCAAACTCACTACCAGTGAATTGACTTTGACCCACAGGATAGACCTTCCCCAAAAGGGTTCTGAGACCGTGTAGAGCTTCACGGAGACAGACTGCTTCATCTTTCTCCAGGTGATAAATTTGAGGTGTCGACTTTTCAGATAGCAATCCACTGCTTAACCCACGGTGCCAGCGGGACCCTTTTGATTATTTCTAGTAAAGCAAGTGAAAGAAATTTGAGCAAAAAGGAACATTTATTAGAATCGTATGGGAGAACATATCCAATAGGACAGATCCCTAAAGAAACTTTGAGAATGTTTTGGGAAGTAGGGAGTTGGGTTGTGGAATGTGGGGACTTCGTTCCTAAGAAAGATTGTCCTTTGATAGGATCCTTGAAACCCATTGGATTCACACCATGGGTACAGGAGTGAGCATTTAAAGCAGATTTTTGGTGGGATACAGGTCAGCCCATAACAAGTGGGCATTGGAAGCATCTTCGGTGTGCAGAGGTAAAGTCCTTGGCTGTGAACCACAAGGTCAGTAGTTTGAACCCACCAGCCACCCTGTGGGAGGAAGTTGTGACTGTCTTTATCTGTGAAGAGTTATAATCTTGGAAACCCTCCTGGGCAGGTCTGTTCTGCCCTATTATACCAACTTATTGACAAAGGGTATGATTTCTGTTTTGTTGTCTGGCTTTGGTGAGGGGATGGAAGGGGGAGCTTAAAGACCCATTGGTCAGAGAACAGGAGCCCTGGTGGCACTGTGGTTAAAGTACTTGGCTGCTCACTCAAATCAACCCACCAACCACGCTGGAGGAGAGAAATACAGCCGTCTGCTTTAATAAAGATTGGCAGTCTTGGAACCCTAGGGGGCAGTTCTACTCTCTGAACTGGAATCAACTCGAAGACACCAAGTTTGATTTTGTTGGTTTTATGGTAGAGAACAGTGCCAGGAAGGATAGAGACTAACCAGAAAGGACAATAGAAGTTACCCAGGACATGTGCTACCCCAGTAGTTAAAAGGGGCAAGGCAGTTGGTCACAAAGACATTTAGACTAAGACATGTCTTACCTACAAAACAGGGCCGAGAGCATTCATGAAAAGGAATGGACATAATATTGCCAACTGAAGAAAAACCAATGTGAATGGCCATTGATGAAAACCAAAGATTAACAATAACACACACGCACCCTGCCCCTCCCAAAATGCTCAGTGTGAAATTTACCTTTTCATTATAAAAGCCAGCATTTCATGAACAGGGGCAGCAGAACTAGAAGAAAACCACTCCGAAAAAATGAGCTGCTTTCGGTTAGTACCCTTACGAAAGCAAGCATCAAAAGGAAGGGGAAATCGGTCAGGTGAAATACTTAATTAAAAGGCTGCATCTTGCTGTGACTCTTGTCTACAGATGATTTCTGAGGAAGCCAAGTTCTACTAGTCTCATTTTCTGACATTGTTGAAATAACCTGTGGAAAGATAGGAAAACTTTACATCTTAAGAATCCATCTTCGAGGCTCCAATTCTGCGAGTGGCCTCTCCTTTAACCTTCATGCCTGACTCTAGGTTTTCTTCCTGGGCTGTGAAATAATTGTTTCTGGGAGGCAGCTACAGAATGGGGACTCAGGAGTCCTGGTGGTGCTGTCAGATAAACACTGAGTTGCTAACCACAAAATCAGCAGTTCAAACCCACCAACTACACCTCAGGAGAAAGATGAGGCTGTCTCTTCCCATAAAGATTTATGGTCTAGAAACCCTATGGAGTGGTTATACTCTGCCAAACAGGGTCACTATGAGTCAGAATTGACTCAACGGCAGTGGCTAAGGTAATCATATAATATCTGATATTTGTAATAAAGAATTTAATCCTTTAATATTTAATAACATTTTCATTTTGAATATGGCTTATATAATTTGAAGTGACATAATCTTTAGAGTAAGATTCCCAGTAAATTCAATTAAATATAACTTTAATTTGAAAAGTTTAATCACAGAATGTACTTGAGTTTGAAAGTTATTTAATATTTCTATCATAAACAATAAACATACAAATGTTTGGTATATACATACACAATAAAATGTTTAAATAGTATAATACTTTGTAGCTCATTTTAACAATAGCGTTCACTAATCAAAGTTATTTTAGCCATGATTTGTAGCAGAGTTTAATTCTTCAAACTATAGTATTTGGTATTTACTTTTATTTCTCCTTATCATCACCTACTGTTTCGCAGTGCTTTATAATGTGCAGCATGTGAGAAAACGACACGTCCTTCATGTCACATCAGCCCCGTAGGGTAGCCAGCTGTCGGCATGTTTTATTAATTCCTGAAAGTACAACTTTGGTGACTTGTCAGCAGAACCAGTATGGGGAAATGTCCGGCTGGGCGGCGTGGAAGAGCATTAGTGAGCTCTTTCAGGAGCCTGCTGTGTCAGACTGGACACTAGCAGGACCTTAAAGAGCATTTAAAGACACAGACACTCAAAGATGTGGTCAGGGGCTGTTTTGAGTGGGGGGCTGCCTTCTTTCAGGGGGATGTTGATCTGTGAAGCTTTGCTTTACTGCTATGTAAGTTTACCCTATTTTGAAACAAATGAACCAAACCTTATGCACAGCAAATTCTCACCACAACCACCTTCTTTTGCTGTCTGTGCAGCACTAATCCCCCCGCTCCCACTCCCATGCCACAGAGTTGATGCCAACTCCTAGTGACCCTTGCCAGCGTTTCCAAGACTGAAAGTCTTTATGGGAGCAGCAGCCTCATCTTTTTCCAGCAAAGTTGCTGATGGGTGTGAACTGCCAACCTTTGGTTAACCAATTAGCATCCCAGTGCCTAGTCCACAACACCACCAGAATGTTACTAATAAGGCTAAATAAGAATCATATACACTTGGTCCAAATGACATACAATTTGTAAGCCAGGGAGTCCCCATGTAAGTGTATGTGCTTGTGCTCACACATGCCTACACACCCACATACACATACATACCCACATATGATAGCTAGGCGGATGGATGACATAGGAATGGGTGGGTGAGTGGATGCATGGAAGAATGGATGGCTGGATATATTTTGGACATAAACAGATTATACCTACTATAGTGAGCATGAAATGCAAGAAAGGGAATTTACAACAAGCCATTGGTCTAATCAGACTTTCCTTTGAATTCGAATTACTGTATACCATCTTGGAAATTGTTGTTTCTGCTTTTTCTCTAAGTGACTCCCATCTGTGGTAACCTTGAAGCTATTTTAATTTTTTTCCCAAAGCATAAACAATTTCAGATGCTTAATTTTATATGAAAATATTACATTTTCATTTAAACTACATAATTATTACTTCGCAGCTCTGATGATAAAATGCGTTCTTTTGTATTTTCTCCATCCGTTAGTCTAATCTTGTACTAATGGTAGGTTCAGTAAACTGCTGATGGCTAAATGAATGTGCTTATCTGAAATGGTTGTATTTGTCTGCATCACACTTAAACTATTAATTATGAACTACATTTAAACTGTAAATTAATAAATAATTGTGAATTAAGCTTTAGTTATGAGTTATACATAAACCATGGCTCCTAGGTTTTCTAACATAGGAATTTCTACATTAAATGTTATTAATATTCTTCCATGTGAGCATTTCTTGGAACGTATAATACCATCAGTAAAGTGGGAAAAATAGATTGGTTTTAGAAAGCAATGAACATTTTTGTCTTTAAACTTCCAGAATGGCTTTACCCCGCTGTATATGGCAGCCCAGGAGAACCACCTGGAAGTCGTCAAGTTCCTTCTTGACAATGGTGCGAGCCAGAGCCTGGCCACAGAGGTGAGATCCCTTGGTTTGTACTATGGGGAAGTTCACAAGCTCGTAGGGTGCTCTCTGCATCTGCAGTTGTAACTTTAAGAATTTGCCCTATTGGTATTTCAATTGCAGTTATATATTAATTCATAAGCTTTTATGAAATACATTATAATGCCTATGAGGGAGTTCTAAAAAGTTCATGGAATATGGAATTAAAAGATAATGGAATTTCTCCACAAACTTTTTGAAGCCCCCTCATATTTTTACTGTTTAGAGACTCTGCTGTTGCCTCTAAAAACCCAAACTAAACTCATTGCCATACCATCAATTCTGACTTACTGCAACCCCAAAGGATGCGATAGAATCATTCTTGTGGGCTTCCAAGACTGTAACTCTTTGCAGGAATGGAAAACCTGATATTTCTCCCATGGAGTGATGGTGGTTTTGAACTGCTGACCTTGGAGTCAGCTGCCCAGCAGGTAACCCAACTCTGCCACCAGGAATCTTTTTTTTTTTTAAATCATTTTCTTAGGGGCTCATACAACTCTTATCACAATCCATACACACATCAATTGTGTAAAGCGCATTTGTACATTCATTGTCCTCATCATTCTCAAAACATTTCCTCTCCACTTAAACCCCTGGCATTAGGTCCTCATTTTTCCCCTCCCTCCCTGCTCCCCCTTCCCTCATGAGCCCTTGATTGTTTATAAATTGTTATTTTGTCATATCTTGCTCTGTCCGACGTCTCCCTTCACCCACTTTTCGGTTGTCCGTCCCCCAGGGAGGAGGTCACACACAGTTCCTTGTAATCGGTTCCCTCTTTCCTACCCACTCTCCCTCTACCCTCCCTGTTTCGCCACTCACACCACTGGTCCATAGGGCTCACCCTCCGTGCCACCAGGGATCTTGTTGCATTCCATTTTTAAATGCTTGACTCTACCCTGTAAGCGAGCCATTTATTTAACATTGTTTAAGACTCTATTGTTGCCTTAAAATTTTGTTTTACAGGCAACCATAGTTTTCTAAGTATTTATTCCAGTAGATAACACTGGTTTTCAATCTATTTTTATACAAATTTTAGTTAACCTAATTATAACAACTTTCTTAGTTCATGTGTCCAAATAAAACTATTAAGCCTATCTGAGTCGATTCCAATTCGCAGTGACCCTGCTGCCCTACAGGGTCTCCAGAGCCCTAACCTTTATAAAAGCAGATTGCCCATCTTTCTCCGGTGGAGCAGCTGGTGGACTTGAACCACCAACCTTTAGGTTAACAACTGAGCATTTAACTTCTGTGACATCGGAACCCAATAAAAAATGATAACTTTTTAAAGTATTAGATAGAAGTGGAATTTGTAAATAGCTTTAGAAATAGAAAATATGTGTGCTATTGGAACAGACCCAGATAATAGAGTGTTTTTTTAAATAATATAGATGAATGATTAGGATCACATGTGGAGTGTTTTTGTATTGGCACTACAAATTTATTGCAAATAATAAAGAACCAGTATTGTGTATTCTTGAGTTTCATCACAATCATAGATCAGAGCAGATTCAAGGTTGTCCCTGCCTTGAAACCACTGCTCTCTCTTGAGTTCTGACATGTTTCATGTCCCAGGAAAGATGACAAAAAAGGAGCCACCTATAATTTCATCCAAGCTTTGAGGTGGCGCTTTCTGGGAAATCGCAAAATAATTGAATAGGCAGTTAACACACACAAAACAACCCACAAATTAGAACACACATACAAAATAACTGTAAATTCATGAAAAGATTCACGTGCCGACTTATCATCGAAGAAATGTAAGTTCTTAAACAGCTGACAATGGGTTCTGATCTTCTGCTATTTGATAAGACAAAAAAAGAACGAGGAGGAGAAGAAACTGATATTCCTACAATATTGGTGAAATTGATGACATGACTTTTGTAGAACATTTAACAATCATTACCAAAAAGTTATATTCACATAGGCCCTTGCAATTTTCTCTCTAGGAATTTGTATTACTGATATATTGCAGGAGGGTACAAAACAGCTATATGAGAATATTCACCAACATAATTACTGATAATTTTTAAAACCTGGAAAGGACTTAAACTAAGGTGACCAGACATCCCGCTTTTGGCAGGACAGCCCCAATTTTTGGCATTTTTAAAAAGTCCCGATTTTTGGAAAGAATGCACAACAAGCTAGGGAACAGTCTATTTGGTCCATATAGACCAAATTTTTAATCAAGAGCCCCCACCCCCACCCCTGCCCTCGGTCAATGGTGTCCCGTTTGAAATCTGGTCACCTTAACTTAGACATGTACCAACAGGGGAACTGTTCAATACATGCTGGCATGCTTATACAGCAAAGTGCTTTTCAGTCTTATTAAAGGTCAGCACAGTCAGTGCCAACACAGGCCGATATCCGAAGTCTGTTTTCGTCAGTGAGTTGCTCTGAGGAGTTGTGGGCAGTCTGAGCTCCGAGCCCAGAAGGACTTGCACAGTTGCCAGGGGACACAGGGGGGATGGATTGAGCTGTGGTTTATAGATCAGGAGCAACACACTCTGGTTTTTGGACAGGAATGCCAAGTCATATAGTAACCACAGCATTTGCATCACCTGTGCAGGGCAGTTAGTATTATATTTTGGACTGTGACACATGAAACATAAAATAGCTCTCCTATAACAATAAATCAAAGCTCAATGTCCTGACTATAGGTTTGAATTTAGCACATAACCTAATCCACAGTAACTCACTGAGTTCTCCAGAATTTTTAAAGATCATGAAGCCCCAAGAGAGGTATTAAAACTAACTGTTCAGAAAAATAGTATTTCAGATCCTCAAACCACTGATGCAATTCGGTTTTGGGTATTTTTTGCAAAGGTGATATACATATTACATATACATTGAAAGATTTTACTCTTACACAAATTCAATTCTATATTAATTTCTTATGAGAAAGAAATATGTTATACAAAGAAATACTACTTCCCTCTAATAATGCCTCAGATCCAGGCCTTTGTGAAGGTTTTTGATATATTGGAATACAGTAGATAAGTGATTACCTCTCACTGAAGTTTTATCATTTCTGCTGGCTATTGGTATTAGAGAATAATACCAAAAAAATTGAAAATGTTTTATTTGTACAATGTGAATAGACTCTCCTCTAAATATATTATTGCTTCTTATTAGCAAAATTGCTGATACATATCTAGAAGTTTATGATTAACAAACTCTGATGGCTATGTTAGGCTGGGTTGTTTAGAGAGACAAACCCAGTGACCCTCATACATGTGCAAGAAACTTTCTATTAAGGAGGCCTCCTGGACCAGTCCATGTATCTGATGCTGGGCTGGGCCCCCTTCAGGCTCTCATGGCTGCAGGTTGATGACGCCGAAGGTACAGTGGGAAGCAGGGAGATCCTAAGATGGTAGTTGCAAAGTCCCATGGACCCAAGTTTCGTGGAAACCTGGCCGGGCACTGACAGCTTTCCAGGTTGTTAAAGCACAGGGGCTCGCCCCTGACGGCAGACATACAGTCCTAGCAGGCAGAAGGGGCCAGGGCAGAAAGAGGAAGAGATTTACTTTCTCATGGACTCTCTTAAAGAAAGGCCACAGCTCCAAGGAGGTACCATCAGGCTGTGACCGGATTGATGGGTCAACCCTCCACATTCACAGAGGTCAAGGTGACACAAAATCTAACTGGCACAGAGACTAAGGTTTTTAAGGGTGACTTAAAATAGTGGCTATTTAATAAGAAATTTTAATTTACTAAGTCATGGGAGGTTTTCCAATACTTTCAGCACACTTCTTTCTTCCCTTCTTTTCTGGTAAGCCGCCACACAGTATGTCCTATGTGGATGTATGAAGGCTTTAATACGATTGTGCTTTCTGGAACATTTTCCGTATGAGTGTGTGTATGGTGTCCTTTCCGTTTGTATCTTCCTTCTTTTGCTAATCAAGATTTCGAAGCGCGAGGTAAATTCAATGGCTCAATTGTTCTACAAATAAATGATGTAGCTCTTGCTGTGGGGTCAACATGAGGCTGTGCACTCAAGGTCAGCATTTCAAACACACCAACCACGGGGCAGGAGCAAGATGAGGCTGTCCACTCCTGTAAAGAGGGACAGCCGGTGAATTGGAATCCCCTGGAGGGCGGTGGGCTTTTTCTTCAAACATTATACATTCTGTGTTGGACACTCGACGTACCGGGAAGATACTTCCTGGGCCACCGGGCCAATGATTCCACTCTCATGGTGCTCAAGGGCCAGCTCCTTTCTGCATTTTTTAAAAATTAAGAATAACTGCACCTAGCTATTTAAACTACTATTTAAATGTGGGTTGGAAATAAAATCTGGAGCTACTAATTTTAGCAGCTAACACCTCGGAGCTGGTATCTGTGACTTTAATTGGCTTATGCCGGAAGCACATTGATGTCAGTGCTAATCTTCTCAGGTGCAGCTTATCCGCTGGTGTAAAAGTAGTTTCCTGTAAGTATAAGCCCCGTGGACTGAACATTTCATAGCGCTGGAAACGTAGCCATCTTGTTTTGATGCTGAACAAAGGCAGGCTGCCGTTTTCACGCTTAGATCCGCTCAGGTTTTAGAAGTCAGCTGCAAAGTTCCCCCTTAACACACACGTTTCCTATCACCCAAGCGGTCCTTTGAAACGTGTATTTTTCCTGTTTTAAGAAAATAACAGAAAAGAATAAAGTGATATTAAAAACACTAAATGATAAAATCATAGATGTGCTGAGCCCAATAAGAAACAGAAGGGAGCGGGAATCCAGGACGGATGAACCCCTCAGGACCAGTGGTGAGAGTACGATACCGGGAGGGTGGAGGGAAGGGGGGGTAGGAAGGGGGAACCAATCATAAGGAGCTACATATCACCCCCTCCCTACAGAAAAGTAGGTGAAGGGAGACATCAGACAGTGTATGACAGCACAAAATAATAATAATTTCTAAATTATCAAGGTGTCTGGTGTGAGGGTGACGGCACACCTTGCTGACGACATTGGTTTCTTCCCATCATTCCCAGCCTCGGACCCTGACGGACAGGATGGAACTGCCTCTGTGGGTTCCCAGACGGTAGCTCTTTATGTGAGAAGAAAACTCTTTCTCTCAGCATGGGGAGAAAGAACATAAAGATGGATGGCATACATCTCCATAGGAAGGGGATTGGGGAGAGAGAGATAGGAGGGAGATTCAAAAATCCATGGGAAAATTCCGTGATCTCTTAGCTTCGTTTTTACATACACTTTTTGAAGCGCACCCTCTTCTAAAACAATATGGGCAAAAGTGCCCATCAGGTACTCGGAGCCAATGTTTTTCACATCCATGGATTTAAGTCTAGTCATTTACAATCAGTCAAATGGATGGCAGGCATTCTTTCAGTGTTCCAACAAGGGGAAAGAATGATAAATGTGACCATTTAGGAAAACCACAAGACATTAGGCTGTAGAGAGCCAGGTTTCTCCTCCCTTCCAAAACTCTTCAGTGGTCAGGATGGTCTGGTTGTACCATAACAACTCCAGAAGTAAAATATTGTCACCCAAATAAAATGATAGGTAACTTATTTGCCAATTGTCGCATTTAATTTTTTTTAAAAAAGCTCTTTTTATAGAGAATAAAACCCACACGCGTTACAAACATACCATTTGCTGCTCTGTTAATATATACTTGGAAGATGTCTTTTATCTGTCCATTGCAATGCGTTAGCTTTCATAACCTGAAACAAAAACAAACATTCTCACTTGATTGCCTTCTTAAGGTATTTTTTTTAAAAAGGAAAGCAAATTCCAATGCGACTAACCTTGACCCATCGTTTCTTCACAGGATGGCTTCACGCCCTTGGCAGTAGCTTTGCAACAAGGTCACGACCAAGTGGTTTCGCTGCTGCTGGAGAATGACACCAAAGGGAAGGTGCGCCTTCCAGCGCTTCACATCGCTGCCCGGAAAGACGACACCAAGGCCGCGGCCCTGCTGCTGCAGAACGACAACAACGCAGACGTGGAGTCGAAGGTGAGACTCCTGGCCACCAGCTATGTCAGCCCCCCGCCGTCCAGAATGCCGGTGTCCCTTTGGGCAAGCTTACGCCAAACACGCAACTTCATTGAAAGCAACACAAACGCAAGTGCCCGAGTTAAGCAACTGAGGACACCTCCACTTGGCATGGAAGGCTGGGAGGGGGTAGCAGGTGTTGTCCTAAAAGGGAGGCTGCTTCCAAAGAAATGGATTAAGAGGCACCTGTTGTTTCCCTTGCTGTATTGCTTTTCGGTTTTCAGCCTTTAACATGGCGCTGTAACATTAGGGTGGGGGGAAAGCGGCAGAACCCTAAAGATGATGTGCACAAGGAGACCTGTGCTCCATCTCCAAGAGGGCAGGCAGCACCCCTGGTGGTGACCCGCAGGGGACAGCCCCAAACTCCCATTGCCTTGACGGGTGTTCCCTGAGGGTCTCTTTTAAGAAAATGCGCCACGCGGGAGAGGCCGTTGTGCAGACACCTTCATCCCCCCTCGCTTTCTTTCTGTGCCTCCCATGCGTGCGTCCATCCAACTTCCATCCTCTTCCCTCAGCTGCCATGAGCTTCCTGCCATCCATGTCATCGACTGTGAACTAACCGTTCATTTTTTCCTCCTCTCTGCTTCCAAATGTGTTAACCTAGATGGTGGTGAATAGAACAACCGAGGTATCTATCCATATATCCATAGAATCTCTATCTGCATCATCGTGTTCTCATTACCTAGTGCTGCTGCTTCATTTCTCCCCTCTTCGTTGCATCGCCTCCTGTAGGCTAGATACCTGCTTTCCACCCCTGCCCCAACGTAGCATGTGCCGGACCAGAGAGTCCTTTGACTGCCAGGGCTTTCTGCAGCTGAAGCTGGTGTCTAAAAGGAGGCCCGAAGACCCCTTGACACGTAAGGGTGTTGCTGTCGAGTTGTGGGAGGTGAAGAGCTTGGAGACCTACATGTTTATCAGCTCTTCCAAAAGCTGCAGACAACCCTGCCATGCTACTCACCCGGGACTGATCCTTCAGGGTTCTCCATGGTACTTCCCTGCCGTGGTGTCAGCAGGAAGGAAATCTCAGTGTGGGGCCAGCAGGACCCACCCTTCAGTCATGTCAGTTACGTAGCTAGCATGGCTAAGAGGCTGGCTAACAAGTTAGAAATGCATCTAGCTCCTCTAAGCTGTCAATCTCGGGAGGCTAACTGAATCGCTGCATGTCTTAGCATTTTTTTAAGGAAGTAAAATGACCTTGGTATGCAGAACCCACCCCCCAGAGTGTTATTAAACAGGCATTTGCTAATAAAGAGACCAACTTGTGGATTCTTTATGAAATGCAATCATCCCTTGGGCAAGACCAATTTTGTGCTAGAACCTCTGCACATCTCCCCTCAAAATTTTTCCTTCTTATAATTAAAATTACCTTTATTGTTGATTAATTTGAAGCAATATTGAATGTATAAAACCAAGTGAATTTTGACAGTTTCAATAGACAATCCTATCACCAATAAAAAAAAAAAGAAATGAGACCCCCCCCAAAAATCAGACATACCAATAATGCTTTCTGTGATCACTGAAAATTGTTCTTGTCATCCCTCTTTTAGTTGTTTAAAACATTGGCTTCTGTAGAGTTCTGCTTCTGGCTTACTAAAATGTCCCTCTGTCCACCCGTGGGGCCTCCCTGGCACTCTCTCTGCCTATTCGTTTGGGGTTAATTCGGAACCCTGTGAGCAATTGGCACTGGTTGAAAATGAGTACAGAACGGAACGTGGGCCTCAGCATATCTTGCTTCCTCATTTTGACCTGGGCAAGGTTATGATATTAAGCAGTCAGACTAGTGTCCCGAGGAATGAACCGAGGTCTGCTGTGTTTTCTCTACAGAGTGGCTTCACTCCGCTCCACATAGCCGCTCATTATGGAAATATCAACGTCGCCACGTTGCTGTTGAACCGAGCGGCTGCTGTGGACTTCACTGCAAGGGTAAGAACATTACGGTAATGAATTGGGTTTTTAATGTTTGCAATTATTTGTAACCCTCTTAACCTGAGGAGGTTGGATCAGAAGCCCCTTCCAATCAGCAAAACGTATTTTCTATTTCTATTTGGACTTTTCTTGATTTTACACGTGTGTGCCCATTTCCGTACAGAAAAAGTTCACCAAGTTCATAGCGACAGGGTATGCTTGTGTGTGTGCTTGTGATGTATGTTGTTCGGTGCCATCGTGTTGGTCCTGACTCATAGCAACGCTGTGCACAGCAGAACGAAACACTGCCCAGGCCTGTGATTCAGGTCATTGTGGCTGCGAACTGCAAACTGTTCCCCAAGTGGAAATTTCTAAGCCTATTAGAAATAGGCCTGATGATACTAGTGGTCTTTAATGGTCTTCTAGAGATCAGTGTTTTGACCTTAATGGATGGAAAGGTGCTAGAATATCTGGAGGAGGCATAGACATCAATAACCAAATAACAGAGACCACCATTGGCCTTTACCCTATGCCCCCTTCAGAGTTCCCATAGTGGCTAACAGGGTTCTTTCACATGAGCGAGCACATATGTGTGGACAGAGGAGTTACAGGATCATGCTTAATACTGGATGACATGTTGGACAACCTAACGGAAGGATGTTGCTTTGAAGCATAAAAACCGGTTCTGGTGCTGGGCATGATCTTCAGAAAGGACTTGGTCAGAAGTAGAAATGAAGTAGGAAGCAGAATGGAGAGCAGTGGACACAAGTGTAGGCCTGGGGCTCAGACTGCCTTGGTTCAAATTCTGATTCCAACCTCTAATCTGTGTCCAGATTTTTAAATTATTATTATACATTGAAATAGCAAAAACCCCAATAATCATAATAACATAAGGTTGCCATATTCTGTTTGCATCACTGTGAGAGCTAAGAGATAATATGGGTAAAGGACTTCAGCATAGTGCCTGACATTTCGTCGTCATTAACATCGTCAACAGCAATCGCAGCAGTACTAATTTTGGTCTTATTGTTCAAAAATTTCTTTTTGCTAGAAGCTCCCTTGTTAGAGAAGAGAAATGAGACCCAATCAAGTAGATTATACTACTAATATCATCACAGTGTAAGATATGACAAAATAATAATAATTTGTAAATTATCAAGGGTTCATGAAGGAGGGGGCAGCAGGGAGGGAGGGGGAAAATGAGGAGCTAATACCAAGGGCTCAAGCAGAAAGCAAATGTTTTGAGAATGTTGATGGCAACAAATGTACAAATGTGCTTGACATAATTGATGTATATATGGATTGTAAAAATAGTTGTATGAGCCCCAATAAAATGATTTTTTTAAAAAAGAATGGAATCACAGCTTTCACAA
>NW_022103968.1:50640549-50645131 GCF_000313985.2 Echinops telfairi | reverse complement strand
AAGCAGAAGGCAAATGTTTTGAGAATGATGAGGGCAACAAATGTACAAATGTGCTTGACACAATGGATGGATGGATGGATTGTGATAAGAGCTGTACGAGCTCCCAATAAAATGATTAAAGTTAATCAATAAATAAAAATTTAGAAAAAGAGTTTTTTTAAAAGATAAAGAAAAGGAATCAAAATACTAATATCATCAGTAGCAGCCTAAGTAGTACAAATGACTAAAAGTTAGCCCACTAGCCCCAAAGCTTGACAGTTGAAACTCACTTGGAAGACAGGCCTGATTTGTCTACGTCTAAAAGGTCCCCGAGCCTTGCAAAACCTTGGAAGCGGCTCTGCACAGCACACATGAAGTTACAGTGAAGCAGAGCTAACGAGGCATCTAACAACAGCAGCAATGCTGGCTGTAGTCCATGCGGCAGCAGTAAAAACCATATCGTTTTTTAAGGACTGTCAGAGTGGCAGGTGCCACATCTATCTCATTTTTTCTAACATCCAGAAAAGTCTCGTGTATCCTTGTTTAAGAGAAGTGAAAAGTGAGGCTAAGAGATAAGATGTAGTGGATTTTGAGTTCACAGTTCATTGTAAGCTCCAGCCTAAGAACAATGAGTTCTCGTGATGTGGCCCTGCACAATACTTGCCCTCATGAAGTGATCACTGAAGCTATGGGTGCCGTAGCAACCGTGGTGAAGAAATCAGACTGCCTGGCTATCAGAAAGAAGAGCACCCAGGGTCCTAACGGCTTGTTCTAAACAAGCAGCCGTCTAGGTGAGGTACCTCCTGTCTGTAGAGAAGGACAAAAATGTGAAGCAAAATTCAAAATAATAAAGAACGGGTTTACTAGTGGCATCCCTGAAACTGTGGTTCTTGACCTTTATGAATACCTGGAATTGAACTCATATCCTTGGATCAACTTTCAGCCAAACAAGGGTAAGGCCAAGAAAGGGCACACTAGCCCAAAGCAGGTGCACACTCCGTAATACCGGACGGGCAGCATTGAGCCAGGAATCAATCCGTTCGTGCTACTGTAGTGTTCTTCTTATGTTAACATCTGTAGGGTTTCAGGGACATAGCAGTCCCAAAGGTCTCGTTGGACAGAGTGAGGGACAAAGCTGACCGCTCCTTGAAGCCATGTGTAAGCTTCACTTGTGGGCTTTTGGGCAATGTAAGTGTTGCAACCGAAGTTTATTTCTTTAAGATATACTTCGGTGGCTTTGTTTCCGAAATTCGTAGTTTAATGAAGGTCTTATTAAGTCACATCTTCTAATTAGGATGTGGGAACATATCCCAGGGTGGGGTTTGGTTTTTATGCCATTGTTCAGGAATCCCTAATGTTGCTGAAAGTAAGCAGATTTGGGAGAAATGTTTAAGCAGTTTAATAGGACAAATTACAATATTATCAGGCTCCTTCAAGCAATTCCAAAGTGTCTGTTTACATTTTTCAGTGACTATGGTAATTATGCTTTATTGATTAAAGATCAGTGGAAACCTCAGACCTATGCTAACCTCATCTGACTTACCACATATCTGTGCTTTAGAATAATCACCCTGGACTTTAAGATACGGCATGTTAAAATTCAAATGCATCACTGATTTTGAAAAGAATTTCCCCAGTGATCCTTAATTAAGAGGCTTAATAGCCTTAAGGGTGGGGTAGGGTGGGTTGGGGAAGTCAGAGCTGAAGCCTGTGGTGGAATTCGGTTATACCTACAGGAGGCCTGTGATGATGTTACACCAATAACCTCTGTTCCTCACTGCAGTGGGTGATTGATGACTTGCTTTAGGATTTCTGTGAAGAGCTGGCTTTCATAAAGCACATAAACTGAGAAAAGAGTTGCCTTAAGAAACCCATTTGCATGTACCCCTGTTTAGTAATTTTTATTACATCACAATCCAGCCTTGGGGACTACCAAGGCCTCTCCCTCCTCCACAGGTCTTTCAAGGTCACAGTTCTCTCAGGAATGCAGTTAAAATAAGCAGGTGAGAGTATGAGGCCCTGAACACAGATGGGATCAAGTTGTCCCTGGTTAGAACACAGAGAAAATCGTTACACCTGCTTTGCCAGGTAGAAACTGCCAAAAATGGGAACCGTAAATCATGTGCTTCAGGTCCCAGGTTGGGGCAGGAAGTGTTGATTGGATGGCTGGAGTTAAGTGAAGTAGAAAAAAACCCAACGGCAACCTATGCCTCACAGAATATATAGACCAGGGTATGGAAGCCTGAGATGGCTGAAGAAAGGTCTGTGTTCCCCAGGAATGACCCCGTGAGTTAGTGAACCTGCTGGGGAAGGAAGAGGAGCAAGAACAGTGTTTATGGAATCATTGCCTGCATGCAAGAGACGTTCATTTCCAAAGCAGGTAGGAGACAGAAACAAATGTGATGTGACTAATGGGAGTACACAACAGAACCAATTGCTTTCAGTGCTGCTTTACAGTGCTAGCTAATTTATGCAGCAATAAAGCAGATCCCAGCCAACGGGGCATTTTACAACCCCAAATACCAATTATGGCAATCGATGTTTAGCATATTCTTACCTCTTTTATGAACCCCTTTCCCTAGATGTGTGTCATGATGTTGAGTTTTGTCTGGTCACAGTGCTGTTGTGCTCTTTGTAAGGCACCCTGTCTAACACCCTCAGTACTTCCTTTTGGATTATCCATAAAGACCTGTTCAGCCTCCTGGGTTCCCTGCAGGGAGTCAATGCAGAGCTGCTGACTGCTGCAGTGCAGTGTCAGCACCCCCCCCCAATCTTAGAACTGAGGCTGCTGAGATGGCATTGGCACCCCCTGAATTTATTCACGACCCTTGTTCTCTTAGCAAATCAGACTAGCTCTCTTGGGGAAAGGGATTAACTAAGATATCCCTGAGCTACTACTGGTCATGATTCCAGTAAGGAGCATTTGTGAAAGACTGTGTGCATGCCTGCAGAGGTCCTTTCACTGATGGGAGAAGATAAATGAACACTTTGCTGGGCAGGAGTCATTTCATCAAATATCATGGACCTGCTCCCCTAAGCTCCCCTCTTGTCATTGGCCCGTCTCTTGTACATGATTAGCCCACTTCCCATGTTGAGAACATAGGAATCCTCCTCCAGTCTTACTACTGAGCGAGTTTCATTTTTGTTCTCGGGAGGGATTCGGTGTTTATGTGTTTAGGATTTATGCCTCACTTGTTTCCAAAGGGATTCTAGGTTGAATATACAAAATAATCTCTGTAAGGATAAAACACACAAAGTAAAGGTTACCAGATGGCTGGAGGGAGCCAGGAAATAAAACTGAAGAATTTATTTAGGGCTTGAGGACATAGCAAGACATAATAGAAAGAGAAGCTTGGGTTATATGGTTTTCATCTTTCAAATGGAAATCTTACAGTCACTTACAGAGATGGCCATATGTAATATATATGCAATATATATTACAAAATAACTCACATGATTCTTCTCATGTGAATCTTTATATTAAGAACAGTTAATTACACATTTGTAAACAATTTGCTATATTTCAAATGGCTTCACTCCTGCTGCTCCGTGGAGTTTGGGGATGCTAACTGCACCTGAGAAGGCCCACTGCCGTGGAAGCTAGGGGGCTCTATGCTCCGGGCACTGGGTGGCGTGATGATGACGTTGTTTATGACAGAACTTGTTCTGTGGGTCTCAGATTAACAACTCGTTAACATGTTCATTGCACAGCCTTTCCCAAATACCAGATACCTGAAATAGTGTCTTAGAAGATGGTAGACCAAAGCTGGATCTCAACTGAGTTATAAGAAAATGTGCTTTATTTAAGGTATTGTATTTTATTTCATTTGTTAATTAAAGTGAGAACAGCTACTATAGGCTAGAACTTGGGGAATCACATTTGATTAGCCTATTGTCCTTTCTCTAATAACTTCTTGAGATTCCAGTGTGCTAAACTTTATGGCACAATCTCTCCCTGAGAGTTCCCCAGAGCACAACTAAGTCTAGGCCATAACGGCTACCTAGACTCGCCTAAAATTGGAGGGATGGTGAAGGAAGTTCAAAATAGAAAGGCAAAGGTGAAGGACAGGTCTTTGGCAACCCCATCCTCCCTGGTGGTCACCAAAGGTCCCCACGGGCAATTGTGCTGAGGAGTCTCCTCGGGAGAATCCCTTTGCCAGCGCTGGTCTCCTTGTGTCCTGTCGGGCTCGATGGCGGTGGGGCAGGGAGGGTGGTCCTGTTCCCTCAACCTCGGCGGTTTATCACTCCAGAGCCACTACTCTCCTGCCGCTCTTTCAACTTGAATTTTAATTAAAAACTCACATTTCAGTTTCTCAGTCCCACAGGCACATTTTAAATGTTCCCTAATGTTAGTGATTACTACTGTTTTATATAACACAGACAATAACACTCCCCTCATCCACAGATAGATATCATTTCCAACAGTTCTTTTGAACAATAGTGTGGCACCATCGATGGGAGGCCTTCCTTCCCTCCATGTAATATTTATCTCACAATGTAATTTTAAATCTCTCCTCCTCCAAGAAAAATGATCCTTTAAATATCTACACAGAGCAGATTTCTCCTTAATAGACTTGACCTGTTTGGTGCCTAAAATTCCCCC
>NW_022103968.1:50637416-50640449 GCF_000313985.2 Echinops telfairi | reverse complement strand
CCTATCACCACCACTGCCAATGAACTGAGAACTTTTTCCAAAAAATAGAAAGACTACTAGAAACGTTTAAAATAGTACTTATTCATGAAAAAAAAATAAATTATCAAGGGTTCACGAGGGAGGGAGGAGCAAAAAATGAGGAGCTGATACCAAGGGCTCAAGTAGAAAGAAACTATTTTGAAAATGATGATGGCAACATATGTACAAATGTGCTTGACACAATGGATGGATGGATGGATTGTGAAAAGAGCTGGAAAAGCCCCAATAACATGATTTTTTTAAATAGTACTTTCTCTCCAATTCCTGCTATGTAACCCAAACCACAACAAACCCGCCGACGTCTAGTTGATTCTGGACCATCTCTCCAACTGACTGTCATCGGGCAAATGCTGAATCATAGCGACCCCTGTGGATTTCTGAGCCTGAAACTGTTCACAGGAGTAGAAAGCCCAGTCTTTCTCCCGAGGAGTTCCTGGTGGCTTCAAACTGCCAACCATGTGATTGCATCCCAACGAGCACCAGGGTTCCCTTTATAAAGATTTCCAAGACTGTAACTCTTTACAGACAGCCTCATGTTGCTCCTGCAGTTGCGACTGCTAATCTTGTAGTTAGCAGCCCAGTGTTTATCTTACAGCATTGTTCAGAAATAACGGAAATTGAGTGTGTTAGTCTGGGTAGACTAGAGAAACAAATCCATAGAAACCCATATGTGTATAAGAGAGAGTTTTATATGAAGGGTAAGTGTACATTAAGAAAGCATCCCAGTCCAGTCTAAGCCCATAAGTCCGATATTAGCCCATATGTCTGGTATAAAGTCCTCTTCAGACTCGCGAAACACATGCAATGGCGCTGAATGCAGGACGATCACAGGCCAGTGGGTAGAAAGTCTTTGGATCCAGGGGTGGTGTAAGCATCTCAGCGCTGGCAGGGGTCTCCATGTGGCTTCTCCAGTTCCCAGGTCACGGGGTCTATCAGCATAGTGCCATGTGCCTTGTCAGGAGAGCGTCTCCATGGGAGTGAGCAGAGAGAAGGAGTCTCTCCTGCCTCCAAGGAGGAAATTCAGGAATTCCTAGAATCCTTAAGGGAAAGCCATGCGCACACAGAGGCGTCATTGGCTGATTGACAGCCTAGACTCCACCCCTATACTCTAAATCCTCAAATTGACACCAGATTATGTAACTACCACATTGAGATAAATTTCAAGAGAATCTTCAGTTACCAGAGATATGTCCCACACTCACTTAACTTGTCTGGCCCTCAGTTTCATAATACATGTAAATGATTTTTGTGTGAATCAAATGAGGTAATGGGCCTCCCTCAAAGGTACTTGCTATGACCTCTCACTTACCTCCACCCTCACTTTGTGTGTGCACCCCATCTGTACGTCACCTCGCATAGTAAACAACGAATGCTTTGTGCTTTTTAGTGGCACTGACTGTCTCTTTAGAGTACTTTGTTACTCTCAGCGTCTTGCAGGCAAAGATGCCTTATTGCTCTTCTCTCACCAACTCCTGGCTGAGCAGGTCATACCTGGCATCTCCCAGTGTACCTGACTGTGCTGGTGGCTGTACCATGCACTGCATCCTCACAACATTTTGCTGAAGTACTTTTGTTGGTCACAGAAAAAGTGCTACTTTCCAATTAGACCTTTTGAAAAAGAAAGCCTCCTATTTCAGAGAACTGTTCTTCACGGTAATATGAGCCCTTGTTTGGCTACGGGTGTGTGTGTGTCCATCCATACAGATGGTAAATATTCCTGGAACAAAACATAAGCATTTCAACATTTTAAAAATATAAAAGTCCATGGCATTCATTACATTCATCATATTAACTATCACCATTATTCATTTCCAGTGTTTCGTCCCCATTAACAGAAGCTCACTGTTGGCTAACCAGTTAATAATGCTGTCTCTCTCTGTCTCTCCCACCCACCTGTGGTTCCCATGAACAAATTTTGGTCTGTACATATTTACTTACTATCAGTTCATACACAATTTGTGCCCTTTTGTGATTGACTTATTTTATTCATCATGTGATGTTTGCATGGTTCATCCATGATGTAATATGTATCAGGACTTCTTTTCTCTTTGTGGCTAAGTAATATACCATTGTCTGTATAGACCACAGTTTGTTCATTTATTCATCTGTTGATAGACTTTTTGTTGTTGTTGCCCCAAAGCCCTTTCGTTGACTTTCATGAATTCACCTCTGACACGGTACTGGAAAGAATGTTCAGGCCAAATTCCATTCAGCCAAAGAGTTACAAATATGAGGCTTTGAGGACCCAGCCTACTACAGAATAAGTGCTCTGTGAATGTGCATGGTCTTCCATTCTTTGGTCATCATTACTGTAAATTCCACTGAAATTTGCCATACTAATGATAAAAATAGCTGCGATTTTTAAGCATTTGCTCAGTGACAGCATCTTTGTTAAGTGTTTTTACCTATTCTCTCAGCAACCTTATGGAGGCCGAAGCAAAGGGATAATAAAGTGCATTTATAGCTCCCTCCCACAAACTACTTTTTACTTCATTTTGAAGAGTGACTTCCTCAAGGTCAGACCTGTGTTAAAAAGCAGCTCACTGCTATCGAGCAGATTCTGACCCTTAGTGATCCTATGCAGAGTTTCTGAAACTAATGTTTCACAGAAGCAAACAGCCTCAACTTTCTCCCACTGAGTGGCTGGTGGGTTTGAACTGCTGGCCTGTTGGCTAGCAGTCTGACAGCACTACTAGTGCTGATGTGTTGTATTGTCCATTTTAAACATCCTAGCACATAGCTCAGCATCCTGCACTAGAAGGAATTATATATATATATATATATATAATTGGTGAATTAAAAAATAAATAACTTCTAGACCTCTTTGTCCACTACTGCTTTGTCCAGCACCTTAAAAATTTTTTTTAATCATTTTATTAGGGGCTCATGCAACTCATCACAATCCATACACACATCAATTGTGTAAAGCGCATTTGTACGTTCATTGCCCTCATCATTCTCAAAACATTTTCTCTCCACTTAAACCCCCGGCAT
>NW_022103968.1:50613388-50636280 GCF_000313985.2 Echinops telfairi | reverse complement strand
ACACCTCTTCCCTCCCCTCCCCTTCCCCCGCTCCCATGTCCCCCCGGAACTTTCTATTGTGATTTGGGTGGAAGCTTGCAGCATATTGGTTTCCATTCAACAGTTCATAAACATTTTGATGTGTGACACTGATGGCGTTCCTCACAATATAACAACACTCTTTCCACTGCCTCCTCTGTTTACCATGGCCATCCATCCATCCTTGCCATCCCTGGGGGAAGGCCACCCTTTTGATCTCGGATGGCTGATTGTACTAAGGAGTGCATACCTCCTGGGCATCTATCATATGATTGAAAGTTGTGCCAAGGAGGTAATTTCAGGGCCAGGCATTTCTAAGATCCATGGTCTTGGAGTTCTCACCAGTGTCTGTCAGACCAGTAAGTCTGGTCTTTTTTGTTCCACGTTTTCTCCCATTCTATCTAAGTCTTCCTAGTGTAATCCCTTTCATAGTGGTGAGGTCCTGGGAGTGAGGTACCATATAATTTTGGTGTTCTCTGGGTCATACAGGCTGGGGTTCACATCAACTATTAGTCCTTTGGAATGTTTGTTTATATCCCATAAAGAGTTACAGTCTCTGAAACCCACAGGGGAAGTTCTAACCTCTGCCATGCAGTTGCTCTGAGTCGGAATCTACTTGGTGACAGTGTGTTGGGTTGAGGTCTTTAAATTTGTTTACTCTCTTTTGCTTTGGGCAGGGAGAGAGCCATTGTTGCATCTTATTTTCTTATAAGGCTTTGTTTTGCTCGCAAGCTTTTAAGACCCCACTTGCTACCTCACCAAAGTAGGATATAAAAGATTGTCTTTCTGGACAGCTATGCCAGTTGACCTTGGTGTCTTTCAAGACTGCGGCCCTGAGACCTCACACACAGTCACTCACTGCCAGCTGGGCAATGGCAGCTTCTGGTGACCCTGTAGGACAAGGGAGAACGTCCCCAGTAGGATTCTGAGACTAACTCTTTACGGAAGAAGAAAACCTCGTTCTTCCATGAAGTGCCTAGTGGCTTTGCACTACTGACCTTAGAGATCACAGCCCAATGCTTTACTATTACACTGCCAGGGCTTGAGGTGGTTGATTATAAATAAGCTGTTTTCATAACTTTCCTTCTTGTGTGCTTTACTATATTCATGGATATATTTTCAACTTTGGTAAATATATATGTAGAAATATCTTGCATCAAACCTCTATATATTTGTAGACATAGTCCCATTCTTAAAGATACCAAACACACTCACATAGGTACATTTATTAAATATAAAGGTAATTATTGCAGGTTTCGCTAGTTGTTCCTATTGTACTCTATAGTATAGTATCGATTCAACTCACTCAAAACTTAACTCACTGCCATTGAGTTAATGCTGACTCAGAGTAACCCCCTGGGGTTTTCCAAGGCAGTAACTGTTTATGGCAGTAAAAAGTCCAGTCTTTTTCCCTCCAAGCTGCTGGTGGTTTTTAACTGCCAACCATGCAGCCCGCAGTCCAGAACGTAACCACTACACCACCAGGGTTTCTATAGATTCAAGTCTGTGTGTGTGTATATATATATATAATTTAAAGGGGTTACATATAATTTGATTGAAACCAGAATTAAGAGCCACAAGCCCTTCATCAGTTACTGTATTCTGTTGCCATGGTGATATTTTGCACTGCAAAGGAACTAACCAGTAAATAAGCCTTAGGGCAGAGTAAAAGAACAGCTTTTATATAGAATTTGCTCTTCTTAGTATATCCTATAGACTGGTTCTTTATTTTTCTGTTTAATTTACTGAATATGAATTTCTTTTGTTTAGAGAATTTTTTTTGTCTTACATCCATTGGTATGTTTGAGCTTCATGAATATCGTCCTGTGAGTGCTCACTTGCTCTCTGTGGTGTCCCTTGTCTGTGGAGAGGAATTTTTTAAGTGACTGCAGCCTAGAGTGACCACAGGAGCTCTCAGATGTGTGTTGGACTCCTGGGCTGAATCACTGGTCACATGTGGCCCAAGGGGAGTCCCTTCATCACTCGGCTGCAGTTCTTCTAATGCCGAAATGAGAGAGATGTCAGTCACCAACTGGCCCTTCCCTCTGACAGTGACCCAGGTGACCTTCGGTCGCCTTCCCCTCTGACAGAAGAGAGTAAGCATAGCTGAGTGGCAAAGTAAGTCATATTGAAATCAGACTGCCTGGGGCCTTTCTTGACCTTGAGGCTTGGTCTGTATGCTGGTGGACAAGTTATTTATGCTTCAGCTCTGTCCTCATTCGTACCTTAAGGAGCACTGGTGTTGCTGTCAGGTATTGTTGGACTGCTCACTGCAACCCTACAGGGCAGGGCAAAGCTGCCCCTGTGCGTTTCTAAGACAGCAACTCTCCAAGGAGAGTCTCTTCTTGCTCTCATGGAGCAGGCTGGTGGATTTGAACTATTGACCGTGGGGTTCGCAGCCCAACTTGTAACCATTACACCGCCGAATGAAATAGTCCATGTAATTCCTTAGCATAGGGTCTTATCCACAACACATGTTCAGGGCACTAGACACATCTGTGGTAGTTATTACTTTCATTGGGAAGATAATCAATTCATTGTAAGACGTGTTCACCGGTAAAGGCAGGTCGAGTCATGACATCACCTGAGAGTACATTTGGAGGGAGGTATTTTGTGTTACAAATTGATTGTAGTGATGTTTGTCAGCATGAGGCGATCAGGGTTTAAGGAACTGTGTGTGTGGTATTGTTTGAGACAGTAAGAGCTACTTATGAAAAAACATCCAAGAATCCAGAATGTACATTCAAGGGGGCTTCAAGAGAGGTGGTAGGGAAAAAATCCCATTTTTTCCCCATGAGCTTGTTGAAGCCCCATCATATTCCTTTCTTTCCTGTTTCCTCGTTGAGTATGGGCCCTGCTTCCCACAGTGCTGCTCTGGAGCAGCTGTTCTGTGAACAAGTTTAAGTGACCTCAGTAAGTCTTATTTTGAAATTCTGTGAAATAAAGTTCTATTAAGGTAGGAGCTAGCAGAGCTCAGTGTATTCATTTGCATTTTGAAAGGGAATTATTCATAAGCTGTAGAGTTCTTATGTCCTCCAGTGGAAGCAGCTAGCAGGGCGGGGCAGCAATGCCGGACTGGCTTTGTGCCGGTGTGCCAGCACTTTGTCAGACTCACCGCCGTGGGCTGGTGTGTCTGGGTGAGCACTGAGTGCCCTGCAGAGTGCCGCAGCTTTTCCACGGCAGTACAAAAACAGTGCTCTCCTCCTGGTGGGCTGAAGAACGCAGAGGAAGGGTGACGGGTCCTCTCCTGGGACGACTAGGACTTGGCAAAGGTGGTCAATGACCTTTGGAGAAGAAACCTCCCTTTAAATAGATGCACGATCAGTTACTGTCTTCTTCCCAGGCCGAACAAGAGAGTCCAAGAAAACTAGTTCAGACGGGTGATCAGCATGAATTATCACAGTTGAAAAAAAACTACAGACTCGGCTGTGATGGAAACAGAAGGTTTCAAGTCCGCTTGGAAAAAGGCTTTACTCAAACAGGGTGGCCGACGCATGATGATCCATAGGTAGTGAGATGGAAGAGGGATCAGAAGGCCCGCCTGGGGAAGAGGCCCTGCCTGTGTGGTCTTGAGGACACTGGACTTGCAAGCAGAAGGGAGTGCTTACAGACCTTAAACAGAGAAGTGGTATCATGGCAGTTTAAGATGTGTTCTGACAGTCCACGTGCTTTGAATGTGTGCTAAGGGGAAATGAAGAGATCCGATGCTGAGCTTTGGCAAATGCCAGTCACGTCGGGAAGAAAGCAGTGGACAAAGAGGAGCAGATTTGACCCCTGGTGATGCTCTTCTCCTCTGAAGATGACCTATACCACCAGAACACTGGTTCTCCGAGAGGGATGAGGAAGTGCTACTTCCCTGAGATTTAGAAATTGGGGGGGGGGGGGGGAACATTTTGGGTGAAATAGCAATGCCCCAGCCAAAGGACCACTGATGGCCCCTTGAAGCACACTGGAGCAGACAGCTCTCAACAGCCAGGAAGTGGAGAGGTGGGATATCCCAGGTGGGCCAGGACCCTGAAGTTGTCCTGTCTTCCTGAGAAATTGAAGAGGGAGTTTTCCAGCGAGCAGAGAGCATCGCTCAATGACCTGCTCCTCTAGAGCCATGGGGCTAGACCTGGAGAGGCCCCTCAGTTCTTTTGGGAATATGAGGTGGAATAACTTGCACAAAATGTAGGCTAGTTTAGAACAAGATTTCATTTATTTCTAGGGGTGCTGTTGAGTAAGTGGTGAGCCACTAACTGCAAGGTCAGTGGTTCAGATCTTCCAGCCCCCCCTTGGGAGGAAGATGAAGCTATCTGCTCTCGTAAAGGTTTGCAGCTGTAGAAAGCCCATGCTCAATGTCAGAGGGTATCGTCTCTTACCAGGTACCAGGCACAGTACCCCACTGCCATCAAGGTGATTCCAACTCAGAGGGACTCCCATCAACCCTGTATTGGGTTTCAGAGACTCTAAACCATTTGGGGAACAGGCAGCCTCATCTTTCTCCCAAGGAGTGACTAGTGGATTTGAGCCACTGATCTTGCAATTAGTCATTCCATGCTTATCTTATATTGCCAGGCATAGTAATAAGTTTCTTACACATTTTGTCACGTCTTCTTCATAGTAGTCTTATGAAATGTGAGCATAATTACCATTTTACAGATTAGGGAGTAAAATGTGAAATAACTGCTTTGAGTGCCAGGACTGAGATTAAGCCGAGTAAAGTAAAAGGAAGCAGTAATAACACTACACTCAGTCTACATAGTTCATAATTATGGTGAAATGACACTTTTTAGTATGGCTCTTGTGATGTATTATAAAGTCTAGCCTCTCTGCCTGGGGTTATAATCCCCTTTTGGGGTGAGTTCTCTATTAAGCTAATGGACAGAATTAAGGGGGACGTAGTCTGAATCCCCACCTTACTAGACGATGTGAATCAAGTCCTCACTTTGTTTCCTTGGGGATATGGTCTGTGGAAAAAGAAAAACCACACCTCCATCAAAGGCATTCTTTGTGTGTAAGAGCCATCTCAGAAGTAGAGAAAGAATCCCTGAGATCATCAAAGTAGTAGTGCTACTAACAGGAGCATGCTTGAAATTCCTGCCTGATGTGGATGCTGAGACCAGAGGAACCGGAGGCCATCACATAGTGACCATAAGACAAAGCAACGAGGTTACGCCCCTGAGACCTGAGACCATGAGACAGTGAAGTCCAGTGGCAGGCGGGCTTCTTGGCTCACAGAGGCCAAGTGGCAAAGGGGCCATCTGGCTAAAACGCTGCAGACCAGAGAGAGAGAGGTAGCTGCTAGATGAGGAGAGGTGCTGTATTGGACCAATGGCTATTGCCCTTGTGTTTATCGATCTTGTGGTACTCTGTTAACTTCCCTCATTAACTCCCATAATTGGGAGATTTGTCTGTGAGTTATGGGTAGCCACTGCAACAAATATCATACCCAGTCGCAGACCAGTACACTGTTATGGGAGCAACAGTGGGTGGCAGAATAGGGTAATGGAGGCGGAGGATCTCTGCCTCCTGACATCTCTCTCTCCTGCGAAGCCGCAGGAGGTCAGACGTGATCTCCAAGCCATACTCTTCACATGATAGTTCACAAGCACAGTGTTCTAGGCTTTGGAGTGGATCCAGACCATCCCCGAAAACCAGAATGGGCAGCAGTCTCTCTTCCACCAGCTAATGATTCCTTTGCCACCTGCCTCAAGATTGAGGCGGAATTAAATCTATTTTTGTACTCTAATGGTCATGCTTTGAAGTGGATAGTTGACATTTAGCAAATTCATAGCCGTAAGACAAAAATGTGCAATATAAAGAAGATAAGACAAGCTTGTCTCTGTAAAAGAGCAAGTCCTTCCAAATTAGAAAATGAAAAACAAATCCAATAATCTCTAAGTCAGGGCCTTTCAGATACGTTTATACAGCTGGTCCGATGCTGGATTTCCGATTCAATAGCGCCGATGTGAGGAATTGCTATCTGTATTGGTAATGCATGTAATTCTTCTGATCAGGCAACATTAGAAAATATTGACCCAGGCCTTGAGGAGCTGTCTGTATAAGTAACTCAAAATTGAAATCTCAAGAACTCATTTGCTGGTAGCAATTCTTTATACACCTTGATGATACATATAATGATATAACCTTGAATTTATATCCATTTTTGTGGTTCAGAACTTTAGATAATGTGTTGTTCTTATCTTTCTGAGTGGCATGTTCTTGGGATTATGTAAATCACAACAATACGAAGTCTTTACATTCACATGTAACTAGTTGACATCCAACCACTTCAAGAGATAGCAGATGATGAAGAACCTGCAGTTCTGAAGGAAGACGTTCCAGCTGCACTGAAGGCATTAGCCAGAACCAAGGCTGCAAGAATTGACAGGATACCAATCGAGACGTTTCAACACGCCGATGAAGCACTGGAAATTAATCACTAGTCTATGCCAAGACATTTGGGAGGCAGCTACTTGGCCAACCATCTGGAAGAGATTCACATTTGTACCCATTCTAAAGAAAGGTGACCCCACAGAATATGGAAGTTATCAATAATATAGTTAATATCACATGCAGGTCAATTTTTAAAAGATGATTCAACAGTGGTTGCAGCGGTACACTGACAGGGAGCCGGCAAAAATGTGAGCTGGATCCAAAAAAGGACAGAGAATGAGAGATATCATGGCAGATGTTAGGCGGGTCTTGACTGAAAGCAGGGAAGACCAGAGCATTGTTGACTTGTGTTTTATTGATTACGACATCCAACTGTGTGGACCATAACAAGCTATAGAGAAGAATGGGAATTCCAGGACACTTTGTTGTGCTCATGTAGAACTTGTATATGAAGCAAGAGGCTGTTGTGCAAACAGAACAAGGAAACACTGAGTGGCTTAAACCTGGGAAAGGTGTGCATCAGGGTTGTATCCTCTCACCATGCTTAATCTGTTGAGGAAATTACTACAAAAGCTGGATTATATGAAGAAAAATGCAGCACCACGATTAGAGAAAGGCTTATTAACAACCTATGGTAGGCAGATTATACAACCTTGCTCTCTGAAAGTGCGAAGGAATTGAAGCACTTGCTGATGAAAACCAGGGATTTCAGCCTTCAGTGTGGTTTACAAGCCGCCTTGTAAAGAAGACCAGAATCTTCACAACTGGACCAATAGGGAACATCATGATACATGGAGAAAAGGTGGAAGTTGTCAAGGAATCTGTCTTGCTTGGATCCACAATGAATGCTCTGGAAGCAGCAGTGAAGAGCTCAAATGACACATTGCAGTGGATCAATCTGCCGCACGAGACCTGTTCAGTGTTGGAGAGAAAGGATGGTACACTGAGGGCTAACGTGCACCCAACCCACGCCCTGGTCCCTTCTGTCACCTCCTGGGATGCCATTATGGCCTCATGCTGATGGTGGTGTATCTGTGTTTTACTCTTATCTTTGTCCTACAGACAACTTAATAAATAAATTTATTTATAATAATAAATAATAAATAAATAAACTTAATAAATGTGTCTTTGTAACTGACATTTGAATTCAGAGTCACTTTTCTGCCCTAGAAAGAAGGCATGCTGTTTCTTTTTTATTCGAAATTAAACGTCAGCTGTGTTTTCTATATTGAGACTGGACTAGGCTACTTGGATTCTGAGCTAGAGCTACCTAAATATTTGACTAATTTAAGAAAAGACTCATGATGGATAGATGTTTTCCTATATGTCCCAGTGGGAAGTACCAGCACACATTTTAGCATCAGACAACTCAGGTTCAAATCTCGGGTTAGGCACTTTTCCCCTATGTGTCCTTGGCCATGTCCTATGTCCCCACCCAGCCTCACTTTGCTCACTTGTGACTTTGAGTTGCTAGTCTTTATCTTATTTGTCCTTATAGAGCAAGTCAGAGCTCCATAATTGGTAGTTTGTTCCTTTTAGATTACATTTATTCTCATGTAAGATAAGAAGTTCCTCAGGCTAAGCCAGTGTGAGTCTATTTTTATGGTAGCAGAATCTTTTTTTATGTAACTAACACTTAGAAGATCTTTTTAAGAGCATTTACTATTTTAATTTTCAGTGATTAAAAATGTCCATGTTGTATATGAAGTTATGGTATCCCTGAAATGTACACTGGGAAAAAAAAGTTTTAAAGTTTAAACATGTTGGAAACTACTGGACTAGATATCTCTCAGCACCCATTGAACTGTAACATCCAATGACGTTAAGAAGGAGGGTTTGTACTTGAAGGCCAGGATCTAAAATGTAAGTGGGTTTAAAGTTCTACCCCACTCTTCCTGACCCAGCTGTTATTATGAGTCTTACTGGCTGAAGGGGCAGGTGGGGGGAAAGCGCCCATTACTACTCTAATTATCCTATCCTTCTCTACTAAATCACTGAAGTGACAAGAGAGAAGACCCCAAAGTGCCGCATTCTGTCTAAATTGTTGATTACCCCCATCTTCTGTTCATCCAAGTGAAAGCCTCTGACCACATCAATGGTGAACAGCTCGTGTTTTCCTTACAAGAAAATGAATAAATCTCTTGGGTTATTCAGCACTGAACAGATCAAACACTCAGAGCTGGTTTCCCCCACAAACATCTAATATTTAAGCATTTGCTGCTGCTTCTTGGGAAGCTGTCAGGTTTCGAATCCGATGGGATTTTGCTGGTCTTTCTGGAAGGGGCTGAGTCATGGAGGAGGTGTCAATGCAGCAATAGCATCAGTCCGTGTCAGGCTCCGCAAAGCCCACGTGGACGGAATCTCCTTATCCGGAGAGCACAGGGAAAGCTTGCTGTAGAATCAGCGAGCACTTAGCAAACCTGGAGAAGAGGGAAAATGGCTTTTCTTAGAAAACCCACTTGGTGTCATTAAAGCTCCATGATGAAAAAAGGAAACGGGATTTTGCTAGCAATAGTGCCCCTCTTACTAACAATCAATCTATTATGACAATGGTTCGCAACCTTCCTAATGCGGCGACCCTTTAATGCAGTTCCTCATGTTGTAGTGACCCCCCCAACCATAACATTATTTTCACTGCTACTTCATAACTGTAATTTTGCTACTGTTATGAAGCAGGCGACCCCCATAAAAGGGTTGGTCCACCCCCAAAGGGGTCGTGACCCACAGGTTGAGACCCGCTGTATTATGAGGAAAGGTACCAAGTTTTCATTTGTATCCTTTAGAGAAAGCCATTTCCATTGAATCTGCTTTGATATCCCTACTCATGTCAAACAGTGAAGGCTGTTGCTGGCGCATGTATTAATTGCTTCAAATTTGATAGGGTGTAGCCTTGAACTTTCAATCTGTGTTCTTAGAAGTATTTGTTTGCATGTACTTCATAGATTTCGTAAGACATGAAAAATTAGGCAATCTCATCAGAATAGGTACTGATATATGTGACAACATGGATGAACTTTGCACGTTATACAAAGGGAAAGAACCCTAACACAAAAGACCATCTCTTGTAAGATTTCATTTCTATAAAATGGGCAAATTTATAGAGACAGAGTAGACAGTAGATACAAGGTGCTAAAAGGAGGGCAGGCTGGGGAAGGGCTGCTAATGGGTCTGAATCTTTTTTGAGGGTGATGAGAAAGTACTGGATGAAATGGGGGTGATGATTGGACAACCTCGTGAATGTCCTGCAACTAAAACTACTGAATTTTAGGGTGCAGTGTATGGGATGCGAATTGTATCTCAATAAGGTTTTTATAAAAATTAACTAGGAAAAGACCTTCCATAGAAAGCAACAAAAACAGAGGAACAAAAATGGTTTTACACTCGCAAGCAAATTAAAGGGAACGTGGATTGCATTCTGTTTTTTCCTTTACTCTATCAAATTCTATATGACTGTTAAATATTATTGGCCAGTCCCTTGTGTACCTAGTTTGTGCCTGTAAATGAGAAGAGACAATCTCTCCACTCAGAAGCTGAAACGCTTTCAAAAGATAGATGAGCTATAGGGTGAACTCTATCTAAGTAACCCACTGCCACTGAGTCAGTTCTGACTCATAGGGACCTACATGGGGTTTTTGAGACTCCTTTAAAGTCTTTCTGGAAGCACACAGCTTCCTCTTTCTCCCACGTAGCAGCAGCTGGTAGGTTTCAGTCACTAGCCTTGCAGATAGCAGCCCAGTGCCTAACCCACAGCACCCCCACAGCTCCTTCGAGGGCGGGCTAGGAGAGTTGTCCTTTCTGTGTAAATGGCTTTCCACTGCTTTCTCTGTGAACCTGTTTACAAACATTTGTGTGTGTCTGTTTATATTAGAGTAGTGCTAAAAGTATACGAGAATAGAATGAGAAAACATAAAAATCTTGAAGCGTGGTATTTTCTTTGACGTCACCAGCACATTGAAATCGTCATCTTTAGACATGTGTTTTTTTGTCGTTGGCTTTTTCTTTTCTTTCTTTCTTCGTTTACAACTTCGGCTCGCTTTATCCTTGTAGTGACCTAGAGGCAAAAGCTATTATAATAAAAACTAGCCGAGGTATCACATATCTGACTTTAGCATTTATATTCGTTTTTTTTAGAATTTGTTTTTGGGGTTTTGTTTTTGAGAATGTATTCTGGGTCACACCATTATAGTCATATCTTTTAGTGTCATTATTCAGAAGATTCTGATTGGTTTTGTGCATTTAGTGATCATTTCTCTCCGGCGTGTTCAAAGAGAAGGAGAGACTTAGGCTGGAGAAGGGGGCGTCTGGGAGTGACCTGCTTTCCAATATAGTTCAGCGGACTGAAATAGCTGCCATTTTTCACAAGTAAGGTAGGAACTGGCTTTGATTTCCACTTTAGGGATTTACAGAAATGACCGTACTTTGGGGATTCTTTCATAAAACAAACTTGGCTACCAGGCCAGCTAGAATTTTCAGGAATAGCTGAGAAAGGAAAGGACAGGCAGACAATTCTTCATTTCTCCCCAGAGCTGTTGTTCCACCCAGACTTCTGTTGTTAACAGCACGGCACCCACATTCTTCTATTGAACAATTGTATCAGCCTCACCCTGCCCAAAGGTCTTCCCTTTCCCCAGCTATGGTCTTAAGTTTCGCAGACTTCTCTAACACCTTTTATATCTATCAGAAGCGCTGCCCACCATAGGCCCTCCTTACAGTTCACTAATGATTTCAGGGGCTGCTAACTGCAAGGTCAGCAGTTCAAAATCACCAGCCACTTTGCAGAAGAAAGATGAGGCTGTCTACTCCCATAAAGATTTAGTCTCAGAAACCCACAAAGGGCACCTCTACTCTGTCCTATAGGGCTGCTCTGAGTCAGAATCAAGTCGTTGACAGCAGTTTGGTCTTTGTTGTTTTGGTTTGTTTATGTCTTTTCTACCCAAACCATTTCATAATGTCATGCACATATTTATCTATACATTTTTAGAGACCATTTATATATTATAATATTTAAAATTCATACTATAAATGTTTACTATATTTATTTTTCTTATATGGATAACAATAAGTCTAAAAAGTATAGTTCCTAAGACTTTTATAGCATTTACAAAATCACCAAGCTCCATTCATCATTTACTAATTCATTTAATTCTCTTAACAATTCTGTGATGTAGATACAGTAAAATCCACAAAAGCCAGAACCTATGTAAGGTGGAAACTGCTAGAAATCTCAGATCCTTTCCCCTCAATTTTGTGAAAGTAGAAAAATAAGTTCGACTTGTGGAGGTTTTGTTCTCACAGAATTCACCGTGCTGTTAGAATAACTAAGCGAAGATGCACTCTGGTGCAGATTCTGTATGGTAGACCCGGCACCAACGTGCTAGCTTCTCACCCGTCCTCTCTAGTACCTATCTTTTAGCACACTCGTAAGTATTCCTAAAATGTCAAGGGCAAAGAGTGGCCATTTGTACCGGCCTAGCCTAATTAAGACAGAGTGATGTTTGAGATCTGACAAATTGTGTGACCTTTGGTGAGTTCTTGTTTTAGTTTTCATTTCCTCACCTAAAGAGCCCTAGTAGCACTGTTGGGTGGACATTGAACTGCTAACAGCATGGTTGGAAGTTCAAACCCACTAGCTGTTGTACAGAAGAGGAATGAGACTATCTGCACCCCCATAGATTCACAAACTCTGAAACCCTATATCGGGTCAGTATGAGTCAGATCAAATTCAATGGTACCTAACAACAATTTCCAGGGGGGAAAACGGGAAGTATGTAATTTGACAAGTAGATACTGAAGCAGGATATTAAGTAAACGAGGTTGGTCATGGCTTTCTCTCAAACTTTGCGTTTGTTTGACATTCTTTATTATATGATTGGGGCGGGGGAGGGATCTGAACCAATGAGTCAGATTTTAGTGTCCTGCCTGCCCTTGTTAGCTGTCCCTATGTTTCTAAAATGGGAGTTGTAATTGATTATGGGATCCCTGAGTGGCGAGGATCATTAACATCGTCAGCTACTAACTGGAGGTTGGAAAGTCAAGTCCGTCCAGAGTTACCTGGAAAGGCCTAGAGATCGAAACTTTGGAAAAACTGTCCACTAAAACCTCTGTGGACCCCTGGAACATCAGAGGCTGAAGCCAAGTTAGGAATCGGAGGAGGATATGGCCAGTGTGCCCAATTGCCTTCGAGGAAAACCGCCCCTTTTCCATGAGGAAAGCTGGATGGTACCAGTTACCATTGCTGAGCATGTTGCTAAAAGATTCCATACAATTGAATTAGAAGTTGACAGACATCAGCAACTTGAAATTCACTCGCAAGGGGCCAGTGAGTCTCTGTGGCAGGAGCTCGTCCAGAGAGGACAGTGAACATGGCTCTAGACTCAGCGTGCAAGTCCCTCCATCGTGCATGTAGAGACTGTTGATTTGGTGTATGTTTTGCTGTATATATTTTCAACAAAATGAAATTTAAAGAAAAGAATTCTGCATACCCTAGTACTACTCTGACAGACATGGGGTCACCAGGATTCAGAATCAACTCAATGACAATAGGAGCTGGTTTAATTCATCTTGCGAATGGCTTTGTAAGGGCTATGAGAATTAATGATATAAGTAAAATGCTTAGCTATTATAATGTAGCAGTTATCACATTATAAAACTATCAGCCCTTTTGGACCTTTATCATTTATCATACAATTGCCTTAAACTGTAGAACGTAAACCCTTATTACCATTATAGTAATAATGTACCAATTAGGAAAAATTTTCCAATCGATGTACACCCTTGTTTTCTACACTCTGAAAACATTCCTAGCACAGACACGATGCTTGGAGGGAGGAGGACTTTGATGGGTGTTTTAGATTGTTCCAAGACGTGACTGTTCCTTGGAGTAGTCACAGTAGAATCTCTCTGATATTGCTGATAAATGCCCACAGATACACTTCGACTTGTAGGGCCGGGGAAATCTTCTGACTATATATGATATTGCTTGATCTCTCAATTTGAGTTAGTCTTATCTCACCTTGACAACCTGATGCTCAAACCAAATTCAGCGAGGGAAGGTTCCTGGTAAGGTGAAGCTGCTTTAACTCAGTGTGGGCGGACTTAATTAGCTACTTGCTAGTCAACCACATTTGAGCAAATACCTATGACAACGTAGTAAGGGAACACCCTGACTTAAAGGATTTTAGCACACATTCAGAAAAATCATATTTTCATCAATGAATCATCCCAGGTAAATGAAGCAATGAGACCTGGGCCTAACCCCTCAGGAGCCCTGGTGGCACAGTGGTTACAAGTTGAACTGCTAACTTCAAGGTCAGCTGTTTGAGAACACCTGCCGCTAAGGAACCAATCACAAGGATCTACATATAAACCCCTCCCTGGGGGACGGACAACAGAAAAGTGGGTGAAGGGAGACGCCGGACAGTGTAAGACATGACAAAATAATAATTTATAAATTATCAAGAGTTCATGAGGAAGGGAAGGTGGGGGATAGAGGGAGAAAAAAATGAGGCGCTGACACCAAGGGCTCAAGTAGAAAGAAAATGTTTTGAGAATGATGAGGGCAACAAATGTACAAACGTGCTTGGCACAATGGATGGATTGTAATAAGAGTTGTACGTGCCCCCAATAAAATGATTGGGGGGAAAAAAAGATAAGGAGAAACCAGAGGCCATTTCTGAGCACTCAACTATGGAGGGAAAAAGGAAAGAAACAAACCCCCAGCCGCTCCCAGGGAGAAGGATGGGCCTTCAGCCCCTGCGAAGCGGTGCGCCTGCCCTACGGGGTTGGTAGGAGGCTCCCTCAACTCGATGGCAGTGAGTTTGGTTTGGGGAGCTTGGGGCCCCACCCCTGAACGTGTCTTCCTTAAAATTCATATCTTCTTTTGGATCCCCCTGCTAAAGAAAATCAGAGAGAAATGTTGGGAAATCCACTGGTTGTAAGAAGAACCCCTGGAGCCCGCTGGGGGAGCTGCAGGGACATTTTGGTCGATCTGAGGCTAAAACTGCTGTTCTTTCTGTCCTTCCACAGAATGACATTACTCCTTTGCACGTCGCATCAAAAAGAGGAAACGCCAATATGGTGAAACTGCTGCTTGACCGAGGCGCTAAAATTGATGCCAAAACAAGGGTAAGAGCGCAGTTTTTGTGCCTGCTTTTGCTTACGTTCAGGAGGTAGGAATACCTTCCCTCCGACCTTTGGGCCGGGTGGGAAGACAATGGGGAATCTTTCACTCTGCTCCTTGTAGGCTTTATTCTTTTCTTAAGTTGTGATCTCATGGAAAATGAGGGCTAAACATACTCCTCTTAAAATGGGTTGGCCATTCCTATTGATAAGTCTTTAATATTTGTTAAAAAGTACATGAGTTTAATTATAGACACCTGGTACAGTCAGAAGAAGCCCTGGTGGCCCAGGGGTGAAACATCCAGGTGCTTTCCAGAAAAGAGAGCTGGTTCCAAAGCCAGCAGCTACTCTGTAGGGGGAAGAGGGGGACTTTCTGCTTCCTTGAGAACCCTGAGAAATGCTTCTACTCTATCCTGGAGGGCCGCTCGCTCAACGTCAGAGTCAACTCATTGACCATGGGTTTGGGTACCAAGGTCAGAGTTATACTTGCAAATTTCAAGAGTTTAATCTTTGCTAAACACTGAACTATTTGTTCTGTTGATCTTAAAAATGTAGATTCTTCTTCTTTTGAAACTCATCTGTCTAGGTAAGCATTTGCTTACATGGTGTCAGGCCCCGGAGTCGGGGAAAGCACAGAGACATGAATTCTACTGTGAATGCCAGATGCTGGACTTGGGTTGCTATAGGTGGGCTACTGAACCTTTCTGCAGGTGCCTGCTTCATCTGCACACAGAGAAAACTAATGGCCACCTACGGGGTTGTGGCAGTGAACAAGATGATATTGGTGAACTAGGCCAGTCTAGTCTATGGCGGTGAGCTTTACGCCAGCATAAAGCAGGCTGGAAGTTAAGTTCAGCTTTTACTAATCTATCTCATAGAAATGTAATTAGCACTCAACTACTTACCAGTGAGGTTTTCAACATCTTCAGCCAATTCTTTTCCATGTCCTCTGTGTGGATCAAAATGTGAGGAAGAGTCACACAAATACAAAGGTTATCTCACCATAAACATTCACCTGTTAAGGGAGGTAGAGGTTTCCTCTGTCCTATCATTGTACCTTCTGCCGTCCTAGTCTTCTCCTAAGAATCTGATGTTCATGTTGCTGAAACTGGCCCCGAATCCTCAACTTGATCTCTGTAGCTTTTTGATGTACCGCTTCATTTGTTATTCATTACATTTAATCACTCCACCAGTAAATCATTATTATCTCTACAAGCCAGGCCTACTCGATGATAGAGCCATGGCAGGGATCAGACAGCCCTGTCCTACTCTTCTGAAGCCGACGGTCTGGTTTCTCGTCGGTACTTTGACTGCCGACCTAGGCATTGATCCCAACCCAGCACAGCCATTGATAATTGGCAGGAGACTCAAACCTCTTTTCCCTTATGACAATGGGACCTAACTGCTTCATACATCTACCTTCGAAGAGAGAAATGTTCTGGAGAGGGAGGCAGGGAGGAAGGAAGAAAGATGAAAGTTAGCCCCTGAAGGTCTATTTGATTGGGGAGAGACTGACTAGAGGTCTTATTGCACTGACACCATTTCATTAAGAAGCAGTTACCAGTGACAGAGTGCTAGGAGAATTGCTTTCAATGGCAGGTGTCCTCTGCGAAGCATAGGCTCATTGAAGAGAGTATGAGGAGTAAACTACAGAAGGCAGTGCGTGGGCCGCCTGATTATCAGGTTGAGGTAAAGGCTCATTTGTGACGCAGGTAAACCTTATGAAGGGAAGTGGGAGACACTGGAGCCCAGCAGAAAAAAGCAGCTGAACGAGAGGTTTAAGGTTTTAGTGAGTATATGGACCAGGCATTACCTTTCCGCTCTTCTTGGTACTGTCACCAATCACCAGGACAGCAAAATGACGATTAGGCACGATTTTTCATAGAACGGAAGGGAAAAGGCGTTATTTAGGAAGTCTGGGCCCTATCTCTGGGAATGACTCTGTTCCCTGTAAATGGAGTCCCGGAGGTATAGCTGCTGCCGTGGGGCCCATCACGTCAGCTCCAGCACAGCAGAGCGGAGTGCTGCAGGGCCGGGCCCTCCTCACCTGCGTGAGGAGACCACAGAGAGGACACAGGTCCCAAGTTTCAGGAGACAGCGTCCGGAGCAGCACGTCAGCCATGCCAACTTCTTCCTTCTGGGCAGTTCCTAGGCTCTTTGGCCATCTTCATGTGACCTCTATCTTGTCATGTGTGCATTTTCCTCGGTCTGATCTGCTCTTTAGTCACTCAGACGGAGAAGATTTAGAATGCGCTTACTTGGGTAGGATAGAATGAACAAACAAGGAAAACCCTATTTCCAAACAAGACTTACCGCGTGTTTTAGGGTCAGGGCTGAGGGGAAGATTACTCTTTAATCCATTAACGGGGAACGTATCAGAGAGGAGTGTCCGGAGAAAAACATGAACACTCTTTTGCAGAGAAGTAGCAGAGATAAGAAATTGTGTATACAGCAAAATGTAATGTGCAAGTTGTGGTATGCTACATCACCTCCCTGTTCGAAAGGATGGATCTGTTTTAAATAAAGAAGATTTTTTACATTTCCGTTTGTGTTCGTTTAAAATCTTTCCCTTCCCCGTTGTTCCATGAGAGAAATATGAACATGAAGCTTGGGTGAGCCAAGGGACAGAAATGTTCCATCTGCTGTTGCCCTGCACAGGGTGGGGTGGGGATGGGGTGGCAGGGGTGCCCAGGCTAAATTCCTGGCAGGCCATATGGAAGAAAACTGCAGGGTATGCCCCAAATATGTAAACTATTCTGCCTTCTCTTCATCAAAGCTCCCCTTCTCTCACTGAAATGACTAAGTAGTGACTGGGTGCGTGGGTGGAAGAGGAAAAGCCTGCTAAAAGGTCAAAGCCCGGGGCAAGCCTCAGAGGAGAAAGCTGAACTTCTCGTCCACACAAGCCTCAATCCAAGGCCAACCCAGTAGCGCTGGGAAAGAAAGCCCCTTAAAAAGGATCTATCATTATCTCCCTATTATGAATTGGATTATATGCCCTCTAAATCTATGTTGTAAATCCTGACCTCTGGACCTGTGTTTATAACCCCATTTGGTGTTGGACCGTCTTTGTTATGTTAAGGAGGCAGGATTGGTGAAGAAAAATCTTAAGTCGGCGTCATCTGAGATAAGAAAGAGATGGAACAAGTGAGCAGAGTCGAGATGGGGGCCGGGGAGGGAGGAGGAGGGAGAGAGGTCGTCTTCTACATCTGGCGCCCTGATTCAGATGTCAAGGCTCCTAAACTGAAAACTAATGTTCAAGCCTCCCCCCTGTGGGATTTCTCTTACAGCAGCACTGGGTAACTAAGACATCTCCTACCCACCATCCTTCCAGTCCCTGCTACTCTTGCAGCTCTCATAGTGTACTCAACAACCCTGGCTCCTACATGCTCGTCACCCTGTGTAGAGAGAAGAAAAGAGCTCTCAATTTCTCCTCCGAGATCAGCATTGTAAACGAGCCCAGTCCCTGCATAGGCAGCTCTTCTCATAAACAATCCCCTTTCAAAGCTGATTGTTGTTGTTGTTGCTCGGTGCCTTTCAGTTGGTTCCCACTCAGTGACCCTACGTACAACAGAACAAACCACTGAGCCATCCTCAAAATTGTTCTTGTGTTTGAGCCGTTCTGTGCTGCCACTTTGTCAATCCACCATGTTGAGAGCCTTCTTCTTTTGCTGCCCTTTCTACTTTCCCCAAAATTATGTCTTTTTCCACGGATTGGTCGCTCCTGATAACCCGTCCAAAGTGCATGAGATGAAGTCTCGTCATCCTTGCCTCGAAGGATGTGCATGCTGGCTGTCCTTCCATGACAGAGTGCGTGTTCTGCAGGCAGTCCACAGGACTGTCAACATTCTTCACTAGCACCGTTCGATTGCATAGATTCCTCTTTATTCAGTGTCCCATGTCCAATTTCACATGAATTTGAGGCAGTTGAAAATAATCATGGTTTGCGTCAGGCTCTTGCACAGCAGATTTACCCGATGCAATGCATTGTTTGATCGCTTGACGGCTGTTTCCATGAGCATTAATTGTGGATCCACGTAAGACAAAATCTATAACAACTTCAATCTTTTCTCCATTCATCATGATGTTACCATCATGATGGTCCAGGTGTGAAGATTTTGATTTTCTTTACACTGAGTTGTAATCCATACTGAAGACTGCAATCCTTGATCTTCATCAGCAAGTGCTTCAAGCCCCCTCACTTTCAGCAAGCAAGTTTGTGTCATCTGCATATCTCAGTTTGTTAATAAGCTTTCCTCCAATCCTGATGCCACATACTTTTTCGTATAATGCAGTTTCTCTGATGATTTGTTCAACATACAGATTGAATAAGTGTGGTGAGAGGATACAACCCTGACACATACCTTTCCTGATTTTAAACCAAGCAGCATTATTCTGTCTGGACACCTGCCTCTTGATTCATGTGCAGGTTCAGCCTGAGCACAATCAATGTTCTAGAATGCCCATCTTTCTCAGTGCTATCCGTAGTTTGTTATGATCCACACAGTTGAATGCCTTTGCATAGCTGACTCTTAAAGCCCTTTAATTTACGGAAACAAACCTGGATATTGCTAAGAATTTAGATAAGAACTGGTCAAGATCTTACTAGCTGGAAAAACAGGATGTGAGTGAATTTTATTTTTACTCTAGTGCCTGATTTCTAGCCCTCAGTACAACTAGCAAATGGCAAAATCATGACCTAAGGAAAGCTCATCCTCCTGAATCTTAGTCTCCTTCCAGCTACAAAATGGGAGTTTTTTCCAATGTTCTCATAATTCCTAACCAACCGGAAGAACACCAGTCCTTGTAACTTTAAGAAAAATTAGTACCTTTAAATATCATAATGGTGATGCTTGAATTCTTCCCACAAGAGATTAGTTGAGCTAGGAACTGACTTTTGACTAATTTCAAGAAAATATTTCTATTTCTCTTACCATCTACTGCTAACTAGTATCAAACAGCTTGTTACAATTTGCTCCCTTCAAACAGCCAAATATGTGGAGTGTTTCTGTAATAATGACAGGAAATGGTTGATAGAGAAATATCTATCCAGGCAAATTTTGCAATCTGATTTATAGGCAGCATCCTAGATTTAAAATGATTCACAAAGTTTGTTCAGTGTTCCAACATCTTAATTTTAATGTATTTTTTATGTACTAAGTGCTTTTTCTGAATGGTTATTCATAGCGGTGCCCTTTATCATTCCACTGAGCTCCTGCTCTTTGCAAAGTGAACGTACACGCTTATATCTAGGAGGGAGCTTCCCGGATTCATGGGAAAATTCCTTTATCTATTCCATTTTCCACTAACGTTTTGAAGCACATTCATATGTATTCAAGGAAAACACATTGCAACAGATGGCCTTTTATCTTTTTTATTTTCTTCTGCATCGGTTCACAGCCCATCAGAGGCTTCTTATGGTCCCGAGACAAGAATTGCAGCATCTCACAAGTCTTCTGTCTGCTTGCAGATTCCTCCCTCTCCAACAGTCAAAGCAGCCTGTAGTGGTTCAGAGAAGAGGCAGGCGTTCCAGTAATAACAGCAGCAATAACAGCACTCTAATTCCCAGAAAGTCCTCTCAATTTCCAGCGTTCCTAGCAAGTCAGCCCTGGCCATGCCATCACGTATCCCATTACTACGCTGCATCCAGAGCTACCGTTTGACATTAAGGCTCATCTGAACTTCGCCAGCACACAGCACTTTTTCTGGCACGTGCTATGTGTTTAATTCATATTTACTAGTCAGGTCAAGATACTCCCCTTAATGTTACATTTACCAAAAAGTCTTACCTTTACTTGACTTTTTACTGGTACTGTAATAAATTTAATTATTCTTCCAGAAGTTAATGGCATCAGTCTATTTAAAAGAATGAAGGAATATTTCTGTGCAGATAGATACAAGGTTCTCAGAGAACCTTCCTGCATGGGCCAGTTGTTAAATTTTTACTATTCTGGGACAGTGTGAGGGGACACTTTCATGTCCTGTCATTGTAGCTTGTGATTCCTCAGCTTCTTGTAATTCTAGGGTTAAATCCTAAGAAAAAGAAAATACTGGTCGTGAGTTTTGATTTCCATTAAATTCCCAGAAGGGTAATTCCCTTTTTAAAACTGTATCCTTGAAAATGTTAGCTACTTCACAGTCTTAAAAGTCTTCACCAAAGAGAAAGTACTTCCTCCGTAAAGTTATATGATGGGCATGTTGATAAGGGCATTTGAAATAGTGCGACAGACTTTGTTTCTGCAGTAATTCAAACTAACTTAACTATATCTCTTCATGTCTTACAAAAATGTTTAAAACATTTTTATATCACAAATATTACAAGGTAATTTTAAAAGTCCTTTGTACTAAAAGAACAAAATATCATGAAATTAAAGAATATGTCTTTGACCTTCCACACATGAGAGAGTGTGACAATTGCAAAGAGTTCTAAGAATATGTTGTTAGTTGCCAATCAGTTGATTCTGTCTCCTAGCGATCCTGCATACAGTGTGTACAGTAAACATGCCCATTCTCACAATTTATATAACATGTTACTTCATCTTCTCGAGGACCTTCCTCATCTTCACTGATGTTCTTTGCAAACACGGTGGCCTTCTGCAGAGACTGGGCTCCCCTGAGAACGTGTCCACGGTATGTGAGACAAGGTCAGAGTACGTTATTGTGCTTTTCCAGCACACCGATTGAAATGCTCTTGTTCTGGTCTCAAGGCCTGTGCTAAAGCCAGGTTGATATTCTTAGCAACTCGCTGTCAGTGTGCCACTGCAATGATCAAATCTATCAGCAAAATTGTATCGACATGTGACATTAATGCGATTTTTCAATAATCTCTGCACGCTGCTGGGTCATCTTTCTTTGGAATGGGCATACTATGGATCTCCTCCAGTTGGTTGGTCAGGTAGCTCTCTTTAAAATTTCTTAGCATTGACAAATGAGTACTTTCAGCACCTCATCAGAGTGTTGAAACAGTTCCATTTGTATTCTCTCAGTTCCTAGATCCTTGTTGTTTGCTAATGCCTTCAGTAAAGCTTGGATAGCATCGCCTTTCAGCGTATCTGGTTCCTGATCACATGCTACCCCTTGGAATGATTGCATGTCAACCACCTCTTTTTGGTATAGTGACTCGTGTATTTCCTCCATCTGTTGATGTTTCCTGCATCGTTCAATACTGTGTACACAGAATCCTTCAATAGTACAGCTCGCGGCTTGAATTTCTTCCGTTCTTTAAAGGGAGACGTGCTGGCTCTGCTCTTTCTTTTTTGGCTTTCAACTCGAGGGCTTGGCACGTTTCATGATAATACTTTGTCTTCTTAAGCTGTCTTCTGAAATGTTCACTTCAGCTCTTTTATGCCATCGTTTCTTCCAGTTGCTTTAGCTACTGCATATGCTCAAGAGCAAGTTTCAGAGCCTTCTGTGGAGTCTCCTGCCACCCACGTTGATCTTTTCTTGATTTCTTGTCTCGTTACTGACCATTTGTGTTCTTTTAATGTATGAAGCAACAATGGGCCCTTGCACAGAAACAATTATGAGGATGGCCTACAGCTGGGCAGTGTTCGATTCTCTTCTGCATACAGCAACAGCACAAGATGTCCTTGGTGTATTCCACGGCACACCAGGCCTCCTGTTAGTCTTCATTGCATCAAATCCACCCTTGAAACGGCTCACATAGACTTATTTTACTTTCAACTCCAACTTGAATTTAGATGTGAGCAATTGATGGTGTGTTCCAGTCTAATCTCCTTTTGGCTGCCGAAGTTGAGCTTCTCCATTGCCAAGTCCCGCAGGTGTAGGCAGTGTGATGCCTGTGGATTCCATTTGATACCATCTGTATTCCATGTGTACAGTCTCCATTTTTGTGTTGAAAATGGATATTTGCAATGAAGAAGTCATTAGTCTTGCTAAATTCTATCATGTAATCCCCAGCTTCATTTCTATCACCAAAGCGGTATTTTCCAACTACTGTTTCTGCCTCTATGATTCCAATTTTTGCATTCTAATCACAACAAAAACAAAACAAAATTACCTCTGCAACTTGATTGCATTTTGATCAATTTCCAACTGAAGAAGTTGGTAGAATTCTTCAATGTCTTCATTGCTAGTTTTACTGGTTGGTGCATAAATTTGAATTATTGTATTTACTGGATTTCTTTTTTTTTTAATCGTTGTATTAGGGGCTCATACACCTCTTATCACAATCATACATACATCAATTATGTAAAGCACATTTGTACATTTTGCCCTCATCATTTTCAAAACATTTTATCTCCACCTAAGCCCCTGGCATCAGCTCCTCATTTTTTCCCCTCCCTCCCCACTCCCCACTCCCTCTTGAACCCTTGATAAATTATAAATTATTATTTTGTCATATCTTGCCCTGTCCGACA
>NW_022103968.1:50609154-50612682 GCF_000313985.2 Echinops telfairi | reverse complement strand
GGTGTGCTTCTTCCATGTGGGCTTTGTTGCTTCTGAGCTAGATGGCCGCTTGTTTACCTTCAAGCTTTTAAGACCCTAGATGCTATATCTTTTGATAGCCGAGCACCATGTGCTTTCTTCACCACATTTACTTATTCACCTGCTTTGTCTTCAGCAGTTGTGTTGGGAAGGAGAACATCATAGAATGCCAATTTAATAGAAGAAAGTTTTCTTGCATTGAGGGAGTACTTGAGTGGAGGCCCAATGTCCTTCTGCTACCTTAATAGTAAATCTATGAATATGTGCACATAGATCTATTTCCCCATCCTCATATATAAATATATTTATATATGTACATGCCTTTACTTAGACCTCTTTGTCTCCTTGCTCTTTCCTTTCTTTCCTCTTGTCCCACTATCATGCTCAGTCTTCATTTGGGTTTCAGTAATTCCTCTTGGTTACATTACCCTTGATCATGCCCTGCCAGGCCTCCTACGCTCTCCTCACCACCAATTTGGATCACTTTTTGTTCCCTTGTCCCTGGGTTGTTAACACCACTACCTCTCTCCCCACCTCCCCCTCTTCCATGCCCCCCCGGAACTGTCAGTCCCATTGTTTTCTCCTCCAGATTGTTCATCCAGCCTATCTTATTTACACAGACCTGCGGAGATAATAACATGCACAAAAACAAGACAGAGCAAAACCAAGCAACAATATACAACAAAACAATGACCAAAAAAACAAAACACAACAAGAAAGAAAAGTTTGTAGTTAGTTCAAGGACTGTTTGTTGGCCTTTATGAGTGTTTTCCAGTCCAGTCTGTTGGGGCACCACGCCCTGGCCCCAAAATCCACCTTCAGCATTCCCTGGGGGCCTCACCACTCCATTACCTTGCTGTTCTATTGCACCCCCTTAGTGTTTTGCCTCGGTGTGACGGGGTAAGATCAGGTGCAATTTCCACAGTGTCTCTGATGGATTTCTTTATTTGAACATCAATATTGTCCTATTACAGATAGCAGTGCACTTCAAAATAGATCTTAAAATGTTGTTGAATGTGACACTATTCCTTTTGAATTTATCATTTTTGGCATAGTAAACCATATGATTCCAAATGGCCAATATCAATCCATTTCAGCTCACTGAAGCCTAGGATGTCTCTTTTTATGCATTCTATTTCATTTTTGACAACTTCTAATTGTTCTAGAGCTAGACCTCATCTATTTCATGTTCTAATTATTAACACATGTTTGCAGCTGTTTCCTCTCATTTTGAACCAGGCTCCATCAGCCAATGGACATCCTACAACTTTATTCCATCCCATTCCATCATTATGGTCAATTCTACCTTGAGAAAGCAGTGCTTCTTCAGGTCTGAAAACTATTCTTCTATCCCTGTCATTACACTGTTGAGTCTACTTTGAAGAGGCAGCTCTTCCTCAGTCGTATTTTGAATGCCTTCCAACCTGAAGGGCTCATCTTCCGGAACTCGATCTGATAATGTCCTGAAGCTGTTCAAATGATTTTCAGTAGCAGATCCCTTAGGAATAGATCGCCTCAATTTTCTTCATAGTCTTCAGTTTTCAGTTTGGAAACTCCACAAAAACGTTCACTCTGGGTGACCCCAAGGGTATCTGAAATACCAGCCACGTGGTTTCCACTATGACGATGGCAACATGCAAGCCCCCACAGTATGACAAGCTGACAGGTGTGGTAGTGTGAGAACATAGACATTTGTGTATTATTTTATTTCACATTGAAAGTCCCATTTCCCTTATTAAACTAGAAATCCAAAATCAATGGATAAATTTTATACATCACGTAATCCTGCCTCTATCTCACAATCTCCAAGGCAGGCTCTGGGCAGTTATAATATTAGTTAATTGCTATCTAGTTTCAATTGTTGGTGCTCAGAAAGTCATCTATTTTGCCTCCTATTTTCCCTTGATGTGTGGTGGTAATTGCTCACATCCTCTTTCCTTTAAATAACTCTGCATCAGCTAAGCATATAAGTATTCCATAGTTATCAACCATAAATATCTTTAATTATCCTCCCTCCCAAAAGGAAAAGATAAAATAAACAAGTCATGACTGTTGTTTTTAATCGTGACTCTAAATTTGATTTTCCTTGGTAATTGTGAGCTACACAAAAACACCACTACATATTTAAGTCCTCTTTCAGAATGCGTTATTTAAAATCTACCCACTGAGAGGTCAAGTACTCTCTTCTGCATTCATCGGAGGAACACCCATAAAGTAGCATGTGCTGACACACAGAGTATGTCGAGCCCGGGGTTGGCTCAAATGCATCATCCTTCTAACTTCTCATCATGGCAGAGTAGCTTGCACTGGTTTAGGTTATAAACGCTGGATAAAATATTTTCCTAAAGATGTTTAAAGACACTGGAAAGTAACCAAAAACCAGCCATCAGTTGGAGTGGGTTCCACTTTTGAAAGAACCACATCACACAGGAGGAGGTTTATGTTTATAGGTTGGGGGCATTTCCTGCACCGTGCCACGTGAGGCCATAGGACTCACAGGCAGCCACTGGCAGTTTTCTGGGCTTGAGGAAGGAGGGTCAAATTGGGGGTTATGAGAGTGACTGCAGGTTTAGAGGAGAAATCCCTGAAAGGAAGAGCCCGTAGGGGAGTGCTGAAGCCAATATACAAATACTCGGACAAACCTCCGGCTGACCCCAAAGTGTGTGAGCAAGGCGAAGCCCCAAGCGGGCCCTGACAAGACAAGCACATCGGCTCCCCAGTGCAGTGCAGATGGAATTTAGAGACTGAGGACCCCCAGCTCAGATGGACGTGGGAAACCCCTTATACTTTTTATTGAAATTCCAGAAAAAGTTCATGTGGTGAGTTATGACTTCACCCCGGACTAAAAGAAACACTCTAGGTTAAGAACAAACCTAAATTAAACTGGACTTTGAAAACCCCCAACCAGGCCGCCACAAGCTCCCCATGACCCACCGGTAACTTTACTGCTGGAAGAACAGAGCCCAAGCCACAAGAAGATCCACAGTCTTCACAAGAGGCTGCTCGTAATATCGCATATGTGATTTAGAAATTACCGAACAGTGGGGAAAACAGGAAAATGCGGCCTACAGCAGAGAGGAAAATACTCAAAGGCTACTTGCTGAATTTCAAAGGACGTTGGATTCAGACTCCAATATTATTTTTTTAATCATTTTATTGGGGGATCGTACAACTCTTATCACAATCCATACATGCATCCATTGTGTCAAGCACATTTGTACATTTGTTGCCCTCATCATTCTCAAAACATTTGCTTTCTACTTGAGCCCTTAGTATCAATTCCCCATTATTTCCACTCCCTACCTGCCCCCCCACCTTCATGAACCCTTGATAATTTATAAAATATTATTATTTTGTCATGTCTTACACTGTCTAACGTCTCCCTTCACCCACTTATCTGTTGTCCATCCCCCAGGGAGTGGCGTATATGTAGATCCTTGCAATCGGTACCCCCTTTCTACCCCACCTTCCCTCCACCCTTCAGGTATTGCCACTCTCACCTCTGGCCCT
>NW_022103968.1:50607320-50608873 GCF_000313985.2 Echinops telfairi | reverse complement strand
CTCATTCACAATGATAGGATTTTTTGTTCTTTGATGCCTTATACCTCATCCCATTGACACCTTGTGATCACACAGGCTGGTGTGCTTCTTCCATGTGGGCTTTGTTGCTTCTCAGCTAGATGGCTGCTTGTTTATCTTAAAGGTCTTAAAGCCTTTAAGACCCTAGACACTATATCTTTTGATAGCTGGCACCATCAGCTTTCTTCACCACATTTGCTTATGCACCCACTTTGTGGTGCAATTGTGTTGGGAAAGTTAGCATCATGGAATGCCAGTTTAATAGAACAAAGTGTTCTTGCATCGAGGGAGTACTTAAGTGGAGGCCCAATGTCCATCTGCTACCTTAATACTAAACCTATAAATATAGGCACATAGATGTATTTCCCCACATCATCTATAAATATATTTACATATGTATATGACTGTATTTAGACCTCTATAAATGCCCTTGTCCACCTAGTTCTTTCCTTTATCCCTTTTACTTTCCTCTTGTCCCACTATCATGATCAGCTTTCATTTGGGTTTCAGTAATTCCTCTCAGTTACATTGCCTTTGATCAAGCCCTACCAGGCCTCTTACACCCTCCTTGCCACTGATTTTTGAATCACTTTTTGTTCCCTTGTCCTTGGGTTTGTTAACATCACTTTATTTCCCCCACCTCCTCCTCTCCCAAGTTTCCCTGGAACCGTTGGTCCCATTGTTTTCTCCTCCAGATTGTTTATCTCACCTAGCTTATCTAGATAGACCTGCAGAGATAATAATATGCACAAAAACAAGACAGAGCAAAACAAAGCAACAAAAGGAAACAAAATAACAGAAACTCCGACAACAAAAAAACAATGACAGAAAAAGAAAAGCCTGTAAATCCGTCAAGGTCTGTTTGTTGACCTTTAGGAGTGTTTTCCAGTCCTGCCACACCCTGGCCCCACAGTCTATTTTTGGTATTCCATCGGGACTTCCTTGCTCTGCTTCCCTCGCTGTTCTGTTGCTCGCCCTTAGTGTTTTCCTCTGTGTGGTGGGGTCAGATCAGGCGCAATTCCCACACTGTGTCTCCAGTATTGTCCCCTGTAGGGCTATGGGTCAGTGAGGGATGTCCTGTCTTGTAGTGGGGTCTGCTATAGGTCCTCTCTGTGCACTGGCTGCTCTGAGTGGGAATATCGTCCTCAAGGCTTGGTGGGTCAGGATGTGCTCCACTCTCTCTTCCTCCCCCTTGATTTGCTCCTGTGTGCTCTGATCAGACATGACCCTCTCCCTGAGCTGTAGATTCAGTGCTGTCCTCTGAAGTGAATTCTTCTGGGGGGAGGGGTGGCTGTCCACATAGTTGGGATTGGGGCCGGCCTCTCAGACCTCTCAACTGATTCCCTGCTTCATGCCGGTATATTGCATTCACATCTTGGATCATTGGGTTGATGTCTGGTCCCTCTATCCCTGTGGAGATATAAACAATATCCTCCCCTTGGGTGGATTAGTGCCCTGCTCCCCCATGGCTTTTTTCTTTATTTCTTTCCCCCCCTCCTTTTTAGTTGGCTACCATATATATCCCTGGATTTGGT
>NW_022103968.1:50531513-50605966 GCF_000313985.2 Echinops telfairi | reverse complement strand
CTCCATATGAAGTTGGTAATCAGTTTTTCCATATCTTTGAAGAAAGATGAGGGTAATTGTATCAGGATTGCATTAAATTTATATACTGCCTTGGGCAGAACCGACATCTTTACTATATTGTGTCTTCCAATCCAGAAGCATGGGATATTCTTCCATTTGTTGAGGTCATTCTTGGTTTCTTGTAATAGCAATCTTTAGTTTTCCTCATATCAATCTTTTGTTCTTTTAGTCAGGTATATCCCTAGGTATTTCAGTTTGTGCTTGGCTATTGTGAAGGGTGCCACCTTTTTGAACAACTCTTCTGTGGTCTTATCTGATGTGTATAGCAGTCGATAGACTTCTGTTTGTTGATCTTGTATTCTGCCACTCTGCCAAACTCCTCTATTGCTTCCAGTACCCCCTTTGTAGAGATTTTGGGATTTTCCATATATAAAGTCATATCATCTGTGAATAACGATAGTTTCACCTCTTCTTTCCCCAGGCAAATGCCTTTGATATCTTTTTTTTGCCTTATGCAGTTAGCTGAAACCTCCAGTATGATGTTAAATAAGAGTGGGGACAAGGAGCATCCTTGTCTGCTCCCCTTTTTCAGTGGGATTGTGTTCATTTTTTTCTCCATTGACTACCCTATTGGCTGTTGGTTTTTCACATATAGCTTGTATCATCTTGAGGAATTTTCCTTCCATTCCTATCTTCTTGAGTGTCTTACACGGGAATTGGTGTTGGATGTTGTCAAGTGCTTTTTCCACACCTATCAATATTATCATGTGGTTCTTATAGTGTTTCATGTCAATGTGGCGAATGATATTAATGGTTTTTTGTATGTTGAACCATCCCTGCGTCCCTGGTATGAATCCCACTTGGTCATGTTGAATTATTTGTTTTATATACTTTTATATTCTACTGGCCAGTATTTTGTTAAGGATTTTTGCATCAATGTTTATTAAGGATATTGGTCTGTCATTCTTAATTCTTGTGGGATCCCAACCCGGTTTCGGTATGAGAGTTATACTAGCTTCATAGAAAGAATTTGGGAGCTTTCCTTTTTTTTCCTATGTTCTGGAAGAGTTTCTGTAGGATTGATGTCAGTTCTTCCTCAAATGCTTAGTAGAATTCGACTGTGAACCCATCTGGTCCAGGGGATTTTTTGTTGGTAATCCCTTGATAACCTTGTCAATTTCTTCTATTGCTATTGGTCTGTAAGATTCTTTTTTTAATCTGTTTTATTAGGGGCTCATACAACTCTTATCACAATCCATACATACATCAATTGTGTAAACCACATTTGTACATCCATTGCCCTCATCATTCTCAAAACATTTGCTCTCCACTTAAGCCCCTGGCATCAACTCCTCATTTTTCCCCTCCCTCCCCACTCCCCACTCCCTCATAAACCTCTGATAATTTATAAATTATTATTTTGTCATATCTTGCCCTGTCCAACAACTCCCTTCACCCACTTTTCTGTTGTCCATCCCCCAGGGATGGGGTCACATGTAGATCTTTGTAATCAGTTCCCCCTTTCCAACCCACCCTCCCTCTACCCTCCCAGTGTCGCCACTCACACCACTGGTCCTGAAGGGATCATCCACCCTGGATTCCCTGTGTTTCCATTTCCTATCTGTACCAGTTTACATCCTCTGGTCTAGCCAGACTTGCAAGGTAGAACTGGGATCATGATAGTGGGAGGGGTGGGGGGGTGGATGAAACATTTAGGAACTAGAGGAAAGTTGTATTTTTCATCATTGCTACATCACACCCTCACTGGCTTGTCTCCTCCCTAAGACCCTTCTGTAATGGAATATCCAGTGTCCTACAAATGGGCTTTGGGTCTCCACTCTGCACTCCCCCCCTCATTCACTATGGTAAGATATTTTGTTCTGATGATGCCTTCCACCTGATCCCTTCAACACCTCATGATCGCACCAGCTGGTGTGCTTCTTCCATGTGGACTTTGTTGCTTCTGACCTAGATGGCCGCTTGTTTACCTTGGTCTGTAAGATTCTTGATGTGTATCAGGGATAGTCTAGGGAGGGATTTTTTCCCAAGGATTTGTCCATGTCTTACAAGTTGTTGAATTCATTAGAGTACAGTCCTTCATAGTTCTGTGCAACTATCCTTTTGATTTCATTAGGGTCCGTTGTAATGTCCCCTCTTTCATCCCTCATCCTTGCTATTGAAATTTGTTCCCTCCTTTCTTTGGTTAGGTTTGCTAGCAGTCTGTTGATTCTGTTTATCCCTTCATAGAATCAACTTTTAGCAGCCTTAATTTTATCCATAGTTTTCTTATTTTCCATCTCCTGAATCTCAGCCCTGATATTTATTATTTCTTTTCTTTGCTATTAATAGGATTGTCCTATTGATTCTGCTCTAGTTCCTGTAAATTTTGTGCCAGCATATCAATCATAATCAATATTGGGCTGAGCAAATATAACCTATTACAGACCAGTTCTGTGTTGACTAGGTGTGTTGAATCCATACCCTGTTCCATGCTTTTCAGAACAACGAACCTGGAAAGAAAGTCTTTGTTGACCTTCATGTGTGCAAGGTTTGCTTGTAAGGTAACACAAAACAAGGGAGCATTCTATCCAGCCAGTATGATGTGTTCCTCGCTTCACTTATAAGATCACTGTCGGTGAAATGAAAGATGAGCTCCGGACTGGCCAGTTTGCTTTGCTTCAGAATTCTACCCGAGGGAATCATTGTTCATTATGTTAGTGCTTTAAAAATCAAGGGAATTGGAAAAAACATTACTCACTCCATGCAATTCCATTTTCCTGCCATAACATCGCTATGACAAACCAGCATCCCTTTCTTCCTCTCTCCTGTCCAGCTGCATAGGCTGCCTTTTCTGAGGCAGCCTCCCAGAGACCCAAGAGTTGCCTTTGCCAACCAGTTTTCAAACAGAGGTCGATGCTGTAGTCTGCAATCAAAGAAAGGCCTCTTGGACTGTGTTCGTCCAGATAGACTAGAGAAACAAATTCACAAACACGCATATGTGTATAAGGGAGAGGTTTATATACAAGAGCAATTGAACATTGAGAAAACATCCCAGCCCATTCCCAATCAAGTCCATAAGTCTGATATTGGCCTGATGCCACTCTATAAAGTCCTCTTCAGAATCACAAAACACATGCAATGACGCTGAATGTAGAAGTTCACAGGACAGTGGGTAGAAAGTCTTTAGATCCAGTGTCACTGGAAACATCTCAGTGCTGGCAGGGGTCTCTGCATCAGGGTGGGTCCATGTGTCTTGTCAGCTGCTATGTCTCCCAGGATGTGAACAGAGACTCTACCCCCTCCAAGGAAAAGTACCAGATTTCCCAGAATTCTCAGGAGAAAGGCTATGCCCACACAGAGGCCTCATTAGCTATGATCTGATTGTCAAGCTAGACTCCAGCCCTACATTCTTAATCCTCCAATTGACAAATGATTATATGTCTCCCACATGGACCAAGACCTACTCACAGTGCACTATCCGTAATTGTCCAGTTCTAGGGTCTAGGAAATGGAGCCCTGGTGGTTTAGTGGTTATAAGTTGAGCTGAGATCTGCATGGTCAGCAGTTCAAAAGCACCAGGAGCAACTAGGGAGAAAGACTGGCCATTTCATTCCCATAAAGAGTTACAGTCTCAACAGAAAAGTGGGTGAAGGGAGACATTGGGCAGTGTAAGATATGGCAAAATAATGATTTATAAATTATCAAAGGTACATGAGGGAGAGGGGAGCTGTCAGGGAGGGGGGAAAATGAGGAGCTGATACCAAGGGCTCAAGTAGAAAGTAAATGTTTAGAGAATGATGAAGCCAACAAATGTACAAATGTGCTTGACATACAATGGATGGACGGATGGATTGTGATAAGAGTTGTACGAGCCCCCAATAAAATGATTTTTTAAAAAGAGTTGCAGACCCACAATGGATGTATGTGTGGATTGTGACAATGGACGGATTGTGATAAGAACTGTACTAGCCCCCAATAAAATGGTTTTAAAAAAAAAAAAGAGTTACAGTCTCATAAACCCTCAGCGGGTCAGCAGGTTCCTATGAGCCAGTATCAACTCCATGGCAGTGAATTTTTCTTTCTTTCTTTCTTTCTTTTTTTTTTTTTTTGAGAGGGCTGAGAAAAAAGTGAAAATTCCACTTTTTCTTGAAGAAACCATTACTCACTGATCAGAAAGAAACCCACCAGTTCACTCCTCTGTTGTAAAATGCTATAATTGCACTGGCTCTTGATTAAGTATTCTGAATTAGAAAAAGGAGAAACCTGACTTATATCTGACTCTCAGTGTTAAGGAGTCACATTATTAAGTCCAATCCCAACTTGCAAGTTATTTATTTTATTAAGAATTTCATTTGCGGCAAAGATAAGAAGTTATGTTAGCAGTGCTTCTGAAGTATACAGGGAATCAACTCTCAAAAAAGAAAGCCAGGAAAACTTATTTAACAACAAGGTAGAAGACATTTTTAAATGGTTTGTGAGGTGATGTGGTACTAAATGAAGCCCTCTAAGAAATCCAGATATGCCTTGAATTATAATCCTTATCCTCAAAGATAGACTAACTGAAATGATAATGCATGTCCACTAATGAAATGCCAGGTAAAAATTGTATGTTCCCCAGAAGAGACACAGAAAAACAAGACAGGAGTCTTGAGGGTCACACAATTACAGGTGGTTGTAGCAAAGACTGCCAAGAAGTCGTGTCCTTTAAGACAATGAGAATTTGGAGCGAGGATAAAGTAGGGAGTAACCAGGTAAATAGAAGAGTGGCTAAGCCTAAAAACAAGAAAATGGGAGGCTTTTGCCCAGAGCTGCCAAGAGTTTGTGTACTGGAGTAGACAGACAGACAGACAGACAGGGAGAGGAAGACGTCAAGTTAGACCAGTGCAGCAGGGGGTAATTTTGGATGGCTTTATTTATTTATTTAAAGATCACTTTATTGGGGGCTCTTACAACCCTTATAACAATCCATACATCAATTGTGTCAAGCATATTTGTACATTGTTGCCATTATCATTTTCTAAACGTTTACTTTCTATTTGAGCCCTTATTATCAGCTCCCCTTTTTTACTTCCCTACTCACCCACCCCCGCTCCCAGCATTGTGATCCTTTGATAAATTATAGATTATTATTGTTTTCAGATCTTACATCGTCCCCTGTCTCCCTTCATCCCCGTTTCTGTTGTTCGTCCCCCTGAAGAGGGGGGTAATTATTTGATTTTAAATCCCTGCCTTTGTCAACCTTTCCATTTCAGGGTAGACTCAGGAAAGTGAATGATAAACTACCCCTGTCTCAAAGCATAAGAAATTAATCAAAATGCAAATAATTGGCTTTTTCGATTAAAAATAGGGCTTAAGTCAGTAGTGGCTAAATGTGAATCATGAAACGGAAGATATATTTCAGTGTGACTGTAAAGCAGTTGGTCTAGTTCTGGCTCCATGATGATGCAACTGTGATGCTAATTTAACATCTTACATGGACTTCAGCACTAGTTCCCCACTGACCTGTAAATGTTCCAGCAGCTGGGCCGCGCCACCTGTGCAGGCCAACAGTCGTGACACCTCGTACAGCTTCTCACCGAGACACCTCTCCTGCTAGGATCTTGGCTCTTTGAAAAGCCATGCACCTTTGAAAATTGTCAGAACAACGAGTAGATCATCCAAAGGACTCAGCTACTTGCAAACATCAAAAACAAAAAACAGAACAGAAACCCTCTCCTGCCGTCAGGTGCATTCCAGCTCAGAGCTACCCTATAGGCTGGAGTAGAAATGCCCCTCGGGGTTGTCAAGGCTGTCAGTCTTTATGGAAACACTGCCGCATCTTTCTTCCCCAGGGGGGTGCGTGGCTCTGCAGGGCTGATCTTTCCATTGACAGCAGTGTAAGCACACTGCTACATCACCAAGGCTCCACAGGTACTGCAATCAGTGTTTTAAATACTGCAGTCAAACTGCAGTTGAAAGAGCTGTCCTTCAGGTAGCTCTTTGCAGTTCAACTAGAACTGATGGCTTTTAGTCAGCAGGAGAACTAGCTGGCCACCATCGAAGCAAGGTGCTTAGGGAACAATGGTATTACAGTGGTCTTCCACCAATAATGATTGGTCTTTCTCGTTAGCTAGCACCTATCCTTACAGAGTCTTTAGATTTTATAGGCCTTTAATAAGGCAACTTAGTTTTTGAACTTTACTATATAAAAATGAAAGGCTCTAAAGTGTAGGTGAAGGGTGACTAAGGAAGAGGGCAGGGGCTTTATCTCAGCACCTCGGACATCTCCTGATGGCAAAGAAGGCACTACTCTTTCCTTCACAGTGCTGTACTTGGCCTAGACAGTTGGGGGAACATTTCACTTGTTTGAACCTTAGATTCTTTCATTTCCAGAATGAAAATTATATGAAGGCTTCAAGAAATTCATGGAAAAACTGTTACCTTTTTACTCCACTTTTTCACAAGTTTTTTATAGCCCCCTTGTGCATGCATGCCTTCCAGGGGTAATTGTAAAGATGAGCTGATATGCATGTCTTTAATTTGAATTTAAATAATTAAAAAAGGGAAGAGGTCAGGGTATAGATAAATCAAGATTGACCAAGAGACAGTTGTTGAAGCTGAGTGTATAATGCATAAGAGTGCATTAAACTTTCCAAACTACTTTAATCTGAAATATACTTGAATTGTTCCATAATGAAAAAAATTTAAAGATACAATAAAAAAAATGCGTGTAAGAACACTGTACTTTGAAGAATTCAAGTGTTTTTGGTTGAGATTGATTTTTCTCTTCTGAAGCCAAACCAAGTGCTTTTGCGTCAATTAGAATTTCTTTCCTTGTTATCATTTTTATTTTAAAAGTAGGGAAGTGAATAATATGCCAAACCCAGTTCAAAGCCAAAATAATTTGTTGAACATGAAATGCTTTAAACTATGAATAGCAATTTGTTTGTGGGAAGATTGAACTCAAGAGTAAAGTTAGGCTGGGGGATAGTTATTTTTCAATGTGAGTATATTCCTCTCTTACTCAGTATATTGTTCAGAAATGGAAGCAAAATTTTTGATTCATTAAATTTAGTTCATTAAAGACAGTCACATTGTTTCAAAGTCTGTGTGCCATTTGTGTGTGTGTGTTCGAATGTTGAATGTGGTTATTGTGTTATTTCTCTTTCAGTTTTTTCTGTTTTTTTTATTGAGAAGACATTTAAATGTTATGGGGTTTTTTTGATTCTTAGATTTATTTTATTTTAGCAAAATTTTGTTTCTATTTGAAAGGCTATTACTGCTTTTTTATGGAATCAAATGTTTTTAAAGAATGTACAAGACAGCCTATTTAAACACTCTCAAAGACTATTGAAATCAGCTTGCTTAATGTTCACAACTGAAGTTCATTTTTTAAAGAGGTTTGAAATTAATTTGGCTAGGAGTTTACCTTATGTGTTAGAAGAGAATTTTTTTAATCGCTTTATTAGCGGCTCATACAACTCTTATCATAATCCATACACACATCAATTGTGTAAAGCACATTCATTACCCTCATCATTCTCAAAACATTTCCTCTCCACTTAAGCCCCCAGCATTAAGTCCTCATTTTCCCCTCCCTCCCCACTCCCCCCTCCCTCATGAGCCCTTGATAATTTATAAATTAATATTTTGTCATATCTTGCCCTGTCCAACGTCTCCCTTCACCCACCTTTCTGCTGTCCATCCCCCAGGGAGGAGGTCACATATAGTTCCTTGTAATTGGTTCCCTCTTTTCTACCCATACTCCCTCTACCCTCCCTGTTTTGCCACTCACACCACTGGTCCTGTAGGGCTCATCCGCCCTGGATTCCTTGGATTTTCAGTTCCTATCTCTGTACCAGTGTACATCCTCTGGTCTAGCCAGACTTGCAAAGTTGAATTTGAGTCATGGTAGTGGGAGCGGGGAGGAAACATTTAGGAACTAGAGGAAAGTTGTATTTTTCATTGTTGTTACATCGCACCCTGACTGGCTCTTCTCCTCCCCAAGACCCCTCTGCAAGGGGATCTCCAGTGGCCTAAGAATGGGCTTTGGGCCCCCACTCGCACTCCTCCCCTCATTCACTATGATAAGATTTTTTGTTCTGATGATGCCTTATACCTGATCCCTTCGACACCTCATGGTTGCATAGGCTGGTGTGCTTCCATGTGGGCTTTGTTGCTTCTGAGCTTGATGGCCACTTGATTACCTTCAAGCCTTTAAGACCCCAGATGCAATACTTTTTGATAGCCGGGCACCATCAGCTTTCTTCGCCACATTTGCTTATGCACCCATTTATCTTCAGTGATCTGTTAGACACCTCGTGATCACACAGGCTGATATGTTCTTCCATGTGGGCTTTGTTGCTTCTGAGCTAGATGGCCGCTTGTTTACCTTCAAGCTTTTAAGATCCCAGACGCTATACTTTTTGATAGCCAGGCACAATCAGCTTTCTTCGCCACATTTGCTTATGCACCCATGTGTTAGAAGATAATTTTGCTGAATTTGAGGATCTGCTTACATAATCTAGACAGTCATTTGAATGCACTAGATCAAAGTTTAATATATTTTAAACATAATCATCCTAAGCGTAGACATTAAGTGTCAAACACACACACGAAACCACATTGCTATGGAGTCAGTTCTGAAAGTCCTGGCAATGTGGAACAGGCTAGAACTGCCCATTTGGGTTCCCATAACCGTATCTCTTTATGGGAACTGACAGTTTCATCTTCATACCATGGGCTCTACTGGCAGGTTCAAACTGCCCAACCAGGAGCCCACTATGCTACCAGGGCTCCTTCGTGTCCAACACAGCAACCTTCCAATTGTGGAACTTGGTTCAAAGTTCAGAGACCTCATACACAGTTCAAGTGAATAAATTCCCACTTCCTGTCTGAGAGTTACAGATTTTCTTCACCACATACCTTTTGTCAGAGAAACTATTAGAGATGAAGACTAATTTTTCATTTGTAGTAAATGTTTTTGAGTTGGACCAAGCAACTCATAGGCCGCAGTGTGATATAAACCAAAAATAGTCAGGGGCTCCATGGGAAGAAAGAAGTTAAAGGTTTATAAATAAAGAAGGTACCCCTGGGAAAATGGTTTAAAAAAAAAATGTTAAAGCCTTCATCAAGCTTATTTATAAATAGTATAAAGGATGTTCGAATAAAATATAGTCATAAATGCCGCCAGTTGGTGAGGACAGTCTCTCCCTGACGATCATGAAGACAGTCCAAGGAATTGCTACCCTAGCTGTAGAACATGCTGTGTGTCCCAGGAAGGCAGGCAGCCATTCCCCGGGTTGGAAATCATGAGCAGGTTGTCCAAAGCCTTTGAGGCCGCTCTGATGGTTCAAACTTGGTCTGTTCTCATTCCTGTTGACCCAGTCCTGTGCCGTCCTCACAGGTTTTCCACTGGGGAGCCCATTATTGCAGCCGCTGTGTTAATCCATCTCATTGAGGCCCTTCCTCTTTTGTGCTGCCCTGGTGCATGACCAAGCATGCTCTCCTTGTCCAGGGACTGGTCTCTCCTGACAACATGCCCAAATACAAGAGATGCGTCTCGCCATCCTGGCCTCGAAGGAGCAATCTAGCTGTGCTTCGTCCAAGACAGATTTGTTGGTTCCTTTGGCAGACCCCGGTGCTTTCAGCGTCTTCGCCAGCACAGGGATTCAGAAGTTAGGCATCAGCGAGTCCAGAGGAAACTGCGTTTACCTTTACCTTTGACAGCAGTCCTCCCCACCCTCCCCCACCTCCTTCTCCAGCAGTGGTTCCCACCTTCCTCATGCCCTGACCCTGTAATACAGCTCCTCATGTTGTGGTGACGCCCCAACCCTAACATTACTTTCATTGCTACTTCATAACTAACTGTAAGTTTGCTACTGTTATGACTCGTAATGTAAATATCTGATATGCAGGATGTATTTTCATTGTTACAAATTGAACATCATTAAAGCATAATGATTAATCACCAAAGCAATATGTAATTATATAAGTGAAATATTTATTTCTAATGACAAATAAATGAAATGTTTCTTGAAGCATGGTGTAGCACGGGTAACAGTCTTCACGCTGGGTACTCTTATGTGGGCTTATCTGCATGGGGAGGACCTGCTTGGAGACAGATAGAGGAGCGGTGTCTCGGTTCCTAAGACCATCGGAAATATGTGTTTTCCAATGGTCTTAAGCAACCCCTGTGAAAGGGTCATTTGATCCCCAAAGGGGTCACAACCCACAGGTTGAGAACCGCTGATCTACGGGGAGTTTTAGATATTAATGCTTGTGATAAAACTGCAAGACTCAAGTGATTGAAAGCAATTCTTTTGCCATAAATGGCTTTAACTCCAAGGAGCGTCAACATTGTTATTACGTTAAGCGTTGGCCTGTTAACAGCAAAGTCAGTGGTTCAAACCGGACACCCTTTCTGAAGGAGGAAGATGAGGCAATGGGCTCTCATAAAGACTGATAGTTTTAGAAATCCTGTAGATTCGACTTGATGGTGGTGGGCTGTTCTGTGTGTTTTGAGTCGTAAGTCCATTGCTTTCAGTGAAAAATCGGGACATGACCAAGTTGTCTTCTGATGGAAAGAATTGGGATTGTTGCCATGCAGGGAACTCATAACACTGCAATTAACAACAGTGTGAATAAGATTTCTCAGCATTTGCATTTATGAAAACAGAAATAATTAAGAATAGCATCGATGCTGAACCTGGTGTCATGCTTGTACCATAATGGGAACAGGGGGGTGGGGGTGGGGGTGGACCAACTCAATAAGAGATTATTTTTTAAATAAAGTTTGCCCTTGTTTAATAATAAATATATATATATATATATATATATATATATATATATATATAAAACCTAGTTTCTCTATTTTGTTCAATCATGTTCAGATAATTATAGTGATAACTCTGAGCAGAAAATTTATTTTTGAGACTTAGACTCTTGTATACTCAGGAAACTTTTAAGTTTATATAATTATGTGGTGAATAAATATGGCATGTAATCAATAAGAATATAAAGTTTCATGTCCATAAAATGATGTCAAAGAAATAGATAGAAATAGAAATATAGGAAGAAAAATGAACAATGTAAAGATTTATTACAGATCCCTATTTTAAAATTTTATTCATGCATTCTTTTAAATGGTGAATATGAAATTACTGTAGTGTTTCAATGGCTATATTCAGAAGGGTAATGGAACCCTGATATTTTAAAAGGTCAGTATTCTGATGTGTGGGAAATCAGAACACTTTGAAACTATTTAGATGTATGAAAATTTGAATTTTCAACTTTAAAATATGAATTTACAAGATATACAAGAGGGCTTTAAAAAGCTTATGGAAAGTTGAATTTTACCAGAAACTTTTTGAAGCCTCCTCATATAGACAAACATTTGAAGCGCGTTGCTCATCAGGATGTTGGTGCAGATTTTTAAAGAAAAAGTCTGCAATTCTAGATTTACTGGGAAATCTAACCAAAGGTTGCTTTTGTTCAACAGGACGGTCTGACGCCGTTACACTGCGGAGCCCGGAGCGGCCATGAGCAGGTGGTGGAGATGTTGCTGGATCGAGCTGCCCCCATCCTCTCAAAAACCAAGGTAATTTCAGCCCAGGCTTTGGGCACCATACTGTGTTTAGCTTTGTACTTGTCTACTTGTTATGTTTAAACCACATTGGAAATTATATGGCTGGAATTTAGCAATTAGAATTGCCTTCAAATCTGTTTGGATTGATGAAACCTATAGAGAGAATGCATATTTCACCAAGTTGCAAGTGTGTGTTTTGTACTTTCTGTATTATTTCAGGAACACGTATTGCTTGATTTTATTTTATATATTTTTTTATAACTCAATTGATTGCTTGTTGGGAAAAGAAAGATAAAAAGATCAAGTTTCTTTAAGTTCTCTCTTTCTTTTGTCCCTCCGTTTCTTTTTATCCCCCAAATAATATTTTATTGACATATCTTATTCATTTCAATATATCCTTCCCTTCCCATACAGTTCTGTTGCTCAGACCCAGGTGGGGCTCTGCAGTCATCAGTGTTATCAACTCCGCTGTCCCACCCTTCTTCCGCCCCCCACCCCACTTCTCATGTCAGGGAACCCCTATTCCTGTCAGTATCTCTAAGGGGTCATCTATCTTGACCACCATGTACTGAGCACTCTTAAATGCACAAATCACCATACACAAGTCTCACATGACCAATGAGGTATATCATGTATGGACCCTATTAGGAAGGGGAGGAAGTTGTAAAGAACTAGAGGGTAGTTTTGTGGTTCATCAGTGCCACGCCGCAACTGGCTTTATCCTGCATTCCTTGAGGTCCTTCTAAGAGGGACTGTCCAGTTGTCTTGCTGGTGGACTTTGGGTCTCCACTACATCTACTCCTCTTCATTTCAATATGAATGTGTTTTTTTTAACTTCTGATAACTCTACCTGTCGACACCTCATTATCACACAGCGTGGTGTGCTTCTTCCAAGTGGGCTTTGTTGTTTACCTGCTAGATGGCCAATTGTTTAAGTCCAAGCCTTTAAGAGCCCGGATGCTATAGCTTTGGATAGCTGGGCACCATCAGCTTTTTTCCACATTTGCTTAGGCACCATTTTGTCTCCAGCAATCATTATTAGAGCACAGAGGTAAGATTTAAGTAGAGACCCAAAGTTCATCTGCTTCCTTATTGCATTCACATATATATACATACATAAGCAAAGCATACACATATCCATATATGGCTATTTATACATATTTGCACACATATACATATATACATATATTGAGTTTTGTTTTAGTCTCCTACCCCACTATTATGCTTGCCTGTTGTTCATCTCTCAGTAATTCCTCTCATACAATTCAACTGATCAAACACACCCAGAAAAGCTACACCCTCCTCGCAGTCCATTTTAGCGCTCTTACTAAAAAAGCTCCCCTGCTTTTCTTGTATAGATGAACACCAAGAAACAAAAACAACATAAAAATAAAATAGATGAAACAACAACATACATACAGATAGCCACCAGACTAACAGGGCTCATGACTTAGAGCCACATTCGTGTCCAAAAGCCATGGTTTTTTAAATAATTCAAATGATTGCTTATTGGGAAAAGATCAAGTTTCTTTAAGTTCCAGGTGCTATCTCTCTTTCCCTAGTCCTTCAGTGTGTTCTTGAAGACTCATGGGCGATTACATTGTCCAAGGATAGGACTTGGCTGATACAGGCTGCAAACTGGAAAGAGTGAATCCTTATTGGACCATAGGGAAAGCTGTACATAGCTGAAAGGAATGTGTGATGATTACGGGTGGGGGGGGGGTTGTCATGAGTACTGCCATTTGGGTTTTAAAAGAAAAAAACACTTGGCACTATTTGAATATATATGCATATAGTCATATATATGAATAAAATTTGAAACATGCAAACTACATGCTAATACTACTGTTTTTACTAAACCAGCAATTTTTTTTTTAATAAAGCACCTTACCTGCAAAACATTATGAAAACAATGCAAGCACATCCTGTCCCTGCCTCTATTCTGCTCCGTCTTTCCCAGCAATTCTGGTAGAGACTGTACAGTTTCCTCATCCATTTCATAAGCAGTGCTTATACTAACAAGCCAGTGGAGGTTATTGCCCCCACAGGATGACACAGCTGTTTGCTGTGTGTGTGAAGTTTGTGGAGACACCTTAGCCTTTTGCCTGCTGAGATCATATATGATATTTTCTTGGTAATTTGATATTTCTGACTGATGTGTCCTTTCAGGGTTTTTTTTTTTTTCATTGAGTATGCTATGAGATTTAACTGATGGTATAATTTGTTTGGTAATTTATTCCCCTCGAATTTTGTTATTGTTATTTGGTTTGCTTTTGATAAAACTATTAATTCAATATCAGATATTATGGTTGTTATTCTTGGGTTGTCCTATCTTTTCTCTCCTATCATGTATTTCATTATCTATGTGTTCTTTTTCTGCAAGATTTCCTTGACGTTTATCTCCCGTCTTTTTCATGTTGAAGAACTCCCCACCCCCGATTCTCTGATAGCCCCTTAAAATAATCTCTTCTTGTTTAATAGCTGTAATGTCTCTCATAACCTCTCCAAGAATATTCAAGTGATAGGTTTAGTTTTGGTCTCACCTGTTTCCTCAGCTTTCCTTTTATTTCTTTGTTTTGACTTTGTCTTTCATCTTGGAAGTCTTTCTTGACGGTCTCTATAAGCATAAATGGGTGGCACTAGCCTTTGGGCAGAAGCCCTGTGAACGTGTAGGCAGGGCTCACATCGACCCAATAGCAGAGGGTTAGGCTTATTTCTTATACCAAGTAGTATGCTGGGGTCATATTCTATTAATTCATGGGAACCAATTTTGTACATCAAGTCCCAATTATTTCTTTCTTTTTTCTAAGTCATTGTATTGGGGGCACTTACAGCTCTTATCACAATCCATACGTACAGCCATTGTGTCAAGCACATTTGTACATTTGTTGCCATCATCATTTTCAAAACATTTTCTTTCTACTTGAGCCCTTGGTATCAACTCCTCATTTTTCCCCTCCGACCCCCACCCTTCCTTTCTCATGAACCCTTGATAATTTATAAATTTTTATTATTTTTGATCCTCAGTTCTATATTTATTGAAGTATATGGGTATTTTGAAATTGGTCCTAGTGGAAGTATTTACACCACAGAAATTGACAACTATTATACATGGCTTTCATTATTTGAAGACTCAATTTAAAATTTTTGTCTGCAGTTTTCTCCCTGCTTCACAGCTGTAAATACCATCTTATAAGTATCTCCGTTCACGTGTTGTTATCTGGTTCTCTTCAGTTGAGGGAAAGCAGGAACACTAGTTTGTTCAGTGCAGTAGCCCAGTACCCAGAACTGTGCCCACCACATAGGTGGCAGTCCATAAACACTGCTTGATGACTATTAAGTGAATGGGTGCATTCCTAGCTGTACAACAATCCACCTAGTTCTGCAGAACTTTACTCTTACTGAACTCAGAGAACTTGAAGGAAGAGGATGCCCTGCGTCATCAGACCCTTCCGTGTGACAGATGATATTTTCTTATTCCTCTTGTCCAGCCTCACAGACTTAATGGTTCCCACCCGTCTCCTTATTTTCTATGTCGCTAGAGAAATGTCCTGTTAGTGACACTGCCTCTCATTTCTATCCTTCCCTGCGTCATTTGATCTCTCCGATTCTGTTTCTCTGTTTACTTTGTGTTTTCCTCTAAGACAGGATCAAAAGGTAAAGCAAAGGAATGTCTTGGCAGGAAATAACCCAGTACATAAGCTCTTCGTGGGAGGCGGTATCTCAGATGGGAAATGTGCCCACCCTTTATTCCACCTTGATTGCTTCTACTTTGGTTTAAAACGTTCGAGCAGAATTTTTGTTTGAGACGGAAATACCCTGATTGGCTGGCGCCGTATGAACCCTTTACCTCCATGTCCATGTTTGTGGTGCGCTTGCTGCATCTGCAAAGGCTCTCTGCTGGAACTTTATAACCACGGACCTCTCCTTTAAGGAACACAGATAGTTTCCATCTGCAGCCGTGCGTTAATAATGTCATGAGAGTAGCTGAAGGAAAATGTACTTTAAAAACGTTCGCACCGTTTTAACAACTGTTCATGGATCATGTATTATAGGAGGAACTAACTCGGTCCAGACTCCTCCGAAATACTTATCTCCTCAGTACACGTTTAGCGTATCGTGATCTTCAAAGTCCATTGACAAACAGCTCCTTTGAAAGGGGAATCTGCTGTCAAATCACTTTCTTCTCCCCAAACGTAATGAGTTAGATCACCGTCATGAACAGGTGCTCTCGTGCAAAGTGCTCTCCGTCGCCTCCTGTTGTAAAGAAGCACCTTCGGCAGGATTGACATCTTAACTTCTTGTTGTAGTCGCCGTCATTAGGAAGCATGTATTGCATGCTGTCATTGTTAGGGTTTCATTTGTGCTGGCTCCGCTCGTTTCTTCCCCCTGCCCTTTAAATGAAGTTTTTACTCATTTTCTCTTGTGCATCTTAACTGTTAGGGAACCCACTTGACTAACGAACTTAAATCAAAAAAACTAACCCCCCTGCCATTGGGTTCATTCTGACTCCTGGCGACCCTATAGGACGGGGAGAGCAGGCCTGGTGGGTTTCGGAGACAGTGACTCTCTGCAGCAGAAAGTGGGGATGGGGGGGTTCCCACTGTGGACCCTAAAAGAACAATTATGATTAGTTAATGAGTTAGTTAATGCCTTGCTTTTCCTAGTCACAGACACAAGGGGGCAGCAGATTGATGGAAATGAAATGCCTGTACATTCAAAATAAAAACTGGATACCGTGTATACTCGTGTATAAGCCGACTTTTTGGGCACATTTTAATGCAGTTTTTATGTTAAAATTTTATGTTAAAATTAGGTGCCTAGGCTGATATTCGGGTCGGCTTATACTCGACCCTCCACCCCCACCCCCCCACTATCATGATCCCAATTCTACCTTACAAGTCTGGCTAGACCAGAGGATGTACACTGGTACAGATAGGAACTGGAAACACAGGGAATCCAGGACAGATGATCCCTTCAGGACCAGTGGTGAGAGTGGCGATACCAGGAGATGGAGAGAGGGTGTTTTGGAAAGGGGGAACCGATTACAAGGATCTACATGTAGCCTCTTCCCTGGGGGATGGACAACAGAAACGTGGGTTGGACAGTGTAAGATATGACAAAAAAATAATTTATAAATTATCAAGGGTTAGTGAGGGAGGGGGAGCAGGGAGGGAGGGGGGGAAATGAGGAGCTGAGGCCAGGGGCTTAAGTGGAGAGCAAATGTTTTGAGAATGATGAGGGCAATGAAAGTACAAATGTGCTTTACACAAATGATGTATGTATGGATTGTGATAAGGGTTTCTGAGCCCCCAATAAAATGATTTAAAGAGAGAGAGAGAAGAAAGAGGTCATTGTGGGTCCAGAGGGAATCAATATTATCTCTTTGAAGAAGCCTGTGTCTGCTCCCAGACGAACCATCTGTGCAGCTCAAAACCAGCTACAAAGAAGCGAAGAGAATTGAACTGGGGCAAGGAGCACTTTGTAAAGGCACATTTCCAAGGGACCTTGTCTGGTAGAACCACGGGGGACCCACAGGGGCTGGATAGCAAAGGAAAAGGAAATAAAAGCTTAATTCCTATACTTAACCTGTAAGACATTTGTCCCTCCCTATGCAACACCAAATGTTTTTACAGATGTCCATAATCAACTATTTTGTACATTAAATAAAAAAAATCTCACAGGTATACCCTAACACTTATTTACTCAGTGTGTCTGCTGAGCAAACAATCTGACAGCTGGGCTAGATGGAAGCGACCACCGCACCAAGACCAAGAAGAGTAACCTGTGATACGCAGCTGACAGATCTGACAAGAGGACTACAGAAAGTGCTGATGAAGATCCAAGACTACATGCAGCCTTCTGTGATCACAACTCAGTGTTAAGAAAACAGAATCTTCACAACTAGCCCCCCCAAACAGCCTCCTGATAAATGGGGAAGAAAAGGTTGAAGTCAAGGGTTCAATTTTACTTGGATATATTATCGATGCACATGGAAGCAGCTGTCAGAAGATCACACAGCATGTTGCATTGGGCAAATCTTCTGCACAAGATCTGCTTAAAGCATAAAAGAGCCGTGAAATCACTTTGAAGACTAAGATGCATCTCCCCCAAGCCACGGGATTGCCAATCACCTCTGTGCTTGTGAAAGTTGGACAGTGAATAAGGAAGGCAGGGGAAGAATGGGTGCGCTTAAATGATGACGTTATCATAGACGGCCAGAGCAACAAACCAATCCATCTTGAAGTAAATCCAGAATGCCCCTTCGAGCACAGAGGACACATCTAGCATACTTTAGGCACATTACCAGGAAATATCAGTTCCTGGAAAAGGCTACCTTGCCTGGAAGGCAGAAGGTCAGCCCAAAAGAAGACAGACCCACTGAGTCACAGCGGCTCCAGCAACAACTGGGTGTGTGGCACACGCCTGGGCAGTGTTTTATTCCGTTGTACACAGGGCCACTAGGAGTCTTAGCTGACTCAGAAACACCTGACAACAAATAATAATAACCCAAACCCAGCCATTAGCCATGGAGTTGATTCTGACTTATGGCAAGCCAGGTATGGAGCGTAGAATTGTGCACAGGATTTTCAGTGATTATAAATTCTCATAAGCAAGTTGTCAAGTCTTTCTTCCAGTGTCTCTGGGAGGATTAGAACTATCAGCCTTTCAGTTAGGAGTTGAACACTTAACCATTCGTGCCACCCGGGGGCTCCTCAGTGAATACTAGTCCTTGTTCATTGTTCAACGGATACTATTTTTGAATCGGAAAAGGACATTTTAAAAGCGGGAGTGTAAAAATCAACAAATCCAAAGCAATTGTTGGCACCCTTTCTAAAATAGAAGGTATTTTTGTGTGAACGTTAAAGCTTTCGTCTGTCCATATGTACGTTCTGTGTTCGGCGTGTTTGTGACGAAAAGTTGAATGAGTGATTTCGATTTGCCTCTTGCGTTCCAGAATGGATTGTCTCCATTGCACATGGCCACGCAAGGCGATCACCTCAACTGCGTCCAGCTTCTCCTCCAGCACAATGTGCCCGTGGACGACGTCACCAATGACTACCTGACGGCCCTGCACGTGGCTGCTCACTGTGGTCACTACAAAGTCGCCAAGGTGCTCTTGGACAAGAAAGCTAACCCCAATGCCAAAGCCTTGGTGAGTGGCTCAGCCAATAAATCCCACCTCCGCGGCCTCGCTGGCAACGTGGCGCATGAAGGTATTGCTTTTGAGCGGGTGAAAATGGAAGGTGCTCGTTATTTAAAGAGTCAGTTGGTCTTTTTTCCCCTCAAATATCTTCTGGGGAATCCATCAAACTTTCTGTCACTGGTCCAGGGAAAGCATTACCTGTGGGTCTACTAGGGATTCTCTCATACAACTGACACACAAAGGCCATACGTTTATCAGAAGGCCAGTGTGATCAACCTCATCTTCTATTTGTACAGTTATCACTATGTAAATTAAAAGTTATTTTTGAGATAAAGGAACAGACAAAATGAGCAAATATTTAATCTTGAGCCTAAAGGGGGTAAGAAATTTGCAAGCTGAAATTGTTATTGTTAATTGTGCAAGTTCGGGAAATATTGCCTGTTGGCATCTTTTTCCTCTGGGTAAAAGTTAAAATTTAGGGCTGTGCTCCACTCTTCACTCCTCAAATGATTTGCTCTGTAACCTCAATTCCACCATGCCTTCGATTTCTCAGCAATAAACTCATGCGAATGTCCATTTTACCACAGCATTTTGTTGGGAAAGCATTGAAAGTGTAATAGAATTTATTAGAATAGTAATTTAATGATAGGAGGCAGACATTCAAACTCACTGCCGCTGAGTCTCTTCTGACTCATAGTCACCCTACAGAACAGGGTAGAGCTGCCCCTGTGGGTTTCCTGTAGTTCTACAGGAGTAGAAAGCCCCTTCTTTCTCCCACGGAATGACTGGTGGAATCGAATCACTGACCTTGCAGTTAGCAGCCCAATGCCTAACCCACTATACCACCAGGGTTCCTATTCCCCTGTATCGGAATGAAAGAGTAAATAAGAGTGATACATTTAATTCATCATTCATACTCACCTATCAGTTTAGGTGAATATCTCTAGTCACATCAAAATTAATTTGACTTTTTATCGACCGTTCTCCAAGTAGTGATGGCTGTTTAGCTTCCTCTCACTCAGCCCCAAGCAGTCCTTCACATCTACCCGGGAAACTTTTCCCTTCTTTCAGAAATATGTAAATGGAGTCAGGATGGACTATGGTAAATAGTGATTCACAGTTACCAGTAGGACGACCTTCACTTTTTGGTATCTTTTCCTAGTAAAGAAAATACAAATGACAACAAGAAAAAGTGGTTGAGAGAAAGAGAGACAAAGAAAAGGAGAATCCGGCTCGCTCGCTATGAAGCCTCTGTCGTTTGGCCAAATGCAGGCAGAGCTTATAAATTTGACTGGTACTCTTTTTTAAGACATTTCGTAACCTGAATTATATGTATATTTTATAGATCTCAGTGTATGTTTTATGGTCCTCCCATTTAATGAGAGAACAAATGATAAAGCCTACCAAGGAAAAGTTACCAAATTATAGGAAAAACAAGTGAGTCACTAACAATTTTTGAGGAAGAGACTGCCGTCCAATCACAGAGCTCTATTTATTTGTAGACAGGGCATGCACCCTGTCCGAATGGACCCAAGGCACCTCTGTGTCCCTGCTCCACCAGCTCTGATGCTGGATGGAGCGCTCCCCAAGTCATGCACCTCGGTTCCCCCTGCTAATTTGAAAAGCGTTCACTAGAGCAACCCTTCAAGAACTGTTGACCTGCCCCATATCTCAAAAATCATCTTTGAATTCTGAGAAAGGAGGAAAAGAAATTAGCAATCATAGCTCATTTTCTAGTCATGAAAAAAAGGGGTGGGGAGCTGGTCACCTTTAAACAGAATGTGGACTCCTTCTCGCCAATTACAGCACTAAGTCCCGCCCGCCAGATCGAGAGGAGCTGGGCCCAAGTAACAGGTCTTGGGAGCCAACGTGGAAGGACCTGTAGTGATTCTGACCTAAAGCTTTTACAGTGAATTCTGGTTTGGGGTTGTTGTTTGCTTTGCTATCCATTGTTAGCTGAAATATGTAGTCTCAATTATAAGGCAGTACAATTTGATTAGTAATTTGTTAGAAAGCAGATTATTTTATTTGACTAAATACCAATTAAGCACCTCCTTGAACCTTTTAAATATTCTAAGAAATTAACGAAATGGAGAAGAAATTAAAATTGGCCTTGGCAATGCTCTGGCTGTGAGGTTGTATGTTTGGGCCCAGCTGTTGACCACTTGAGTCAGAAATGAACCAGAGGAAGAAAAGGCCATATTCCAAAATAAGTCTTCATGACCGGTACTTCTTGGGCTTCTCAGAGCAGCTGTACAACCCCTGCTTGCCGAAAAATACTCTACATTCTAGTCAACGCCCTCGTTGTTTTTGCTTCTTGTCAACCCTTACAGCACATCTTTTTAGTGAAAAGATTGTACGCACACATAGTGGCATAGGACTTCCACGGGCCACGTCAAGTAAATGTGTGCGTTTGTCCCTTGCAGAACGGCTTTACTCCGCTCCATATTGCCTGCAAGAAGAACCGGATCAAAGTCATGGAACTCCTGCTGAAGCACGGCGCATCCATCCTAGCTGTGACCGAGGTAAGAAGAAGGGCTGCTGGGGCTGGAGGAGCTCGGCCCGGCACAGCCTCCGCAGCCAGGGTGCCGCTCACGGTGCTCTGCACAGGACTGATACTGCTCCCTAGAGGAGGGAAGAGACTGGTGTCCAGGAGCAGTGTGTAGGCGAGGAAAAATCCATCACCTTGTCTGGAAACATAGCCGCTCTCATGGCTGCCTCAATGAGTATGAAATCCAGTAGCATAGTGGTCCTCGACTAGAGGCAGTTCCACCTTCCTGGGGACGTTGGTCACAACTGGAGGTCACTGCTGGCATCTAGTGGATAGAAGCCAGGACTCCTGTTAAACATCCTACAAACACACGAGAATCCTCCATGGCAAGGCATTTTCTACTGAAAATGTCAGAAGTACAGAGAGACCAGGCATAATACAGCATCTGTGTTTGTAAGTAAGGATTGCGCTGCATGAAAATTTATCATTCCCAGGATACAGAGGTGGCTGAAGTCAAAGAAAGCCTCACTCTAAATTTCTCATACAGGTAAGTTATCCATCAGAATGAGGACTGAGCTGTCAACAGAACAAAGCAGGCCTGGGGAGACACACACACACACCCCACACACACACACCACACACACACACACACACACCCTTCCCCTCCAGACTCACTTCACAGCTACCCTCCTTTAACGCAAATGCCCTCTACGCTCCACCCCTACCCCTGCCTCCTAGCACTGTGGGACTTCTGGGATCCACAGAGGCGACCCACTGGGGCTTCTGCACCCTCCCTGCCCCCCATGGCAGGCTCATCCTGCACATCCTTCCCCTTCCCCCAGCCTGGCCAGGAGTAGATGCTCTTCCTCGGGACCCTCATGACATCCTGTGCGGTTGCCTCTCAAGCCTCTGTCCAGTTGTCTTACTTAAGACTCTGCCACTCCGTCTGCCTCCTGGAAAATCCGGACTCCTTGAAGGCAGGGCTGTCTTACTGGTGCTTATCGCCATGATGTCTGGCCCACCCTAGATCATTCAGTAAAGCTTATTGAATGCACCTAAAAGTAAGGTGCGCTTCAGTGCATGTGTTTGCTTTGTGTTTTTAACCACAAGTGGAATATTTGTCCTGATTTTCAATACTCTCACTTTTAGAATTAAATTACGTAAGTTATTAATACTGACTCGGTGTATTGACTTCTGACTTTCTGTCAGGCCTTGTTATTTCAGTAGAGAGTATTAGGTTTATTCTCAATACATAGAAACCGTTTATAAGGGTCAGAACGGACAGAAATAAAAATGGGCTTCTGGTGGATGAGTAAATAAACGTTCAAACACTGGAGAGCAGCGAGAAGCCTCTCTGGCCAGCAGAGGGCGTCCTGAAAGCTGTGAAAGCAGTGTAGTAGTTCAGCCATGTATACACTTTAGCAGCTCCCCCGCTGATCCAAAACGTGCCAAATGATAACAGAATTATTTTTCTTTTCTCAATTTTTCTCACGATTTGAAATCTGAACAATGAAAATTATTCTTTTTCTGTCTTTTTACCTCATTTGTTTAGCATAAAATTACATTTAAAGCATGTTTTGATACTTCTTAAATTCCTGTGGAGAACCAGACCCCCCCTTTCCCAAAAACAAAGTAACTTTTTCTAGACATTTTAATTGTTGTAATCAATTTGTGAAGGTCATATGTAAACGGAATTAAATTCTGATAAACCAAGCATAGAATCACTTCATTAAATAGTAAACCACACTTTTTAGCACTCTTTTACTGGACACTTTGATCTTTTAAAGTTTATTCACCATGCTGAGTACATTAAGTATGATACAAAATACAGTCAATGAAGTTTGCTTTACGATACATCGTGCTTGTGGGGTGTGTCTGGATGTAGGGATCTGAAGTAAACATAAATTTGTCTTGTGATAACAGCCTTAATTATGTTGCCTAATATTTGCCTTAGTTGTATTACCTTTAATTATAACACTTACAAAATTTTTCAAATTATATGAAACTATTAGCACTAGTTTGTTCCTTTCTTAGCTGAGTGGATTTGTGTGAGGAGCCTGGAAGTTTCACTTTATTCTGAGCACACGGCATTCCTTTCTAAAGTACTGCAAAGGATTAGAAAGAAAAGCCATTAAATTTTTACAAATGTGTATAAACACACACCAGCCCCCAACACACTCAGATAAGGAAGACTGTGTAGCGACAGAAAGAAAGAAAAAAATACCCGCAAGTTCTTTTCCTCTAAATGACTTTTTCACATCTGCCTGCTTTTGTACAAATCATCTTCTTTCTCCCTTCATGAATATGCTGATGTTGCTATTGCTCATTGCTGTGGTGTTGATTCCCACTCACGGGACCCTGTCTGTGCAGAGCCCACCTGCTCCCTCGGGCTTTCACAGCGTGGCCTCTCAGAAGTAGACTCCCATGCCTGGTGCCCCAGGTGCCTCTGTGAGTTTGCTCCGCCAGCCCTGAAACATTTGTGCTGGAGGAACTCCAGGTGTGACTTAGGTCTTTCTAGACACAGGTCATCCCCTAGGGAAATGATGATTATACATTGAGTTAGCTGTCTTATTGCATCCGTGATAGGGTGGTAAATGTCCTGATGTTGCTTGCCCAGATCCGAACACCGGTGTGGCAGTAGCTAGATGAATGGGTGAGTGGATGAATGGGTGAGTGGATGGACAGATGGACAACAGGCAGACAAACACTTTCCGGGAATGTCCGGTAAATGCACATTGTTCTTTTCCCTTCAGTCGGGCCTTACCCCTATCCATGTTGCTGCCTTCATGGGACATGTAAATATTGTATCACAACTCATGCATCATGGAGCCTCACCAAACACCACCAATGTGGTAAGTATCCTTCCAACAGAGAAAGTTCAATTCTGAGTTATTAAGAAACTTACAAAGGTGGTTTTTTATCTGCTTATTTTTAATTATATTTAGATCTGATTATATTTTGTTTGACTATTTAAAAGGACAGGGTTTGAGATTTAAGACTACCTGTGGTTTCTTTTATTGCTAAGGTAAGATCTATTCAGTCGTTAGCTGGCCACAAAGGTTAGACTGTTGTGAGAACACAGATAGTTGATGGTGTTTACTCACCTCACGGGTACATTTCTAGTGGGTGTTCTACTTAGGAAACAAAAGTGTTTGTGGAGGGAGACATCCTGAAACCAAAGTAGCCAGAAGTGCTGTGTGTTGAGGTGGTACAATACTCTCCATTTGCATAAAGAAGTGATCTCAGGTAACTTCAAAGTCATTTCTTATTAATGTGCTTGACCATGTCCCAGCAAGCTCGTGGAATTCTGGGTGTGTAGATTATCGAATGGCGGTGTTTCCCTCCCAAGTACTGCTTCAGAACACAGAGTAGTAACACGTTACCCTACATGGGTGTCTGGCATCTGTCATTGGTTTGCACAATTCTAAATACGACAAAAACGTTAGCATCTTGAATTACACGCATGAGAACATGCATTGAAATCAAGAGCACGAAAGCAATAAAATTAATAGCAGCAGCATTCAGAACAGATAAGGCAAGTCGATGGTCCCTCCCTGAGGGGGGTGGTGTGATTAAGACAACCAAGTCCATTTTGACACATAGGGGACCCAGGTGGAAGAGAATCAAACACCACCCAGTCCTGTGCCCTCCTCGCCATCGTCCCTGGGTTTGAGCCCAACATTGCAGCCACTGTGCTCATGCATCTCTCCTTGTGGGTCTTTGTCTTTCTCGCGGACCCTCCACTGATTCAGACAGTATGTCTTTCTGCAGGAACTCCCTCTTGCTAACACGCTCCAAGTGTGAGGTGGAGCACTGCCGTCCTCGCTTGTAAGGAGCATGATGGCTGCACTTCTTCCAAGACGGATTTGTTTCTTCTTCTCTAGCTTGTGGTTCGGCCTCCCTTATTCATCTTTCTGCTTGCCCAGACATGGGAAGCAATTGTTCACCCAGAAAGTGACCCCCAGAGTAGGCCTCCTGTAGGGCTTTTCCGGCGGCCATATCCGTACACCTGTAAGATAGAAAGAGACCAGCTTCTCAGCAGAGAAAAATCTCTCGTGATATTCAAGCCAGAAAGAGAAGGTTTCCCTCCATGAAGCAAGCAGTGGGGAAAATGCTGAACAAGACCCTCAACGCATTTCCACAAGTATGACATGCTTGGTGGACATACGGCTCCTTTGTCCTTCCTGGGCCTCAGAAGCAATGCAGAGGTGGTGGTGGCTGGTGGGAGAGAAGGGGTGTGATTTTCATTGCTGCATTTTACGGTTTCAAACAACCCTTGCCGTATTTCCATTCTGTAAGAGACCATACTTGGTGAAGGGGTAAGGGAGGAGTCCGTTGGTAAAAAAACAGCCCCTGGGGTCGTGCCCAAGACCAGATTACGGACCTGGGTTCAGATGAACAGAGAGCAGCCTGAGACGAGCGGGCTGAGGGGTTTGTTTATGGGACCAGGGCAGCATTTTAATTTTGATTCTGGGGTCCACATTTATACACTGAGCTCTTTATACCTATATCCAAACTGCCACTTCTCTACCAATAAGGAGGAGGGGCGTCAAGGGGCTGTCACTTATGCACCGCAGGCGTGGCAGCCTTCGGGGGTCAGGGAGCAGTTGCCCCACTCAGGGGGCGCTCCTGTGAGCCCCACCCAGCTGCTCCACCTCCTTTCCAACCTCAGTACTCATCTTTCATCCCTAATAAAGCCACTGTGTCCATCCTCTGAGCGCTGTTTCTGACTGCTGGTGACAGGACGTCCTAGAGTTGCACCCAAGTTCTCAGTATCGTGGCTCAGTTGCAGGTGAAATTCTTACATACCTGATGTCCGATCCTTCCAATATATAAGTGGCTTGAAACTATTTTTAATGTAAAATAATGATCGCCTACACCCTGGGTTTAATTCAAATAAAAGACGCCACTTTAATTCGGAATGGCGGTTGATTCCCTGTGTTGGCCTGTGTTCCCCAGAGAGGCGAAACAGCGCTGCACATGGCTGCACGGTCGGGTCAAGCTGAAGTTGTGCGGTATCTGGTACAAGACGGAGCTCAAGTGGAAGCTAAAGCTAAGGTATGTGTTGAACTTGAAAACGTGTGCTACTCAGGGAGGGAGGGAGGACTCCTAGTTTTAATAAAACATTTAAACATATAGGTGTTCTTTTAAAAAAATACTTTCTTAAAGTAGTGAATGAACTCCAATGGTTCACATTTCTACCAAAGTCAAGTTTAGGGAACAAGCCCTACCCTTCATACTCGCTCATTCAGTCACCCAAGAAAATGAAGAGGTGTGAGAACCGTATGTCCGAAATGGATCTGGACACGTTGTTAGTCCCAAACCCTGAGGAACCAGAACCGAGCTGTGGTGCACAGGTGGCTCCCGTCTTGAGAAAATGACTTCTATGTAAAGCTTCTGGAAAAAAAAGGTTAACGGAGACCGGACAGTATCGACTGTGGAGGGCCATTCATTATGGACAAAGCATTACGCCTGCGGACTGGTGTCCCCACAAACTGAAGTGAGGATGGGACGTCCAAGGAGCCTTTATTAAAAGGGCAGTGTTGTAATAAAGGCACAGGGGCCCTCTCAGCCAGACCGCCAGGGTTTGAATCTTGGCCCGCTGTTCACTCGCTGTGTAATATCGGCAAGTTAATGAACATGTTGGTGCCACATTTCCTCTTGTCATTTCTCCGTCAAGAAAATGGGGATATGTTGTTGAGAACAAGGTGGGGCCAGAGCAGAGACCCAAAACCCATCTGTAGACAATGCGACATCCCCTCACAGAAGGGTCGCAAGGAAGGAAGGAGTCAACCAGGGCGCAGGAAAGCACCGATGAAACACACAACATTCCTCTGGTTCCTTGAGGCTTCCACACCCCCCACCATCATGATCCCAGTCCCGACTTTCACTGTGGGCTCGGCCAGAGCATGTACACAGGTACAGAGAAGAGCTGCCCACACACAGGTCAGATAAACCCCTTGGGAACAGAAATGGGAGTAGTGATACCAGGAGGGTAGGGGGAAGGTAGTGAGAGGAGGGGTGGGGGGGAACCACGGGGGAAAGCAGACAGGAGTTGGTGTAAGATATGAAAATAATAAGAATTTATAATTTATCAAGGGGACTCAAGGGTGGGAGTGGGGAGGGAGGGCAAAAAAGGAGCTGATAGCAAGGGCTCAAATAGAATGTAAATGTTTAGAAAATAATGATGGCAACATATGTACAAATAAGCTTGATACAATTGGCGTATGGATTGTTATAAGTGCTGTAAGGGCCGCCAATAAAATGATCTTTTAAAAAATGTTAAACCTTCCTCCAAAAAACAAAAGAAAGAAAGACAATGGTGATCATGTTAGTTGTAATCGCTAAGACTGCTGTGAGGATGAATGGGTTCATAAAGACGGAGGACTTAGGACAGAGCCTGGGGCATGCTGGGGGCTCCGGAAAGGTCAGGTTTTACTGTTCCTCGATCTCTGTAAGGATCGCAGTGCTGCCCTCCCGGCGCTGGTCCTGGAAATCTCCTCCCCTGCTTCCTGCTGCCTGCAGAGAGCGTCCGGCTTTGTCCTTGACCGTCTTACCGGCCTTTCCAAAGCAGTGCCCTTCTCTCTCCCCTTCTTAATGGATTACCTAAACTGTGTCGAATTCCTGTAGGGGATTTTTGCCCCCTAGAGACCCACCACTAATCAATTAGGCGTTTGGGGGAACATTAGGAATAGATACCCCATCCACTTGAGGATAAAGCCCTAAGCTTTCAGGAGTCTCCTCTTGGTGAGTGCCTCCTGGTGTTGGGGGAATTTGAATAAGGTCTGCTTAGGAAGATGTAGCCCGAGCCAGAGGAACGTAGCTCTCACCCGTCTTTGTCTCCCCCATTAACCCTTGTAGCTGGGAACGTTGGTGCAGGCTATGTATCTGCATGACCCTCTAGCACCCTTTCTTATTCCCTTTTTGTGACTCTGAGAAAGGAGAGACAAAGTATCCCTACTATATGAGTGCTTAATACCTTATGGAGGTATAATAACATTTTACCTGTATATATTTCCTTGACTATCAAAAAAAGAACTTTTACAAGTTAAAAATTTAAACTGTGGTAGGTGGTGAGGGGCCCCATTTATAAGTGAAACTGCCTAACATAGTTCTCATGCTACTAGGTCGCACCAGGAGTATTTAAAGAGCTTAAATTCCCCCATCTCTACCTTTCATAACCTGAAAGAAAAAAGCTCAAGAGATTCTTTTTCACACCGAACGGAGCGGTTGACTGTAGCCTCTGATCCCAAGCAGCTACGATTCTCGATGTTTTAACAATGACGCTGTATTTCTACCTTGCTTTTTAGGATGACCAAACCCCACTGCACATTTCAGCCAGACTGGGGAAGGCAGATATAGTGCAACAGCTGCTGCAGCAAGGAGCATCTCCAAATGCAGCCACGACATCGGGGTACACCCCCCTCCACCTCGCAGCCCGAGAGGGGCACGAAGACGTGGCCTCCTTCCTTTTAGATCACGGCGCATCTCTGTCCATAACAACAAAGGTACCAAGCTTGTCCAGAGTTTTCCCCTGTCCCCCAAACACAGCCTTCTTACCACTCCCAGCACAGTAATAGCATTTCCATGTGGGAGCCCTGGGTAGACATTACCTATAGCTAAGCTCAGCTCTGGGGCAGGGGAGGATAGTTGTTTATAGTTTGTGGGGAATTTTTTTGATCCTAAGGTTCTCAGTATAGTGTCTTCTTTTTTTTGTTAAGCATTTAAAAAATCAATTTTATTTTTATTTAACAGTTTGAATGGCATATGATTCATGTAGCAGACAATTCACCAGTTGAATGACATCAGGAAGAGGTGTGCATCATTACCACAATCAGTTTTAGAGTATTTTCTTCATCCTAGTGCATTAGCTTCTAATATTGATTGATACCTGGAATCAGAGACTTCTTGCCACTTATTTGACAAGTGGTAGTACAGAATCATGGCCACTGCTTTCTCTGAGTGAGACCCGGGTATGACTGCCTGGAGACTCAAGAAGAAGTACACACTCTTATAACCAGAGTGTGAATTTGTCCATGTTTGGTTTTTATTTGCCTGTTGTTATTGTTGTCATATTGTCCAATTTATGTTTTGAACTCTTTACCCAACTCTTAGATGCCGTAGAAAAACTTTTAAGCCCTTCCCACACAATCCGCTCTGCATGTGTAGAAACCCAAGTTCATTTTCTCTGGTGAAACTGTATCAAGCTAGCAAGGGTGGCAGCAAGATGGATTGGCCTGTGGCCGGTCAGAGAGACCCAGACATGGGCATGATACTGTCTTATTGGGGTGCAGACAAGAAGCAGTAACATGCCATCGATACAGAAGATCATTATAAGTACCTGGATGACTCTAGATAAATCCTGATTACCCCAGCCTCCATCTGCTGTGATTCTTTAACCTCTTCAGTAGAGTTGAGTTACAAATTTATGGCCCTTTCTTAAACACAGGAAGCAGAAGAATGGATCATGGGGCTGGGGTGCCGCAGATCTTCTACCTGCTGGTTAACCACTGGCTCTCCTTTGCCGGGGTCTCCTGAGGCTCTGTGTAGCCCACTCTCCCTCCCAGCCCTGCTGCATGGCTGCTTGATACCAACATGCATGTAGCAGCTGGATGGAAGCAGGCACTCCACCCTCAGCCTACTTCTCCCGTACTACGGACTAGAGCCATGTGCCATCATGGCTCACCCGTGGTGACACCTGCCTCCTCCTCGTGCAGACTAGAGCTGGCACAGGACACGTGGGTAAAGAGAGAAAGGGTCCACTCTGAGGGTGAAAGAGTCTAGGATTATCTCAAACATTCCCTTCTGGAGGCTCCCCAACTTGGGCCTGGGGCCCCGCTCCAGCCCCCTCTTTCCAGAATATGGAACCACAAAATGGCCGTGGACTGAGCCCCAGATCCAGCTACCCAGCCTCATCTTTGTCACATCCCGGGAAGTCCCAGAATTGATGGCACGTTGTCCCTCAGTCAGCAGCAAGGAAAGAAGGGTGAGAGCCCCTGGGCGGTCCTGCTCAGCCTTGTCTTGTCGGTCGGGGGCCGCTCGGCTGCCAGCGTTTGTTCTTCAGTACGGGTCAACTGCCTGCGCCGTTAGAAGGACCCTGCGCTCTAGAAAAGTGGTGCCTTTGCACTGTTTCTGTTGCTCATTGTATTGTGTTTCTTTCCTCTTCTTTTTTTTTTCCAGAAAGGATTTACTCCCCTTCACGTGGCAGCAAAGTATGGGAAACTTGAAGTAGCCAATCACCTGCTGCAGAAGAGTGCGTCTCCTGATGCTTCCGGGAAGGTAGGAGGTCACTGTTCCCCCTGCAACAGGCCACTGCATGTTAACCAGACTAGTGCTTGCTCATGTTCACCAGCCACCACTCCAATGACAACTAAGCCACAGTAAGCCTCGCTGGGGTGGGAAACATTTGGGAAATGAGAGGTGAATATTTGGATGCAGGTATTTGGAAACTGTAATGTAAACGATGCTCCGTGTTCCATCCAGTCTAGTCCGTGTTCCTAAATCTAGACTTGTGACACTGGTTGTCTCTGCACGTGTTTCAGAGCGGGCTAACTCCACTGCATGTAGCTACGCACTACGATAATCAGAAAGTGGCCCTTCTGCTTTTGGACCAAGGAGCCTCACCTCATGCAGCTGCAAAGGTATTTATAATGCAAAAGCCGGAGGAGACTGATGGGTTGTGTCTCTTGGTTTCTAAATATATATCTCGTGTTTCCTTGCCTGCTAAAGTGCCACTTAAAATCACAGACCTGGAAGCTCTTTAGCTAACTTGTGCCTTCAGCTACTTAGCCAACTCATATCTTAGGTGCTCAATAAATATTGACTTGAAAATTGATTTTTCTTGAAAATCCAGGGCATCCTGGAGCCTGGGGAGAGCATAAAGCTGGAGAAATCTTTAGCCAGATTGAAAGCAGGAATTTGGCCTGATACGGTAAAAGTTCAACATTGCAGAGTCATAAAGTAGGGATCAGTTTCCTGGCCTTGAAATAGTGCCTTTACATTGCTAGTTGGTGTGTGTTACAATCGGTTAGGAGCTTTTGTATATGTGTTTTTGTAATCTCGAAGGAGAATCTTTAAAATTGTTCATGCATTTACTCATCTTTTTCTAAAACCTAAGTTTCTCAAAATGAGATCCATAGAGTAGGCAGTATTTTTGTGACCCCTTTGTTCTGATTAATCAACAAGTTATGAAGAGGAGTTTATGTAAAGACCTGCATTGACCACTCCTCTGTTATTGAGCCAGAGGAGGCCACAGTCAGAAAATACCAAAATGATAGAGAGCATGCTTGAATCACGGTTATCTAATTCTTTGGCTAAATACAGTGGGTTAAAGGGTCCTTTGTGAGCCTCCTAATTCTGCTACTAGCACAGCCGAAAGGACCATGGACTGCCAAAGAACAAATAATCTGCCTGGAGGACGGAGAGCCAGAATGTCCCGAGGCGGCAAGAGTGGCAAGACTTCATCCGACAGATTTTGGGCAAATGCTCAGGAGGAAACATGGATCAAACGCATGATGCTTGGTGAAGTGGAGGGTCAGTGAAAATGAGAAAGCGCCTCAGTGGGATGGACGGACAGAGACTGCAGCCGCAGGCTCACACGTAACAGTTGTGAGGATGCCGCAAGGCTGCTTCTCCTGCAGCAGTTCTTCTGCTGTACAAAAGCAAGACGGGGAGCATGCCCTTCACGTATTGCACAAGGACTGATTCGAAGGCACCGAACGATGACGATGCATTTTCCGTGTTTGTGCCACTGTTCCATTTGCGGGCAGCTTCAGTTCTCTTTTTAAAACTTTTGGGTTCCTGTAGATGCTTTAAGAGATAATGTTCCCAGATATTTCCCCTGTGATGGCTTTGATTGTTTCTCCTAAGAATCCTTCTCCCTGGATTTCTCAGTCATTCCTTGCCTCCTCCCCTCCATATTTCTCCGTTACATCTGTAATTCAGAATCAGCCGTATGAACCTAGTCTTCACCAAGCGGCCCCTTTTTGACTTTGCTAGTTACACTTTGTATCACAAAACTCTGCCTTGGCTTTTGATAAAAACTCTTTAAAAATGAGAAAATCTTACGATGCAATGTAATGGCCATCCATTTTATTTTGGTGTGTTTTACTATCCCTCTGAGCCAGGAACCCCTTTCTTATATTTCACATAGCATCAGATTCGTTGTAGGCAACCAGTAAACATTTAGTAAGTACACTATTCGTTTCTCACACAAGAACAATGATTTTGGCATAGCTGGTGCCGAGCAGGTCAGCGTTGACGAGGGTTTTAAAGTAGTAAGTGCAACAAAGTGAATCCAATCCACCTTTCCATGAAAAAACAACTTTTAAACTCTTCATTGTGAATTGGATGCCAGTTTACAGAGCCAATCACCGGTTTTATAGTCAGCCTTTCACAGTCATTCCATCTCATTCCATGCAGTCCCCTCTTCCGTCTTCCTTCCTGTCTTTTCTGTTTCCTCCATCTCTTATAGCCCTTCTGAACTCTGTCCCTGGGGAAACATTGCCCTTTTGGTCTCACAGGGTTGATTATTCTAAGTTCTCCTTAGAGTCCTGCCTACTGTGGAACTGAAAATTGAACCTAGGTGTTAAAAGCCAGAGTCTCAGGAGTTTCGGCAGCTTCAGTCTGCCCAGTGAGCCTGGTCTCCTTCATAATTGGGAGTGTGGTTCCACATACTCCTCCCCCTCCCTCCATCGGGGTGGTGGGAGTGCAGCACCCTCTCGATCTTCTGGTCGCAGGGTGGTGGAGGGTGGTGGCCACACGATCTGTTCGTCCACTGGACTGATTGCTTCCATGTGTCTTTGGTTCTCATCACTCTTCTTTCTCCTTGACCTGGAGAGACCCATCATCGCACTTTAGGTGGACGCTCACGAGCTTTGGGGAACCCAGTCACCGCATACCAACGTCGGACGTAGATTGTTGCGTTAGTGTGGACTGGGTTCTGCCAGTTGGCTTGGTGTCCCCAGAGACTGAGCTCCCAAGCTCCTGAACCCAGTGACTCATCCCCCCAGTGTGTGTGGTTATGTCTAAGAAGTTTGCGGAACTTGGTTCCCTATGTGGTCCACTACATGCATGGGTGTATTTGCAGCAAAAGTAAACTGTGTATCTTAAATAGGTCAGTAAGTGTTGCATTGGCCATTGGTTCCCAGTTTTATCACCATTAAATAAAATTTAGTATTAATAAGGGCCATTAGTCATATCATATCTTAATTTATTTTACAGTCAATTACAACTGACTTTTCTAACAAAACATTCTCAATCCCATAGCACAAGTGCCTGCCATTTTTGTTGCAAGCTGGGCCATCTCCATTTTCCCTGATAGGGTTCCTGCTCAGGGGCTTTGCCTAGACTTCCATCCTCAAGAGAGCCAGTTATATCAGATGGGGACTGGGTTCAGCTACTGCAAAAGAGACCCAGGTACAATAGCATAAATATGAAGGCTATATTTTTCTCCTGTTATAAGCCATCAGGAAGAAAGATAGCAGTGGTGCTGGCTCAGTATCTCCTTGGATCGAAGCCACTTCCCTTGCTTTTCTCTGCCTTTACTTCTAGACTCTGTTGGGTCGCAGCATGAAGCCAAGTCACTGAAAGACAGCTCCCTGAGAAGTGACTCCTCCCGACATCGCATTGGCTGCTCTGTATGCAGAGCACGTTGGGAAATGTAGTTTCTCAGCTGCTCATGCTACCAGCGGTTCTTTTAACAAGACCCTGGGAGAAAAGATAAAGATAGATCACTACTCTCCCGAACTCCAGGAACGCTCAGACATTTCTGAATTCTGGGGTGCTCAGACCTCAGGGACAAAGCGCCCACAGATTATGATAAGCATATGGATGTGGTAACTCCTCCTCAAATAAAACTCTATGTTCTGTTTTATGGTACTGTGGTGCTTTCTTCTATCCCCTTGTAACTCAACATGCTTTCTTACTTAGGCCTGTCCTTTTAAGAACATGTTGTTATTTTAAACTGGGAGGATGCTGAGAAGGGTGATGAGCTCTGGAGCCCTTGCTAAGCTGACCTTTTCACCAGCAGGGAGGGCACTGTGCTTGAAAGAAGCATTAGCTTGGCTCAGGCACTACAAGTGGAAGGAATCCAATCCCCATCGAAGCAAATGTCAAGTCAGTTCTGTCTCATGAGGACCTCCTGCATCACAGAGCAGAACTGAGCACTGCAGTGTTTTCTGCATTGCCGGGTCTTTCTTCTGCAGTTCTACTTGGGTGGGTTTAAACCACTAACATTTCAATTAGTAGCTGAGCACAAATTATGTGTGCCACCCAGGGACTTGTGGAAAGGGAGCCTTAAGGCATTGTTCGCCACATTTCTCTTCCATAAAAGTGTGCACCTGTCTTATTGATATGGGCCAGGAGAGGAGATTGTGAGTGTGCTTGGAGAGAACATGAGTGGCAGTATAAATAAGGTGCTCGGGTGGCACAGTGGTTACGTGCTCAGCTGCTCCTTGGAAGGTTGGTTGTTCAAACCTGCTGCAGCAGCTCTACGGGAGAAAGATGTGTCCGTGTGCTTCTGTAAAGATTCTAGCCAACAAACCCTGGGGGGCATTTCTCCTTTGTCACATGGGATCATTATGAGCCAGGATCTTCTGAGGGAGACGCCACAATAACAATTATGTTGTTCGGGGCAACTTAAAATTGTGTTTGCTTTCATTTTTGAAATGCAATCACCCGTGGCAAGCACTTCGTCCTCTATATTACATTCTCTCACGTCAGGCTGGCTAATTAGATTGTGTTACATTAAGGTCATTCTGTAGTTGAGTCTTACACTGTTTTCTTTTTCTTCTGAAACACTTGTCTCCTTTCATTTGATAAATAAGACTCATTTTACTCTCCAGAAATTAGAAAGCGCTTAGAAAATTCCATTCTGTGCCTGAAGAGAAGCTAGTTGTTTATTATTTGAATCTATATCTTATGTTTGAGATTAACTCTTTGGTCTAAAAGAGCCCCGTGAGTTGTCTCCCCTTTTGCGTTGTACTTTCTCAGGAACTCAGAACTTAGTAGTTTGTCTGGAATTTGAGTGCTGTGCAAAGCCGGGTGGTCCAGCGAAACAAACCCAGTGACACTCAGCTATGTATCAGAAAGAGCTTTATCTCAAGAAATAATGATAGATCAAGAAGCCAGCCCAGCCCAATCCTACTCAAGACCATAAGACCGATGCTGGCTCTTAAGGCCCTCTGCAGACTCACGCAGCCACGTGCTGGTGACACAGAAAGGCGGCGTGTCGGACGCAGGAAGATCACAGACCAATCGCATGGATCCAAAGTCAATGGGAAGGTGGCAGGGCTCTGGCTGCTCTGAGTCCAGCAGCTCCCAGGGGGCTGCCCTAAAGGCAGGGAGAGCCCCAGCAGGCAGGGAGACAGAGGGGCATTCCTCGTATGCAAAAGGCCATGCCCCCCAAAGTGCTGGGTGGACAGATTTGACTCCTAGCCATGAGTATCTACTGGACATCAAACCACCCAACTTCCACACCTGGGAGACAGAGTTTCTCTTGGTGTTTGGGGGGCCTGGGACTGTGGGCAGAAATTAGAAGTAATCAAGATCATTGTTTTGTCTGAGGAAGCCCTGGTGCACAGTGATTAAGCACTCAGCTGCAGTTCAAACCACGCCCCAGGAGAAAGATACAGCAGCCTGCTTTTGTAAAAGTGTACAGCTCGGAAATCCTGTAGGGAATTCGAAGGATCTGCTCCATCCTGTCAGGTCTCTCTGGTGAGGAGTCAACTTGAGGGAAGTGGGCTTTGTGGGAATTTGTTATGTCTGAGGGGGTGCTGAGGCTCCCTCCCCTTGATTTGAGCAGTGACCCACTTGCAGGTTAGTGTATCAGGAGCGAAAAGAACAGGCGCTCAAGTGCCTAAGCAGCAGCTGAAGGCGGACTGTATCTTCCCTGCATCACTCAAGTTAGCAATGCTAGCCCTAGGACTGGTTTGCTGTCTCCTTTTGGTGTTGCTCTGAGAATTGTCTAGCCTGCGCTGGGTGGAGAAGGTGAAACAGCTCACCCCTTGCTGTCACTCTGTAGAGTTGGCCTCCTTCCATAGCTCCACATGCAGCTGCAAAGGCGTTGGTCTCTGCAGGGTGTGTCCAAACAGAGGGCCAACTGCTTCCCGGGGCCGCTGGGGTTTCCAGATGGCAATGGGGCACAACTAAAAATAGGGATATAAAATCTCCTGCCCAGTCTCATCCAGTTATAGAATCTGGTTTTAGAAGAGTCGGGAAGCAACGGTTTCACTTTTGTGAGTTTGTTACGTAGCAGTCTAAATCTCCTATAGTCAGTTACAGAGTCTTTACAGTGAGAGGTGTTGTCAGACCAGGAGATGCCAGTAACTTCCAATGCCAGGGCTCATGGAGGCGGGCTGGCTGATCTGCGAGGGCAGTTGACTTCACAGTCCTCTGGGTGTTTCCAAACCATCCTCATTACTGGAAGAGATTTCGACTTGATCCAGATTCATTGTCTAGATATTCCTGAGTATAAATCCTCAAAATCCTCTTTCTCTAAATCCTCTTATTAAAAAAAATAGACACACATGCATGCTCTGATTTGCCCTTGACCTACTTTATAAGGCAAGATTCATGTCCATGTGAGAGTATCATCTAGAGTCATAACAACACACCTGGAGGGAATGAATCACTGGCTTGAAAGGTTGGGGACTAAAGTCATGGGTCACATTAAGGTCAACTATCATGTCATGGTTCATGAAGATGTTCCACATCCTACCCTGCCTGATAAGTAGTGACCGGGGTCTTACAACCTTGTGAACAGTCATCTCAAATAACAACGATCGGTCTCTGCTTGTCCTGAGGAAAGTTCAAGAGGCAGGGAAACAGTCAGTCCAAAGGAGCTCTTGCAGCTTACCCTGAGACCGAAAGAACCAGACGGTCTCTGCTGTCCCGCACGGCTCACCATGCAGAGAGAAGCCTCCATAAAGCGCCCTGTGTAGAGTAGGAGAAACTAGAACCAAGTTCAGACTTCTCAAAAAAGACAGGTTTACAGGTCTGACACACCGTGGCACCTCAGACATTATGGCCCTGGGTCATGCTTCAAGGCTGGAACTGAATTCACCCCCATGGCTCAACTTTCAGCCCAGCAATAGGCAGTCTTGAACAATAATATCAGGGGCTTATCAATGCCTCGGAGCAATCACTATATGAAATTAAAGGGAAGAATTTGCCCTGGGATAAACTTCAGAAGGTGCTGATGGATGGGAAGGAAATACAAATGGAAAGAGTAAACACAGAAGAAAGCCAGAAATGTGTTGTGATATCATTGAGTATGGCAGTCATCAGGCATATGAATTGTAAAAATAATTTGCTCTGTAAACCTTCATCTAAATATATATATGAGGGGGTCTTCAGAAATTTCATATAAAAAATGGAGTTAAAACAGTGGTTCTCATCCCCTTACGAAGGGTCTTGGGGAGGGGACGAGCCAGTCAGGGTGCAGTGTAGCAATGATGAACCATACAACTTTCCTCTAGTTCTTTAATACTTCCTCCCCACCCCACTATCATGATCCCAATTCTACCTTACAAATCCGGCTAGACCAGAGGATGTGCACTGGTACAGATCAGAGCTGGAAACACAGGGAATCCAGGACAGATAAACCCCTCGGGACCAATAATGAGAGTAGAGATACCAGGAGGAAAAGGGGCAGGTGGGATAGAAAGGGGGAACCAATCACAATGATCTACATATAACCCCCTCCCTGGGGCGTAGACAGCATAAAAGTTGTTGAAGGGAGACATCGGACCGTGTAAGACATGAAAATAATAAGTTATAAATTATCAAGGGTTCATGAGGGAAGGAGGGAAAAACATTGAGGAGCTGATACCAAGGGCTCAAGCAGAAAGCAAATGTCTTGAGAATGATGATGGCAACATATGTACAAATGTGCTTGACACAGTGGATATATGTATGGATTGTGATAAGAATTATATGAGCCCCAATAAATTGATTTAAAAATAAATTAAGAAAACAAACAGTGGTTCTCAACCTTCCTAATACCACAACCCTTTAATACAGTTCTTCATGTTATGGTGACCCCCAACCATAAAATTATTTTCATTGCTACTGCGTAACTATAATGTTGCTACTGTTATGAATTGTAAAGTAAATATCTGATATGCAGGATTTATTTTCATTGTTACAAATTGAATATAATTAAACATAATTAAGGCATAGTAATTAATCCCTCCAAAATATGCAATTATAGATTGTGAAATATTTAGGTGTTTTCCAATGGTCGGAAAAGGGCAACCCCTATGAAAGGGTTGTTCAACCCCCAAAGGAGTCATAACCCACAGGTTGAGAATCACTGAGTTAAAATATAATGCAATTTGTATACGAACTTTTTGAAGTCCTATTGTGTGTGTGTGTGTGCATATATAGATCTAGGGTTTTTTTGTTGTTTACCTGTGAGGCAGGGCAAGGTTCCCAAATATATTTTCAGTGCAGGGATTTCTGAAGGCTCCTGAGAGAGCAGATAATTAATAGGTCATCATTGGCATTTGGGTTAATTTTGCCTCTCTTTCTTTGCATCGTGGGTCAATCAAGAGAAGGATACCAGAATGTTCTGAGGCTTGAGTATGCTTGATCCAAATTCTAAGAATTTCTCTCTTCACTTAATATTTGTTAGTCATTATAAGGCACTGGAGAGACAATGAGCTTGTATTTAAGTGAGGGAAAATAGCTATATAAGCAGCAGAGTTCAGAAGAGTTCTCTAATTATAGTTGGGTGGAGCTGAGAAGGGAGGGAAGGCAGGTGAAAGACTTCATTTAGTGGCTAACCCTGCTGATTCTTCAAGCATTGGATAAAGGCACGGCATTCTTGATACAACAGAGACTTGAGGGTGTGTATTGTGTAGGGTACTTGTAAGAAGATTCGTTCAGCTGAAGCATAGCATTGTTGTTGTTAGTTGCTGTTGAGTTGGCCCTGACTCATGGTAACCTTGAATTGCACATAAGAGAACAAAGCACGGCCTACTTCAGTGTCATGTTCAAGACCATTGCTATGCCTGAGTCCATTCCTGTGGCTATTATGTCTGTCCATCTCCCTGAGTTTCCCTCCTTTCTACTGATCCTCCACTTTATCAAGTGTGTCCTGTTGTAGCAAACGGTCTTTCCTGAGGCTATGTCTGAAGTGAGCCAGGCGAAGTTCCACCATGCTCACTCCTTAGCAGCATTTTGATTGTATTTCTTCTTAGCCTGATGAAGCATAACATAGATGCATTTTTGATCAAAGAGGAAATCAGAGGAGTAAATAGGAGCAGATGATAGTATCTCCGCTGCTGTGAAAATTAAAAAGCTTAACCTTTCGGCAATAGACGAGTATTTTTTTAAAAGGGGAGGGAGAACCCCTGATTGGTAAGTTGGTTTCAACTCCCGTTGACCGCATCTGCTACCAGGGACAAGAACCATCCCCTGGGTCCAGCGTGCTCTTGGCTGTCACCTTTGTGAACGCTGATTGCCAGGCATTTCTCACAGTGTGCTGCTGGGATGGTTTGTACCACCCACCGGGAGGTTAGAAAAACAACCATAAACCCAGGGACCATAGACTACAATGCTTTTAAAGCTGGGATGATGATCATGCCCCAATTGATACCATATATTTTATTCTCAGTAGGAATTTTTCCCATCTCTACTTTAAATAAAGCAAATAATTATTGAGCACCTACTAACACAGTTCCCTGTAAAATTTCCTTTGGAAATGTCTATGTTGAGTGATAGTTACTTAACCATATGATATTTGAGGCAAAGGCATTCACCCGAAAAAAGAACATAGTCCTTGAAAATGTACGTACACATTTTCCTCGTCTTGCCGGGCATGTGATCAAGTGATCTGTGTTGACAGAATGGTTACACGCCACTGCACATCGCTGCCAAAAAGAACCAAATGGACATTGCGACGACCCTGCTGGAGTATGGTGCTGATGCCAACGCAGTTACCCGGCAAGGAATCGCCTCTGTCCATCTCGCAGCTCAGGAAGGACACGTGGACATGGTATCACTGCTCCTCAGCAGAAACGCCAACGTGAACTTGAGCAATAAGGTAGCTTCTTCTTTTCTCTACTAAGCACACACATCACAGCAACAATCCCTCACCCTGCAGGCAGGATGTGAAGAGTCACCAAAAATGTAGGGAGGAATCAACTCAACAGCAGTGGGCTTGGACATAGTTTGCAGGATAGAAAGAGGGTAGGTTGAAATGTGTTGATTTTCGGGTTCCTTCATGAATAGGTTTTTTCCAAGCACAACTGGCGCAGGCATGTCTGGGCAACCAGTGGGAGGCTAGACAGACATCAGTTCGCTCAGAAATACAGTTGTCGCAGTCTTGGGCCCGGCCTGCATTCGAAGTAGTGGCTTCTAAGGGGATCTGCAGGTCCAGTTCAATTCGAAGTAGAAATGTCAGCCCAGAGGTTGTGGCAACTGTTCTGCAGGATGCCAAAGAGGTGATCTTACCAACTGAACATTTCGAGCAATAAAATTTTACCAAAAAAAAACTTTGTAATTTTTTTGAAAGACACAATATGATCACAGGGCTTATTAGGGGGAAATGCCAGGAAATAGATATTGTTTTTCCATCACAATACACCTGCTCATTCTCTGAGGGCCTGACTTACAAGAATGATGGGAAACCTTACCCCACCCACCCTTTGGTCCGGATCTTCCCCTTCCAGACTCCCAGCGGAACTGTTCCAGAGCAACATGTTTTGCGTCCCTTGAGGATGCCAAACTGCCATGTTTAACGTGACCGAAATCAAAGAGGCTTTGGGGAAGGCTAGAGAGATGGAACACCACCTCCAGAAATGGTTATGGCCGGAGGGTCTACTGAGAAGCAATAGCTTCACATTTGGATCTTTTTGTTTAATAACAATTTGTATGATTTTATAGCAATGATAGTTTAGTGACATATATCATACAGTTCAATCGCTTAAGCATATTCAAAAGAATTGCGCAATCATCACCATCCTCATTTTTAGGACATTTTCTTCTTCTTGTATTCATTATTATCTCCCCATTCCTCCCAACCCCCCTTCCATGACCAAGAAGGTATACATCCAATTACAGTCTCTATAGATTTACCTGTAGCAAAGCTTCTCTGTTTATTCTAGTTTGCACAAAGAGGTTCAAAGTCTTACTTATCTTAAAAGCAATCTGCTCAACAAGACATAGTAAGCAAATATTTGCAAAGTCATGCAGTTGAGTAACACAAAGCCCACGAGGTAAAATGAGGGACACAAATGCTTTGTGATAATGTTAATTAAAAGTGCAACAGTGTTATTTTACCAGAACATAACAAATAAAAGTTGAAAGTTATAGTCTTTTTTTATAATGTTGACTCACTCTTCCCCAGGCCGTGTGTTCCTCCTCCTGGCCTGTCTCAGTTCTAAACCCCAGGTTACAAAGAGAAATTGGAAATGATGCTCCCTTCAGGGAGTTCATTTTAATAAAAGAAAACTTAGAGGAGTTATTTTATTGAACACAGATCTAGTCCATATATATAAATTGGCAATTAAGACTGTTTACTAAATTCTTCAGACAGCCATTCCCGCCTTATCTTTGGTAGCCATTATGATTGAAGAAATGGCCAAAGTGTTGGCAGACAAAGTGGAAGTTCAACCACATATGGTGGTAAATATGCTAAGGAAGTTCAGACTCAAAAAAATCACTGCCATCGAGTCAATTCTGACTCCTCGCGGTCCTGTTGGACAGGGTCGAACCGTCCTGTGGGTGTGCAGGCTCTCTCTCTCCAGGAGCAGCGAGCAGACGGTAACGGACTGCTGATCCTGTGGTTTGCCACCCAGCGCAGAACCGCGCCACCACCGGGGTTCCTCGTGAACGAGTGGCCTCGCAATCCATCTGCCAAAGGCACTGAAAGATAATGGAATTTTCCCAGGAACAGTTTTTGGCAAGTTAGGTGGCCTCTCTGAGCGTCCGTTTCCTCCGGTAGCAAATGAAAATTTAAAATACCCACTTCGTAGCAATGTCATGACAAATCACTGAGGTCGTGTTTAGAAACTTCTTTCTAAATAGTAAAAAAAAAAAAAGTCATCTTAATTTCAGACTTTATACAATCTTGAAAATAGTCACTATGCTGTTACCTAAATTGCCAAGGTGTCCGTGGTAATAATTTCTTTTGGAAGACTTAACACCAAACTTGTCCCAAGGAGTGGGAGATTGACCAAGTCGATGCCCAACTCCTCCAAGATGCTAGCTTGTCTTCTCTGCTTCCCCTGCCCCACCCCACTCCTCCCTCAGGAATATCCCCTCACCTTACTGGATTCTGCATATCACTGCAGAGGCCCACAGAAACTTATTGAGACTTTGAGAACACGTCTCACCTGATGGCGCGTGCTGATCAGTTCAAAATCTAAAGGTCAGGCAGAAGCTGGGTCCATAAAACACTACCCTCCTGGCCTTTGCAGATAAGGAGAACACAGCCCTTGCTTCTCAGAGGGCTCATTTTATCTGCAGCAGAATGGCATTGCTGGGAATCCTGTTCACAATTACTCCCGAGAGAACCCTATCATTGTTTCCCCACCTTCTTACCAGACCTATCAATAGTGCAATCAAATTAACATAGAACTCTTCACCCAAATATAATAATCTGTTTTCCACCCCTGGACTGTATATATGTCTATTTATGGACTTATGACCTGGGGCCGCTGGCAGGATGTTTTTAATAGGCATTAACTTCCAACTAATCTTAATCCCATAGTGGTGTAGTGGTTATGTGTTGGACTGCTATCTACATGGTCAGCAGTTCAAAACCACCAGCAGCTCCTTGGAAGAAAGACTGGGTTTTCTCCTCCTGTAAACAATTTCAGTCTTGGAAACCCACAGGGGGATCACTATGATTAGGCATTGTCTCGACAGCAGGGAATGAGAATCTTAATCAGGCAGGCTTTTTCCCTGGGCCCCGCCTCAAAGGCAGCGTTTCTCCTTACCGCTGTGCTTATCATTCGTTACCCCTTCTACGAGTAACAGTCGCTAAGATAACCATTAAACAGAGACTGGTCTACTTCATCTCATCTTCTAAAGCCAGAGCTTAGTCTCCTCCTATTCCTGTTCATCAGCAGATAATCCCCTCCAAAATGGGTGGCGGCCACAGGCATATGAAATCTGGTGTATATCACATAAGGATTATGGCTGGAAGGGTCATATAAATGGAGTGTAAAGCCGTGTAATTTAACAAATTCAAAAGGTATACATGGGATATCAGGAATACTCATTTTCAGTTTTACTGTCGTGAAATTTATTTTTGATCATTACAAAGCAAGCACATTTTTCCTGATACACTTATTTATTTTATTCCTAATAGAGGTATTCTCATTTCATCCTATAAATGTTCAAAAGAATCTGTGTCATGATTAATATGACTTGTCAAGCAATTTGAAGTAATCAGTATCAACTAAATTTGAGATTTTGATTTTTCAAAATGTGCAAACCAGCTTTTTACTAGTTTGCTGCAAAATTCAACCTGTGAGAATGAAATGGAGGAGCTTGCTTTCTCAAATGGGAGCATCGAGTAGAGTATGTTTTCTCTTGAGTTCACAATATTTAATATTGCCTCAAAGGCCTCACTTGACTTGGGAAAGCAAGGAAGAAAACAGATTTCAGAGGGAGGATCGTTAATGCTTCTGATCAAGGTTGAGTGTGTAGAAAAACGGTTCTCAACCTGTGGGTCTCGACCCCTTTGGGTGCCAAGTGACCCTTTCACAGGGGTCGCCCAAGACCATCAGAAAACACGTAAATATTTCACAATATATAATTCCCTTTTGTTTTGGGATTAATCACGATGCTTTAAGTATGCTTCGTTACGTTCAATTTGTAACAATGAAAATACATTCTGCACATCAGTTAGTTACATTACGATTCCTAACAGTAGCAAAATCACAGTGATGAAGTAGCAGCATGATGCTATGGTTGGGGGTTGGGGGGGTCACCACCACATGAGGACCTGTATGTAAGGGTCACGGCCTGAGGAAGGGGGAGGACCACTGGTGCAGGTGTGCACATGCTTGGAACGAGGAGGGAGGCCTGCATCCAGAGAAGAGAGGAAAGCTACACGGGCCTCCCCGCAAAGACGGAGGACCGGTAACCGTGGGCACAGCGTGAGCATAGACAGGAGTTCAGGAGAGGGACAGGCAAAATGATGACATATACTTAAAATACTGTTCCCGAACGTTGGTGAGACCGAGTCAAACAGCCATCTGCAGAGTTTTAAAACTTCTCAAACTCAGGATAGGTGACCGCAATTCTTTTATAAGATGTTATGACCGAACAGTTTCTTTCCTCTAACGTATCACATCCATGATGATACCAGTGTGTGGGTGAGGCCAGTTTGGGCCCTAGTGTGTTTATTTATGTTGATTTTCTTGACTTTAATTTGAACCCATCAGTCTTCAGCACTTCCTCTTTAGTCAGTTGGAGTGAGTTTCCCGTAAGATCGCCCAGAAATCCAGAAGTCTCACGGCTTGTGACTCTTCCTGAGCCCTACCATTTGTTTGGCTGAGCAGCAGCCCCCAAATAAACGATGTTCCGCATGGAGAGGGCTCGGTGCCTTCCTGATGCTGTTTTGATTGATTCCTTTCCTCAGCCAAATAGGCAGGCCAATGTTCTCCTAGAGGGGGAGAGAAGCACCAGGATTCAAGCCCTGAACTCCTGAAATCTGCAAGCACTTCTCTCCAAGTCAGTTTCTCTTAAATATTACTGATGGGAAAAAATATTCACAATTATAGTGACTTTTTAAACCAGAGTTCTAATCTTAGTGGTTTTTCCCCCGTTGGCCATTCGAGTAACCCTGCGGCCTACATCTTCTCGGGTAGGGTCAGTTTAAAATACTGTCTCTCATTCAGGCTGAATGGGAGCCAATGGCCTGGAAGTCTCGTGATACAAGAGTTACAATATGTTGCACGGATGATCTTTCTGAGCCAGAAGCAACATGCAGAAAATGCAAGTCAGGCTTTGGATATTCATGTTTGAATGAGAACGTATTGTCATGTCAGTAGTCACTGTAAATCATTTATATTTTCATTATCTCTCCTCGAGCAAGTACAATTACTAGTGTGGTTAAAAATCCTGCAAATTTTTGTCTACAAATGTCTTTTTGAAGATGAACGTTGAACAACGTAGGGAAAAGGCATAATGCGTGTTTTTCCAACTGAGGTTTGCATTAAAATGTTCTCACAAAGAAAAGAATAAACAAGGAAAGTGGGATGATTATAGCAGATGGGGGGAAATGTCATAAACCTTTTTCACAGCTGAATTTACTGTGAATTTATAGGGGCTCACTGTGCCAACCCCTCCCATTCTGAGTGTGTTTGAAGAAGTTGTTCCTGAAGCCAAATGACAGCACTGTTACCACAATGCCAGTATGATATAGCATCTGAACACATCCTAGAGATGATTATCAGTGTAGAAATTGACTTGGGTATATTCTAGAATTCCCAGGTGCTCCCTCAGACACGGCTGTGTGTAATGCATTCGCCCCCATCACATCACCATGACTTGACTCTTTTGCAGAATGGCCTGACGCCACTCCATTTGGCTGCTCAAGAAGACAGAGTGAATGTGGCCGAAGTCCTCGTCAACCAAGGAGCACAGGTGGATGCGCAGACAAAGGTAACCCCTCTTCCCTCATACAAAAAGAACCGGTCTTTATAGTCATTTGGTAGCTGCTGTATAGAAGCAACTATAGTTGTATAGGTGAGCAAGGGACCTTCATCAAGTCCTTTATTCATAATATCTTCAACCTTTGCTTGTACCAAGGACATCAAAGCCCCTGATTGTAGTCCCACAGGTGCTGTTGTCTTTGGAGCCTGGTACCTTATCCTAACTACATATCAATATGGTTCCAGAATAGTGTTGATTCCTTGTTATAGTAGATTTGCATTTCATAGGCAGAGGAAGAGCGCATGTCACTTTACTTGTTTTTATGTCTGACTTTAAAAAGTTGTCAGTAATCTGTGACATCAACTTTCTTCGGGCATAAATTAAAAGAAAGGGTAAACTGAAAGACCTTCAATTATTACTTTCCTGCAAAATTATCTCTCAAATCTATCTATCTCACTTTTTTCCATGCCATCATAGCTCTCTGGGAAAAATTCAAATCGATTTTTTAAATTACTGATGAAACTCAGATCATATCTAAGGATTTCAAACTCCGATAATCAAAACACATGTTTTATATCATTATTGTAATTCATTTCATTCTCTGAATATTTTTTTGAGTGCTTAATCTGGTTCCTCTTCATATTAAACTTGCTTTACCTGTTTCAAAAACAATCTGTCCTTCCTGTTTGTCATGTTGACACAATGATTGCTTACTCAATGTTACATTTTAATAAAAAGATTTGATGTATAATAGAGGTAAGTCTGAGGTGTGCAAGCAGATATTGAAGATCCTAATAGTATAGAAACATCACCAGGTTAAAAATGTATTACAGACTTCCCCATCAGATTGAACTTTCTTTCTTTATTTTGCTTGAATACTTTCAGCAGTAAAGAATTCCCTACTTTGGAAGTTTGCAACTTCATGATAAATATATTAGGTCTACATTATTTTATTTACACACACACACATCCCTACATACACCATAAACACTTCTTCATGTCACGTCTCCTTTTATATATATAAAATTTTAGAAGCCAAGAACTAGGTCAAAATTCTCACTATTTTTCTGCCCTAATATCTCCAAGGAATACCCTAAAAGTCAGTCAGGAACTATGGCGAGGATTCTCAACTGAGTCAGACAGAGAAAAGCGTAGGAAGGGTACTTTGACTTTTCTGTGCCTGTTGTGCACATTTGACACTCGGTTTAAGACTCTCGGATCCAAACCAGGATTTCCTCCTAACCCAGGACACAGCAGAAATCATTTTGTCCTTCTTGTAATGTGTTTGGAGCCTATACCTCTCCTTCTTCCTTACAGAATCTCTCACATCAGAAAGCATCTCTGTGTCTCTTACAGATTATTTCCCCTGCCTTTTTTGTTCTCAGCTAAATTCAAAGCCACCCAAAGGATTAAGGCTGTAGTTGGCCCGTATCAGGGTAGATTAGAAGTCCAGAGCAACGGCTAGTTGAACTGACTACTTGGCTTTGTGAATAAAGAGGCTAAATATCTTGTAAACTTTTAGATTTTTACTAGTGAAAGCAGATACCCTGAAGGAACTTTCAGGTGGGATCGAGGACACCATTCTACTCATCACTTTAAATTAAAAAAAAAAAAATGTATCCTAGGCTGTTTGTCTCGTGAGCGTAGACCAGAAAGTCTTGACAGTAACATCTGAAGGGTTCCCACTCGCTTGACCTCACTGCATGTCTTCTCATCCCTTTGCATTGAAAGTTACCAAATCAGGTAACATTGTAAACGGTGCTGCTGGCCACTGGGTTAATAGCCCGTGTTGTTCCGCTCAGGTGAAACAACTTGTCTTGATTTTTAAAGGACGATGACCTGAAACATGTCGTTTAGACCACCCGAAGACACATGGAGACATTGATTCTCAGGGATACTGATTAGAGAATGGATCAAGTATATTTCTTGAAATATAGATAGTTTTACTATGAATAATTTTGAGAGATTATTTGATATTCTTTCATCTAGCAGTCTTTATAGAAAAGCAAAAATCTAATCCACTTCCATCGAGTTGATTCTGATACACAGCCACCATATTTAGGGTTTCTGAGACTAAATCTGGACGGGGACAAACAAGCTCATCTTTCTCCCTTGAAGTAGCTGGTAGGTTTCAACCACAAGCCTCGTGATTGGCAGTTCAACACTTACATAACAGGGCTCCTTAACATGCATTACAGAGCTCCTCTTATTTGCCAAAATCTTACCAGGGTCTTTGTGCTCTAGAGACAATGAGATACGCATTGCACACTGGCAGGATTTGTAAACTAAAGGCACACGATACAAGCAACCGCAAAATGGGCTAGGAAGAGAGATGACAACTGGCTTATTTGTCTCTTCACCAAAATGTCCGTAAAAAATTTTTGTTGTCTTTTGATAATTCAAAGTTTTCCCTCTCAGTTTGTTTCTATGCTCATTTTGGAAATGAAGAATAAAGCAAAGATTCATGGAAAGGAAAATTTTCAACTTTTTCTAGGAGTGCAGAAAATTTCAACTTTACTTCCTTCAAAAAATGAAAATAGAGTTTAGTTTCTACAGGAAAACATTCTGTTTTGTTTTTTAAAGAGATATACTTTCTAATCTCAACGAGTTATACTAAGCATACTATTTTGGTACTAAAATACAAAAGTATTTTACTGTTCATAAAATCATCTTATAATTTCCGTGAAACTTGAACTTTCACTTGGGTATTATAACATTATATTTAATTTAACAAATGGCAATAGAAAGATTTGACTTAGAATTATAGCCTTAGCACATAGAAATTGTAACACCCACACATACACACATGTAAGGGTAAATTAAAAGGTATTGCTACTCGGGTTCTAGTTTATTCAGCCATTCACAGGTTTATTCCAAACAAAACATGTTTTAAAATGCCTCTATGATCAGTAGATGGCTGGAGACTAGTTTTCTCAACAATTAAAAGGAAAGATGCAGTCACAACAGTGGTTTCCTAGGGAATCTGCTGGACCAGTTAAATTCAAGGTCAAGTCAGAAGGTTATATTATGACTGCCTTTGTTTGGTTGCCTTTTTCTATCTCAAAGGGGGTTGTAATCGTGATAAATTTTCTGGAAGGACACAGAATGATCACAGGGGCTTTGGGGAAGGATTTCTTAAGAAGATTGTGAGCAAATGGCCAGGAAGTTACACCAAGGAATTCCTTTCCTTCGTGACTCATTCTTCAAGGGTAGCAGAGGCTGTCTATAAGGATTATTTTGGAAAAACTTTCCCCATCCACCCATCACAGATGATCTTTCAAAATTTTTGGTTCCCACACTCAAAGAACAATTTGCAGCCCTGGAGGATGGCAAACAGGCCATGTTGGCATGGTGTAAATTAAAGAGTGCAAAATTCTTCAGAGAAGAGATAAAGAGACAGAAGTCCCACCTCCTGGAGTGTATAGGCCTAGACAGGGGATATGCCACGAGACAACAAGCTTCACATTTTAACGTTTTTCTTGACTTAGGATCCCTGTGACTATGTGACAGTGTTTTTGACTGACCCTTGTCCTTATTGTGAGAGCATCAGTGGGAGTCTGCACACAGGCATGCCTTGGTGGGTTGGGGCCGCGGAGCAGAATTTGAGCAGCGCCAACTTTCTAGGGAGCTGCATCCCCAGTGAGGTGTTTTTACCTCCCACAACCAGTTATGGCCTGGGTCATCAAACTCAAGCATAGCCATTTGTGAGGCGACAATAAAGACACACCTTAGTGCCATCACACACGAGTTGCAGACTCCCGAAAATGTGGGGGGTTGGGGTGGGGCAAAGCAACTCACTCTCAAGCTACTCAGAGAAACACTGCAATAGTCAGTGCACTATCTTTCAGGGACCTGGTGCTGCCACTGTCGTTATAAACGAGATTAAACATTGACCCAGAAAGCAAGTGGTGTTGTCTGTCACACATGCCCTGTAGAAAAGGATCTGGATTGTCCTTTCCATCTTAATGGGAAAAACATATACTCAAATGTAAGCCGACCGGAATATCACTGCAAGAAAAATGGGCTGAGAACCCTCAGCTTGTACACGAGTGTGTATGACCCATAGGCCTGTATTGTTTTCTTAGACAATTTACAGCCCCCAGGAGTCAGCGGATACTAATTTGAGAAACAAGCCATTGCTTCATCTATATCAGTGTTTCCCAAAGCGGGTGATACCACCCTCTGGGGGGCAGTGGAATGATCCAAGGGGTGTGGGGTGCTAAAGCAAATACCTACAATTTATCCTGGATTATGGACTCTCATACAAGTGTTTTTAATTGTGAGGCAAGTCCTATGTGATTTTTTTCCCGCTAAAAAGTGGTAAGTAGACTAAATAAGTTTGGGAGCCTACGATTTAAATCAATGATTTTCAAATAGGACTGTAACTAGGCAGATCCCAAACCAACGTGTACCTTCCAATTGATTCTAACCCATGGCTACCATGGAGGACAGAGTAGAACTGCCCGGTAGGCTTCCCAAGGCTGTAATCTTTCTGGAAGCAGATCATCCCTCTTTCGTCCACGGAGCAGTTGATGGGTCTGCATGAGGCCTTCCAGGGGGCGGCCAAGTGCTTAACCACGGCACCACCGGGGCTCTTCTCTAAGAGGCAGAGCCATTGATGAAAGAGTTAAGTCAAGCCCAAGCTTCTCAGACAGACCAAGTTATGCTGGTGGCTGTCTCTTTGGTATTTTGGTTGTCTCTTCCTCCTCATGTGTTCCGATGATCGTGTGCTCTCTTTCTTCTTACCTGTCAGTCGCTCTTTTGGCCTGGATTGCAGGCTTTTAGAGGGTAGAAGTTCAATAACCCGTAGCCTTCAGTCTGACCAGAGAACATGCTTCTGACCCCCTACAAGAAGCCACTTAACTAAAAACAAAAACAAAAAGAATCCGCTTAGTCTGTTCAAGCTGCCAGTTGTGCCATCTTCCCTTCTCAAAAAGGTACGAGAATAAAATGAACTCGTGTAAGACAGAGCACTTTGGGCAGTTAACCAATTCTTTATCTGTGAAATGGTACTACTACTGATTTCTGAGATTAACTCCAAGCATATCCGAGGGTTTTTTGTGTTGTTTAGTTTCTGGGTTATGTTGTGTAGCTCAAGGAAAAGCATAAATGGCAATACAAGTGTGCACGCATGATGGGTCTTCTAAATATATCCACGTCCACGTGTCCTTGCAGATGGGATATACACCATTACACGTGGGCTGCCACTATGGAAACATCAAGATCGTTAATTTCCTGCTCCAGCACTCTGCGAAGGTTAATGCCAAAACCAAGGTAAATAAATGCCTGTCCCCATTGTTTTTAACAAAATTGCTGATCTGGAGTCAAAGGAAGTCAGAGTCACGTCTGCCATCTTCTTTTGCAGAACGGGTACACGCCGCTGCATCAGGCTGCTCAGCAGGGACATACACATATAATCAACGTGTTACTTCAGAACGGTGCCTCCCCCAACGAACTCACTGTGGTAAGAGCAAGGGCCAGGTCAAACGGGGAGGGAGGAGCGGATCCCCAGCTTTGTGCTCATTTTCCACTGCGCCCTTCTCTTGCTTTTTTGTACTTGCGCTCCCTGTCATGGTCATGGCCAACGCCTGTCGTAGAGTGAAGCAAAAAGAACACTGGCCGTACTGTTGTGAGCTGCCAGAGGGAGGGCCGTGACAGCGTGCCCCGCCTTAAGAAAGCACTGCTTGCCTTGGCAGCTAGTAGGAAGTACACAGCGAAGCCAACCCATGTGTGTGTTCCATTGATTGCCCACTCGGGACATTTATAAAGGCTCCCGGAGTCCATATGTAGGGGCCCAGACGTTGCTGGGTGGATAGAGAAACAGGTTAGGCGGGTTTTGTGCATGGCTTGTCTTTGTGCATGACAATGAGAAGGGCTGAGGAGACACCCCCTTCGGTGTTGTACAGAGGAAACATGTGGGACTGTCTAGGCATTCAAACAGGTGGAAGGAGATGCGCTCATTCCCTGTCCCTGTGTTCCCCCCCGCCAGAATGGAAACACTGCCCTGGCCATTGCCCGGCGGCTTGGCTACATCTCAGTGGTCGACACCCTCAAGGTGGTGACTGAGGAGACCATGATAACAACGGTAAGTGAAGGACACAGAGCCTTGTTGCCCTGGGGGTCCGTTCTTAGGGGGTCGTTTTTCCCGTGTTTCTCTGAACTGTGAGCCCTTCTCTTTCCTCATTCAGAGATTAGGCTCCGTGTTGTGAGATGGTGTTATAGTTGAAAGTCAGGATAGCAGGATTTAGCGTTTGTGATATTAAAAACATCAAAAGTACCTTTTAAAATGTTGCCTTTAAAAAAAATAAATAAATACAAATGTTGCCTTTGTCACCAAAGGTTTTCTAGTTTCATAGAAAGCTAAATGTAGTTGTGTTAATGGTTAAAGAAAAAGACAAACAACCAAATGGGAAGATGGTGAAGATAGAAAGTTTAACATTCTTCCTTGGTAATGAAAGAAAGTTGGCAACTCTTAAGTTAGTTCCTTAAAATGTTTTGACTCTAACTCTCCGATATTACAGACACCTTACCGTTTTTGTAAAACACAATTTTTGTTTCATTATTTAAAAATGCAATCAAACATCACGGAAAGGGTCAAAGCTCTTTTTTGAAGACAACATTCTCTTCTTTGGTGGCCTTCTACTGGAGGTTTTTGCAGAACAAACAATACAGTGTTTTGTTTAAGTTTTAATGAAACAGTTGTCAGAAGGCCCCATTTTATCAGTACAGCTTTACAAGCTGCCGCTTGTAGGATAAGTCACTTCTTTTATCCCCTTGGCCCCTTTGAACTGCATCATGGTCTGATTAACTTTGGAATCGAGAGCAGAGATTGTGCCATATCCGAGATATCCCTGACTTCATGACTCAACACACAGGCTCCAGACCGGCTGCATACCATGCAATTTTAGGAACGGAGCATTTGGAATGGTCAGTTGTACATTCCCTTTGCCCTCCACCTCTGTGTAGCATGAATGAAGGCGTAGGTATTAACCTCTTTGGATCATGTTGTAAACATAGGGCTTTATGTGAAAAACATGGGTTAGAAGACTTCAGCGGATTATCTGCAGGCTGCGTTGCTTGACTCTGTCCAGGCTTGAGAAGCTGAAGAGGTGTTTCTGCTTTTGACAGCAGAGGAATGTTCTAAGTTGCAGAAGAGACAAGACTAGCTTGAAAAGGCTCGGATGACACGTCTCCTGTGGGGGCGGTTCTGTGCTCTGGGGGACATGTGTCAATGCCCAGGGGCATTCTCTTTTTGATCCTCACACCTGGTGGGGTGCTGTGGACCCCTCCTGGGCAGAGGGGAAGGGTGCTGCTAAACCTTGGACAGGACACTGACCATCCTGCCTTTGCCAAGTGGAGCAGTGATGCCCCAAAGCTCTGCACTCCTGAGGTCGGAAAGCCCCTGGAGCAGTGGTTCTCCACCTTCCTCACGCCGCGACCCTTTCATACAACTCCTCATGTGGTGGTGACCCCCAACCATAACATTATTTTCATTGCTACTTCATCACGGTCATTGTGCTACTGTTATCCATCGGATGACCCCTGTGAAGGGTTGTTCAACCTCCAAAGGGGTCGCGACCCATAGGTTGAGAACCGCTGCCCTAGAGGAAGCCTCCTTAGGTGAAGCTGTGGAAAAGGAAGCCCAAACATCTTTGCTAAAGATGCTCACAGATGTTTACCCTTGGGATCCAAAAAAAGTCTATGTCACTAAAGCTTTTTAAATGTCACATGGTTAAAAAAAAAAGTTGTTGGGAATTGTGATGTGTGTGGCAGGGGACTGTGCTCATGGCCCAATTTGATGCCACTGTGTCATAACTTCCAACCCAAGAACACACCCCACCGACTTTTTTTTTTACACACCCCACTGACTTTTAATCATTCTAACGCGCGCGCACGATGGGAGACCCGGCAGGGGCGTGAAGACCGCCGCACAGCGTTTCCATGCGCAGACTGCCACGTGTTTCCCCCACAGGGCGGCTGTTAGGGCTGAAAGGCTGGCTGTCGGGGTGCAGCTGGGTGCTGTCGGGTACCTCAGCGTAACATCCCATCAAACAACGAAAATCTACCGTGATTGAGCAAGTCTGACTCAGAGCAACCCTACACAGGGTTTTCTTTTTTTAATATTTTTATTGTGTTTTAGTGAGAGCTTACATAGCAAATTAGAATCCCATGAAACAATGCGTATACCTTTTTCTAATTATATCACTATTCTTTTTTTTTTTCTTTTACTGGTTTACTTGCTATAGTATTCGCAAATCATACACCTCCATGGTTAAAATGCTTTTAAAGTGCTTTGTATACACTTAATCACAATTCCTTGCAGTGCTTGCTCCCCGCTCCCAGATTCCTTGTTTGCTTCCTAAATCCCTCACCCTCCTTATCTTGCCCCACTGCCAACATCCCCATATCTCCCCCCACCCCCAACATCCCCGATAGACCACTGCATCACTTCTTATCTCTATGCATCTGTTCCTTTTGCGCTTCACAAACCCAGCAGTAACAATAAAAAACCAAAACTAAGATAAAATGGCAAGAATAAAATAATAATATAAAATTTAAAATACAAATAAAGAGTAAGAAAGAAAAGACCACCATCAGTATTTTAAAAGCCAGGGAAGAAATGTTTGTCCTGGAACAAGCAAGAAATACTTGCGCTAGATCAAATTCAGGTTGGGTCCAGATGGAGGTCAGCTGACCAAGTATCAAATTATACCACGTTTGATACACCTTCATCAAGTTTACATCATCTCTGTCTGAGAGTAAAGCTGTTTGAGGCCCTTGCCTGTGGCTAGAAGGGATCCGCCAGAGGCTTGATCTAACTGGATACTCTGCAGATGGACTTCAGGCTCCCACTATCCCCCACAGCCATCTACAAATTGGGGGTTCACAATTTAAACCCTGATACTTTTCCCTTCGTCATATCTGGATTTTGTTATTGTCGTCTTTGGATAACACAGGCTGGTGTGTTTCTTCCACATGGACTTAAGTTGATGCTTCACTTAGATGGCTGCTTGTTTGAGTACAAGCCTTTATGACCTCAGACACTATTCCAGTTGATGGCCAGGTACCACCTGCTTTTACCACCACAATTTACTATAGCATCCTCATCTTCAGTGTCCTTTCATGAAGGCCAGTGTCGAGCAGGACCATGTTATCGGAACTGTCTGCTCTTGCATTGGGGCTGGGGTTAAGTGGGAGCCCAGAATCCATCTGCTTGTGCACAGGCCACGCAGGACTCTGGTTTACTTTGGTGTTCATATTATGACAAAACATAACCCCACATGACCAGCAACAACTACAGCAACAAACCAGCAAACTAAGTCTAGAAACAAACAAACAAAAAGCAGAACAAAACCCCAACCATCGTCAATCCTCCCACTGGGGTATAAGGCGGTTACACCGATACCATCCGTGACTCTTCCCTGACCCAGAGCTCGAGAAACCATTGACAGCCGCGGTCGATGCGAGTGCCGTTCTGCCTCGCACCACATCCCGCTCGTCGTTGCCCCGCACAGTTCGATCTCCCAATGGATTGAGCTCCGTTTGCACTGAGCAGGGGCATTGGTGCCAGGGGGCTACATAGGGTTTTTAAGAGGCTGTATATCTTTCCAGGAACAGATAGCCTCTTCTTTCTCCCTCAGAGAGGTGGGTGCATTTGAACTGCCGACTTTGCAGTTAGCAGTTCAATGTTTACCATATAGTGCCAGCAGGGCTCCTCATTCTTGCAAGCACCATCCAGAAGAATGCACTGCCAAGGTTAACGTTCTCAAATTAAGCATTTCCTTGTACTTTCTGGTCAGCAAGTTTGCCCTGCCAAGCTTTATTTCAGGGAAACCTGGCTAATTCATCATGGGACTATAGCCCAGAACAAGCAAACATGTGGCTGTTGTTTATTTACATAATTTGGAGCCAGATTGTCTGTGAACAGGAGTCCAGGTTACATGTTGGGCCACTAACTGCAAGGTCAGCAGTTTGAAACCACCAGTGGCTCCTTGGGGAAAAGATGAGGCTTTCTTGATGGCTGTAAACAGTTATAACTTCTGAAACCCGCCGGGGCAGTTCTACCCTGAGCTATAGGGTCACTAAGAATCAGCACGGACTCAAGGACAGTGAGTGTGGTTTTGGTATCGTCTGTGAAGTGGAAGTTGATAAAGTAAATGTCCCTAGTTTCAAGAGCAGACATCTAACTTCGTAACAAGTCTGGAGAAAGATAAATTTCTACATGTTGATGTAGAAATCATGTAAGGCCTAAGCTATCCATGCAAGCTAACATCACTTTCCTCACCAAAGAGAAGTTTCAGCCATTACAGAAGGCCTGCATTAATTAAATGACCAAATATAGCAGGCTAATTTTTTAAAATCATTTTATTGGAAGCTCTCACAACTCTTGTTACAATCCATACATCAATTTATCCAACATATTAGTACATATATTCCATCATTCTTTTCTAGACATTTACTTTCCAGTGAGCCCCTGGGATCAGCTCCTCTTTTTTCCCTCCCTCCTCTCCCCACCTCCCAGCCCTTGTGACCCCTTGATAGATTGTAGATTGTTAATTATTTTCAAATCTCACTACCTTCCCCAGTCTCCCTTCTTTTCTGGTTTATGTTGTTCTTGCCCCTGGATGGGGGTGTGTGGTTATGTGCCATTTACTGTGATCGGTGCCCCCCTCCCTCCCCACCTCTCGCCCCCTTCCCCTACCCTTTTGGTATCTCTAGTCCCATCCCTGTTCCTGGGTTCATGTGTTGTGAGTTTTATCTCTTGCCTGTGCCTATGTACATGCTCCCGTCTACTCTAGGTTGGGAAGAGGCACCAAGGTTGTGGTAGTGGGGGGTGGGGGAGCCTGGGGGGTGGGGGGGTGGGGTAAGGAGGCCTCAAGGGATCAGAGGTATATTGCATGACCCATTAGTGCTCTACTGCACCCTGACTGACTCATCCCCTCCTCTGTGGATGGATGGGCTTTGGGTCTCCACTCCAACCCCCCTCCATTCTCACCAATGCATTTTTTTTGTTTGTTTGTTTGCTGTTTTTGTGAGTCTTCTGATGCCTGTTGCCTGGTTTCAATGAAGCTTCACGATCGCACCAGCTGGTGTGCTTCTTCCATGTGGGCTTGTTGCATCACTGTTGGATGGCCGCTTGTTTCACTTCAAGCCTTTAAGACCCCAGACACTGTATCTTTTAATAGCCGGGCACCATCCTCTGTCTTCCCCACATCTGCTTATGCACCCATTTTGTCTTCAGTGATCACCGAGGCCCAAGGCCCATCTGCAGCCTCAGTTTATTGCCTTATAAATATATGTACATAGGCCAATACCATTATTGTTATGGGTTAATGTATTCACATAAGTGCATACGTCTATCAATCTCCTTTGCCTTTGCTTCCTAGAGCTTGCCTCTGTTTCCTTTTGCCTCCTCCTGCCCCGCCATCACTTTCCCCTTTCTTCCACCTCTTAGTGCTTTCTCTCCACTAGCTTGGTGTTGCTGTATACTCACAGGATCTTTACCCTCCTTGATCTTAGTTCCCCGTCCATGACGCCTTCCCTTCACCACACCCTTCTCCCCACCTCCTTCTTCCTCCTCTACCTTCTGGAGCCATTGGCCCAATTGGCAAGCTAATTTTCAAGTTAATAATTTGGATGACCCACAAATGACCTTATAAATAACCAAATGGCCTGGGTAGGGGGCAGGAAAGGTTTCCCACCCTTGCCTTAGGGTTTCAGAGGTTGTAAATCTTAAAAAAAAAAATTTATTTTAATAAATCATTTTATTGGGGGCTCATACAACTCTTACCTCAATCCATATATCCATCCATTGTGTCAAGCACATTTGTACATTTGTCGCCATCATCATTCTCAAAACATTTGCTTTCTACTTGAGCCCTTGATATCAGCTCCTCATTTTTCCCCCTCCTCCCCCACCTTCCCTCCCTCACAAACCCTTGATAATTTATGAATTATTATTTTTGCATGTCTTACACTGACCGATGTCTCCCTGGACCCACTTTTCTGCTGCCCATCCCCCTAGGAGAGGGCTATAGCTAGATCATTGTGATCAGTTCTGTCTTTCTCCCCTAGCTTCCCCTTACCCTCTTGGTATGGTTACTCTTGGGTTTAATCTGTCCTGGATTCTCTGTGTTTCTAGCTCTGATCTGTACCCATGTACATGCTCAGGTCTAGCAAGATTTGTAAGGTAGAATTGGGTCATGATAGTGGGGTGGAGGAAGCATTTAGGAACTAGAGGAAAGTTGTATGTTTCATCATTACACTGTACCCTGAGTGGCTCATCTTCTCCCCGCGACCCTTCTGTAAGGGGATGTCCAGTTGCCTACAGATGGGCTTTGGGTCTCCACTTTGCACTCCCCCTCATTCATAATGATAGGATTTTTGTTCTTTGATGCATGATAACTGATCCCTTCGATACCTCATGGTTACACAGGCTGGTGTGCTTCTTCCATGTGGGCTTTGTTGCTTCTGAGCTAGATGGCTGCTTATTTATCATCAAGCCTTTAAGACCCCAGATGCTATATCTTTTGATAGCCAAGCACCATCCACTTTCTTCACTACATTTGCTTATGCACCTGCTTTGTCTTCAGCGATCATGTCGGGAAGGTGAGCTTCATGGAATGCCAGGTTAATAGAACAAAGTGTTCTTGCATTGAGGGAGTACTTGAGTAGAGGCCCAATGTCCATCTGCTACCTTAATACTAAACCTATAAATATATGTACACAGATCTATTTCCCCATCGACATGTATAAATATATTTACATATGAACATGCCTGTATTTAGACCTCTCTAAATGTCCTTTGCCTCCTAGTTCTTTCCTCTATTTCTTTTTACTTTCCTCTTGTCCCACTATCATGTTCAGCCTTCATTTGGGTTTCAATAATTCCTCTTGGTTACATTGCCCTTGATCAAACCCTACCAGACCTCCCATACCCTCCTCGCCATTGATTTTAGATCACTTATTGTTCCCTTGTCCCTGAGTTTGTTAACACCACTTCCTTTCCCCCCCTCCCCCTCTCCCATGCCCCCCCCAGAACCATAGATCCTGTTGTTTTCTCCTCTAGATTATTTATCTCGCCTATCTTTATCTAGATAGACCTGCAGAGATAATAATATGCACACAAAATAGAGCAAAACAAAGCAACAAAACAACAACAGCAAAAAAGGACACAATGACACAAAAAAGGAAAAGCCTATAAATAGGTCAGGGTCTGTTTATTGACCTTTAGGAGTGCTTGCTAGTCGAGTCTGATGGGGTGCCATGCCCTGGCCCCAAAGTCTATTTTTGGTACTCCTTCGGGATTTCGTTGCTCTGCTCCCCTTGCTGTTCTGTTGCATGGCCTTAGTGTTTTGCCTTGGTGTGGTGGCATCAGATCGGGCACAATTCCCGCACTGTGTCTCCAATATTGTCCCCCATAGCACTATAGGTCAGTGAGGGACGTCTTGTCTCATAGTGGGGCCGGTTCTATGGTCCTCTCTGTGCATTGGCTGCTCTCAGCAGGAATATTGTCCTCAGGGCTTGGTGCGCCAGAATGTGCTCCAATCTCTCCCACCCCTTCGTTTTCTCGCGTGTGCTCTGATCAGGCGTGACCCTCACCCTGAGCTGTAACATCAGTGCTATCCTCTGAAGTGCATTCTTCTGGGGGAGGTTGTAAATCTTTATAGGAGCAGATTGCCTGCTCTTCCTCCTGGGGAGCCTCTGGTGGGTTCCAACAGCCCAACTGAAAATCCACTTTGCCACCAGGACTCCTGCATATTAATTTTAGACCTGCCTATTTTATTTTCTTGAAATCTATTATTATCAAGAAAACAGTTACATAACTAAATTTCATTAAGCATAATGCTATAAATATTCCATATTGGTGGCGCAGTGATTGAGTACGTGGCTGCTGACTATAAGGTTAACGGTTCGCACCTATCAGTCTGCTCCAGGGGATGAAGTTGGAGCAATCTGTCATTCCCCAGAAGATTTACAGCCTTGGAAGCTCTATGGGACTGTTCTACTCTGTCCTGTTGGCTTGCTGTGAGTCTAAATCAACAGTGCTTGGAATTTTAGTTTGTTTGTTTGTATGATGGGGAAAGGGAGGGAGGAGGGTGAGATATTAAATAATGTCCAAGAGGTCACACTGCCATAAAAGATTCAGAAAGGCTATATTACATTTACAAACTTCTATTTCACTAAAGAGGCTTGCACCATTAAAAACATTTCAAGTAGTTAAGAGTAGAAACATATTTGACTAGATATAAATGACTTTCTCCCCTGCAAAGAACTTTCAAAATGTTTCTTTGATATCAAAAGAAGCCTTAAAAGAAAGTAACCTTAGAGACAGAGGAAATATTCGTATCAGGAAATCTCCAGAAGCAGAGAAGAAAGCCGTACTGTCTGTGGGAGTCACACCATTTCACTGCCAACACCATCAGCTGGCCAGTTGGTGACTAGTTTAGAGCATGAGAAAGAAGATACGGTTCATGTTGCCAATGGAAATGTTGCCAGTTTACTTAATAAAGCACACAAGACATCCGGGAAATGAAGTGCTCATGTTGATTTTTCAGAAGAGCCTTTCAAAGACCCTAAAACTTAGTGCAGCATTGTCGATTTTGAGACATGATTTCAAGCTAAGACACCACCTTGTCAGCCCTGTTTGGATAGTTGCACCCAACCTAGCTTCGAGGAGGACTGACGCCACTCAGGGTGTAGGTGGACCTGAAGCTAGTAAACCCGGCACAGCCTCCCCCAGGGGCATCATCTTGGCCATTGCTAGGGCCCCAGCAACCATTGCCACCACAAGACCAGGGTCCAAGACTGCATCTTCCATATGAGTAAAGTATAATGATATAGCTGAGAAAGATATTTTAGCAAATGAACCTGAATTGGCTAGAAGCTGATAACCGAAAGATAGGAATTAAGCTTTTAAATACCATTGTTTAAAATCGTCAGTAACCCCAGTAACAATGAGCGCACCCCAGGACCAGATACTGGCTTCTAACGCTGTTGGCTAATAAAGGATCCAGGACCTGTCTAAATCTAGGACCAAGGCATGAAGTAGACAAAATGAGCCTGCAGCACCTCATTCTGTCAAAAAGTAATGAAGTACATCCCCTGCCAAAAAACAAAGACACATCCAATAGGGGTGCTTGTCAAAAAAGATACAGAAGCCAACTGAAACAGCTCACCATAGCCAAAGCTAGAAAAGCATTGAGCAAAATTACCTATATTCTTGTGTGATATAAAATATAAATATCCATGAATCCATATTGATATAAATAAATGATTAGGTACACAGGAAGAAAAAGAAAAATCTCTTAGGCAATTGAACTCCAAGTAGTTTATGATGCTGTGCCTCAGGGAGGTGGAACATCAGTTCCCAGTCTGTACATAATGACTTTCTTCACAGGAAACAGTACGAAAAAGGAAGAAAACATAAATCATGTTGATGGTAGGAACTCTTGTTATTAAGTGATGAAGATGGCACTATGCCTGGCTAGTCTTTTCCCCCCAAACAGGTAGCCCCTCCCTGCCTCACCATCAGACAAATCTCAGGTCACAAAATGGCTGACCAGAACTCCTCAAAACCATTATTAATGTTGTTAAAAATAAATTATTTTAAATCTGAGAAACTGTCATAACCAATGAGCCCCAGATGTGATGCCGAACAATAATGCATTTTACTGGATGGGATCCTGGAACAGGAAAATGATATGCTATAAATAGGAATAATCATTCGTATTTAACTAATTGTAGAAATCAGTGATGATTTAGAAAGGTAACACCATTCATTATGGCACTGTAACACACAGACATGTAAGATGTGAGCAGGAGGGAAATAGGAGTGGGATATATAAGGACTTGCTATACGAGTTGGGCTGCTGTGCACCAGGACCAGCAGTTGGAAACCACGAGCTGCTCCTCCCATAAAGGGCTACAGTCTCGGAAACCCACAAGGGCAGTTCTCAAGGGCAGTGAATTTGAGTTATTGTCTTTGCAATTTTTCTATAAACCTAAAACTATTTCAAAATAAAATAACTGTATTTTTTATTTTTGTTTTTTTTTAATCATTTTATTGGGGCCTCGTACAACTCTTATCACAATCCATAATACATCCATGGTGTCAAGTACATTTGTCCAATTGTTGCCATCATCATTCTCAAAACATTTCCTTTCTACTTGAGCCCTTGATATCAGCTCCTCCTTTTTCCCCTTCCCTCCCCCCTCCCCCCATGAACCCTTGATAATTTAGAAATTATTTTGTCATATCTCACGCCGTCCAACGTCTCCCTTCACCCACTTTTCTGTTGTCTGTCCCCTAGGGAGGAGGTTGTATGTAGATCCTTGTCATCGGTTCCCCCTTTCTACCCGCCCTCCCTCCACCCTCCCGGTATCGCCACTCTCACTACTGGTCCCGGATTCCCTGTGTTTCCATCTCCTATCTGTACCAGTGTACATCCCCTGGTCTAGCTGGATTTGTAAGGCAGAATTTGGATCCTGGTAGTGGGGGGAGGAAGCATTTTTTTACCTGCTCAATGGCAATAGAACATGCCAGAAGAATGACCAGGTAATGCTTTATTTCAACACCATAAATGGAAGGAAGGCTGTAAATCACATTTACCCAGTGTTATTGTTATTACACAGTGAATCTGTGCCTTCTCCTAGTTTTAAAAACCCAGGTTCTGTTTTTTTGTCTCTCGTTTAAATGTGTATCTTCCTTTGTGCCTTCAGTGTTTTATAGGCTCAGAATTAAATATAAGACTCATCTTTACAGTAAAACACATTGTCATTAAGATTACTAACATGCCTTTAGGATAGACATAATGTATATAGGTATACATTTATCAAAGAACAAGTAGATCATTTATCATTTGTTCTATCGTATATCACTCTTTATCTTGGAGGTTAAAATGATCTTATAACGGCATTGCCTTTCAAATACTTTTCTCATATGCATATGAGTAAAAATTATGTGATATAAAATTTTGTCGTAGTTGATTTATTCTAGGACTTAAATGTACAGAAAGAGAAGACCATTTGCTTCTTTGGCATCAATAATACAAACATGCTGCTCGCCATTAATGCGGTCTATTTTGAGGCAGGACCTCAGTGCCGTGGGTGGCAGGTTCATCTTAAGAAGTGCAGCAGTGGGGCGGGAGGGGCAATACCTCTTCTCTCTTCCTTTGGAAAGCTTTAATAGGGACCCGTGTCTTTTCAGCTGGTATGCTTTGACACTAGAACTCCTTCCCCTGGGTGTTGCCGACCTATTGCCAATACAGGCCATATTGTAGTGTTGCTTTATACGTGTGAAGCTCCAAGATTTCCAACATATAAGTTCCACATAAAACCAATTGATTTGAGAAAGGAATGAACAGTCTTATTAAAAAGTGACATTTGCTTGTGCTAAATGTACTGCTTTTTTTTTTTTTAACTAGACCGTCACAGAGAAGCACAAAATGAATGTTCCAGAAACTATGAATGAAGTTCTTGATATGTCTGATGATGAAGGTATGGAAATAACCTAAGTTCATGGTAATTACTTGTGAACACTCACATGTTGTTTCCCGAAGAAAGCGTATTACAAAATGTTTTTAGAAGCATTCAAATCTTTATTATTGTATCAGGCGTATGCATTTTATGCACTTACATTGTTCACTTAAATCATGCAGTTCGCAAAGCCAACGCCCCTGAAATGCTCAGTGATGGCGAATATATCTCAGATGTTGAAGAAGGTATTTGTGAACTTTCATTGTAATGAAACTTAATTACCAACCTTATCTTTCATTTCCGATCTTTGAAATGTAACACTTCTTGGCATCACTAACTTTCTCATGTTCCTTTGAGTTAATTAACTTGTGCATATATGGTATTACTGGTTGTCTTCTTTTTTCTTTTGAAATCACCTCTCCTGGAATCCATTTTCCTATGTGAAAATGTGCAAATGCCTAAACTCCACCTGAACAAATCTGTTTGTACAAAATTCAAATTTTCAACAATGAATTCATGACGTTGACCAAAACTAGAAATGATTAGTTATACTTTGTGTTTAAAAGAAAAAAAATTTTTTTTTGCTTTTCTGTTTTACTAAATGTTAAAACATTTGTCAAGGTCATGATGCATATAGATCTATTACTGAATTACATAAATATTACTCAAATGGCAAAATTTGGGATTTTGCTGAGATCTATGTCATAGTAGAGTTCCTGCTTATTTCTTTGTTTCTTTCATAGTTGGACTGTCTCCATTCTATCTGATTGCTACCTCCACTTGCCATCTTGCATGTGGTATTTTCTCTTGGGACAGTCTAGTATTCCTGGTGTTTTTATGCCTTTAGATAATTTCCCCTAATTTCATTATTGGTTCCTTCTTTGATTGGCCTTCATTTCATTGGAAGCCTAAATTGCTAGAAATCCTATCTGATCTAGAATCAGGTTAATCTGGTCAGTACCCCGTGGCTGCCCATTCTGAAGTTCATTGTGCCCAAGAACTGCACACCAGGAAGAGCGTGGTTGCCATGTAGGGTCCTGGGAGGACTTTCTCCGTGTCTGTAGATGTGGTTTTGAAAACTGTTCCAGATGTTGACTCATCCTTCTTTCCTTTTCTAGAAAACAGCTACTATGAACTTTATTCTCTAACCAATTGGGCATCTTGAACAAGTTTCTCATTTTAACACTAGTATGCCTTATTGTCATGTTATATTTCAGTCCCTCTCAAGGAACATTCTGAGTGATTGCTTGTGTGTAGAAGATATATTTACAATGCTGCTCTAATGTTTGTTGATGTTTGCTCATACAAAGACAAACAAACAAACAAAACCCTGAAGTCAAAAAGTATGTTTTCCAACTGAAATGTTTTTGAAGTATAATATGACAATCATACACCTAAAAAGTATTGATACTTTAACAAAATATCCCCAAAGAGCCACACTGGTGAGGGGCTGAGTTTGAATGGACATAGGACAGCAGCCTTATACATGGGAATAGTTAATGAAGTAATTTCAGAAAATGTGGACATTTGAATTACTTGAATTGACTGTAATTAATCCATTTCTTTGATTAAAAATTATAATCTTTCCCTTTAGACTTAACTCAGCTTAGAATTTAAAAAGAAAAAAAACAGATTTTAAATCTTGACTTGTTTTCTTTTCTTTTTAAACATTTTGGTTCCAGCTTCATAGTATAACCATGGGATGTTGTAGTCAAACGGCTTTGGATGTCCTACTACAGAATGATTTAATATTGAAAGGGGTCCCTTCACTCCATTTAAACAGCTATCAGTATTCAAACTCCTCTATAGAACCCTCTTGCCCTATGATTCAATCGATGGAGATAACCTTAGGCTGCCGATTTCATTTTGGAAAACTCTGACTTAGAAAATTATTCATTTTATAGAGCCTCCTGTAGCTTTAACACATTGTTTTGGGCTCTGATACATTCTGCACCATTGAGAACACACTCTGCATCTTCATTGTGAACAGAAGCATTAGCATGGTTGGGTATGAGAAAAGGAGGAAGCCAACTCCTTGCCCACAAAGTGTACGTGGTCTTTAACCGGGGAAGAGTGGCTGTGTTATTGTATCACACACAGAGTTCTGGTATACTTGGATACTGACAAGCCAGGAATAATAGGGTTCAGATTTCAGGTTGAGGCTGGACAAATAATCCTGAAGGCCCAAAAGTGGAAAAAGGTAATAAGTTGGCAGGACCCTGCAACCTTGACTTTAGATAACCTAATTTTTTTTCCTCTTTTTTAACATTTTATTAGGGGCTCATACAACTGTTTTCCCAATCCATACACACATCAATTGTGTAAAGCGCATTTGTACATCGTTTCTCAAAACATTTTCTCTCCATTTAAACCCCCGACATTAGGTCCTCATTTTTCCCCTCCCTCCCCGCTCCCTCATGAGCCCTTGATAGTTTATAAATGGGTATTTTGTCATATCTTGCCCTGTCCGACATCTCCCTTCATCCACTTTTCGGTTAGATAACCTAATTTATCTGTAAGTAAAAACCAACAGTTTCGTGCCTGATTGCACAGGGCCAGTTGACTGTTGGTAATTAATTTATCACTTACACTTCTTCACAGGTGGCATAGATTTTAGATAATGAAAATAGTTCTATTTGCTTCTCTATACCTGGATTTTGTCTTTAGACTCATGCTCATTTGATCAAGTCAAATGCATTATAATATCTGATCTTAGATAGCTCAGAGGGATTTTATGAATTGGGGTTAAAAACTATCTATGACTATATACAAAATTATGGAAATATTATAGTGGCTGCCATAATACTGTATCTTTCCTTTAAAAAAAAAAAGTCTTCACAGGAAAGACACTGAACTATTTTTCTGTTCTGGGATGGGTTTGTTTACTCACCCAAACCAAGATCACAGGGGACGTTTCTCATTACTACGCCTGGAAAAGCCCCAGCACTGACTCATGCGAGCTTACTTTAGAAACCATATCTAGCCTAGATTAAGGAGCAGTAAACTATTGTACAGTTTCCCAACAGCAGCACACCCAGCCAGAAAGAACAGACTCATGTGTAAGAGTAAAGGATCAAATTGATTTTATATTCTTAAAAAAAAACCTACCCAAAGCAAAGTGTCCTGTGTTCTTTGGGAGAATAGTCACTTGTTGTTGTTGAAGAGGCTGGTCGACAATCTGATGGGCACCGGATTGCTTGGTGCCCACCCACAGGGCCAAAGCCTTGTGGCACAGAGGATTAAGTGTTGCATTTTTCACAAAATCTATGCAACTGGAACTTCCCCACTCCCTGCAGAGGAGAAAAGGCTAGGCTGTCTTCTTTTGTAAAGACTACCGCCAAGAACACCCCATGAGGCGTGCTACTGTATGACATGACATTGCCATGTGTCAGAACCAACTTGATGGCACCTAATAAAGATGGTGACAGCAGGAGCAGCTAGACACAGGGAAAGGAAGGAAAGAATGCTTTCCCCACAATAGGTCCATATGACCCCCTCAGAACTGCAACACACGTCATCTTCAGCTTTCCTAAACCAGTCCCGTCCCCCTCAAGTTGATTCATACCCACCTCCCGTGTTGATTTGAGCTCCATAGGGTTGGTGGTGCCTGTTTTGTTTGTTTCGACTTGTGATTTGGATGACAGTTTACAGAACAAATTAGTTTTACAATTTTAAACGGGTAACACGTATTTTGTTTGGGGACATTGACGGCAATCCTGGCAAGGTAACGGTAGCCCCCCCCCCCTCCCCCTTTCCCATTTCCACTGTCCTTCTTTTCTTGCTCGTCGTTCGCTGCCTTCTCAGCTTCGAGCAAAGGCTGCAGATCGGTGAGCTTGGTGGTTCTGAGGAGTGCGTGGCCCTCCGAAGTGCCGCTCACCATCCAGCCTTGTCTGTTGTTTGGCTGCAAGTCTGTTGTCCAGGATGAGGTCCTTTCCAGGCTGAAAGACAGCTCTGGGGATTCCACCAGCGGTTCATTTTTCAGAAGCTGATCAGCTGGCCTTTCTTCTGAGATGCCTCCAAGTAGCCTTGAACCTCCAACCTTGCCGTGAACAGCCAAGTGTGTGCACCGTTGGTACCACACAGGACTCCTGAATCGGATCCGTTTTACTCTTTGTTCACATTTCCTCAACTTACCCCATAGTTCTCACATTTAAAGGCGGAAAGCAAGAAAGTAATAAACTCCAGTACTTATGCTTTGAAAGCACAAGCACCGAGGCCAGCAGCTGCCTCTCAAAGGGGACACCGTTGTCTCCAAGGCCCCGCCGTCTGCTTGTCCGGCCTGGGGCAGCCAGGGGACTGAAAAGAACAGGGCGGCCACTGGCCTGTCATCTTCTCATTGGAAGGCCGCTTCCCCTCTTCCTCTTGCCCGCTGACCACTAATTCCTGAGGGTGTCTCCGTGGGCCTCCCCCGGAAGGACCTGCAGCACACACGCGAGCCTGTGAAGCAAGGGTACGATTCCCTTGTTGCACATCAGCTCTCTCCTGTGAGCATCCGAATATCCTCACATGAAGCCTCACTATATATATATATATATTGGGGGGGGGGTTGTTATTTATTTATTTTTGGAAGACAGCCCTGGAATGTAACTTACTTTCTCAGAATTATTATGTAACTCTAAAAGAGAACTTAAGTTTTCTAAACCAACCACCTTCCACTCCATTCCTCGACCCACTCCTTGCTCCTTGTTTTCTTGAGGATAAAAATACTGGGATCAAGGAAAAGCAATCATGTGAGAAAATGTAGTTATTTGAACTCTCTGTGCTGACAATTTGTTATTTAGATGTTGGCTGAGGTACACATTTTATCGCTTTTTATAGCAATATACACACAACAAAACAAAGCATCTAATCAAATTTCTATATGTACACTTCAGTGAAGTAGACTATATTCTTCAGGTGATGCAACATTCTCATTATCTTTTTCCAAATTATTTCCCTACCACTGACATTCCTTTAATTTATTCTAAGAAATGCCCCCCTCTTTCCTGCCCCTGGTAACTTCAAAGCACTTATATTTTCTGTATCATAAACAAGGAGGCCCTCCGGCATAGAGTTTACACAAAGTGAAACACAGCAGCACAGTTAGTGCTGCTAACTACAAGGTCAGCAGTTTGAAACCACCAGCAGTTCCTTCGGAGGAAAAGGAGGTTTTCTACTCCTGTAAAGAGTTGAAATATTGAAAACCCACAGGGGCAATTCATTCCTTTTCTCTATGGTTGTTATGAGTTGGTACTGACTCAATGGCAGTGAATTTGTTTTTGTTGTTTAAATTTTTTCATATCATAAGCGTTGGACTAGTAATTGTGAGATTGTTGGTTCAAACCCACCAACTACTCCGTGGAGGAAGATAAATCTATCTGCCCTGTGAAGGTTTACATCCTTGGAAACTTTACACAGGGTCACCATGAGTTGAAATTGACTCAATAGCAATGGGTTTTGAGTTTTTATATAAGTATTTAAGATCCCTGCTGATGCTGTGTGTTAGGTGTTGGGCTGCTAACCACAACCACAAGGTAGGCAGTTCAAACCCGCCAAGGGAAGCTGTCTGCTACTTTGTTATATAGCCATGGAAACCCTGTGCATCGTCACTTGGAGCAGGAATAAACTTGATGGCAATGGGATTTGTATAATTGATTATTTCATGTACATGATACCGTGCAGCATCTAGCCTTCTTTGTCTGACATGTTTCACACAGTTTACTGCCCTCTAAGTTCATTCACGTTGTAACATTCATCAAGACACCATTCTTATTTTTGGCTGAGTAATATTCCATTGTACATACGCCACATTTTGTTAACCATTCTCCCGTTGATGAACTTTTTTTACTTTTTAGCTATTGTGAAATACAGAATTCCAGGTCCCACGCTGAGGCAAATACACATTGTATTTTGACAAGCACTTCCCTCGGTAAATTCAGTTGCTGAAGTTGATCTTTTAATGACATATTTCCCATCTGACAAATATACACTAAATGTACTCTCCTTAGATAAGAAGTCCCACATGAATGATGTGAATCTCCTTCCTACCTTACTATTTATTTTGTCTGTTCTAATCTCTTAAATAGGGGTGGTATAATGGGTCAGACATTCGAATCTCTTAAATAGGAGTTGTGGAGTAGGTTAAGCATTGGATTGCTAACAGCAAGGTCAGCAGTTCAAAACCACCAGCAACTCTGAGGGAGAACAGCAAGGATTTCACTCTCATAAATATTTACAGTCTGGGAAACCCACTGGAGCAACACTGCCCTCTACTACAGGGCTGCTATGAGTCGGAATTGGTTTAATGGCAGTGAGTTTTGCTGGTTTTAATCTCTCTCGCTTTTTTTTGGTTTTAATATCTTACATAACTTGAACACTAGGAAGTGTTGAACTTCCTCGTCATGCTTCCCAGAAACCACTGGAAAAAGACATACACATCTTAACCCTGACCTGGCAGTCCTTTGTGCATCCTAAGACTCTTCCTGGTGGATGGGACACACAACTTGTCTGATGTACTTGTAGCCCCTGTATTTTTTCTTTTGTTAATTTTATCCATTTTTTGAATAGGTAATAGATGCACATGGTACAAAATCCCCAAGGTACAAGAGTTTACGGTAAAAAGTAAGTCTCCCTCCATCTCCTTGCTCCAGTAAAATTGCTCTTTTCTCCGAAATCAGTCACCAACCTTCTATTCCTTCTCCACATTTATTGAGCATTTACTATTCACTACACACTGCTCGGCGCACTAGGAATAAAGCAGGAAACAAAACAAGGGAAACCCTTCTACCCGCCTGAGGCTTACATTTCGTCTTTCCAGTTGCTTATAGGATTTGTTGAACGTGATTCTAGTTTTCCTCTAGCCACTGTGCCACAGCCGTTAAAAGTAGGGCTTGGTAGCCAAGTCAACTGATTTTGAACTTGGACTTATCCCTAATCCACGACCTTAGGTAACCAGTAGGAACAGAAAACGGCAACAACAACCTTTTCTCGTAAGGTTGTGAAGATTCAGCAAAATAATATATGTAAAACACCAACTATAGTAAGTGCTCAATAAATATTAGTGTTGATTATGCAGTGTGATCTCATTCTGCTGTTCTATAAGGTAGACCAAAGTGGTTAAAGGATTTCTTCCAATAGTCTTTCATTTCCTCTCTTTGCTATATTACAATCAAAAAGAGCATGTTTCTCAGGGGGACAAAATGAATTCAGATTTTTAACTTTCATTCATTAACTGCGAATCTGCAACTCTTAGTTGATCCTGACTCTTAATAAATCCGTAGTGTATCGAGACTACGTTCCCCTTTATTCTTCCTAATCTAGCCTTTTAAAATTCCTGTTAATTTGGGGTTTTTGTAGAATTAATTTGCAGGTGTTTCGTACCATTCATCCAGTGTTACACTGGTCCAATGCCCTGACCTGAGGAGAGTCCGCCCTTCACCACAGAGGAGCTAAGCATTCCTGAACAGTTTCTCACAAAATAACGTGGTACTGTGGGACTTTCTCGAGGTTTCAGGTCTCCAGCGTTTGGGTGGAAATGTTTCCATCGCTGGAAAAGCAGTAAGAGCCCTCCTTGGTGTCTTCATGATATGGTGTGCTCATAACAACAAGGACCACAAGCAGTGGCTTTACAGAATAGAAGTCTGTTTGATCACAGCCCTGGAGGTAGGGAGTCTACGTGAGGGTCTCAGCCAGGTAGATGCTTCCATGTGCTTCTCCCCTTCCCTCGTTCAGACGTCTCTGGGCAATCATGGGTATACCTTCGCTTGCCCACTGGTCCTCCTTGGGCTGTTGTCTTCCCTCTGGGTGCGCACACCCATTATTCTCTGCTCCAACAGTGAATAGATTAAAAACCCACTCTATTCTGATATGGCTTCCTAAAAAAAAAAAGAAAATACCTATTCTAAATGAGCCTGTTTAATTGACAAGTATTAAAGGATTAGGGCTTTCATGTATGTGTTGAGAGACACAACTCAATCTATAACACTTGGCAAATGTCTCAACGTAAAAAAATATTATAAGAAAATTATATGCAAAAGAAACTTCAAAAAGACAGAAAGTCCTCTGGCAAGAAAATATTTTAAAAAATGTAAAGTTTAGGCCAAGAACTTTTTGTCTTCACTCAGTATCAAAAGGCTTGCTGGTGGGCATCATTGCGAGATGGCCAGGAAGTTGGGTTAGATGTTCTCCTATGGACTGGCATTGATCCAGTGATCCAAGATCTATAAAGGAGTGAAGGTACACCGAGTTGGTTAACAGAAGTCCTTATAACAATTTATTAAATTTGTTTTCTCTCTCCCCTTTGTCCCTTGATTCTATTTTGCATTGGTTTCATGGAAGAAAGAGTTTTGGATCTTTGAATGTTTGTCTCTTCTCTTGACCCATAAAAATTCAGCGTAGGAAGTCATTGGGGCAGTTCTCCTCTGACTTATATGGCGGTTATGAGCCAGAAAACAACAGAATGGAGGGATAGTGGGGAAATGAAGTTAAATGCCCATGGACAGTTTTTATCATTGGTTAATGGTGAAATCAAAGTAGTATTTGAATTTGAGGTTTTTGTTGTTCTGGGTGGAGGTGGGGAGGTTGGTAGCATTTTCTAGTCTCTGGTAGCTTATTGACACAAATGGATTGTCAATAAGTACATCAGTGCTCATAAAGCACAAATCAATACTAGATAGATGAGGTCTTCATAAGTGGCATTTGCCACAGCATTTCTCCTGGGCTTTGTCCACACTAATGGCATAACATGCTACTGACCTGGCTCTCATTTCTTAAGGCTACATTAGGCAGCCAGCGTCTGACCTCTTTGTCTTATTTTTGGACTTGTCATTTCTCATTATTCTCAGTTTAATTTATCTAGCACAGTCTAACAGTGCACTTCCAAGCTCAGTGGTTGAATCTGTTATCTCCTCTGGTTCTGCTGGTGAAGTGGGCTCAGTTGGTCTCTTGGGGTCTTGCATGAGCTTGCAGTCAGGTGCCAGCTGAGGTAGACACATCTGAAATGTCCAAGACGGTGTCTTCATTCGGGCACCTGTGCTGATCAGGCTCAGCTATCCCTCACGTCACAGTCTCCTCACGTGATCAACCTTGCCTTCCTTACAGCAGGGAGGTCTGACTTGCTTGTCCCAGAGCTACTGTCTAAGAGGAAGGCTTCTTTGCCAAGTTTCTTTAGACCAGCCTCAGAAGTGATGCAAGTGCAAAAAGCTATTGTTCAAAAATTGAGCCAACCCAAATTGAGGAGCAGGCACTGCAAAAGGTCACAAACGCCAGGAATTATGGATCAGGCTCAAGAAGAAGGGACATCTTGGAAAAGCAGCCACCACATGCTCTATAGCTGAAAATAGTCAAAACTATAACCTTTGTCCCTATTCTAAACATTTCTAAGGAACATACGCACATACAAGTACTTTTTACGAAGTGAAAAGATAATGGCTCTTGGTAATAGTTTTCAGCTAAATACATTTGGTATTGTGTTGACTCAAATTAATTTGATTGGCTTATGCATACTAATAACATGGTCAAAAGCCGTCATGAATGAAAATAATTTGGAAATTTCCTTCAGAGTAATCAGCACAATTAATTTCATTCTTGAGCTCGGGAGCCCTGGTGGCACGGGGTTACACATTGATTGATAATCTGAAAGTCAGCAGTACGGAACCACCAGCTGCTCCTCTGGAGAAGGAGGAGGCTTTCACTTCTGTAAAGATCTCCGAAACCCACAGAGGCAGTTCCTCCCTGTCCTATAGCATCACTGTGAGTCAGCAGTGAGTTTCCTGTTGAACTACACATAGACAGTAGTTGTAGAATGCTTTGCTTCTCAAAGCACAGTTTGTTTTGGAAGAAGTATTGCTAGGATGCTCCTTGGAAACGAGAATGGTGAGACTTTGCCTCAGGAACTTTGCACGTGTTATCCAGAGAGATCAGTCCCTGCAAAAGGACATTATACTTGGTAGCGGGCCAGCAAAAGAAGATCCTCACCAAGATAGAATGACACAGTGGATGCAACTACAGACTCAAACATAACAAGAACTGGGAGGATTGCACAGGAGCAAGCAGTCTTTTGTTCTGCCTGAACTGACTCACTGGCCTCTCACAACAACGCAAGACCAAACCATTATGTAGAATAATCATGACAGCTCCCTTCATTCCTTATTCATGCATTAGCTCATTTAATACCTACAAGAAATCTTAAGATAGAGGCAGAAAGGAGGGAGTTTGAATCTGAACCCGGAAAACCTAATATGCAAAACAGCATTTTAATATAGTATTGCCTTTATTTTAAAATTCTAAGCCTCTTAAATGATTTTTACCATTCTAAGAAAATTTTAATTCGTTGAGCACATTGATTATTTAAATAGATCCCACGACTTGTTAATTTTTACCTCATAGTGACCTTTTATGAGGTACAAATATGATAGGTAAAGAATGGAAGTAGAGCTCCATAAAATGATTTTAAAAAGAAGAATGGAGACTTCCTTTCACTGAACACCGCTGCCCTCGAACCAAGCTTGCCATTTAAAAGTAGTGCCAATGTGCAATGGCATGTGAGTGAAAACAGTAACAACAAAGCCCCTCTTGAACACAGAGTCATCGCTACCACATTATTTATGAGGCACTTCAGTTGCCCAGACGCCCGGGTGGTGTCGTGGGGATGCGGTGGGCTGCTAGCTGCGGTCGGTTTGAAAGCACCAGCCGCTCCGCTCCGCGGGAGCAAGACAGGACTGTCTACTCCTGCAAATAGTTTCAGTATCAGAAACTCAAGGGGCAGCTGTACCCCATCCTCCAAGGTTGCTAGGAGTCAGCGTTGTCTCAATGGCAGTAAAGGTGAGTTTTTTTGGTTTTTCCAAATGTTTGGCCCAGGAGCCCTTTGGTACCTAATGGAGATCCCCCCATGGAGAGAGAGGGAGACTAACAGTGATTTTATTGACAGTACATCTTCATAAGGGAAGCCCAGGGGAGCAGCACTGAACAGTGGGCACAGTGGGCAGCGAGAGGAGGATTAGAACGAGTTAGCGTTTGGAGAAATCACTCTAGTGAACAGGAGAAGGGTCTGCATTCAGAAAAGTGTAAAGGCGAAGAGCTCAGGGTTCCTCTCTTGTTTTGTGGCATCAAGTCATTTCCAGGGTGTGGCCTTAGGGTACACACCCTTAGGTAGTCTTTTCTCACAGGAGGCCAGGGGG
>NW_022103968.1:50488416-50531413 GCF_000313985.2 Echinops telfairi | reverse complement strand
GTCACCAACCGAGCACTTTAACTGTAGTGTCACAAGAGCTCCTTAGAAGAATTCCAGGGACTGACATAGTCCTAACAGGAATGCAGAGTGGGTGTGGAGGCGAGGCAGGAGTTGAGGTTGGCCTCGAAAGCAAGGGGAAGGACTACTTCACTGTGCACCTTTCAGGGACACCGGTAACATTTCGCTGAGTAGCACGGATTTTCAGCACAGAAGTAAAAAAAAAACCTTCAGACATTTCCTATTCTTGAACCATAACTATTCCCCACCCCCAAATTCTTTACAAGAGTTGGAAATCATTCTTTGACTTGGGAATGTTTAGCCAATCCGGACCCAACAGTATAAATGGGATCACTTCCGTGCCTGTGTTTACAATGTTGATCACCGTCAGGCTGATCAGATTAGAGCACCAGGTGCCATCTCATCTTAATATTAGATGAGCCTCACTTATTTATTCATTTAGGCAGGAGAACGAAATTCGTTCTCCATTTGCTCCAGTTCTGCAGGTTCAAATTTCCGTTTATGGAGAAAACGTTTCGGAGGTAGGCACCCCATGATTGTGCAGGGCAGTTGGTAACTCTTGCGCTTACTCCTGTAGCTTCCTTCCCCAGCTACCCCGGACAAAGCAGCAGCAGCCATTGAAATCGCCTCTCCAGCGTACTCAGATGGAAGAGCCGCACATACCCAGCTGCTAGTTTTGTGTCCCCAAGGGCCAGTGTGCACAGGGTGGAGCAGCCTAGAAACCGAGGAGGCCCTGGGTCCTGCGAGAAGGAAACTATGTAACTGCAAAGCGACAGTTAAGCTCAAGGCTGCCTCCCACCCGCGGCCACCCAGCCCTCCCCCGTCCTCCCCGCCACTCCCTACGCCCTGCTCGGCTCTGGGGCTGAGCTCCGGGAAGAAGGTGCATGCTGCCAGCAATGGAAGTACTTTCTGCCAGCAAGAAAGCGCAGCGCACAGTTGCTTCCGCCAGCTCCTGTCTTCCAACTCTTGGTGAACAAGTGGCGGTGAGAGTTGGGGACGCTCGGTTGGTTGCTTTTCCGGGGCGTCCCCGGTTGACAACGTGGGCTCAAGGGCATGCCCGCCCCCTTCTTCCACCTGACGGCGACCACAAATAGCCCAGGCTCCGGCTTTCCCAGCCGCAAGCACAAGGGCACGGTTGCCCGGAGCTCCCGCCGCTCCCCCCGCCCCGGGCCGCGGCTTTAGGGTGGGTGTGCGCTGGGCTTCCCTTGAGCTGCCCGGCTCTTGCTTCCTGCCGGTTTGGGAAGCATCCTCCCCGAATTAGACGCAGCGCCCGGCGCGCCGGCCTTCCCCCATGGAAGGCTGGCTCGGGTACCCGGAGAGGCACCGAGCCCGGGATCGAATTACCGAAAGTCTACACCCGCGCAGGCCGCGTATTTACATACAAATCACTCGCGGGCTCACGTCGATGTCACCATTCGGCCCCGCGAGAGGCTTGCCCGGGGAGTGCTTAATCCAATCAGGAGGCGCTTTCAAAGGATGTCTGCGGAGTGATCAAGAAGGGGCTTCATCTCAATGAAGTGTCGCCAGGTTGCGGCCTGTCTTCCCCCACCCCAGCTTGCTTCTCTGTGTGTGTGTGTGTGTGAAGTTTTTACACCCCCTCCTGGCCTGCGCAGGGACGCTGCGTGACCCCTCGACGGCCCGCGAGGAGAGCGCGATGCTGACCCGCGCGCGCTGGTGGTGAGGCAGGGGCGGGCTGGCGTGGGCTGCTCTGGAGGCTCAGGCGCAATCCCTGCCCTGGAATCCCGGGACCCGGCGGGGACACCTTCGACCGGCGCAGCCTGCTGGCAATGGCCCGGCCACAGAGTAAGCGCTTGCTGTGGGCTGTGCGTGGAGCGTGCCGCCGTGCTGTCCGAGGCGGGGCGCGGGCGCGGGCCCGGCTGTGAGGCGTACCGAATCAAGTCCGTTCTGCCCTGGTTGCGCCTTCCCGGACGCGGCCAGTCGTTGACAGGGCGTTTGCAGGCGTGAGGAGGCCTTTAAAAGTGGCGCCCCTGCGCAAGTCTCCTGAATTTCAGTGATGGAATGACGACATTGGAAAATGTAGCTGGAGCCACCCACCCGGCGTGCTTTTCGAGCTTGCTCCTGGAGGGGCAACCTGGGGCTCGGAAAGGGCGGGCGGGAGAGTAGAGATGTGTTGGCCCGGGGGCAAAGGAAGGACTTTATAGCCCGTGCTACCTTTTGAAAGGACCATCCAGAAGGCAGAAGACAATGGACAAACCTGCCCTGGAACTCGTGGAATGTGGTTTGAAAGCAAGAGGTCACTTAGTTGCAGCAGTAAAAGCACTTTCTGCCATTAACTCTTTGTATTGAGAGTTAAAAGGCAACTCACACCATCTGACTCCGAAACTGCTGCAGCTGGCTTTTATCTCAGTGGAAGGCAGAATGGCTTTCCGTGGAAGCGGCGCGTTTTTTGGTTCTGAAACAGTGCGGGAGTGGTAGGCTCCGAGGTTCCCAAACTGGGCCATTCCGTTAGGATGGCTGGCTATTTTTAGTGCACAGGGCCCAAACTGAAGTCTGCGGGAAACGACTGAAGAGAGGCTGGTCTCCTGCAGAGAAGGAGAAACAGTGAAGAGGTGGCTCTTACATTGTAATCTATGTCCATTCAACCAACCTGCTCTTGTGGTCCGCCTAGAGGTGAAGGGAATTCTGGTTGCAGGTGGAGATGAGGAGGAAAGAAAGACGCTTGGGACTATTTACACTATTTAAATCCGTGCTTGCAATTGCATACTAACCTTTGCTTAAGCATTTGTAGACCGTCAGTTGAGAAAAATGTGCAGAGAAAGGTGAATATGATACAATGGGTGCTCTGCCGGTGACCAAGGAGCAATGGTCACCACTCCTGACACATTCCATAGGGCCCTTCTGACCTGAGCTGCTTGTGTACTCTGCAGGTGAAGATGCCATGACGGGGGACACAGACAAGTATCTTGGTCCCCAAGACCTGAAGGAGCTGGGTGACGACTCTCTGCCTGCAGAGGGCTACATGGGCTTCAGTCTCGGAGCCCGCTCTGCCAGGTACTTTATTGTTCAGCAGTGTTGACCATAGTTGATTTGAAACTGCCATGATGTGTCATAAACCCATCATTTTCATTTTGCACTTTGCACGTGGTCTTTGGATGGGGATGTGAATTTGGTGAAATGTACATGCGCTGCTATCTTCTGTCATGGTTTTCAGTCCTTAGTTTTATGTGATTGAACTGGTTCATGCCGATTCTGCCCCTGCTGAGAATGTGCATTTCCACCCCAGCTAGACGGAATTAGAATCTACATGTGGACAAGATCCTATAAGAATCATCAGGGAGCCTTGGTGATGCTGTGGCATAAGCTTTGGGCTTCTAACCATAAGGTTGCCAGTTCAGCCTTGAGGGCATAGTGGGTTGTGCATTGGGCTGCTAATTGCAAGGTCAGCAGTTCGGAACCATGAGCCACTTCTTGGGAGAAAGATGAGGCTATCAATTCCCATAAATGGTTTTGGTCAAGATAACCCACAGAGGCAGTTCTACCCTGGCCTATAATAGGGTTACTGTGAATTAGAATCTACTCCATCGCAGTGGAGTTTGCGTTTTAACTGCCCAGTGGATAAAGATGAGACTGCCTGTGTTTGTAAGATTTGCGGTCTCGGCAACTCTTCATGGAGTTGCTATGAGTCAGAAGTGACTCGATGGCACTGGGTTGGGGTTTGGTTTTATACGAAGTCGATAAAATGTACGCTCTACTTCAGTATCTCTGGGATGGAAATGAAGGAGAACGATGTGGTTGTCTCCTTTCATGACGATCTACTTCCTTGGAAAGTCGGGTCAATTCTACTCTGCACTGCTTGGTCAGACTAGAGTAGACGGCTATGTGTTTGGGTTAGGATGGCAATGCAAATTCTCAGCCCTAGGCTGAACATAGTATTTGCTCATTTATGTCCACTATGCAGCCCAGCTCCAAGCAGAGTAGCAAAGAGCTTACTGACGAAACTGGGAGAACCAACCTGGGACACATGTTTGAAGCAAGATTTTTGCTCTCTATTGAAAGAAAATCTTATTGTCAGTAACTGAGAAATACATGTCTAGGATTGCTCTACTTTCTGCATTACTTGAAAAATAATTTGGGATTGAAACTCCAAAAGGAACATTGAAAGGGTCTGTCTAGTCTCTGAGTGCCCTTTCTGAAACCATTCTGTGGCTGCATTTACAAGGTGACCCTGTAGGAGTGTTCGCAGTGACAACCACCGTCGCAGATAGTAAAGGGTGAGAAATTCGACCTTTACCACTAAAGTAGAACACTTTTTGGAGGTGGAAAACCTTGGCTCAAACCAATCTTCCTTCGTTTGGAAGGAAAAGGACCTGACCCAGCATTTGGAGACTTCTTTTCCCTGTTGTGAATTAACAGCATGTTTGCTGACAGTCAAGTTATTTTAAAGCTAATAATTAAACCATCCAAGCAAGAGCCCTAGGGACATTTTCCTATACTTTAGGAATCTGTTGTAAAAAGTTTCATTGTCTAATAGTAAATGACACTTCCCACAAAGTAAACCTGGGAGTTCTCTATGTCAGCAGTGTGGACAGTTGGATATGGTTGGATTGGTTTTTCTTGGAGTTAGTTTCCTTTTTTTAAAATTGAATTTTGAACCTCTTGTAACTTAAAAGAATTATTGCTTTTATGTACATTTATAAAAGACTCGAAGTCTTATTGTACAAGTGCCATTAATGAGAGAGAAATAGATATTTTTTTTAAAGTAATATTTCAGATGATCTCAGAAACAAGTTCCAACTGGAAATCTGCCAGGTCTTCTAAGGTCCTGAAGGAAAATTCCGTTTAGGAATTTACCAGTTTTTATTATCCAGTAACCAGCTGCTGCCTCCAACTCTAAGAATACAGGCAGGCCGACTAATACAGGCAGGTTATGAACTTCGGGCTTCTGGACATTCTGCCCTGGCCGTTTACGGTCATGTAAATGGGTCTTCACTCTGAACCAACCCCGACTTGCAGCAGACCCTTCATCAACGCTTGCTGCAGGCCCACTTTTAAATCCTCTTGCACTGAAGTAAGGCTATGGGCCTGGTGCCCTGGTGGCACGGATGGGCTAGGCATTGGGCTGCTAACCACAAAGTTGGTATTCAAACCCACCAGCCACTTCTCAGGAGAAGGATGAAGCTGGCTGCTCCCACAAAGGTTACCTGGCTGGTAACCCCAGGGAGGATCACTGTGAGCCTGAATCAACTCAATGGCAGTGAGTGATGGAGATCTGAAGTACCAACCCAACTGACCTGCAAATGTGTAAAGACACGCGCAGCAGTGGCTAGTGTTTGTAACCTGAAGACTGCCTCTATGGGAGACACCGTGTGTACGTAGAAAAAGGCAGTTGCTGACATCCAATGGGAGATAAAAACGTAATGTTCTCTGAGCTCATTTTTTTTCTTAATGCAGTTCAAAGCCTTTCACACTTGTACTTTTGATTGCACCATTGCTGTGTGTTGCTATTATGTGTAACTCACTTTTTTTTTGCATTGGTAACTCATGTTATGCTCAGACACAAAATTTTCTTTAAAACCTCCATGAAATGGCTGTCTCTTTATTAAACTGATATCTCTTTAAAGCACATGATTAGAGTATTAACAATAAAATATTCTGAGTGTAACATTTACAAAGGGAGACATTCAATGTATAATTCATGCAATCATAACTTTTTCTTTTCTTTTTTTCCCCCCTGTCTGATTTTTTGCTCTCTATTGCTCATCTCTTTCTAAAAATACTATAAAATAGTCCCAAGGTCAGGTAAGAAGGCATGGCGCTTTTACAGTGTTTCTTTCCCTTCCCTGGCTCATGGGCCCATCTTTCTTTTATTTGGCATTGTGACGCGGTGTGCTGTGGTGTGCTCTGATGTGCTCGCTCTTTTGTTTTTGCTGTTTGTTTTTCTCTTTTTGCCCCCTTCTCAGCTTTCAAAAAATCCATTTGGTGATTCTGAGAAAATTAGCCAGTAAATAAATCTATGATAGGAAATGTTGCTGATGCAAAATGGACTGAATACTTGAATATGGGGGACCAGCCTGTCCTCAGTTTCCCACACTTGAGGGATGTCTTTGCATTAACCCGTTATGTAAACTGCATGGAGTACCTAGAAATTTCCCTGAATTTAAGGAACAAGTCTTATTTTGCAGGGCTATTCCTTTTACTGGTGGCTGGTGTATTGAGCTGTGCTGGGCACTGTAGTATTATCTAGGACTTGGAGGCATGTGTTTGTCTAAGACTTCCTGGGTTTAACACTTGGGGTGTACTGATGGCTACAAATAATACAAGGGGGCTTCAAAAAGGTTGTGGGAAAATTCCACATTCTTTTCATTCAATTTTTCCACGTACTTTTAGAAGTCCTAGCATCATTGACTTAAAAAGAGTTGAATGCTTTTCAGATTCCCAGGCAAACACTTTCTTACTAAAAGACAAAACAACAAAAACCGCACGGCCATCTAGTCGATTCCAACTCATAGTTACTCTAAAGGACAAAGTAAATCTGCCCTGTGGGCTTCCTTGTAACGCTGGACTGCGGTAGAAAGCCTCAACTTGCTCCCGTGGGGCAGCTGGTCGTCGTTTCACACTCCTGGCCTTGTGGCTAGCCACCCAACTCCAAACCCACGACACTACCTGGTTCCTTCTATCATGTTCATAGCTGAGAATAATGTACTAAGGATTCGGAGCACAGCTTGATGGATTTACTGGGGCCCCCCTTGCCTAATGTTAGTTGGACTGGATCCATCAGGAGCAGGAATTTTAGGTGTGATATAAAATGAAGGCATCCATAGACCCCTTGATTGTTAGCGCTCAGTGCTGGGCTCTGCAGGTGATTATATATATATATATATATATGACAAGGGCTTAAAACAGTTTGTGGAGAGATGGAATTACAAGATAGTTGAGTTTTTCCAGGAACTTTTTGAAGCCGTCTCATATCTGTTCAAAGAAAGAAGGGTCATTTCAATAGTATTAACCAATCATGCGGTTCTGTCACCAAGTTGGACCCTGATTCGTGGCTCACCCCCTGCACAGAGGAACGGAGCCCTGCCCAATCCTCTCCCATCCTTATGATCATGATCGCTGGGGAAACAGGCCCTTGTGATCCATAGACATAATTCCCAAATAGAAATTAAAAGTGATATGTAATAGGTTTAATTTATTATTTTTTTAAATACTTGTATTGGGGGCTCTTACATCTGTTATCACAGTCCATACATTCATCCAGTGTGTCAAGCACATTTGCACATATGCCACCATCATCATTTTCATAGCATTCTCTTCCCACTTGAGCCCCAGATATCAGCTCCCCATTTCTTCCTCCTCGCTCCCCCGCCCTCCCTCCCTCACTGTAATGGGTTTTAAATTTAAAAAAAAAAATAAGTGTTTGCTTATACCCGCCATAAAACTGTCTCACACACCACCAGTAGTTACGAGTGCTTTCTTGGATCACAGCAGCCGGCCTAACGGAGACTAGTGCGGAGCAGTCAGATGCTGCCCTGCTCAAGCCCCCAGCCCCCAGCTCCATGTGGCTAGTCAAGGCTATTCACTAAGTGACACTGAAAATCGGCTTCACGCTAGCCCCAGTTCAAGTGGCTTTTGTATCGGACAGCTCAGCTGCAGAACATTGCCAGCGTGTGGAAAGCTCTATTGGACGGTTAGAACGTAGAGAGAATTTCCACTCTCAGGAAGCTTGCACTGGGCTTGGAAGAAGGTCAGTGCCTCGACACGGAAAGCTAAGTCACAGCTGAAATGGGGGTCGGCGAGAAGACGCAAGGATTGGAGATGACGGGCACAGAAGGCCAGAGCAGGCGGTGGTCAGAGTCACAGGGCAGCCTTAGATTTGTTTTCCTTGTAGGCATAATGTTGACCTTTAAAAAAAACCCAAAACGTGTGAATCCCCAATTTCTAGCATTGTAAGAAACGGGCACTCTGCAAATGTCTGCCGAGTCCAGGACTTGACACCTCTAGTGATCCGGTGGCAGGTCCTTTTGCCATCACAGATTCATTTGAAACTCTAGACGAATGTGCCTACCTATTTGTATCTACTCTTATAACAATGCTTATGATTTCAGGAGGTCTGCATCTTGACATGAGAGCCCCTCCTTCAAGATAACCTCATAGTGAGGAAAATACATGGTGCAAAACACGAAATGGTTTTTTGTGTACTGCCTCTTTGCTCGTGCAAGGCAAGACCGTACCGACGTCTGACTGATCTACCGGTAATGGCACAGCAGGCCATTTGCCAAACCAGACAGTATATTACTCACAGGGACACTGCAAGGAACTGTGGCCCCAAAATGCCAGCTCCCCACGGTCCTTCTCCCACACACGAAAAAGGCTGACACCGAAACAAATGGAGATGACCCCAGCTCTAATTGTGGGACACCTCATTTCCCAAGGAGCCCACTATAATTTGAGACCGCTACAGAGTGGTTTCATGTGGTGTAGCTCTACCCTGAGGAGGGAGAAGCACGGGGATTCCACTTCATCAGAACCAGGAGGCAGTGAGAATTTCTGTCAGGACAGTGACCTAGGTGAGATAGATAGGCAAGGAGGAGATGACCTCCCCGGAGCTCCTCCCAAGCCTCCTGTGTACTAGAAGAATCCCAAGGCATTCTACTGAGAATCGGAGGGCCTGTGATTCATGCCTCTGTCTACATGGCCTATGTGGATCCCAGGAAGTTGACCAGTGTGTCAGGGCAGGGCTAGTCCGTTTGACACCCTTGGTGTTCGGTGTAGGGTTAGTGTCACAGGACGACCCACACGGGCAGTTTCACGAATGTGTGCAGGTCTTGAGAGGTGCTAGGAAGGAGAACAGTAGAAGAGAGAAGAAGAGAGCAAATCTTTCCTGCAGGAAAGACAAAATCGTCCCACGTGGAATCCGAATTTTTCCTTAAGGCCAGGAAGAAGATGAAGAGGGTGTATTCATGATGCTCCTTCTGATGTACTGTTTCCAAGTGGAAGCGATATAAGCTATAAGGGCGCCCTGATTACAAGTGGGTACACGTTGGTTACAACAGCGACCAGAAGGTCAGCTGTTCGAAATCACCAGCTGCTCCTCAGGAGAAAGACAGCTTTCTTCTCCCATAAAGAGTTACCATCTCGAACACTCACTGGGGCAGTTCTGTCCTGTCCGATAGGGTTGCCATGAGTCAGTATTGATTCTATGGCAGTGAGTTTGGAGTTAGGATAAGCTATATAAGGACCTCTGATGACTGATGGCACAGTGAGTTGAACACGGCTGCTAGCCACCAGGTTGGTGGTTCAAACTCACCAGCTACCCAATGGGAGAAAGACTTAGCTGCCCATCCCCATAAAGACTGAGAGGCTCGGAAACTCTCCGGAGCCGTTCAACTCCTCCCTCTTATGTTACTGTGAGTTGGAATTGACAGTAGTAGTTCTGATTCTTAAGATTTTTATAAACTCATGTTAAAGTATATCTCTTTTCCAAAGACTTATTAACAGATTCATGTAAAATAGACAATATCCCCTTCGCTTCTACAAGCCTAGCACAGATAGGTCAGCGAGGAAAGTCTGACATACAATTTTACCCTAGGAAAATATTAAAATTTCTAGAAGTATCTGGTCCTTCTCAGTTGTCCTGTTGGTTCACCTGTTGCTGTGAAACATCCAAAGTGGTTCAGGCACTTCATCTTGCCTCAGATTGAACACCAATTGGCCCGATTTTAAACAAAACCTGATGATGAGGTTATCTGCACCCAAGAGATCTCCTCACACATAAAGGATTTTGTTTTTGAACGTGTGTTTTGAAGATGAACTCTAGTTTGATATTTTTAGCCATCCTTGCCTGTTCTTAAAGTTGCATGCACTGATTTTCTTTTATCCATCTCATCATCATCGTCTGCCATTGTTGAATGGGTAACTCACTACAACAGCCTCCGCTCCTTCAGTTCGGATAGGTCGTACACCTTGAACAGAAGCTCCTACGCCCGGGACAGCATGATGATTGAGGAGCTCCTCGTGCCGTCCAAAGAACAGGTAGGCCTTCTTTCCACATACGTTCTTCGATGGTTAAACTTCTCGTCTGTGCTGTTGACTCAAACTCGGGAGTCTCCGTGGGAAAGACGGTATTTCTGCCATTTTGTTTTGCATTTGTAACTCGGTGTCCGCCAGTCAGACAGCAGAGGGGTCCAGATACATCCCTCTCTTCAGCAGGTGAGGTTTCCACCTTTCCAGAGAGGGACTTTCGAAGTCCTGGCGAGAAGGCATAGATACTTTTCTTATCACTGGCTCAAATGTAGTCTACTTTTGGGGGGGAAAGAAGCGATAAACAAGGGTAGCTAAAGTTGCAGGCATATACACGTGAATGTTTTACTTTACTAAGCAAACAATATATACATGTTGGAATTTGCTGGGGTTGTTTTGCAAATAATGACTAAGATGGCATTGTGTTTCATCCTGTTCCATCAAAGGGATGGCTGGTCCCCAGATGGGGATGCTATTTTGCATTCTCCTGCAATCTCTGCTACATTCATCTGGTGTTGGTGTGATTTTTTTTTTCCCCTTCTAATAATTGTGTTGCTATTACTATTGAGGGTTTATAAGAAGTCCCAGCAACATGTAGACCCAGGATGGGTCATTGTTCTAGAAGCATGTAATATCTGGTTTTAAATAATTACAGTAATGATTTTGTGATGGATAATAGAATTGTTTGAACTAGAAGCCTAATCCTGGAGGTGGCGTATGACATTTGAACAATGTAAATAATTGATGGCAACACCGTGGACTTATTTCATGAACAATGATGGTACACTGGCGCAGACAAATAAGTGGCAGTCATGTAGCCAGTTAGATATGAAACAATGGACAGCTTCCAGACATACAAATGTGCACTGCGCTTCACAAGGCCCTATAGTAAATCTTTTTATTAGAAGAGCGTAGCAAGCAAGTCTCCGAGATTAATGCAACGATTATTCAGGATTTGGACAAACCTTTCATCAGATTATTATCGGCATGGCAGCACGTGATGAGTGTAAGCGGACGCTAGCTGTAGAGAAAGCACTTGTCTCCCGTAATGAAGCTCTCAGCCTTTGGGTGTAAATTTTTGCCCCGCCTGCTTCATGTTGCCTTCACCAGTACAAGCCTAGCACATCTCGGTCAGAGAGGAGGGAGCTTTCCTGAAGAACTCCGCTCTGTTGACTGGGGCCACTAATTATCCTATACGCTAGTGAGCCTGCTCTTCTCATGTTCCCAACTAAAATGAATCCGTAGTGGATAGATTGATACTACTTACAAGTGCAGAAATCCCTGTTGTTCCTGGTGTCCTAAAAGAACCCTGCAGAACTTGGAAGATACAGGTAAAAAGGAATTCCTTGGGGATCAGTGGCAGTTTCATTCTATCATGGATGAAAAGTCCCTGATGTACTTCATTATGAACGTACTGTAAGTTTTTATTTCTGAACACTAGATCCTTGTTCTGGAGTAAAGCCCTGAGAGGAGTAAGCTAACATCACCCTCACCTCCACAATTGCTCTACCTTCAACTTTGGCACCTCAGCCTAAAAATAGAACATCTGGGCGGTGCTGCCAGGCTGCGGAGGGGCTTCTGAGAGTTTTCACACCAGTACGTTTTAGCTGCTCCCAAGACCTGCTTATTGGGGTTCCAAAGATTTGTGACAGGACTAAACAAGGGGACCCTGGAAAGGGAAATGATGGTCTTCAGTTGGTACCGTCGCTCCGTCATCGCCAAAGCCCCTCTTGAATGTTGCACATCCCACTGTTGACCATGCAGGGGCAGAGAGAGGAGGTTATCTTGAAAAACCGTTATCAGTGACACATAAGTGGATAGCTACCGAAAGAGGCAGGCACTTTGTTTAATGAGCACAGCGTGTTATTCCCACGGCCTGACTGGCCTTCCTTGTGGAGGAAAATTGCATCCTGTTACTCATGGGCACTCAAATCCATGATAAAGCCACCAAGGAATTGAAACACAGAAGCATTTTGAGATTTGAAGGGGGGAAGACAGTTTAAGGACAATTGGGGACACTTGATTATATATTGGATATTACTGATTTTCTTCGTAATAATAATAGTATTGAAGCCATTCAGGAGACTATCCCTTTGTAAGGACTTACATTTCCAAAGTTTTTAGATATAAAGGAATCCTAAAGTAAGCAATTTATTTTCAAATGGCTCAGAACAATAAGTGTGTGTGGGTGTACCGAGAGAACAAAAGGCCTCTGTTCATTGTGAGATCTAGGTGGAAGGCATATGGGTGTTCCTTACAGAGTCCGTTCAACTGTGTGAAGCATCTTCAAAATCAAAACTCGGAGGAATCGGGAAAAGGCATTCTGACCGTGGTGTGTGCGCTCACCATTGGGGCTGCTGGCCTCTCGTTCCCAGGCGCCCCGGGGGCCCAGTGGCTGTGCTTTCAGCTGCGATCCACAAGGTCTGCGATTCAAAACCGCCAGCCGCTCCATGGAGAGAAGCTAGGGCGTGTACCCCTGTGAAGAGTGACCGGCTCAGAAACTCATGGGGCAGTTCTGCCCTGTCTAGAGGGTGGCTGAGGATGGACGTGGACTTGATGGCGGTGAGGGTCTCCTTTATTAGAGAGGAGAGGAAGCAGAACCCAAGTTACACTGAGCCAGACGGGGCCCGATGAGTACTTACTTCAGAATTATACCCAAGGCCTCGTACATCACACGTAGGTCTGTTTTAGCTTTGTATCGTGTCAATCTCAAAATAGTGTTTCTGCAGAGTGATTTGTTTTTTCTTACCTGAAAGCATAAAAGAAGTCATATACTTAGTATATCTCACTAGCGGGTTTTCAACTATCCTGTCACTACCCAATTGATGTCTCTTTGACAAATAAGGTCAAGAATGAATATTTATTAGGCCTTTTGAAATTAATTTTTTTTTCTTGACTAGACCTCACCCCATCCGCAACCCAGTTGCCTCTTGATTATCCTGGTGCTGATTAATCAGTTTGCACATTAACCACAGTTAAAGTATAGTGGAGACTCAGGAAGATTAGCTCAGTTTGTACCCCTCTCCCTGGAAGCCTGGGCTGGTGGAGGGCAGGTGTGGACAGCACTGGTAGGGGTCGGGGAAGGTGAGCCGCAGGTGGGAATGGGGAATGCCTAAGCTACTTGAGGTCACCCCTGGTGTAGTCAAGAGTGGACTGTTTTTACTGTGGCATTGGGTTTTCCATGACCTCTGTTCTTTGACCTTCTGATCTACCTGTTAATTGAGTCACTTGAGGATAACTTACTGCCATAGATTCCATTCCAATTCATATCAACTCTATAGGACCGAATAGAACTGCCCCTGTGCGTTTTGGAGCCTGTAGATTTTACAGAAGTAGAAAGTCTTATCTTTCTCCCTTGGAGCAGCTGCTGGTTTCAAACTGTTGACCTTGCTGACCTTGGGTTAGCAGCCCACCATCACCAGGGCACTCCCCACCTTTAGACAGCCTTCTGAAAATATATGTGAATAGAATCAGTACTAAATCAGAAGATGTCATCATTTAACTGATTCTGAATCCTGGCTGCTCTTGAGACTCACCTGGAAAGTTGTTCAAGAGGCTCGTTTAGGTCCACATTCACTGGGCTTGAGGTGGAGGCTGGCCATGGGATAGGTGAATGCACCCAGGATGTGAGAGTCTCTGATTAGAATCGTGAGAGTTCTCCACTGTAGGTAGACAAGGATGTCAGAATCACATGCACTCTTTTAAAAATAAGTCGCCTATGGAATCAGCCTCTTTGTCAGAGTTTCTGGGAGACTGTGGTTTTTTGAAAGCTCTACAGGTGATTCTGAGATGCACCTGTCCTGAGAAACCCCTGGCTTAAAGCTGATCTAACCAGAGTCCTGATTTGTTAAGTGAGCATGGACTGTACTTGTCTGACGTGTGTGCATAGCAGGTTGTCTTCGAGCACTTCGGTGGTTGGAAACAGGCTAATAAACAAAGGGAATACTCTAAACCACAGCCTGGTGGTCTGGGATGAGTGTGCAGTCTGCTGCTCTCCTTTCTGTGGGAATAATGACGGAAGCCACAGTGTGGTATGACTCAGGTGATGGCTGAATGGATGGTCAAGATAGCTTGGCTGGCTGGCTTAGGCTAGAGCACTGTGCTGTAGCTGCCCGAGGCCTCAGGAGAGGTAAAGTTGGTAATGCTTATGGTGGCGGTGAAAGCTGCTAGAACCTGAGCTCCTACTATGCGGCAGGCACCAGTCTGTGTTTTACAAGTCTTAACTTACTGAGTTCACAACCATCCTATGAGATCATGTTTGTAGCCCCATTAAAAATATATGAAACTAAGGCCCAGAGAGCTTAAGTAACTCACTCCTGGGGACAGTGCTGGTAAACATCAGCTTTAGAATGGGACCCTGGTGCCAGGTTCAGCCCTCCTAACAGCTCCGCTGCACAACTGCGTAGGCTGGTTGCCTTTTGACTGGGAAGCGAATTCTCCAGGTGAGGAAAAAGGCAATCCGAGAAAGAGATAGTCTGTCCTCAAGAACCTTGTACTCTTTGTCATCTGGGTCTGTTTTGTAGCTGGAAAGATTATATTTAGACTTGTGCCTTCATTAAGTTTACTTCTAATTCTGACAGCAAGTTCTTCTTTTTCTTATTTAACGTGCTTGAAAGAGAACTAAGAAAACATTCAGCCAGGGGTTAGGAAAACGAGGTGGGACTCTAGATTGATATGGGGCAGCAGGTGTGATTGATAGAAACCACCAGTATTTGGTAGGCTAATCTAAGAGCCCTGGTGGCACTGTCAGGTATGCATTGGGCTCCTAACCACAAGGTTGGCTGTTCAAACTTTCCAGCGGGTCCACGGGAGAAAGAGGAGGCTATCTGCTACTGTAAAGATTCACAACCTTGGAAACCTAATATGAGAGTCACTGGGATTTAGAGTAAACTCAATAGTAATTTAGGGTTTGTTTGGGGGTTTGGTGGCACTCTCAGGTGAATGTTCAACTACTAACTGGGTGAGGCTAACTGCTCCTATAAAGATTTACAGCCAAAGAAGCCCAATGAGTAAGGTGACCAGACGTCCTGCTTTTGGCTGGACAGTCCCGATTTTTAACAATTTTTCCCGCGTCCCGCGGCATTTAAAAAAAGTCCTGCTTTTTAGACAGAATGCACGACAAGCTAGGGTATACGATTTTTTGCTGCCATGTGGCTATTTCGCCAAGATATGAGTTTTATCAATGGTGTCCCGCTTTACCAATGTTCAAATCTGGTCACCTTACCTATGAAACACTATGAGTTGGAATCCACTCGATGGCAATGGGTTTTGGAATCAGTTTATTACGCTTGCTTTGAATGACTAGAAGTAGCTGTAAAACCAGAGTGTCTGCTGTAGGCAGAGACATTTAATTCTATATGATTTCTAATAGATTTACTCTAAGATGGGTGAAATGCAGCAATTGCTTAGTGGACATGTCTTGTTTTTGCCTGCATACACCTGTTTTCTCTTCCTCTATCTCTAGTGGGATCTGATTGATAGAGCCCCACCCAGCCTATTCTTTAGTCGTACTTTTGAAGGAGATACAATCCCTCCTCTCCTCTCAGTATGGAAGCCAAGTGTGGCTAACAAAAGCACATCTTTTCCTGGACTACAGCGATGAAGGGGAAAAGTGAATTCTAAGCAAGCCTAAGAAAACCCAAATGTGAGATTTTGGTTAACCTTTGGGGCCACTAAGATGGAAAGATGCCTTAAGTCTGAAAGGGTTACCAGGAGGAGCAAGCCTTGTGGGCGAGTGATCCAGCCTCGATGGGAGAATCCAGGCTGAAGAGATTCTGGCCAGCTTGTGCGCACTTGGCCCCGGTCGGAGCCGAGGGCTTTCTCTCGGAGCCCATGGCCAATCTCAGCATCTCCTCATCCCTTCAGAGGCTGTCGTCAGGAGTCGGATCTGTGCGTCTGTAATTGATGTACTTGCTATGGTGGTAGTCAGGCACAAACAAGCACGTGTCAAGGACAGTGTAACAAGTCTAATGCCATCCTAAAGTGCCCCTTAACCACAAGATGCTGTGGTTGTATGCTTTCTCTCTAGGAGCGATCATGATTTTCACAACCTAAGAGGAAAGCAGATATTATAACAGTGAGCTCTGAACTGGGATGTTTCCAAGCACATTGTGTAGAAAGGAGTCCCTTGCTGATCGGACCACTACAGACTGGACACTTTCCATTTAGAGACAGTGTGTTTACAAAGAGAGCAATGGGGCAGCACCCCCACCCCCGCCTTCTCTCCAATGAGATGGATTCCCTTTTGCACACTTCCCCTTGCATCCCAGATTTTCCCACATGGGTTATGCCTAAGGGGACGATGGGTGTCAAGGCTTGAAGGGCTAAACCAGCTTACCAACTAGGCAAATGCATAGGCTGTTTGCCCTTTGACCGGGGACCTTCTTCTGTGTTGGATATTGGAGGCCTCCTTGTAACCCGAGCAGCTGTGACCTCTCCTGTCCCATAAAGCTTCCCATGGATATCCTGGCCTACTACTCGGATGCCTTTGCACTGGACTCCGTTTCTGTGAAGCTAAGAATGATGTCATGTGGATTTTGTCCAATACTATGCTACGTACTACTTGATAGAGTAGCAGGTGGGGTGCACATTGGAAGAGGCTTGGTGCAATGGTTAAGCGCTCAATTGCCAACTGAAGAGTTGGCCGTTTCCATCCACCAGCCACTCCTTGGGAGAAAGATGAGGCCGTGTGCTTCTGTAAATATTGCCTCCTGGGAAACTCGATGGGTTCTGTCCTACCAGGTAGCTCTGTGTTGGAATTAACTGCACAGTAAAGGGTTTGTGGGGTTTGTGGTGGGGTGCGCGCCCGTGCAAGTGGGCTCAAGCGCATACACAGAAATTGAAGGCGCTTCAAGAAAAACTATTTTTTCTAGATCTAGGCAACTATTAATTTATATCAGAAATAGAAGAGAATAGAATAATCTCAAAGGATGACTGCTAATTACTCACCTGTTCCTCCTGTGTCTCTCAACTCCTGTCATCTCCCTCTCCCCAGCCCCAGCAGCAAATGAACCTTTCTGTTTCCTTCCCTCAAGCCACTTTCGATGGGAAGTTTAGAAATGTGTGCCGTGGCAGAAGGTAGCCAGTGGGGGATTAGAGAGTTGCTAGAGAAAGTCCCCTGGAAGATAGCACCTTTGACTAGTGACATTTAATACCACACCTTCTCCCTCCAAAGCGCTGGGCCAGCATTACTCAGGTGAGCTACTCAGCACCTCTCACAGATCGGTGTCTGAGATTATCCATTGTGTTTTTAAGGCAGCCAGGTTGGTATTGTAAGCTGCTTAAGGTAGTGCAACGGCTCTCAGTGTCTAAAGGGTCCTAAGAGTTGAGTTCAAAGAAAGAAAGCATCTACAGGTGAGGGCGAGGATAACAAAAGACCTTCTTTCTTTGTGTCAGTCTACTTGTTGATTTTTATGTTGCCGCTTGACTTGGGGTGTCTTACTTACAAAATCCATTTCTAAAAAGAAGGGATCCATCCCTCGTACTAAATGATCAAAATTTGCCAGTTCCCTTGATGTCCCTGTGGGGTCCCAATAATTATAATAGCGCAGTGTCTGCCACAACACTTTCTCTTAAACGAGTCCTCTCATTTCAATAGGTATTAGCATGGCCACTTTACAGACTCAGAGACTGGAGTGGATTAAACTTGCCCAAGGCTAAACAGCGATTAGGTGGTAAATCTAAGAAAGTACCTGGGTCTAATGGATGCTTGAATGGTCTTCTGACAACCACTAGGCTATAAGGACGGCCACTCTCATAAGCAAAGTGTGGCAGATCTTAGTCAAGCATATAAACCCCAGAAAGAGTCTCTAGATTAGACCAGTATTTGTCAGGAGCAGAAACTCCGAGTTACTCTTTCCTAATCCAATGGAGAGCCTGACTTCTCCCCATAGTCACATTGTTGTGAGAAGGCACAATGTTGTTGTTGTTGTTGTTGATAGGCACCATCTAGTCAGTTCCCACTCATAGTGACCCTATGCACAGCAGAATGAAAACGCTGCCCAGTCTCCAGTGTTTGTGTGCCTGAGCCCGTTGTCGCAGCCACTGGGCCAATCCATTCCTCTTTCTTGCTGGGCCTCTACCTTATCAACCACGATGTCGGAGGATAGCACATGCTCTCCTAAAAAGTCACTTAGAAAGATGCAATATTGCCGACACTGGAAAAGTAAAATATCTGCAGTCACAAAGAATGCAAGGCTATTCGGATTTTCCCCAGCCCTGTTCTTGTCTGCGTAGTCATTTAGCGTGGACGTCACTTTCCTAGTCCTTGGTGGGCCGGGACAGGTAATAGTACTCACCCCTTTCCCTTATTGCAGAAATGGAGGTCGGTGAGTTTTGTGACTTAGGGCTCTCCGAACTATGTAGTGACACAGTGTCATGCAGACCCCAAGTCATGTCATTCTCTGTTCTGAGAAACTGCGGACACCCGCGCGGGCTGGCTCTGCCCTGGTGCTGTCTGCTGTGGGGCCACAAGGTGAAGCTACCCTTGACACGCCTTCGCTTTGTTGAGCTCCCAGACTGGTACATCAGCCAGCGATTACTCAACTAGATCATGTGTACAGTCTTCCAGGTCACATGCGCTGGGTTTTGCTTGTGGGCCTGTTATGTGAAGCCTACTCGGTGCTGTGCCTATCGGCGTGGGAGAACCACCGTTTATTGTTGCGAGCACCTTCCGTGCACATGAGAACTGACACCCAAGGAGCCTGCAGATCCCTATCCCTGGACCCTAACGGGTGCCTCCACCCAGAGGATGGCCTGCTATTGGCTGACTCTGCCCCCTGCATCTTTTCTCCCTCGCCTGGACATTTACTCTCAGACCGGGCCAGTGGGTGTGTCCTCGTTTGCAAGGCCAGTGTGTACTTGCTCTCCGCTTTCCTCTGATGAGTAGGGCTAGTGAGAAACTATTTTTGGAAAATATTAAGCTCTTGGAGACAATGATATCCTCATGAGTCAGACTTTGGACTCTCCTGAAAAAATGTGCATTTTTAATAGTAACCTTGATGTCACTTCGAAGATGAAAAATGATATGCTTATTCATATGACTTTTGACATGAGAGTAGAAGGCCTTATTCAATCAGTGTGAATTTTCCCATAAAGTAGTTTTCTATCACAACTACCCGATGCTGGATGTTGGCTTGGTATTGCCAGCAGAGAACTGCGGAAGCCTCTTTGCTTAGAGCAGACGACTGTAAAATTCTGAGATCACTCTAAACTTGTTTCCTCATGAAATAGTCTAAAAACGGGTGTGGTAAGGCAGCTGATGACTTCTTGCTTCATGAGCGAGCGAGCGGCAATGCAAATCTCCCATCAGTTTCATCCCAAAGCTGATAGCTGATTCTGACACCTCTCCTCGCCAACCTTTTTTTTTAATTTAAATCAGTCACCTTGAAAACAACAACACAGTTCCAACACCAACTGCCCCACCCACAGCCTGCTACTCTGCTGCTGGGTTTGATCATTTGTTGGGTTAGACACAACACAACTCAGGGAGCGTATTCAAAGCCATGGGGTTTGTTAGGGAAGTAACAGCTTGCAATGCAGGATCAGGAAAGAATCAGGATACAGTTCTTCATCCAAGTCAGCTTCTGCTCCATTGTGCCTGTAGGCGTCTCCCTGGCCCACAGCTCCTCGAACCTCTTGGGCTGGGACAACTTCTGCCTTATTCATGCAAATGTTACAAGCTCGTTAGCTCCAGAGATAAGTGCTCAAGAGACCCCCTACTCTGCCAGCAGACTGCCTGCCCAAAGCACTCAGCTTTTTAACTCAGTGGACCAGACAACTTGGTTTTGCTGCTACTGTTGTACTTTTGCCACTGTTTATTACTCTCTCTCGCCATAGCTGTCTTAAAGCTCTTTGTGTCCCCGGCATCAGAGGTTCCCAGTTCAGGAACCCTGGGAACTGAAGGACATGCTCCACACCTGACTGTTCTTTCTTGGTGATAGTCCCTTTGTCTGCCTGGCTCTCTCCTTTCACCCAAACCACTCACTGCCATTGAGTTGACTTCAATTCACAGCAACCCTGTAGGACAGGGTGGAGTTGCCCGGGTGAGTTTCAAAAACTATAACTTTACGGGAGTAGGAAGCCCAGCTGTCTGCCCCAGAGTACCTGGTGCTCTCAACCTGTAGACTTCGCCCACCACAGTCCAGTGCATAACCACCGGGCCACTATGATTGCGTAAGAGTGGTAACTTGTGTATATCCCACCCTAGTGTGTCGCATTAACGTAACAAACATAACCTAATCCTCATTAGCAGCCAATACCTGCCTCATTAACACATAGGCCAGGATTTAGTACCCATGCCACAGAGGATAATGGCATCTGATTACAAAATGGGGGACAACCATGCAATACTGAGAATTACAGCCTAGCCAAGCAACACCTCCACCCCACCTCCCACCATCACAGGTTTCATGGCCCGGGAATGAATGCATGGGCTCCACCAGGCCAGAGTGTGTAATACTTTTATAGGTTTTTTGCTGGTTTCCAGGCAAACTGTCAGATTTTACGAAGTGAGGTAGTGATATAGAGTCCTATGAAAATATAAAAGACTTTGCACTGGGAAGGGGACCTTATTATAATTCCATGACAACACTGGTTTAATGACAGGTATGTGCATGCATTTTTATGAATGTCTACAACCACCCTATGCCTAATTTGGAAATGGAGATAAAGCTTTTGAGTGGAACTGTGGTTGCCAGGTCCAATAACATGTTAGGCATTTTGAAATTTGTATTACTTACTAAAGTAAGTTGCTGTTAGGTGCCGTTGGCTGGTTCTAACCCAGAATGACCCTGTGTACAACCGAATGAAACACTGCCCGACCTGGCACCACAATTACTCTCATGTTTGAGCCCATTGTTTCAGCCTCTGTGTCCATCCATCTCATCAAGGGGCTTGCTCTTTTTGGCTGCTCCTCAAATTTACCAAGCGTGATGTCCATCTCCAGGGACGAGCCTCTTCTGATAACACGTCCATCGTGCATGAGACGAAGTCTTAACATCCTTGCCTCTAAAGAGCGTTCTAGTTCTTTTTCTTCCAAGACAGATCTTTTTGTTCTTTTGGTAGTCCATGGTACTTTTAATTTTCTTTGCCAACACTCTAGACCAAATACATCGATTCTTCTTTAGCCTTCCTTATTCAAGATCCAACTTTCACATACATATGATGCGATTTAAAATATCTTGGCTTGGCAGGCATACCTCAGTCCGCAAAGTAACATCCTGGCTTTTCAACGCTTTACAAAGAGGTCTCGTGTAGCAGATTTACATAATGCATTAAAAGATGGAAAGAGTACACAGTCACTCTACCAGAAAGACCTCGCCAACACTCATCTGGTCCAAGGGGTAGCATATGAACAAAACACAATGCTACTGAAGGAAGAATGAAGCACTGAAAGCATTAGCCAAAAACAGTGCTCCGGGAATTAATGGAATAACAATGGAAATGTTTCAACAAGCTGACCAAGCACTGGAAGCCCTCACTTGTCTTTGCAAAAAAAAAAAGAAGACAGTTACTTAGTTCCCCACCTGGAAGAAATCCATATTTGTACCCATTCTAAAGAAAGATGACCCAACAGAATGCTCAAAGTATAGAACAAGCTCACTGAGGTGACATGCAAGTAAAAATGTTGAAGTTCATCCACCAACGGGTGCAGCGGTACCTTGACAGGGGCTACCAGAAATGCAGGCCAAATTCAGAAGCGGGCATGGGACAAGGGCTAGCACAGCTGATGTCAGATGGAGCTTGGCTCAAAGTTGAGAATACCAGGAAGCTACTGATTGTGCTTCGTGGACGGACGATGTAAAGACATTTGACTGTGTGGATCGGACTGCCTGTGGTTAGCCTTGAGGAGAATGGGAATTCCAGAGCACTTCATTGAGCTGATGCGGAGCCTGTGCCTGGAGCGAGAGGCAGTTGTGTGAACAGAACCAGGGACCACTGCATGGTTTACAATCAGGAAAGATGTGTGTCAGGGTTGCCCTCTCTCACCATACTTATTCAACCTCTATGCTGAGCAGATTACCAGAGAAGCCTGATTATACGAAGGAAAATGCAGCATCAGGATTGGAGGAAGGCTTAGTAACAACCTGCAATAGGCAGATGACGCAACCTTGCTGGCTGAAAGTGAGGAGGACTCAAAGCCCTGGCCAATGAAGATCAGGGATTGCAGCCTCAGTATAGATAGATTACAACTTGATGTAGAGAAGATGAAAATCCTCGCACCCGAACCCCGAGGTAACATCATGATAAACGGAGAAAAGATTAAAGTCAACTTGTCATTGTCGTTTTTGTCTTGCTTGGACCCATAATCAGTGTTCATGGAGACAGCAGTCAAGAGATCAAATGACTAACATAAAAGCTCACATTTCACACTTGAACTTAAGTCAACTCTAGTGTAGGCATAAGTATTCAGAGATCAGTAGCTTAGAAATGAAGCTACCAGTTTAGGCTCTTATCTATAAAACCATAGATTCAAGGGCCTTGCTTTGTTTTATATTTAGAACACCGTGCTGTAGAAGGAGCATTTTGTGTTTTGTTTTATATTTAGAACACCGTGCTGTAGGAGCATTTTGTGTGCCTATGTTCAGGTTATAAAAATGTAGGGAGTAGGTCTGCCTGTAAGCCTGGGAGGGGAGGGGTGGGGATCCTCGTCAGTTTAAATTACTATGGCAGCTAAAAACCTAACTTTAACTGTTAATACCTGACACTTTGTTTTCACCAAGTATGGAAGACATGAACAACAAACGCTTCAGGTTGAGCCACAAAGAATTGCAAGAGTACAGGGGTGAAGAAAGGATCCCCTGTGGGCTGGCACCCTCCTGCCTCCATAAATAGTGCATGATGGCAGTGATACTTTTGTGCGGTCTAATTTGTTTCAATAATTAATGTCACCGGTACATGTTTCTAAGCGTACTAAGGGGAGATAATTTACTGTAATTACCAAAGGGGAAGTATATTATTTATTTATGATGTGTATCTACACACTTAGGGTGTGCGTGTATGTGTGTGTGTGTGTGTGTGTGTGTATATATACTTTTTCCATGAGTCGTCATGAAAATAGCCTCAGGTCCCTAAAAGTAAGAACAGTGGGTGACCCCTGAGAAAACTGCATGCAGGCCCCTCCCTGACTGCCTTGTGCAGCACCAAAGAGGAGATTCCACGTCCACATCCACCCCAAGGCCGATTGCCACAAGGCAGACGTCGGACATGCCTCCCGCCCCGTTGTTATCTCCCTGGGACGCCAACGGCTCGTCCAGTGACTCTTCTCGTCTTCTGAAGTCAGTAGTTCAGTGCGATGGCCACAGCGAACGCCTAGAAAACTCTCACAGGGGCCGGGGTTTACTTGGGAAGCTAACCGGTTCTCACAGTCAGGAACAGTAAACAGTAAGGACACAGTGATTGTCTACAGCCAGTCTCTGTGGTCTCTGGCCCTTCGCCTCTCAGCCACTCGGTCCCTTGGCTTTTGCCACTGTGAGCCAGCAAACCTGCCCGCTGCTCCACTTCACCGTCACAGGATCGCAGGGGTCAAGCCCTCGGCTCTGTTGCAGCCTCTGCCACTTGAGGTAGCGACCTTGAACATGCTCTTGGTGTTTCCTTAACAGTCCTGGGAGTCTCTCTTTTGGTTTCTGGGATGCCTCATTCTTATAAATTGTGCTCCTGTTTCACACACCCTATTTGCATAATCCCACCCAATCATTTGGGTGGGAGTTACAGAGACATGGGTAGAAGGGCCTCATTTTTATTTCACCACAACCCCAGAATACGCCAGTAAATAAGGAATATAAAGGTCGGGGCTGGGGTTTAGCAGCACTTCCTACTCTTTAGCAGCTTGCCCTATGTCTAATACTAAATGGTTGGGATTTCTAATGGCCAGTAGAAATCACTGGTAAAGGAGACCAGACTGGGACCAGCACCTCATTTTTCAGAAGCCCCTATCCAAATGGGGAGACTTTCTGAAGTTGTTTATTGCTACTTTGATGGTAGAACTTTAATTTTGAGAACTATTAGCACCATTAAAACATGCTTCACCGCCTTTAATGTAAATGCCTTGCTGTTGAGAAGGCTAATGGAAGGCTTTTGACCCCTCTTGTATTTAAAGAGCCCTGGTGGCATAGGGGGTGCTAAGTTGTTAACTGTTGATACCACCCAGGGACCCTGAGGATACACTGTAAAAGTCATTGTGTTGAGTTGATTTAACTTAATTGCCTGGCCTTTCTTCTGAGGTCATGTTAGATCGCTCTGGAGCTAGATTTATACCTCGGTCCTTGGCTCCGCGCGAGAAAGAATTCACGCCGAAGCCTGGTTCGTGATCGAAGTGAGTTTTATGAAAGTTAGAAGAAGTTTCAGGTTTACACGGCACCCAAGGGGCTCCTCCCGGACATGCAGCCTAGCTTGAAGCGGCTCTGCGTCCCGCAAAGCGTGCCAAAGCTCCCTGCGCCTGAGTTCTCTCTCTTCCCGTCTGAGTTCTTCTCCCGTCTCGGTTCTTGTTCTCCCTCCCCTCCGGGCTTCTGCCTTTTCAAGGATTCCACAGGGAGGCGTGGTGGAAGACCCCTGGTCGACCCCATTGGCTGAATTGAATTTACCTGGCTAGGTGATCCAATTCAAGTTCACGCCCACCCCTGCCTACCGGGGGCGGAACCCTAAACATGTGCGGTGTGCCACTCCTTTGTTTCCCTAGCTTGACTCTCTGGGCACGCGTTACTGGACACCCCCCAGTCCTATGCTGGCCTACCTAACAGTCATGCATAGGGGCCCTGTAGACCAGAGGAGCATGGGCCCCTAGGCTGTCATCATTCTGGAAGCGGAGAACCACACCTGTGCCATGGCGCAGTTGATGGGTTCAAACCACATTCTGCTTGGTACTTAACACCGCCCTACTTCCTGCTCCTGTAGGAGTCTACCTTCAGCACTGCTCTGGCTGCTTAGTGGGCCCTTTGACCCTGGAAGTGGAGGTGTGCAGCTCCGGCAAAGTATCTTCAATTATTTCTCAGATTTAACGACCTTTTTTACTATTTTATTTTCTAGAACTTCTGTTTTTGGTAGTGGAAGGAGAAATTTGGGCCTTCTCTCCTGAACTACTCCTTTGCTTTCAAACCTGTTCTCTGCGACTTTTTTTGTCTCTCTCCTGATTTCTAGGACATTTCACGGGGAAGTCTCAATGGTCAGGGCAGACTTCCCAGAGAGGACTCTCCCCGTTTTCTGCCTGGAAGCTTTTTCCCTAGCCACTGTGTTCTGGGAGACCTGTAGGGGCAGAAGGCAGGGGTCTGCACATTCAGTATGTACATTTTCATTTCCTCCTCTCCCCATTGTCAGTATGAACCTCGCCCTTCAACTCTGCCATAATCCCCACCCAGTGATGCCCTTCCAAGAATGCATCTCGAGGACCTAATGTCGGGGGTTTAAATGGAGAGAAAATGTTTTGAGAAACGATGTACAAATGCACTTTACACAATTGATGTGTGTATGGATTGGGATAACAGTTGTATGAGCCCCTAATAAAATGTTAAAAAAAAAAAAAAAAGAATGCATCTCTATTCTTTTGCAAAGTTGGGGTATTTTTTGGTGGTGGTGGGGCATTATTTGGCTAATGATAATTCCCTAAGGGATTACAGGAGTCATATTTTAAAATGGACCCTCAACTGTTTCTCCCTTTCCTGTAGTGATGTCTTTTCTCTTGTTCTCTCTCTCTCTCTTTCTCTCTCCTCTCTTTGTGTGTGTGTGTGTGTAACACACTTGACTGTCATTTTACAGGAGTTACAAGTAAGGACCAGATTTTTAGTGGAACAAAAATTGAGATTGATTTTTTTTTTTTTTTTAGTTTTTTTAATGTTTGCCAATTTGGCAATAACTTTGATCAGATTTGGAACATTCTTAGTCATTATCTCTTCAAGTAGTGTCTGCCTTATTCTCTTTCTTTGATATTTCTGGAAGTCCTATTACATGCATGTTAAACTTTTCATTGCACCCCCTCCCCCCATTTCATATTGCTTTCTTGATTTCTCTTTTTTTTAAACAAGAAAATCCTTCATTATATATTTCCCATTCACCTGTTCCAATTTACATTTGTGTTTTGTGTTGAGTTTGGTTATAACTGATAATGTATTTAAAACTAAACACATGGCCATTTAGTTCCTTTTTATTTGTATTCTAGTACTTTGGTAAATTTTCCTCCTTCATACTATTTTCTCTATTTTTCTAGCCGTGTGAATCATACTTATTATCAAGTTATTATAGTCTACACCCAGGTCTAGATGAACTCTAGTCTGCTGATAATGTCTAGGGTTTTTTGTTTGTTTGTTTGTTTCTGGTCCAAATATGCTTAGCAATTTTTGATTGCTGACCATGATATGCTAAAAGATGCCGATACTCTCCTAGTGAATATAATCACCCAGAGAGTTCCCCCTGATTCTGACAGGCAAATAGGTTGATGGCTGATCATTTAAAACCAGTCAACATTTTGTTGGAGCGAGGCTGGTTCACAGCCGTCTGATTTATCCCTGACTCTCCAGTGTTCTTATTCATAATCCCAGGGTGATTCTCCTGTCTCTTCCCTCTATAATCTGCAACCTCTGAATCAGTTTCTCATGAAACGATCCCCCCAAAGCTAGACTCTGCTTTTCAGAAGGTTTCTGATTGTTTAGCTTCCTATTTTACCACATGTCTGGAGTTCCACAGATGGCCCCAGTGGACAACTGTACCACACTGAGGCCATCCAGACTCCCACCCAGATCTCCTCCTCTCTCCGTTCTCCTGGAGTGCCCCTGTGAGTAACCAGATTCCATCTGTCCTGGTAAATGACAATGCCCCCAGTTTTAAGATGTCAATAAAAAGTCTGTTCAGCTCTTGAAGGTCTTTCCCTCTCCTGCCCTTCTCCATGTGTCTGTTGCCCCGGAGGAGATGAGGTCTGTTTTGCCCGGCTTGGGGAAAGCATTAGTTTGCTGAAAGCTGCACAGCCCCCTCTTGGAAATCGGAAGTCATCGAGATGGAATTATTTTTGCCTTCACTTTGACTTTGGGAGAGAATTGTATGACAATTGCCAGATTAAGTTGAAAGCGTGTTGACATGCTTAAAATCATGGTTGAAAGTTTCTTTTGTGATATTTCTTTGGCCATGTTAACTGCCCAAGATGCTTTTTAAAGAGATTGAAATAATAACAATGTAGCGTGTGATTATTAACATACAGAGGATTTTTAAATTATGTACTTTGAATACTAGATGATTTGGTCTTATAGAGAACTACGGGTATGGAAGTATGCCATGCTTAATGACCACGACACCGTGTGTGAAATATGTCGCTAGGTGATTTGGACATTGTGTAAAGACCATATTAAGACCTTCTGGGTGCCCCCTTCTAGTTGCCTTTATCACTTCTGCTGCCACTGCTAGAGGAGCCTGGAGGAATGGGTGGCAGCAGCAGTGGCAGAAGCTGAGAAAGCAAGGAAAGCAGAGGGCATGCAGCCCCCATCGCTGTTCTGTCCTCCTGAGCAGCGGGAACAGTGACTGACCCCTGGAGCCAACCCGCCAGGCAGAGCCTGATAGCACATGCCAAGAGTGTTGCCCTATGCTTCCCCTGCCTGCATTCCACCTATAGTCCAATGCTACAGGACTATGAGGTCAGGGGTCTTTAAAAGGAGTAAGTGAAGTAATAAAGAGTGAATTGCTTTCCCGTAAAACAGAAACTCAAACCTCATGAACAAAAAATGCAATCAGATGCTCAGTGAATGGATGTTAAAATGATGCACACCTGTATTTTGTAGGTGCAGAGAAACCAGTGTCTGGTGTGGGTTGTTGATGGAATACACTGTTTTGTTTTTCAGCATCTAACATTCACAAGAGAATTTGACTCAGATTCTCTTAGACATTACAGCTGGGCTGCAGACACCTTGGACAACGTCAATCTTGTTTCAAGCCCTGTTCATTCTGGGTAAGTCACCAAAAGACCGCCTTCCCTTTTCTGTGGCGTCATCTTTGCACTTATGGCATAGCAGCTTTAAATTCATAATATCGCCGCTCTTCATATTGGTCTTCTAAAGGATTTCATTAGTGAATGTGTGACTTGTATTTATAATTCATCAGTAGATATGTTTTTTCTAAGCAAATGCTATCCACTTTAATTAAATAAAAGTACAGTGTTGGAAAGGAAATGAATTAAATTATTCATTGCAGCAGAATTGGCTTGGGTATTCTGGTACCTCTTGTAGGTTATACATTTTCCTTTTCAATTAAAAATATGTCATTTCTCTCGATTTTACTTTACTATGGAAATGAAGCTTTGTTTCTGGGCATCTGATCTTCCCTTCTGATGGGGATTTAAATGTAGAAGCTTGTCTGTTTATTGACCTGTTTGATGGCCTCAGTGCTTTGCTTCTACTACATCAATCTCATTCAGATATTTAGTTCAATAAGCGTTGAGCTCTGCTCTACTCATTGTTTCCATCTGGTATTGCCTTTGATTTTCAAGCTTTTGTGTTTTCATAAGAAGAAAATATAAACGTAAAGCCTCCACATCAACAGTTGGTACTTTTTGCTTTCTTGAAATCAAATTATACTTACATTGAATGAACAGTTAAGGGAAATTAGAGGAAATAAACAAATGTACTTTAGAAAAAGATACATATTTATATATTATATATATATTTAAAAGTTCACATATATATGTACTCAAAGTATGTATACATATACATACATACATATGTCCACATACAGAACGTGGGCATATATGTATGCACACACATAAAAATTCACCCATACATACATACAAATACATAGGTATCTATATATGCCAAAGTGTGACTATAGATAATTCAAACTGGGAATTTCTGATATCCAAACCAAAAAATAAGAATCTATAAAAATGAGGAATATCTCAGAATATTATTGTCTTTGAATTTAGCATTTGGAACATACATTAGTTGTGACCTATAACAAAACCTGTGCCCTTGAATCAATACCTGACTCAAAACCATATAAGATAGAGTAGAACCATTCCTTGGGGCTTGAGAGACTATAAATCGTTATGGGAGCAAAAAGCCTCGTCTTTCTTCTGTGGAGCAGCTGCTGGGTTTGCACCAGCAGCCCTGTGGCTAGCACCTCAGCCCTTAATAATTTGTTCTGGTCCATGACCAGAACCAGGGAAGATTCATTTAAAAATAAATTAACACTAACTAACATTTGTAATATGTCTTATATTTTGTTGAGTATTTCTTGCTTTTCTAATTAAAATAAATTGTGATAGCTAACCTGTACCTAATGCTTTTTGTGCAAATGGTATTACACTAAATCTTTTACACGCATTTTTTGCATAATATTTATTTGAACCTTAAAATGGCACTATTGATTGACATTACTCATTATCCCCAGCTCTGATGTCTGAGGCTCAGAGGTGTGTTAGAGGTTACTTTAAGTAACATTACAGAATGGAAATGTCTGACATCTTAAAACTGTGGAAACAAACCAGTGTAATTTCATTCAAATGGAGATAATTTACATGTACACTATATATGAAAGTATTACAAGGTACGTTAGTCAATGGAGGCGTTAAAGAAGTATAGAATACTAAAATCAGAAATTAATTTTCCCAACCATAAACGCAAACACAAAACATTGCCAACGAGTTGACTCCGACACAGAGCCAGGATCTCCAGGCTCCCAGGGCTGCATGCCTTTAGGAAGCAGATGGCCTCAACTTCCACCAGGAGCAGTCGGTGGCTTGACCTGCCAACCTTGTCGTTAGTTGTCCAACATTTACACAATAAAACCACCGAGATGAATACACTTACTCCTCACCACTGGACCTCTTACTGTCTGACAGTTCACATTCGCAACAACGGCATCTGACGGGTGTGTGCATGAACAACCCACCGGAAGGTAATGAGCACACCAAGATGCTAGGTGAGAGTGACATGCACCGTCGGTGATGTTTAAGGTGATGTGATTTTCCGTGGTCGGGTAGTTCCTTATGTGATGATCTAATCCGGCCGTTTCAAACGATGTAGTCATCTTCCATTTGTGGCCTGATTCAAGCATCCTCCATTTCCACATCACACCGCTTTTCACAAAATGAACTGGTCTTTGGAACCCAGTGATGTTTTAAGTGAGGAGAACTTGGACTAGAATCTGCCAACTGCCTCCCTTTACCTTTGAAATTTATTTGACAGCAGTCAACAAGTGCAACAAAGGCAGAACTGATGGTGGCAGCCAGCCTGGGCTTCTTTGAAAAGGAAAATACACACTTGCGATTCATTTAGCAACATCTCACTACAGCAGAGCTGTGGGGCACTTTGTACAGCCTTTTAAGGCCATTATTCTTCCAGGTGGTACTATAAATATCAGTGCCTTGGTTTCATTTTCTGAGGGTTTTTATTTTCCTTTGCTTATCATGACGTTTTCTGTTGCTTGCTTCTAATTATCTCACATTAATTTTTCCCATTTGCTTTCTAAATTATTTTGCAGCTATTCTTCTCCACTTCCTCAGTATGATTCAAGGTGATAACTGTCTTTTATGTGAACCATCCTTTTCGCAGTTTTAATTGATATGAATTTGTCCTGTGGTTAGATTGTGTCAGTGTCTGTAGTGTCTCAGCATTTGTCATCCCACTGTTCCTAAAACTAGAAACATTTATGTCTTAGTTTTAGGATCGTTTATAGATTGTGTGCTGTAGTTAAAATACAATTATTAACATACACATAGGATTAGCCATCCCTTTAATTTCTTTATTAGTAATGATGCATGACATTTTTTTTGCCCAGCGTGTATGTGGGTTTGGAAAATAAATCACGGTATTTCATAATACTATTGAATATTAAGTCTCAACATCCTGTTTAATATATCTGTATTTTGCTCCCACTTGCCCTCGATGTGTTGGCACTGCAGAGTTGAAAGCTCAGAAATTCAATGCTCATTAAAGAGCACCAGCTAGGTACTGGGTGTCCCACCACCACCGGGAAAGCGATTCTTTTAATTTGACATTACAAATGTTGTAGCTATACTGTTGTTCATAGCTTCAGTATTTTCATATTGCCACTGATAACCACCTCAGACTGCTCAGTAACAAACTGCATTAGTATGTTTTTTTCACATTAAAGATCCAGCATGACCTAAGTAGTCTGTAAGCACACTTAACAAAATTCACTCTTTCTTTGAGTTATTCAAGAAACATTTATGGTGTGCGCTGTGGGGTACCCTGCCATTTACGCAGTGAACAAACCAGGCCCGAGCCATGTTACTTTCCATATTGCTCAGAGATAGCTGCTGCCACGGGCCACCCCCCTCTCAGTGGGAACATGCCCGGGTTTGTTCATGCCAGTACACTGAATGCCACACCTACACTCTGAGTGGTTTCTAATGTGTGCTTTTACAATCAGTTCAAATCATCTATCAATTTTAATTATTAGCTGTTGGGAAAGTTCCAATTTTGTCTTAGTTTCCTTCTAATACTGCCTTGTTATGAGTAAAGGCAGTTGTTAATTATATAAACATGCATGTGTTCATATATAAACACATGCCTAAAAAAATGTAAGCACAAAGAATAAACTCAAGTTAGCCTACTGTGATCTAACATTGGAAACAATTACATTAGAGAGTTGTACAAGTGAACAGGTATTGTTGCCGATGACAAAGGAGTCTTTGTTGTTGTTGTTGTTGTTGAGTTTTGATAAGGGCAGCCTGTCCTCTGCTACTTTGAGTTACCATCATGGGCCAGTCCTAACTAATGAAGTAGAATAATCTCAAAGACACAAATTGATCCTAAGTAAATGGGTGGAAACTGAAAAGGAGCAAAAGAGGGTGTGGTTGTCGGTGTCTGCCTTACCGATGGCCAGAACAAATTCTGAAAATCTGATCCCTATCCCATTACCTGCCTTACTGAAGGGTCAATTCTTCCAAGATCTTGGTTCGAAAGGCTTCATCCTTCAGAAAAGGGTCCCTAGCTAGGATTTTCATGCAAGTTCATAAAATCTGTTTGCAGGCTGTAAGCACTGTTTTTAGATTGGTCAATAGTAGGGTATTTTGATGCACTGGGATTATAATTTCTCCAAAAACATTTTGGAGAATAAATGTTTCCAAATGCATCCAAAGAAATGTTTAAGCAACATTTGATGATATTCCAATCATAATCATATATTTAAATAGGAAAATTGGAATGCAAAGATATGTGCAGAGAGGACGCTTGCTCTGACTGGCACTCATGTGTTGGGCTCATTGATACCTGTTCACCTACTTTGTAATATTGTGATGATGGCAAGAATACTCATGTGGGAGGGGGGAAGAGGGGTTCCTATGAGAACACGATCCAAATCAGAAATTCCAGAATGCTGTTATCCAGATGTGACAACTTCCTCATATTCTGTATCTACTTGCACATCATTTTTTACTCATTAACTTTAATATAAAGATTGAGTGCAGAATTATATAATTTGGAGATATTCCCTGAAAAGTTTAAGTACCATTATTTGTATTATTGTACAAATATTCAAGGATTATTTAAAGGAATTTTTAGACCAAGGTTATGCTGACAAGATTAAATCCCTTTCCACCAAAATTACTATAACAAAACTAGTCATCTTCTGCTTTTAGTATTAAATTCTGCTTTATGAGCATAAAAATCAGAATGCTGGTATAATGAACACATACTCATTTTATGAATTTCATGAGTTGTACTTGTTAAGACATACTGTGGAGTTTCATCTTACTTGTAGGGGAAAGATGTTATATAGTATATGGTAAAAACAAACAAACAAACACCCCACTTACAGTTAAAATGACCTACAAAGAGCATACATAGTGGGAGCTTATTAACAACCATCTCTTAAAAGTGGTAGGTATTCTAATGTTGAAACACTCGCCCTTCGGTCCGTTTGAGCAGCTGATACAGTGGCTGACCTCTATTAAAGAGCCATGTAAAACCAAAATATAGGTTGTTGGGTTGCAAAGTTTTGCCCACTGTACAAGCTACCTGCTTGTTTGATGTGACTCCACCGTATTTATTATCAATTTTAAGAGAGAAAATGATCGTGACATTGAATATGGCTTTAAACTCAGAACATATCATTTCAAAGCTTGTGGTGAAGGCCATCTGTTTCTCTCCTCACCTGGCTTCTGGTCTTGTCCCTGCAGGTTTCTGGTTAGCTTTATGGTGGATGCAAGAGGTGGTTCCATGAGAGGAAGCCGTCACCATGGAATGAGAATCATCATTCCTCCCCGCAAGTGTACAGCCCCCACCCGAATCACCTGCCGTTTGGTAAAGAGACATAAACTGGCCAACCCACCCCCCATGGTGGAAGGAGAGGGATTAGCCAGTAGGCTGGTAGAAATGGGTCCTGCAGGGGCACAGTTTTTAGGGTAAGTTGATTTGTCAATTTTAACCTTGGCCTTCATACTACATCTTTGATTTTCTTTACCCGTAGGTAACTAGTAAAACTACTTAGCTGGACCCCATTGGTTGGGTACAACTTTTCTAGTGTCAGAGGTCACAAAACTGCGTTATTCTCTGCAATGCTATTTGGTACTTCCTTAACCTGGTGCTGGTCAAAGCTTTTACTAACCAGGAAGCATGTTATCTGCTCAGTAAGTGCCCCGACCCCTAACAGCCCCCATCGACGTCAAGGGACCATTCTCAGGGGACCTGCGGACAGATGCTGGAATTACGTCACCACATTAAAGAACTAGCTCTTTGGGGATGTGTCTCCTTAAAGATCAGTGTTCAGGCCAACCGTCTTCTGTGCGTCGCACTCTGCAGACAGGAGCTCGACGCTGAGTTCGTTTTCCGCAGTGGCACGGGGGTGCACATCAGGCAGGCTCTGTCGCGATGGCAGTTTGTTCACAATCTCCCCTTCTTGTTTCTCTTCCTGCTGCATGGATGCTATTCAGTAAACTGCATCTTCCCACCAATCCTCCCCCTGTAAATGAGGGTGAGAGCTTGGTTAGCCGAATCCTGCAGCTTGGGCCTCAAGGAACAAAATTTATTGGGTAGGATCTTTATAGACAAGATACAGAATGTGTACATTTCTTTTTTCATTTCCAGTTTCCTTCTGTCACACTCATAGTCTTCTTCTCGTCTTATTTAAGTTTTTAAAAAAATGCTTTCAGTTGATGTGTGTCACTGAAAGGGAAACGAAAAATCATAGTGGCTTGACTCAATGTAGCCCCGCTACCTATCTTGTGCTTCCCAAGCATGTGGAATTCACTGCAAGCATTCTGCTTTCATAACCTTGTGCTCTTTGTCAGTTATCATTTTTTTATTTGAAATGTTTCCAGTGCAGATGATATTTTTTAGGACGAGCTGAGAGTCTTTAATTTTAACTCAGTGACAGAGAAGGCATTTTGCAGGTTTTGAATCACCTCTTGCTGTAAATGATACGAATAATTATATAGAGAGAAATGTCTACAGACAAGTGAGGCGCAATTTTAAAATAGGGACTTTGGCGCTCTCGGTAATCCTTATTGGCATGGGGAAGGAAATGTTATCAATCAGTTAGTTGATTTTGAAAATGTTTTGAGACAGGGAATTGAAAGTTAACTAAAGAGGCTGCAGATAGAGAGTACTCTATAAAGTGATTAAATTATTTTGTTTTGTTTTCTTAAAGCTGAAGTGTGTTGGTATTTGTCGCTTGTTTGCTCGTCTGTTTGATTGATGTTGTTGCCTTGGCAGTTTGCATGAAAACACCTGTTATGAAAAGTTATGCTTGGCTTTCACTTTGGTCAAAGACCCCTGTTCATATCTTCTCCGAATTGTTGAATGTCATACACAAAACACATTTTTAAAATATTTATAGAGACAGTATCTGATACATTCACCTGCAAAGATTGTATCTTATTCTTACACCTCCCCCCCAAAAAAGATTTAATACCCAATTATAATATAGTAAAACACTGTGATTAAACACCCTCACATTTTGGGATTATTAACAGTCTTAGCCATAGTTGATGTTGTCTCTACCTATCAAGGAATAAATGCATTTTATAATTAATTTTTAACTGTCCTTAATTTGGATCATTATTTTGCCAAAAGAAACTTGATCAGATTCATGGGTCCCCATGTTGAGAGAATGCTTTCCTACTCAGTCAGGTTTTTCTATCTATTTTTACCGGTCAGCACTATGATGACTAGTTCCTCTTTATGCTCTCGGTGTAAGCCTGCCTCTGCTCTCGCTGTGTGTACACGAACTCTTAGGTGAAGACGTGAGGTGACATACAACCTCTGTAGGAAAGTAATGATACTGTCTACTTAAATGTCATAAAATAAAGCTGCACAATCCAACCACATAAGCTGTGCGTGATTGTGGTCGGCTTAATTCCATGAATCCTTTTCTAGTGCTTATGCTAACTTAAAATTGAACCAGTGAGTTTCCCGTGGCTTGATTGGCTACCTTCAATTTGCAGCCAGTCTTGCACGTTGCCTTGGGCAAAAGGACACTCAATCCTCAGTATATCAGTGAGTGGTGACTTCAACCGAGTCCTTTTTCCGAGAGCTTGACTATTCATTCTACCAGAGGTTCTACCGAGCCGGGAAAGCATTCCCATTTTACTCATTGGAAATTGGAGAAACTATACCTGAAAGTTGTGGCAAGAGTTCCAGAGAGCAGGTTATTAGACTGATTTCTTGCTGAGGGGGAAGGAAACAAGCACAAATTATAGGAGTAGCCTTTCAAAATAGGAAATGTATAGTATTTGTGAAATAAATTACTGTGTCCTTTTAAATCATTAGCATTTTATATACTATCAAAATCTCTATCCTTAAAAAGGGGGGGGGGCAACTTTCTATCTACCTGATGGTCAATTCTAGTAATTTTCTACTCCTTGATTCAGAATTCTTTTTTGTACGTGCTGAATACTTTCCCTGCACAAATCCAGTGCGTCTCAAAGAGTTGTTTGCGAATGGGTGAATGATGGCATGCTCTCAGGCTTCTAACACTTATTATTTAATTAGCAAATGATTCTGCAGCTTTGAAATCATCCCCAACCTTAGTGGCACCTCTTATTTTCAAGTGAATAATGTTACTGAGATGCTTTGTTAAGAATGCTACTATGCGTATACTTCATTAGATACCAAAATAATGTGGATTTTTTTTCCAGCCCCGTCATAGTGGAAATCCCTCACTTTGGGTCAATGAGAGGAAACGAGAGAGAGCTCATTGTTCTTCGCAGTGAAAATGGCGAAACGTGGAAGGAGCATCAATTTGACAGTAAAAATGAAGACTTAACCGAATTACTGAATGGCATGGATGAAGGTAAGGAAGGTGACGCCTCGTCTCTGTCCTTCGGCAGAAATCACGGGAATGGACAAATCGTGGGGACGGAAAGAAACGGAGTCTGAATTGCACGCGTTCGTGTTGAACGCTCAGACGGGCTCCTCAGCACTTTCCCTGCCTGTCTCCTCTACCAAAGGCACGGGGTTCCGTTTCACCTAACCACCTTTTTAATTGGGTTTGTCCTTTACAATTCAAGTGCACCAATGTTCTGGTGACTCTCTCGGTCTCTCGTCTTACGTGTGAATTTTAACAAAATCCAGTGTTAGCTAAGGAGGGAGTGATGATTTCGTGGGAGTTAGGCAAAAGGTGAAGGCATTCCTGAGAAAAGACATTCACATTTTGTTTCCGGGGTTATTATTCCCGAATCTTTTATTTTATCCGGCTCCATTGTCTCCCAGAAGAACCAACTGGGAACATTTGTCTCCCGTGCTGTCAACGTGGTATCGGGAGGGACGAGCCCAGGGAGAAGAGCATCATGTCTGGTAAAGTAGAGGCTCATGGGAAAAAAGGGCAGACCCTCCACAAGATGGATTGCCATGGGCTGCAACAAGGGGTGCAAGAGCAGAAGTTTAAGGGTGGCCCAGGAGTGGCCGTCATTCATTCTGTTGTACGTGGGGTCACTCTGGATGGGAACCAACTGGATGTCGTACCTAACAGCAGCAGCGCAACCGGAGGAGCTGAATGTTCATTTTGCTATGTTTCTATTCGTTTTCCGTTTTTCACTTTGAGTACACATGATAGCCTATAGAAGTAGAACTAGAATTTTTAAAAATAATAGCTATGGAGTAGACTTTAGATTTCATGCTAACTTGTTTCCATTCTGTTCGTCACAAATCATTACAAAGAGAAATCAGCCAGTTCAGAAAAATGATGCCCAAACACTGCTCGACTGAGAACCCTAACCCTCTGTCCTGGATTCTGTGGTTATCTTAGAACTAGTCGGAGAGTTTCTTTGCTACATTTTTAAAGACCAGATAAACGTTGGTTCCCTTCTAGAGAATTAAGGCGAAATAGGAATACTTCAGGTTTAAAGAACCAGGCCCTCGAGGCTACTGGAACAAAGACGAGGGCCAGATTTTCCAAGAAAACAGGATATTCTTCATCGCTTCCATTTTGAAATGATACAAATGAAGGAAGCACTGCACATATTTTGATAACTGAAGCTCAGGCTTCTACCAAGTCCAACCGGATTTACCACCAGCCTCCCCCTCCAGGGGCCCTTTCCCCCTTTCTCGAACATGCCAGTTCCCCAAAAGAGAGGCAAAAATAAAAACCGATCTTAGGGGGGGAAAAAAACAAAAATTAATCCTTTCTTCCTTGAAAATCCAGCCAATCAGAGTTCTAATTGGGAGAAGTTATAAGTACAATTTAGGAGATTTCATGCTTTTGTTATTCTACCCTCTGTTCCCCTCCCGTTTTCTGTTGTTAGAAATCTGTTTATTAACAAGATAAAAGCAGTACTTAGAATGAACCAGTGACCACCTTAAAACGCAAGATAGCCTTTAAGGGAGGGAAGATTGAACTGTGCTCTCACTGTTCCAAGCAGCCTCTTTGATTTCACTAGTTTATAGTGTCACTTTGTCGTCTTCGGCAACCAACTCTTTATCATGCCTGTTGTGCTTTCTGTTTTCGCCGGTTTTCCTCTTCACCCCTCTTTTCCATGGACGAATTCAGCACACTTCTTTTATAACTACTAGTCCTATTGCATGCGCTAATCTGGAAATTTAAAAACCCTTACTAAAGAGTTGTAAGGCTTACGAAAACCGCATTGTTGTAAAGATTGGTCTATGGCTCTCAGCATTTCCATGCGCACAGTAACACTAACTCCTAGGAAAGCTGAGTGTAAGGTCAGATCAGTTGCTCCGCGTACTGCGGCAGTTAAGATCGTGATCTGTGGAAGTCACGGAGACTGGAATGCCTGTCTTGGCTCCCACACTTAGCAGCTGCATATCTAAGCACTCTGTCTTTCTAAACCTTGGTTTATCTGACTCATGAGGCGAATAGTATTGTGTGTCGTATAGGGTGATCATGGAGGAGTAGGGGGGCTACTTTATGTGAGGTGCTCAGTCTCACGCCTACTCTTAAGAATTCCTTGATCAAGGTCAGTCATAGTCCTGGATGCTGTCTTCCATTTTGCAAGCAGTGGCTCCTGGCTGAGAGGGCAGGTGACAGCTGAAGTCCTGCCTCCTCCACTTGCCCAACTGCCCTGACACTGGCTGGACAGTTCCAGGGCAGAGGGGGGCTCCTCTCTAATCTGCGCAGCACTGCTACCTGGTGGCTGAGCCCTGGACCTGCAGCGCTGTGCCCCCTGGAAATAACAACTCACAGCCATGGCGTTGATGCCCCATCATGGCGAACCTGTAAGACGGAGTAGAGGCCTGGCCCTTGTCTATAAAGCCCCAGCTAGCGCCAGAGCTGGCTGGTACTCTTGGACTGCTGACTTTGCAGATGGCAGCCCAATGCCCAACCAGTATGGCACCAGGGTATCTCGTCTACCCTAAATAGATAGCTTTTAAACTAATTCGTATATATATGATAGATATTTTTAATTATCACACACTTACTGAGCCCCTCGTTTATAACAGATACTGCCTCACTGGCAGTGCTCGTTCTAAACTCATAATAACAAGTGCCTAGAAACCCATCTGAGATGACCTCCAAAAGAGGACTAATGAAACCTCATTCTGATCTAGCTAAACTAGGAAGTCACCAGAAATGCTTTTATTATCAAACAAACAGAGGCATGCTTATGAAGTGATGGAAATGAAATGTTTAATATGCATAAGCTTGGAGATATATAGTCTCATACATGTATGTGTGGTGTGTGTATGTATATGTATATGTATTTATATATACATGCATATATATGTTGTTGCTATCAGGTACCCTAGTGTCAGTTCTGATTTGTGTTGTTACCAGGTGCCATCAAGTGGGATCCCCTGGATACCCTTTGTTAACTCCAGTTGGGCTCGTAGTATCCCTGATCACAACTGATGGTATACTCAGCCCATCACCCCCAACGAATCAGGACAGAATAGTAGGTCTAGAATTCTGAATTCTGGACTTCTGATCTCCAAACTAGCTGCCTTTCCTTCTGCAACAACCTTTACTTCTGTCTCTTCTCTAATGCAGGATGCTTTGTGTCTGAAAGCACTTCATGTAGAATAAAAATGTCACATGATTATCAGTTGCAGTTTAAAATTTCCATTATTATCCATATAATTTCCTGTCCTGTTGAGTCTCTATGAGCCAGCATTGACTCGATGGCAGTGAGGGTGTGTTTTATTATTATATAAGTACTCCCCTCCCCTTATGACTCAAAAGGATATGATCTGCATTCAGGGGGGGGGGAAATTACAGTTGTAAAAGAAGGTGGAATTGAGTGTTATTTCAATGACTAGCATGTCCTGGCAAAAGCATCAAGATTATACCAGTGAAGTGGCCCCCATTAGCAAGGCTTCATCCTCAGAGGAGGCTAGCATGACACAGGAGATACATGGTCTAGGTATGAGGGACCTGCGGCTGCCACCAGTGTCATGTGGCAGCAACAACCTTTGCCTTTGGCAGCAGGTATCTGCCTTGTCTTACAACTTGCCAATTCATTTGTCCTAAGCAGAGAAAGAGACATTGCTAAAAATAGATATTATAATAATAACATGAACATTCATCTTCCTCGCGCACGCACACACAAAATAAGAATCACCCGAAGGTGCACCAAAATGAATCCACTCTGTAAGTTTTGTTAAACTTTTACTTAGGCAAACCTAAAAGTCGTAATCACAGACTTGAATTAAACATGTTTAAAGTTATGTCTTCAAAGTCAGACTCCAAAGAGTGTTTGGCGGTTATGCTGGTCCTGGGAAGAAAAAGGAGTAGAAGAATCCTTCCTTGTTGTTGTCAGGCACCGTCTGATCGTCTCGCCCATGGCGACACTCCGCACAACAGGAAGAAACACGGCCCTGGTGCTGCGCCCTCCCAACTGTCCCGATGCCTGAGCCCAGTGTGGCAGCCGCTGTGTCAGTCCATCTCCTTGAGGGCCTGCCTCTCCTCACTGCCCCTCTGCTCCACCCAACATGCTGTCCTTCTCCAGGGACCGATCGCTCCTGACACCGTGTCCTCGGGTCTTTAAATGAGAAGTCACAAACGCTGCAGCCTGAGCTGTCAGTAGAGTAGCCCCGGTCACAGGTGACCATCTGGGGCTCGAAATGAGCTCACTGAAAACCGCACTGCGAGGGTGAAACACACCACAGTTTGAAGACTTAATACACACAAAAGTCAGTGCTTTTACACGCCGTGTTGAAGAGGTACTGTTCTAGATGTACTCAGTTAAATAAGCTATATTATTAAAATAAACTTTATTTGTGAGAAAAATGTAAATGACATAGCTGCCTTCCATTATATTTCTGGTAGAAGGTGCTTCTCTGGATAGTCTAGACCAGGGGACCTCAAACTTTTTAAACGAGGCCAGTTCACTGTCCCTCAGACCACTGGAGGGCCAGACTATGGCTTAAAAAAAAAAAACTATGAACAAATTCCTATGCACAGTGCACAGATCTTATTTTGAAGTAAAAAAACAAACGGGGCAAAAACACCCGGCGGGCCAGATAAATGTCCTCGGCGGGGCCGCAGTTTGAGAACCCCTGGTCTAGACTGTTTTACATGCTCTCATTGGTTTGGAATAAAACTCATTGCTACTCAAGTAGTACACAGCAGACTGAGGACGCATGAATTAGGCTGTAGCGCACTTCAATCTCACTGACTGTCTAGAACAAAACGTGGCTGCAGTTCTCTGGACTTAATTTTACAATTAAACACTCAAGCAGACGTCCAGTTGGACTCAGGGGCTGCCTGGACGACACAGGAGGACGAAGCGCTAGGGTTTCCAGGACAGTAAGTGCACCTCTAGGGAAGCAGACAGCCCCTTATTTCCCTGCAGAGCAGCTGTGGATTTGAACTGCCCACCTTGTAGTTAGGGCCCAATATTTTGTCCACTTGATAGATAAAATTTTTCGTATTTGTCATTGTAAACTTTCAGATGAGAGCCTACAAGAGTTTAAGATAATATATTTTAGGGTAACTCATTATACTTTTGTTTCATTGTAAGGTGAAGCAGACAAATAAATACTTGCTCTGCAATAGGAAAAAAAATTCTTTTTCTTAATTTATTACCAACTTCAATGAACAATACTTTAGAAATCGGTTCTTAGTTAGAATCTACCACTATGGTCCGTTTGAATTTAATTTCCTTGTTTGAATTTCTCAACCACGAGACAAACGGAAACCTCCAAGTGTCAAGTCTAATTGTAGGAGCAGTTAAATGACAGAAGTGCAAGGTGCCACTGTATGCCGTCAAAAGCACCATCTATCGGGGAAATCTAGCACTAGTTTAGAAAAACTCCAAAGAATAAAATAAAAATTGAACTTAATTCACTCAGGATTGTGGCTAGAATACATTTTAAAAGGAAGGGGGAGGGGCAGAGCCAAAGGCTGCTTATTAACCTGAAGTAAGCTTCTTTCAGACTATTGCCATAAAACTGGAATTTTAGTCAAACAGCAATTGTAGTATGGTGAAAGGAATCTATCCTAGAGCAGACTCTCGACCCAACTGTTCAGGAACTGGGATACTGGGCTGGAGAAAATGAGCATTACCGTAACCTTGTTTTAGAAATGTCTTTGTGGAACTTGTTTTGATGTGTCACAGTAAGGTCAGTCCTGACTCACAGTGACTCTGTACAATAAGGTCAAACAGCGCCTGGTTCTCTTCCTCACGGGTATTGCTGTTTGAGCCCAGTGGTGCAGCCACTTTATCAGTATCCGTGAGGGTCTTCCTCCTGTTTGCTGCTTATCCTTTTACCCAGCACAATATTCTTCTCCAGGACCCATCCCTCTGATAACATGCCCAAAGTACGTGAGACAAAGTCTCACATCCTCGCGTCTAAGGAGTATTCTAACTGCTTCCTCGAAGACAGATTTCGCCATTCTTTTGAAAGTTCATGGTGTATTTAATAGTCTTCACAATATGGAACTTTAGAGGGATCAGAAGGAATTCCCTCGTAGTGCTCCAAAGAGAGTGAAGAGGTCTTAAGATTTGGGGCATCAGCCTCCATTGCCTTTAGTGTCTGTTGACTACTGTGGCCAGTGTGTCAGGTCCAGGTCCGTTGGGTTCTAGTGTACCTTTAGATGCTGAATCATTTGGACTTTTTGGCATTTGACTCTTGTAGAGTGGCTAGTGGGATTAAATAGCTGACCTTGCGGGTAGCAATTCAAAATCTTAAAGATAGAAAGTAGAGTTGTTTTTTTTAAATCACATTTCTCGATATTTCTTTAAGCACTTCATAAACACATATGGTTAGCAGTTATGTTTTTTAGCAACTTTTAAAATATGGGCAGTCAGAAATTATATGAATTACTAAAACCGAAGGTGAAAGCAAGAACGTGTATCATCATTTCCAGGTATCCTGTCTTCTTAGCACTGAATGCATTGTGCAAAGCTGAGTAACAAAGGAGCTTCCAGTGTGGCATTGATCTAGAAAGATGGGAGCAACTGGATGCCAGCACTGAGTGAGAACTTAAATTACTGATGGCATAAAGGTGCTTTGGGGCCTTAGTACCTTGTGAATCCATAATTATTAAAAGTTAAAAAAATATGCTTACGTCGGACATTGGGCCTCCACTCAAGTACTCCCTCAACACAAGAATACTTTCTTCTATTAAATTGGCATTCTATGATGCTCACCTTCCCGACACAACC
>NW_022103968.1:50466688-50487448 GCF_000313985.2 Echinops telfairi | reverse complement strand
GTACAAATACGCTTTACACAATTGATGTGTGTATGGATTGGGATAACAGTTGTATGAGCCCCTAATAAAATGTTTAAAAAATTAAAAAAAAAATATGCTTACGTCAAGGAAGAAAACTCATAAACTCATTGCTGTTGAGTTGATGGCAACTCCTAAGAGCCATATAGGACAGGGTAGAACTGCCCCCTTTGAGTTTCCGAGATAATAAGTAACTCTTTACAGGAGTTGAATGCCCAATCTGTCTCCTGAGGAGCGGCTGGTGGTTTTGAACAGCTGACCTTGTGGTTAGCTGCCCAACTGGTAACCACTGTGCCACCAGGGCTCCACGGGAGAAAAGCCTAGTTATATCATTTGATGTTACGGTGTGGTGGTGGTGTGTGTGCACGCGTGTGCGCTCGCCTTGTTCCTGTAAATGTGGACAGTCTTAGAAGCTTGAAGGAGCCGTTCCATTCTGCCATCCAGGCTCACCGTGAGTCGGAATCTATTCCGTGGTAGTTATGTGAGTGTGCTGTGGGCGAATTTGCGACCGGAGGCACATATTCAGAGGGAGCTGAAGTCTTATTCCAGAGACAGGAATGATTATAAATCCTAAAATATTGTCATGAGATAATTGGTTCTTCTGCTTCATATATTCCTCAGTCATGTTCAGTACTATACATTTGTCTTTTATTAATTTCCTCCAGTTTATCTAACATTTAGTTCTCTTCTTCAAAAAAATTGATTAGAATTATAAGGAAAGCAATTCAGATTTGTACAAAGCAGAGGCATTATGATGGTTTGGGTTTTGTTTTTAATCTCTAATGTGTGTATTAGCTCTTCTGCCCGCTAGGTCTGGCTCTCTGTTCCCAAGCTATGTAACTTTGGGGAAAGTGTCTGGCTTTTATAACTTACTAAATGTCCAAAACTATACTGAGTGGTTTTATGTTATTTATCATATCTACCCAGAGGGAGACTTCCTTGTCCTGATCAGATAGATGAGGAACGTAGGCAGCTCAGTAAAGGACAGCAACTTGTCTGGCCTCTCGGGTTCACTGGTTGCTGAGAGACACTTGAGGCCAAGGTGCATATCCACTGACCATCCACAAACACATACCAGCTAGTTTACCTTTTTGAATTCTAATGTGTTAGGACTCTGATTTCTTCTATCCCTCAATATCAAACACCTTATTCTTAGAGCCAACCTGAGCAGAACATTCCCTTGACCAAAAATTAAACCGTAAATTAAAACATTAGCCCTTTGTGAAACACTTGAAGTGTGATATTCTCTCCTAACTGACCAACTCGCACACGGTTTTCAAAATCTTACTTTGGTACAGAAGAAAGAGTAATTTTCTGACTTCACTAGGTTACAGAGACAATAATCATGTGCCTGGTTCGCTTAAGGCACAACGAACCAGGATGATTATTAGAAAGCTTTGAATCTAAGTAACTCATCTACTCAAAGCATGAACATCAGTCCTATTATGAATGCATCATTGTAGTAAGGTTGCTATGGACTTTCACATTTGCAAAACAGTACATTGTTTTTATTTTCATGTTCCAACGTGCAATTACATAGAATTTTCTGTCCACCTTTTACAAATAAAGTTAATACAAGGTACTTAAATGTATTATTCATCCACGGAACCAATCTGTAGAATATTAGCTTCTATTTCTTGGGGGAGCAGAAAGTGTCTCTGTAGTCAGACCTTTCTGTTCATGATGTTGTTGTGAGGTGCCTGCAAGCCAGGGGCCGCTCATAGCAACCATGTGTCCAGTGGAATGAAGCACCGCCCAGTCCTGTGCCAACAACGTAAGTGCTGCTGTGAGTGAACCCATTGTTGCAGCTCGTGTATCAGTCCATCTCCTTGAGGAGCCTCCTCTTACTTACTGACCCTCTCCTTTACCAAGATGAGATCCTTTTCCTGATGTCCACAGTGGGCCAGGCACCTGTGTCCATTCTTCTCAAAGCCCGTAGTGTATTTAATATTCTTCATCAACACCATAATTCAAAGGCATCAATTCCTCTTTGATTTTCTGATTCCTTGCCCAGTGTTCAGGCGCATATGAAGGAACTGAAAATTCTATGGGCTGGGGGCACTTTAATTTTCCAAGTGACAGTTTTCCTCTTTTATTTGCTGAATGGCATACATTCTTTGACTTCCTGACTGCTCCTTCAATGGACATTGATTGTGGATCCAAGCAAAATTAAATCCTTAACACTTCAGTTGAGTCTTCATCTGATTATGGTGCTACTTTTGGGTACAGTTTTAAGGATTTTTGTTTTCTTTTCATCTTGGGGGTTCTCCCAGTCTCTGACTAGTAAGCCTCATCTCTTTTACGATGTTGAGTTTTGTTTCATACATTCTCCCACTCTGTCTAGAATCTTCTACTATGCCCCCTTTTAAATTGGTGGACTATGTTATGCTAATTGACGTTAGTGTGCACTCATTCTGTGGTCCTGAGCCCCAGGCTCATACAGCTTATTACATCAAGGTACTTGTTTATATGTAAGAAGTTTCTATAACTGCCTACTCTATGCTCCACCACAGTCATATATTTGTAGCAAAGGTAAATACCTACAAGGGGGTACCCCCCCACACACAAACCCGGAATTATGCTGGACAGAGCGGAGCTGTTATAGTGTGCATTTTTCCAGCTAGGTGAGCATCAAGCAACTCATTCTGAGTTAGTGCATTGCCTGGGAAGGTTCTCTCTGGTCACGCTGGATTTTTTTCGTAAAAGCAGTTTTGTTCAAACCTTGCTTTTTTATGATGACTGATTTAAGAAAACAGTGTGTGGATGTGAAATTTTGTTTCCTGCTAGGGAAAAAAATGCCAGTGAAACTGTTGTGATGTTGAACACAGCTTACAAGGAAAAACTCAAGTGTACCCAGTGGTTTTCTTGTTTCTAAAAAGGTGAAATGTTGAGTGATGACAAACCTCATTCTGGATGTCCATCAACTTACTAAATGAACAAAAGTGTAGACTTATGGTGCATTTGGAGTTCATTCCACCAGGTCAGACTGTTAACCAAGCTTTCTCTTTAGAGGTTCTGAAAAGATTGCATAAAAGTGTGCGACAAAAAAGGCCTAATTTGTGGCAGATGGGGGACTGGTTTTGTCACCACGACAATGCATCTGCCCACGCAGCCATCTCAGTATGCCAGGTTTTGGCAAAAAAAAAAAGTTCCTCTCTTGCCCCACACACCTTACTTATCTGATCTCACTCCGTGCAACTTCTCTTTGTTTCCACAAGTGAAGAGGGACATGAAAGGACAGTGATTTGATGACATAGAAGAGGTGAAGAAAAATATGAGGGAGGCGCTGTCAGCCATCCAAACAGATGAGTTTGAAAAATATTTCCAAGAATAGAATTTCAGATTTAACAAATGTAATAAGTATAATGGAGAGTATTTTGAAGGTGATAAGGTTGTTTAGTTTTTAAAAAAACCCACACAATTAAATACATAGCTTTGGAGAGAAAAATTCTGGATATATTTGGGTACCCCTCATATATACAAGAATTCCAGTCCAATATTTTCTATATATGTGTTTATGTATGTTAGCATAGTTAAGTCAGCTTGAACCTGGTGCAACCCCAGGCAGAGCTGAAGGAAGCACTACCTGGTTCTGTGCCATCCTCACTATTGGTCTGATGCCTGCGCCCATGGCTGCAGCCTCTGGTATTGTCGAAGGCCTTCCTCTCTTTTGCTTTCCCTCCGTTTTACCAAACACGATGGTCTCTCCTAACAATATGTCCAAAGTATCTAACATGAAGTCTTGCCATCTTTGCCTCTTAGGAGGCCTCTGGCCTCCCTTCTTCCAATACAGATTGGTTTGTCCTTCAGTCCATGATTCAGTTCAGTATTCTTCTGTAGACCACCATTCACATGCATCTATTCTTGCACGGTCTTCCTTAAACAGTGTCCAACTTTCACGTGCATATGCTGCAATAGTGAATACCATGGCTTGTGTCAGGTGCACTTCAGTCCCTAAAGTAGCAGCCTTGCTCCTCAGTATTCTAAAGAGGTCTTGTGCAGCAGATTTATCTAATCCAACATGTCTTTGGACCTCTTCACTTCTGCTTCCATGAGCAATGGAGACAAGTAAGACAAAATCCTTGACAACTTCAACCTTTTCTCTGTTTATTATGCTGTTACCTAGTGGTCCAGTCGTGAGGCTTTAGGTCTTCTTTACATTGAGTTGTCATCCATACCGAGGGCTGCCATCTTTGACTTTCATGAGCAAGCCTTTCAAGCCCTCCTCACTTTCGGCAAGCAAGGCTGTGTCATGTGCACACTGAGGTTGTTACCAAGCCTTCCTCCTGTGTTGGTGCTGCACTCTTCTTCATGTGATCCATGATTGGCTCAGCATACAGACAGAACAAGGATGGTGAAATGATACAACCTGTGCGCACATCTTTCCTGATTTTAAACCTGCTTCTTAATCTGTATACAGGTTCCGAATGAGCATAGTGAATCGTTCCAGAATTCCCATTCCTCTCACGGGTATCGGAGTTTATCATGGTCCACACAGTCGAATGCCTCGGTATAGTCAGTGAACCACAACTAAAATGACTTTCTCGTGATCTTTGCCTTGGACCAAGATCCCTGTGACATCAGCGACGACGATATCTCTTGCTCCGCGTCCTTTTCTGCATCTGGTCTGAACCGCTGGCAGCTCCCTGTCAAAGTGCTGTTGCAACTGTTGTAGAATGATCTTAAGGCTTACATTTTGCTTCCGTTCATTCAGCTTGGAAAATGTCAATCATGTTTTTCACTTAATTTTATAACCCCAGGTTTTTGCACATTTCATTATAATACTTCAAGCTATCCTTTGAAAACTTCTGTTCAACTCTTTTGCACCATCACGTCTTCCTTTTGTTTGAATTATTCTGCCTTCACATACAAGTTGCAAAGTGTCTTCTGACATCTGTTTTGGTCTTTTCTCTCTTTCCTGTCCTTTAACGGACTTTTTGTTTTCTTCACATGTGTGTCCTTGATGTCAGCCCAAACTTGTCTGGTCTTCAGTCATTCGTGTTCGGTGTAGTAAATCTTTTCTGGCGATGGTCTCTAAACTCAGGTGGGGTAAACTCCAAGTTCTATTTGGATTCTCCTGGACTTGTTTTAACAAGTCCTTCGGCTTCAGTTTTAACTTATAAATGAGAGCCTCTTTCTTGTACTCTCCTGCTGTCCTTACTCTGACTGATGATACCGACAGTCTCTATTGTCTCTTTCTCCCGATGTAAGTGATTTGATTTCTGTGTATTCCATGAGCATTATCCGTGTTTATAGTTGCTATTGATGTTGAAAAAAATCATTTGCAAGGAATAAGTTGTTGATCTTCTAAAATGTTAACATGGGATCTTTGGAATCAGCTCTGTCTTCAAGGCCCTTTTAAAAAACGCTCATCCTTCTGTTTTGTTTCCCACTGTCAGATTCCAGTCATCAGTAACTCTTAATATAGCTCGGTTGATTATTTCATCAATTTTAGACTGTAGAAGTTGGTTAAAAGCTAGAACGTCCTCATCCTTGGCATGCCTGGTTGCAGTCCCATTAACTGGTCTTCCAGGTAGGTGCATGGGTACTATCCTATTACGGACAGCGTTGTACTTAAAGATGGTTTTGAAATGATCTGCTTAATCATGGTCATCTTCAAGATGTCATTTAGTCATAATCATTCAATAATAATTTAGTTATCTTCAATATATCATTCCCAGCAAAGTAGACTCTATGATTGCTTGATTCAAAACCGACAATACCAATCTATTTCACGGATGCCTAGAATATTAATCTTTGTGCACTTCATTTCACTTTGATTACTTTGATTTTCCTAGATTCATAATTTGTAACCCCATGCTCTAATTACCCCTGGACATTTTCAGCTGTTTCTACACACACAGGCCCCTTTGATCCATCCATTCATCATTTAGGTTGAATCTTCTTGGAGGAAGCAGTCTTGTTTTGACTTTTGGATACCTCCCCACCCAAAGGGCTCACCTTCTGGAATTCCATTGGTGCTAGCCATCAGGGTTCCAAGAGCTAGTTTTCCATGACCAGCCTCTCAAATTCTTCTTCATCTGTCGTCATCTGAAAACTCTTCTGAAACCTATCGACTATAGGTGACTCTTTTGGTATTTGAAATACCAGTGGCATAAATTCCAGCATCAGAGCAACCCTCAAAGAAAGCCCCACAGTATAACAACCTGACAGACTAGTAGAGGCGTCTGTTTGTAGAATGGGCAACAAGAAGTCACACCCTCTTTTGAGCTATGTTTGCAGGTCTCTTCGGTACTTCTCAGTTGGCGAAGCACCATTTGTGGGCCAGGCCATCTACAAAGGCACGCACTGTGTTCAGCACACGTGGCTAAGCCCACGGCTGTGTCTGTGCCTTCTCTCCTTCCCCGCTTCCTGAGCCCAGGTTCTCATCTCAGTTCCAAAACGGATCTGCAAAGCTTGGCAAGTCACTTAACCTCTGAATCTCAGGAAAGACACCCCTCACTAAAACTGTGGGAGTGCAATCATAATGACCGATCACAAAGTAGACCTTCAGGAAGCGTTCATTGCAAGCCTTCCTTCCGACCAAATCTCCCTCTTTCACCATTCACCTCTTTTCCCTCGCATTTTCTTTCCTTGTGAAAGCTTTACTAATAAGCGATAATAAAAGTCAGATAGAACGGCATCACTGGGTTCTTTTGTAGTCCTAAACCGTAGAGATCATCCTCAAAGGGTAAAAGTTCCTAGTTATTCTTATGGTTACTGGCTTACCCTGTAACAATTTACGTTCTTTTTCCCCTTTAATTTTGTAGCTATGGGATAGTTCAACACATCCTTTTTTTTTCTAGACAATGAGTTATTTATTAAAGGAAAAATGAAATCAGACATTCTTTTTAAAAACAAAACTATAAAAAAGTAAGTTTTTTGTTTTTCAAATTTTGCCACATAAACACACACCCCTTCCCCCCATATTAGACCACGTCAGTCTTTGGATTGCTTCTCATGGAATCCTGGTGTCCTATTTTGGATGCTATGGATGATATGGCATCTCAGTCTTACTCACCAGGTCCGGCTTGATGCGGCTGAGACTAGACGAAAGTGGAAGGGAAAAACCAGAAGCAAGCCAGGACTAGAGTTGCCTGAAACGGAAGCTCCTGAAAAGGGAATCTGCAATCTTAGATGAATACACCAAGAAGTAAAATGAAGGATTTATGTATCAGATTTCAAAGGCGTGGTTATGAATATGTATCTGGATGGGGCCAAGGCTAGAAAATGCCTTGTTGGACACTTAGCTTTTAAATGTTGTTTGCGTTGGTCAGGCGACATCTGTCCAGTGACTTTTCGTTCCGTGACCAGATGTCTTTAATTTCAGTCTCCACTGTGGATTATGACTGTCCTTTCGGGCTTGCAGAGTGGACCAGATTTGGTTAGAATGGATGCTCTCGTGTTGTAGTGGGATAGTTTCCAGGGTGGAAAGGGCTCAAAAAGGGTGTTACTAGGAGAGTACAGGTTAATTACGGAATATATATATTTCAACATCCTGTAACAATATATCCTCAGGATAGGTCCTTGGACAAGCTGCAGAATTGACAGTATTACATGAGGTTAAGCGGGTCAGGGAGTGATCGCCTGAATACTTTGGACAAAGCGCAAGGGGAGCTGAGGACGTGTGGGTATGATGGGATGTGATACAGTCACAGTTGTGCCTCACGGCATATTTTTGTTACCCACCGCCCCCCTGAACACAGGATAGACGCACCACAAAGATTCTTGGCCCTATAGCCCTCCTTTTCTGACCTGGATAATAGACCATTATAAATGTGAATGATTACGAAGTCAACCCCAGAAAGATCCCTGGTGGTCGTCACTTCTGCATCGTCAGACTTTATTGCTTTTGTTTGGAAACCTGACTTCTCTGATATCTTTTTATGTTGTTTTCAACATAAGTAACTTTCTAGAGGCACTTTATATTCTCTTGGATTTTTAATTCATTTTGGGTGTCAAGTAAATGAATTTCCCAGGTATGAACATAATAATTGGACTTCATTGGCATTAAAAGTGATGAACCTGGAGGACCCTGTGTTGAGTGAAAGTAGTCAATCTCCAAAGGGCAAATATCGTGTGAGGCTGCTGCCATTAACACTCAACCAAAGGGAAGAAAGCTGAGGGTGCCCGGCTATCAAAAGATATAGTGTCTGGGCTCTTAAAGGCTTGAAGATAAACCAGCGGTCATCTAGCTCAGAAGCAACAAAGCCCACATGGAAGAAGCACACCAGCCTGTGTGACCACGTGTGATCAGGTATCAGGCATCAAAGAACAAAAAGACATATCATTGTGAATGAGGGTGAGTGCAGATTGGAGAACCAAAGCCCATCTGTAGGCAATGGGGCATCCCCTTACTGAAGGCTTGCAGAGAGGAGATGAGCCAGTCAGAGTGCAGTATAGCAACGATGAAACATACAACTTTCTCTCGTTCTTTAATGCTTCCTCCCCCCATTATCATGATCCCAATTCTACCTTACAAATCTGGCTAGGCCAGAGGATGCACAGTGGTACAAATAGGAACTGGAAACACAGGGAACCCAAGACAGATGATCCCTTCAGGACCAGTGGTGAGAGTGGCGATACCGGGAGGGTGGAAGGAAGGTGGGGTAGAAAGGGGGAACCGATTACAAGGATCTACATATAACCCCCTCCCTGGGGGATGGACAACAGAAAAGTGGGTGAAGGGAGATATCGGACAGTGTAAAATATGACAAAATAATAATAATTTATGAATTATGAAGGGTTCATGAGAGAGGTGGGTGGGGAGGGAGGGGAAAAATGAGGAGCTGATATTAAGGGCTCAAGTAGAAAGGAAATGTTTTGAGAAGGATGATGGAAAGAAATGTACAAATGTGCTTGACACAATGGATGGATGTATGGATTGTGATAAAAATTGTACGAGCCCTCAATAAAATGATTTTTTTTTAAAAGTCAACCGAAGGTTTACCCATAGAGAGAAACAGTCTTCAAAGGTAACCCGGGACTGGAGGGGAAAGAAGTGGAAGTCATGTATTTCAATTTTCTTAAATAAAAAAGGAGAAAGTAGATTAAAGATTAGAAGATGTGTGCTCCTATCTCAACTGCCATTTTTCTTTTGAAAAGAATGAAAAAGAAACTATTCGATATAAGTGCTACATTTATTTTCAAGCAAAACTTAGAGAGTGACACAAATATCTGTCATGGAAAGCACGTGAGTCTCATGAATTCCTGGTTTATTTCTTTATGCAGTGGACACTTATTGAGTCCCTGTTCTGTGTCAGGCTGTAATACCAAGCATAATATAATTTAATAGAATTTAACTTAGTTACTTCATAGTTTATCGGGGGCAGGGTGACCCTAATTTTAATACATATTAAAATTTTCCTTGGAATCCGAAGCCTTGGAGGAGGGTGCCCATGATGCTACGTAATGTGGCTGCAGATTAGGCTTCCAAGTGGCATGAGTACCCAGACCCTCCCTTCGCCCCGTCCCGCATCCTTCTCCAGCCAGTGGGGCCTTGTGTTGCCTGTTTTCAAGCATTTGAGCATTTCATTGTTGTATCTCAGCTTCTTTTTCAAAGGCAAGAAATCTGGAAAGTGTGTTCAAGTTGACCGTACGTGAAAATGCTCGGATTGTTTCTTCTTTGTATCACTGTACTAGTGGTACGTGTTGTTAATATGCCTCGAATCAAAAATACCAAACTCACTGCCATTGAATCGATGCCAACCCGTAGCAACCCTGCAGGACAGGGTGGAACTGCCCCTTGAGTGTCCAACTGGAGCTTTTATGGGAGTAGAAATCCTGTCTTTCTCCTGAGGAGCGGCTGGTGATTACCAACTGCTGACCTTGCGGATCGCAGCCCCAACGCATGACCACTGCGCCGGTGGCTCCCCTTCCCATGCCTGGTACTAAGCTAAAGAGTCAAGTCAACCAGGGACACCTCGAATTTTAAAAAAGGTGATCTGAGAAGTCAGCCACTGAAAACCCCATGAAGTATAGTTACCATGCCGCGGGGGCCTCCTGAGAGGCACCTGCTGTTTATAAATTCATTATAACAGTTCATGCTTCCTTCTTCCCTTTAACGCCCACTATTACTGAATTATTTCTCAGAATTTATATATGTACACGTTAAGGTTTGTTAATTGATAATGAGGTTATATATATAAATGCTTAATATGTCTTGGAGAGCTTTATATACTGGAACAAATACACGGGACCCTTTGCTTTTTAATATTGTACAGTATTCTATAGTATGAATATATAATAATTTATTTAACATCTTTTCTGTTGCTGGTCAGTAAGTCCCCGTGATAGGATTTTTTACTCATAAGAATTTCATTATGCCTCTTGCTTCTCACCTTGACCTACTGTCTATAGAACTTCTTACTTATACAGGTATTCTGGAGTAACTGTAATTCTTCGATCAACTCTCCTTTTATGTATGTGTTTTTCGGGGGGCGGGGCAGGGAGTTACAGGTATTTTAGGCTCACGTGTCGAAAGGATCCGACACCAAACTCTCGACTTCTGAGTCCGTCCCGACTGACATGACCCTGTGGACGGAGTAGAGCTGCCCCGCCGTCTTCCAAGGACAAGGGGCAGCAAGCCTGGTCTTTCTCCAGAGTGAAAAGCATGTGACCCGGTGAAGTGGAGTTAGAGGTTCTCAGTTTCATCATGCAGAGGAGTGAGCATCTGTGTAGTTTAAGAATGTTGTGCATGAATAATTTATGTGGAGACTGGCACACGGGAACCCTACTTTACCACACTTCCCCACTGTGGGCTTTCTGGTGGCAGCGTGGTTACATGTAGAGCCACTAGTGACAAAGTCAGCGGTTCGCGAACCCCAGTCCTCTGGGCAGATAGACCAGGCAGTCCACTCCTGTAGCGGTACAGAATCGGAACCACACTGGACGGCTCCTCCCTGCCCTGTAGAGCTGCTACAGCTGAAACTGACTCCCTACTGCAGTGCCTGAAATTCACACTGGTTAGTTTGAGGCATATCTTCAAAATACTTGGTAAATAAACACTGACAGTCAGCATTAGACAAGTTGAATGTTAGGAGAGAAATTGCTAATCGGTGTCCTAAAAACAAAAAGTAAAGATAAAACAGGACCAGCAAATCCTAACAGCTGTCAGAAATTGGGTATAGCGTGTGCCCTTGGCATCTTCTCGGTTGTGCCCTTAGAGCTCTGAAGCTTCTCCGTTGACTGCTCCTCTGCTGCATCTAGATGCGCTTGAGCACGTCAGCTCTGGGGTGGCTTCAGGGACTTACTAAAAGCTGTTCGATGTGTATGTGGCCAGGCCACACTGAGTGAACAATGCGGCGATTCCTCCCAACCCATTTCTATTCATTTTCAGGAAGTAGAGCAGCTCTTTATATGGGCTCATACCTGCAGCATCAATCCGGAAACTGCTGAGAAATACGCAGTCCTCTGCATCTTTTGGAAGATGCCTCACGCCCTCTGGTGGCTGCAGACTGCCTGTGAGGAGAGCTTCTAGTTTACTCTTTCTTCTGGTTGGCAGGAGAATTCGGTGGCAGTTTTCTGGTTTAGACTCTAGAAGCCCCAGCCTGGGTAGTTGGCTTACCAGTTGTACGTCAGAAAAATCTCTCCTACCAAAGGCACAGTCCCCCACGTTTTCTGGAGTTGTTTCGGTATTTAAAGTAGCTAGGCTTTTTGTCCAATGGAATTTTAAGTATTTATGGCAAGAGGTAGTGATTGAGCTTTGGTTTTTTTTCAAAGAGACTTTCAGTTACCTCAATACCCTCTTTCAAAGAAACTGTCTTTTCTCCAGTGACTTAAAATTCAAATATGTGAATCTAATTCATACAGATTAATTTAGATACATAACATATATAAAAAGTATATATCATGACTTACATAGATCGTGTGTGTGCGTGTGAAATCGAGTGCATATGTATGTCTGTGTGTAGATAAGATTAAACTTGAATGTCTTTCTGGATTCTTTATCCTTAATCCTCTGCTTATACAGGCACCATAGTTATATTGTGGTTCTCCGAAGTGTGTTTTAAAGGAGCCCTGGCATTGGGCTGCCAACTGCACTGTCAGTGAGTTAAATCCACCTGGACTCTGGGAGAAAGCTAAGACTGTCTGTTCCGACCATGAAGACTGGCAGTCTCAGAAACCCTGTACTAGGTCACCGTGGGTCCAAATGGGCTCAGTAGCAGTGAGGTTTTGAATATGAGTTTCAATATCTTCAGTGACAAATGCTCTCTCACCAACCCACTTTTTCAAAATATTCTGGGTGAAATTCGAATATTTATTGTTCCGTATGATTTTTTAAATCATTCATTGTTAATAAACCGACAGAATTCTGCGTCAAAGTTGGCTTTTAAAGGAGATTCTACCTGGTGACCTGGGAGGGAGAGATTGGAGTACTGGAAAAAGAATGCTGGGTAGATGGCCGGAGAGGTAGTCTTAGCAATCGAGACAAGCCAGGATAAGGTCTGAATTGATTGGGTGGCAGGAAAAGGTGCTATTGCCAAATGGGAATCAACTAGACGCATCATTAAGTCTGAGGGGAACTGTTATTAGATCGGGGACCTGGGCAAACGGTGGTGCCCTCGCATGTTAGGACAGCAGGGGAGGACGTAGCTATGGAGATGGACTGAGTGGAGGCAGGGTTTCATCCATCAATATATTAAGTTTGCTGTGGGAGGGCTGTCAGTGACAGACAGAAATGGGTGTTGGGGATTCCAATCATTGGGGTAAGAAGTGTTCAGAGGGTTTCAAACTTCTGTTTTTGAACCGTTCGGACATACTGATGCCAATACTTCCCTCTTGTGAGGTCCTGCTCCTTTCTGACTCATTCCTACTGTGCGCAGCTTTTTCAAGGAAGGTGGATGTACAAATAATCCAGAGGGAGATATTGATGAGTGGAAATGTGTCCATGAATGGTAAAATGCCAACTTGTTTCTCTTCAGTGAAAATACTTGCCTATAAATCCTGCATATGAAAAGCTGTTTAATATTTTAGAGAAGTTGCTATCCACCTTTAAAGCCACTACAGATTTCTCTTGATTATAAAAACTCTGCTCCTACTATTGAATAGAAATCATCTTGATTGTCTAAATGACATCTCCACTTGCTTCAGAATGTGTTATTCTCATGGCTCTTTCATTTATTTGTCTTTTCAGAACTTGATAGCCCAGAGGAGTTAGGGAAAAAGCGCATCTGCAGGATTATCACTAAGGATTTCCCCCAGTATTTTGCGGTGGTTTCACGCATTAAGCAGGAAAGCAACCAGATCGGCCCTGAAGGGGGCATTCTGAGCAGTACCACGGTGCCCCTTGTCCAGGCGTCCTTCCCAGAGGGCGCTTTAACCAAGAGAATTCGAGTGGGCCTCCAGGTAACTGCCCCAAAGGGTTTCCTGACCCCTATGTAGGCAGCAGCTCTGCTAGGGGGGGGGGGGCGGATTAATCATAACTCACTCTTAATGACTTTGGTAAATAATGCATTAGGCAGTTTTAAGAATCATTAATCTATTTCAAATGAAAAGTGCTCACATGAGCTGAAGCCCCAAGTTAGTGACTTAGTAAATAAGGTACGTAGCTTAGGGTTTTTGTATTTCAAAGTGTCACTTGGATCCTGACCAAAGACAACATTTTTAACCATAGGTTATTGGTCTCAGTAGGTGAAACAATGGAAGCATCCAAGAGCACATATCCCAGTCTTTAAAAATGATCATTTTTGGTGTGATTTATGTCACATAAAAATCAGAAATAATGAAACTTATATGCCTCAAACTTTGGGGTTGATTTAAATAAGTCATAATCATTGGTTTAGATCCAAACCTTTTGGAAGTTGATATAGTTTGGAAAGCTGACTGTAAATTTTAGCAAGAAAAGTCTTGTCTTATATTTATTCATGCCAGTTAGACCTTACATATCTTTTTCTGATTACATGAGGGAAATAACTAGGAAGAAAGTTAGTTTGTAAGTCAGTCAGTCAGTGAAGTGTTAAGAGACCACTTCAGGCTTCAGCGGCAGAGCAGTATCTTCACTGCCTCCCATGTTTTACCCAAATGCAACGAAATTCAAAGTAAAAAGTTATGTTTCCTAGACTAGAATTGAAATCCTTTAAAGCTTTGAATGCCTTTTTGTTCCTTAATCCCCAATGTTTTCCTGGGCAGAGTTGCCGCCGTTGAGGTAGTTTACTGAATGCTTTCCATGGGTCTAAAGGTTTTGTTGGCAACTTTCTGATGAAGGAAGCACACCCATTCTCATTGAAAAGCTCTTTCTCCATCTCTAGGCCCAGCCTGTTCCGGATGAAATGGTGAAAAAGATCCTGGGAAACAAAGCGACATTTAGCCCAATTGTCACTGTGGAACCAAGGAGGAGGAAATTCCACAAACCAATCACCATGACCATTCCTGTGCCCCCGCCTTCAGGAGAAGGTGTAGCCAATGGGGACAAGGGGGACACCACACCCAACCTGCGCCTACTCTGCAGCATTACAGGTGTGCTTAAGTCACTGCGGTGCTCCTGTGGACGCTCGCACTTGTAGAGATTCCATGCAGAGACAGAACCCTTTCAGACACTTGTGTCAACACGCGAAGACTAGGAAAGAGAATCAAAATGTTGACTATTCTAAGGGATTATTTAAGTGACTGGTTTCATGACTCTCCTGAAAATGTGGTAATGCTACACACACACACACACACACCCTTTCTGCTCTTAAATTCAACAGTAATAAACCACTTTTAAGGTGCTGGAGATATCTTGAGTCAATTAGAGCATTCAGATGATATCTCTGTGGTTTAGATAGCAATAACACCCTTTAGACTACCAGAACATTCAATAAATTCTGGAGACCCCATTCAGCACCAATAGGAGTGAAGTGTTGGGATATAATTAAAACCTTCACGAATTCTCTGTCCACCAGCAAAATCCAGTGAATTGAAGACACAGGGTTTACGAAAACACATTCTGTGATAAGGACCTGCAATTCAAATCCCCACTTGATAAATCTAATCTATGTTTTAACTGATAATCTAAGCTTATTTAAAGATAAGTTTAATTTTCAGGGGTTATTCTAAGAATTGATTTCGTCTTTGCCTCTGGGAAATGCAATGGTTCTGTCAATACAAAGTGAGCTGCTGGTTAACTTTCTTTAAAAATGTGACATATTTAATATATACATGAATTGTATTGTGGAAATGACACATCATTCTACTTATGAAAGTACTTGTGAAATGTGGTTGCCCCAAGGCTAAGCCATTGGTTAGCATCCAGATAATCAGAAATGCAATTGTTTGGTCTAGTAATATAAGGATAGACGCCAGTTTAAAACTACAGAAGGAGAGTCAAGAAGAAAACCACTTTCCACGCACGCATTCAATTGCAGTTGCTGAAGTTTTGCTAGTACCTGTCGACACAGGAAAACAGGGTAATAATGAATCTCACCAGGGGCACCTCCCATCAGAAAGCCACCATCTCTGCTCTTGTTCTCGCAGGGGGCACTTCACCCGCCCAGTGGGAAGACATCACCGGAACTACTCCTTTGACATTTATAAAGGATTGCGTCTCCTTTACAACCAATGTTTCAGCCAGGTATGGAAATAAGGAATTCCAAAAGCAATGATTACTTTATTTTATTATCTTTTAAAAAGTAAAAAAATCATTGTGTGCAATGCAAGTATGGTTTTCCCCCTCCTTTTAATGAAGTGGGTTCTAATTTAAAAGTTTCACTTTTTAATACAAGCCATTTTATCCAATTCTTAAGATCTAAGGTACTTGACCTGTTCCTTCCAACAGGAAATTCTAAGCCATTCATAAAATTGTAGGGTTTTCCTTTCTCTCCCACTCCTCCACCTAAAATCCTCACTCCTTCTAATGGTAAAGCCATAAATTCAACATGTAAAAAGTAGAGAACAGGTCTATGTAGACAGGCTAGGCTGGATAAACAATCTGGAGGAGAAAACAGCGGGACCGATGGTTCTGGGGGAACATGGGAGAGGGGCCGGTCAGGGAAAGGAAGTGGTGTTAACAAACCCAGGGACAATGGAACAACAACTGATCCAAAATCAGTGGTGAGGAGGGTGTAGGAGGCCTGGTAGGGCTTGATCAAGGGCAGTGTAACCGAGAGGAATTACTGAAACCCAAATGAAAGCTGACCATGATAGTGGGACAAGAGGAAAGAAAGTAAAAAGAAATAGAGTAAGAACTAGGAGGCAAAGGGTATTTATAGAGGTCTAAATACAGGCATGTACATATGTACATACATTTATATATGATGATTGGGAAATAGATCTATGTGCATATAATTTATAGGTTTAGTATTAAGGTAGCAGATGGACATTGGGTCTCCACTTAAGTACTCCCTCAATGCAAGAACATTTTGTTCTATTAAACTGGCATTCCATGATGCTCACCTTCCCGACACAATGGCTGAAGACAAAGCGGGTGCATAAGCAAATGTGAAGAAAGCTGATGATGTCCAGCTACCAAGAGAGTGTCTGGGCTCTTAAAGGCTTGAAGATAAACAAGCGGCCATCTAGCTGAGAAGGAACAAAGCCCACATGGAAGAAGCACACCAGCCTGTGTGATCACAAAGTGTCGAAGGGATCAGGTATCAGGCACCAAAGAACAAAAAGTCATAGCATTGTGAATGAGGGGGAGTGCGGAGTGGGGACGCAACGCCCATCTGTAGGCAACTGGACATCCCCTTACAGAAGAGTAGCGGGGAGGAGATGAGCCAGTCAGGGTGCCTTGTTGCTAAACAATGAGACATACAACTTTCCTCTAGTTCTTTAATGCTTCCTCCCCCCACTATCATGATCCCAATTCTACCTTACAAATCCGGCTAGAGCAGACGATGTACACTGGTACAGATAGGAACAGGATCACAGGGAATCTAGGATAGTGTTGAGGGAATCGGGACCAGTGGTGAGAGTGGCGATACTGGGAGGGTGGAGGGAAGGTGGGGTAGAAAAGGGGAATCAATTACCAGGATCTACATATAACCCCCTCCCTGGGGGACAGACAACAGAAAAGTGGGTGAGGGAGATGTCGGAACTGTGTAAGACATGACAAGATAATAATTTATAAATTATCAAGGGTTCATGAGGTAGGGTGGGTTGGGGAGGGAGCGGAAAAAATGAGTTGATACCAAGGGCTCAAGTAGAACGCAAATGTTTTGAGAATGACGATGGCAAAAACTGTACAAATGTGCTTGACACAATGGATGTATGTATGGATTGTGATAAAAGTGGTATGAGCCCCCAATAAAATGGTTAAAAAAAAAGTAGAGATAGGAGCATTTATCATGTGTAAGAAAGGGACAAAAAATATATGGAGGAGGAAAGTGTAAAGAAAAAAACTCCTTAGCAAAACTATAATTAAATATACACTAGGGGTCTGTGTTTGACAAATAGAATAAGCATTTTTTTTGCTTTTACACGAGTGAGTTAAGTCATATTTGGTTATTTGCTTATATACACCTTAATTTTTTTTTAATTGTGAACTTATTGAAGATTTGACTTTAAAATCATCTCACTTTCATTCTGCTTTGTTTTTGTCAGGTTTTGGCTGGCAGACTGCCATCAGGTTTTAGAAACTGTTGGATTAGCCACGCAGTTGTACAGGGAATTAATATGCGTTCCCTACATGGCCAAGTTTGTTGTTTTTGCCAAAATGAACGACCCTGTGGAATCCTCCCTGCGGTGTTTCTGTATGACAGATGACAAAGTGGACAAGCCCTTGGAACAGCAAGAGAATTTTGAGGAAGTTGCAAGAAGCAAAGATATCGAGGTACCTTGTTCACAAAAACAAGTTCTTTTCATTAAATCCTGCAGGTAGGGGGTTCTATTTTGAGACCGTACTAGCACTCACTATAAATATCAGATACATTACTGATTTTACTCTTTGTGTCAAAATGCAGTCTAAGTTCAGCCTCACATTATTTTGTGTCTTTGGGGTGATGTTGTTTGACACGTGGTACAAATGAATCATCCTGATAATCTCTGTTTTTTTCTGTGACTGAGCTATTTTCATAGTCACCATCTAGATGCATTTCCACCATTTTATTTTGCACAAGAAATACTAACCTGCCTACACAAGTAAGTATCTAGCAGTGAAAAATAAAGATAAAATTCTTTCCAAATCTGTAGGAATAAGCGATTGAGGTCAGGTCCTCTCTGCAACATATCTGAACCGATCAGAAAGAGCCGTGTAGAATTCTGCTTTGTACATGTGCCTGGGATGCCTTCCATTCACAGCTGGGGAATTGCGCGCCAGTAGAGTTAGGCTTTTTGGTAGCAAGCAGCACCACAGAAGTAATTGTCTAATAAATGCCACATAGAAACATGTCGACCTTTTATTTTTATGTGACTCACAAGCTCCAAAATGTTCTAACACAAATTCAAATCAACTGTGTATTTCATTTGCTCTAAAAGGTTCTGGAAGGAAAGCCTATTTATGTTGATTGCTATGGAAACCTGGCCCCACTCACCAGAGGAGGACATCAACTTGTTTTTAACTTTTATTCTTTCAAAGAAAACAGACTGCCATTTTCCATCAAAGTAAGTCATCATCAAACAAGGCTCTGTGCCTTTTTTTCCCAATGTGCTGAAAGAATTAGAAACAGGCTTTAGTGCTGTAGTCCGCCCAGCCTGAACTCCTGAGAACAAGGTCACGTTTTGTCCATTTCTACCCCGATGAACTTTCTAGTCAGCAAAATGTTATGATTAGGCAAAACAGGTGTTAGCTTTTAAAAACATAATAAATTTTGATGGTTGAATTAAAGTTTGTAGAGTCAAAGTAGAATAATAACATGTATCTCATAACTAGATAATCCTCAGTAATCAAGCAATGAGTGAAATCAAAATTTAGTATTTGGTTCATATTCAGTGGAGCCCAAGAATAGTCGAGGGCAAGCTTTCACTTCAGGTAACAGGAAAATGCACTCTTGTTAGTTATTATCATCATTACTATTCTTTTTGTCATTATTTGCTGTTGATTTTGTTACTAAAACTCTCTCTCTACTAGGCTATGAGCAAAAGAAATCATTAGACAGGAAGAAAATAGCTAAAACCCAGAATCCAGAACAAATTGTCAGGATTAGACAAGCAGACAGCATGAGCCTATGTTTAGGCCAAGAGTTGGGCATTCCACATCTTGCCAAGTGAATGTGACCACCCTACTTGACATGTAATTGCTATTACCACCTTTTCCCAGTATCATTCCTGCCCTTTGATGGGCTTTCTAAAACAAACAGGCCTGACCCTGGTGGAGAGAGTAAGCTTCAGAGAGTATTTTGCTATAAACCTTCAACCCTCCACATTCTTCTAGATTAGAGACACCAGCCAAGAGCCCTGTGGTCGTTTGTCTTTTCTGAAAGAAGCAAAGACAACGAAAGGATTGCCTCAGACAGCTGTCTGCAACTTAAACATCACTCTGCCGGCACATAAAAAGGTATCTGTTGAGACTGGTTTGTGTTAACTCTCCCTGGCCTTGCCGATGTGAAGGAATGCTTTGTCACTGATGACGGCTCTTATTTAAACTTGGGTTTATGCGTGTCCGTGTATAGACTGAGCTTTGTTATCGTGGTGTCGATTCCTATGGATCGTCTGATGCAGTCCTCTGTTGAGTGCTTCGGCTTCCACTGGAAGTTCACAGATTTTTTTGTTTTGTGGTGTTTATGCGTTCAATGATGTCACAATTTGCTGTGGATGTATAGTTCTTGATATTTTTTTTTTTGGCTTCTTTTCATTTGCTTTGCTTTCTAAATCAGCTTGCGTTTTGTGCTCCCTACTCGGTCCTTTTCATATCCTGATATTCTTTTCCCTGCTGTCCGTTATAATATTCCTTGTCTCTGCATTGCATCTTGGACCCAAAGGAGGCAGAGTCAGATCAAGATGATGAGGTAATATGAACACTTCTGCTTTTCTTCTTTCCAAGGTAGACTAGAAATGGATTCTGTGTAAAAGGAGAGAGGGCTCGTGTGGGGAATGTCTTCATTCTATTTTTTGCCAACCTCAGCTTAAGTGAGAGAAATCAGTATACATGCTGCCTTACAGAATGGCTTCGCAGTTCTGCAATATGTATGGAAGGGTATTTCAGTAGATTCAGCAAAAATATAATCCATAAATGATAGACAAAGAACAAAAGTCTTTAAATATTTTCAAATGTGAATAGTATATATATACTTAATCTATCTTTTTAATATTGAGGTACACATTTTTAACCTAGTATCCACTCATAAGTCCAGACACCATGTTAAACATGATATTTTAGTGTGCCAAGATACTTAATGTGGTACGTGATTAAAAAATCACCCCCCACCCCCCACTGGCCATTGATAAATAGTTGCTTTCTATTTCAAGAAATTCATTTCACCATTTTTATAAGGAGATAGTATTCAGCAGAGACTTGAATACGTCGTTTTGTTATCTCCTATTTCTCTAAGTTATATCATAATTGGCTGTTCTTAACCCACACATCTATCCGCAGCCAGACAGCTCGGTAGCCTTGTTTTCTCATGATACAGTTGACCCGCCTTTAATTGTCATATCTAGACTCCCTGCCTATGAGCCCGCAGACACAGCAGCAGTAATGGAAAACACTCCATATGCCCTTTTTCCTTGAAGGTCCTCACATAGAGTGAGTGTACATGGTGGTGTTTGTGCGTTCAGTCCCAGGGATTGGGGGGAAGTCTCTGTAACGCTTGTCGTCTCCTTGTGATTCCCTGTAGTCTGCTGTGTTGGTGCTCTCGGACTTGCTAAAGGATGGTTATCTATGGAAAC
>NW_022103968.1:50394851-50466588 GCF_000313985.2 Echinops telfairi | reverse complement strand
GGGGGGATATGGAGAAGCCAGGTAGGATGTTACTCAATGTTTCCGTGAGGAAAATATGTAAGAAACATAGAAGACAGATGAGATATCAACATGCCAACCTACAAAAACGTCTCAGTGTTCCGAGAGTGTCTCCAGGGAGTTAGAAACACGGTTGTTTTCTTTTTCTTTTTCAGACGGAGAAAAACGATAGACGACAGAGTTTTGCTTCTTTAGCGTTACGTAAGCGCTACAGCTACTTGAGTGAACCTGGAATGAGTGAGTTTGCTAACACATTTACTAAACATCGGTGTCGACTTTGATAAGAAGAGACATTTTTTCTATACACACTGAACTTGGGGCCATTTGGAAACCCAGTGACCCCCAAAATTGCCTTACAAGAAGCATCTGTCCTGAAATCTAAGCAATGTCTTGCACATAGTTGAAGATATCAAGTGTCAGCACCCTTAGGTAGTAGCTTTAAACACGGTTTTTAAAAAGTCACTAGTTATGTTATGATGAGTATCGTGTATGGTTTGATTTAGTTTCACTTTTACTATGCGCTAGGAAGACAAGTACCACTGTACTTTTGATTGATGCTCTGAAGGGGAAATAAATATTGCCCCTGAATCTGGTGGTCCTGGAAAGGGTGGTAGTTGTTTTAGCTGTCATCTCATTTTTCTTAATATGGTTAGGTCGTTTTTCCCAAGTCCTGACTCCTTTTTCTTCCCACTCTGCAGGAATTTTATTCTCCTGCCTTCTCGAGGTCCCCTTTCAATGTTTCCCACTTTCCTGTTTCTCTCCCCCGCCGCCCCTTTCCTTCACTCTTTTTCTCGCTCTTCCTTTCATTCCCGCTTTTGCTTCCCAATGACTTCCCCACCCCACCCCCTTGCTTTCTCCTTCACTGCAGCATCCACCCCAAAGCAGGTCATCGCTGGACTTTGCTGCCCTCAGTGATTGTTTCGGTTCATTGTTAACTACCTGGCGAGTGCCAAGGGAAAGATTTGTTCATTCACATTGTGCTCCCTCTCCCCTTCTTCCTCCATAAATAGCAATTCTAGGGATCACTGCCTCCCTCAAGATCGCATCTTGTGTCCAAGGGAAGGAAGAGTCCCGTGAGCAGCCCTGGGTTTCACTGGTACAGGGCAGTGGACCACCCTACCCACCAGAGCTTCACTTTGAGTAGCCTTTACACAAAAGCATTTGTAAAATTAACAATTCACACCTAGCGGGTTCTCACGGACTCACAGTTACTTGACTTTAAGTGGGATTTGCTAGTAAGAACGAACTGTAACTGGGTTTTCCCTCCTGTCCTGATTTCGTGTTACTATGGCTCGAGGTAGCGTATAAAATAAGTAGCAGAAAACACATTTCCTGCTCGCTCCGAGGATCTTAGCCTAATCTTTGGGAGTTTAGCTCGTTGCTACTAGAGAAGCTTTTACAGTAAGATACCAACCGGGGAGCCCTGGAAGAACGGCAGCATTCCCTCGTGAATGTCCCCTCTAGGCCTCAGTCGAGATAGCTCTCTAGAGAAATAGCTCAGTTCTCCGGAAGTGTAAGGGCTGGAATGAACTCCGATTGCGGCATGCTGCAATGTGTGCCCATGTAAGCCTCGACGACCTTGTTTGACACAATGTACCAGGCAGACAGTTTTTTTTTGGAACATTATTTTGCCCTAGAGCTAAGACCTTCCCTGTCCATCTGAGCTCTGGAAAAGCCTTCATAGACCAGCCACCTTGGGTCAGAATCCTCCCTGCGCAGGTGATCTCCTTCTGATCTGGTCCTTCGGGTGTCCCTGTGCTTGAGGGAGGGCCGAGTTAGGAGGTCAGGGGTGTTCTAAATCCTTAGGAAAGTATCGCTGCTTCTTTGTTCACTTCAGTTAAGGCAGGCAGCTGGCTTTCCTTGACTTCTGATGGAAGGAAGAAGTCTCCTGCTTCATGAAAGGGAGCATAATGGGGAGAGAACCGAGGACTGGAACGCAAGAGTGAACTGCTTGGCTGTCCAGACAGTCAGTGGTTCCGATTTCTCAGCCATTCCACCAGAGAAGGGACCTGGCATTTTCCTCTCCTTGAGGATGACGGCGTAGAAAAGCGTGGGGACAGTTGCATACTGTCATAGGAAGGTGCTGTGCATCATAACCAACTTGACAGCACCCCTACCAGCAAAGACACAAACAAGGAGAAAGACTAAGGAGAAGGCAAGGCCCCTGAGTCTAGCACCTTTCTCTCCCCCAGGCCCCTTGGGAAAAGGAGTTGCAGGGTACTTCAATGCCCGGCAACCACAAAGCCCCTAGGTTGTAAAAGAATCACAAGGTGGATTATGTCCCCGTAAAACTGCTTTTAGAAAAATAAAGGAATCACAAAATATGCCCCACCAAAGGATATAAAATATGGCTGGCTGCTCTGTGCAGCGAATGAGAACACCATAAACTTCCTTGGCACTATAAGGCAGATGCTTTGCCAGCTCCAGTAGTTACAGAAATAAACTCTCATGAGACTCTTGGCTGAATCCAAAGACCCGGTAGCTCTTCCCTTTGCAGTGTGGCATTTCCAGAAGAATGAAGCTCTGTGCTATTGAGAATTGCGACTAGGCGGGATAATGAACGGATGTGTTTTTCCTTAGTTCTTCTGCTTGTCACTAGAATGTTTTAGCCTAGAAAGGGTATGTTCTGAATATTGGAATTTAAATGTACACTAGGAATGAACATCTTCACGCTGGTGGGAGTAGCCGCTACTCCAAGCACTGGCCCGCGCACCCATTGAAGACTAGGATAAAGATGCCACAGGCTCATGTCCCCCTCGCATTTCATGTTGTTCTGAACCAGTGCTTTCTGCAAGCGAGACTGTACTGAGCTTTGGCGTAGAGCCTTAGCCCATGGCGGGTGTTCCACAAGCCTGGGCCCTGCTCGGTTTGTTGGCTAGTGTTGTAGACGTAGAGAGGCCTAAGCGCGTGTTTGTTCTTCTCCAGTGAGCGTGCTTACCCCATTGCCAGAAGAATGCTGCCAGTGGTAGTAAGACCTCGTGGCTGCTCCAGTGTTCAGTGGTATTCAGGAGTCCCACAGAAATTCCTGGGAAGACATTAGAATTGGAATTGATAAATATATATACATATGTGTACTGTATCCCACTCTAGGTGTTTAAATATGGGTATGACAAATATGACTATGCTTTTTTAGATTTTCCCCATGATACCTTTTGAGAATTAAAAGTAGAATAATGGATTATTGAAAAAACATCTAAGATAAACTATGTGCTTCTAGCCAAAATTGGTGATAGCTACAGACCTGGGTATATTTTGTCGCAGATTAATTTTTTAAGTGCATTATTAAATATGATCCTAAAATCTCAAAAGGTACCAAGACTTCATATCTCATGGAAAAAGTGTACTCTTCTTTCGACATGCTCTTGTGAAAGTGTTTTTAAAAGTTTAAATATTGCGCATAATATGGCCTACAAATTGTATTGTTATTGGCTTGTTTGCCATGATGTAACGCGCATGATACATGTTTTAGGTTGCTTTGCTTGCTTTCAGTAACCATACACCATATTTCCTGATTTTGTTTTCTTGTGTGTGCGTGTACGGACATGCATTTTTAAATCATTTCATATTAAGTTTTCCCCCTCACCAAAAGGAATATACTGCATGAAAAACATAAATGCAAACATTCCTTTTCTTTGTGTGTGTGTTTTGTTCATTTTTTTTTTCTTTTACAATTCTGACTCAAAGAATTTCTTGCTCTTATTGGCTTTTTATGGGTGTGAAGCATTACCGAGTTGTGCATGGAAAATAACAGATTTTAAATCCAGTGGCTTCACGGTTTGCACACCAGTTGCCTGTCACTTAGAGTTATCTTGGATTCTGCATGACATAGGCTTGAGTGGTTTTCTAAACGAGTTTCAGAGAGTTCCTATATAGTACATCCATCGATGTGGTTCTCTGTAGGTGCAATTTTTATCACCAAAACTCAAGGAAAGGGAACATTAGAAATCACGAAAACGAGAGTCCTATTGGTTGCACAAAATAAGCATGTACCTGACACAGGCAAAAACAAAACCAGAACGACTACTGATCTTTCTAAACCAGCACATAAGAAAGTCAATAGGAAGTAAGAGACTAGTTTCCCATTGTGGTTGTTTTTCTCATCGTTAAGTCTTTCCTCATGTTTTCTATTTTTCATTGTTGGCCTATTTGGTTGCGATGTGCTTTTTCTGTCTTTCATTTCACCTTGCTGTTATTTTAATTTCTTTGTCTTTTAAAAATTTATTTCTTTGGATGAGTTATGTCTGAGATTTTTGTTCCCCACCCCTAGCCCCCACCCTCGTTTTACGTGATTGTTCCTTTTGGCTCTTCCATTCTAAATCATGCAGACAGTTGTACTTGCTTTTGTAATATTTCAAAGTTTACTGACCTATTTTTTTTCTCTGGTCTCTCTGTTTCTCAACCATTTTTGTTGATTTTTGTGTTTGGTTTCATTTTCAAACTTAAGAAACAGTTGAACGGAGTGCAGGAGCCACAAGATCCCTCCCCACCACTTACTCATACAAGCCCTTCTTTCCGACGAGACCATCCCCGCCCTGGACTGCGGCTCCGACGACAGCGCCCGGGCCGGTCAAGTCCGGCTTCACCTCCCTGTCCAGCTCCTCCTCCAACACTCCGTCAGCCTCGCCCTTAAAATCCATATGGTCGGTTTCGACGCCGTCTCCAATCAAATCCACGCTAGGCGCCTCCACCACCTCTTCCGTTAGATCCATTAGTGACGTGGCGTCTCCAATTAGAGCCTTCCGGACAATTGCGTCCCCGATAAAAACAGTGGGGTCACCGTCTCCGTACACGCTGCACGTGTCCGCCGGTACCCTGGTTCGACCGCCCGCAGTCGCAGAGGCGCCGCCCCTGAAAGGGCTGGCGGCCAGCGCCGCCTTTTCCCCTCGCCCCTCTCCGGGGACGACGGCAGGGTCCCTTTTGGAGCGGTCTTCAATCACGATGACCCCCCCTGCATCCCCCAAATCAAACAGTACGGTGTATGCCTCCAGCTTGCCCTTGAAGCCCAACGTCCCATCCGCAGCGCCGCTCCTGTCGTCCCCGCTCAAGTCAGGGGGGGCTGCAGCTCAGTCGGCGCTGCTGGACATCGCGTCCTCAGCTAAGGTGACCCTGGCGTCCCCGCTCTCGTCCCCTGTGCGGCCGATGCCGGGGCTTGCCGAGGTGCCGCTCGTCAACGGCTCTGTCTCCCCTCTGAAGTACCCGTCCTCGTCCGCTCTCATCAATGGATGCAAAGCCACTGCCCCCCTGCACGGAAAGCCATCTGCGGCCAGCGCGGCCGCGGCCCCGGCGGAGAAGGTCTTTTCGGCGCTTTCCCCGGGTCTCCGGCCCTACAGCCCGGCAGCTCCGGCAGCCTTCCCGCCCCTTCGAACTCCCTCCGCAAGTGCACTCTATGCGTCCCTGGGGTCGTCCATCGCTGCAACTACCTCATCCGTCACGTCCTCCGTAATAACCGTGCCAGTATACTCTGTAGTCAATGTTTTGCCAGAACCAGCGTTAAAAAAGCTCCCAGACTCGAGTTCCCTTACAAAAGCAACAGCAGCCTTGCTGTCACCCATGAAACCACTGGCGACGGAGACGCGGTCTCAGCCCCCTTTCCATCGAACTTCATCGCCAGGGAAGTCGTCCCTGTTCCTCGCGCCCTCTGCCCTTAAGCTGTCAACACCCTCGTCGTTATCTTCCAGTCAGGAGATCCTCAAAGATGTGGCCGAGATGAAAGAGGACCTCATTCGGATGACAGCCATTCTCCAGACGGACGTGCCTGAAGAGAAGCCATTCCAGACCGAACCCCCCAAAGAAGGGAGGATCGACGATGAGGAGCCTTTCAAAATCGTCGAGAAAGTAAAGGAAGACTTAGTGAAAGTTAGTGAGATTCTCAAAAAGGATGTGTGTGTGGAGAGTAAAGCGGCACCCAGATCGCCTAAGAGTGACCAAGGCCATTCCCCAGAAGACGACTGGACCGAATTCAGTCCCGAGGAGATTAAGGAAGCGAGGCAGGTGGCTGCGTGCCGTTCCCCCTCTCTGCCAGAAAGGGTGCAGGTCAGGGCCAAAGCCACCTCGGAGAAGGATTACAACTTGACCAAAGTGATCGATTACCTAACCAATGATATTGGGAGTGGCGCCCTGACCAACTTCAAGTATAAGTTGGAGGATGCCAAAAAGGAGGGTGAGGAGAGGCAGAAACGGATTTTGAAACCAGCCATCGCGCTGCAGGAGCACAAACTCAAGATGCCTCCTGCCTCCATGAGGCCTTCCACCTCCGAGAAAGAATTGTGCAAAATGGCCGATTCCTTTTTTGGAACAGACACGATTTTAGAGTCGCCGGACGACTTTTCTCAACACGACCAGGATAAGAGTCCCTTGTCTGACAGCGGCTTCGAGACGAGAAGTGAGAAAACGCCGTCAGCCCCCCAGAGTGCTGAAAGCACTGGCCCTAAACCCCTTTTCCACGAGGTTCCCATCCCTCCTGTCATTACAGAGACGAGGACGGAGGTGGTCCACGTCATCAGGAGCTACGAGCCCTCGGCCGGGGACGTGCCCCCGTCCCAACCAGATGAGCCCGGCTCACCCAAAGCGCCAGCGGCTTTTACAGAACTGGAGCCAAAGCCCGCCACGACTAGTATTAAAGAAAAAGTTAAAGCCTTTCAACTGAAAGCCAGCAGTGAAGAGGAAGACCACAACCGGGTGTTGAGCAAAGGCATGCGCGTGAAAGAAGAGACTCACATCACCACCACTACCAGGATGGTTTACCACTCTCCACCGGGCAGCGAAGGGGCCTCGGAACGAATTGAAGAGACCATGTCAGTGCATGACATCATGAAGGCTTTCCAGTCCGGGCGGGACCCTTCCAAAGAGCTGGCAGGTCTGTTTGAGCATAAGTCTGCAGTGTCTCCAGACATTCACAAGTCTGCTGCTGACCCCTCACCCCAGCACGCAGAGAAGGACCACCCAATGAAACCCAAACTGGAGCGTATAATAGAAGTCCACATCGAAAAAGGTAACCAGGCTGAGCCCACTGAAGTCATTATTAGAGAGACCAAAAAACATCCCGAGAAGGAAATGTATGTCTATCAGAAAGACTTATCCCGGGGCGATATTAACCTAACAGATTTTCTGCCAGAAAAACACGATGCGTTTCCTTGTGCAGAGGAGCAGGGTCAGCCAGAAGAAGAAGAACTGACTGCGGAAGAGTCCTTGCCTTCTTACCTGGAGTCTTCCAGGGTCAACACTCCCGTGTCCCAAGAAGACGACACTCGCCCGAGTTCTGCCCAGCTCACAGCTGATGACGCTTACAAAACCTTGAGGCTTCTGAGTCAGCACTCCGTAGAATACCATGACGATGAGCTGTCAGAACTAAGAGGGGAGTCGTACAGGTTTGCTGAGAAAATGCTCCTGTCAGAAAAGCTAGATGTGTCTCAGTCTGATACTGAGGAATCCGTTACTGACCGTGCAGGACCCCCTAGCTCAGAGGTACAGGGCTCTGATAAGCGGGCCAGAGAAAAAGTAGCCACTGCCCCCCAAAAAGAAATGCTCTCCAAAATCTATAAAGATGTGTCTGAAAATGGTGTAGGTAAAGTGTCCAAAGATGAGCCTTTTGATAAAGTGGCAGTGTTGCACTACTCTGGCGATGTTAGTAGTCCAAAACATGCCATGTGGATGCGCTTCACTGAGGACAGATTAGACAGAGGTAGAGAGAAGTTGCTATATGAAGACAGGGTGGACAGGACCGTGAAGGAGGCGGAAGAAAAACTGACTGAAGTGTCACAGTTTTTTCGTGACAAAACGGAAAAGTTGAACGATGAACTGCAGTCCCCAGAGAAAAAGCCACGCCTTCGAAACGGCCAAGAACACGCTGCTCAAAGCTCGAGCCGCAGCAGCCCTGAGAAAGCACTGCTGATGGAGCTGCTGGCCTCCAACGACGAGTGGGTCAGGGCGAGGCAGCAGGGCCGTGACGTGCAAGCCGAGGAGAGGAAAGCGGCTAGTCTGCCCAGCAGCCCGGAGAAGAGGGTCCTTTCCCAGCAAACGGAGGACGGCAAGCCCCCGGGGGAAGTCAGAGGAAGTGTCTCCCCCAGCAGATCACCAGATGGGCCCCAGTCTGGGTTTCAGCTCAAACAATCCAAGCTCAGTTCCATTAGGTTAAAATTTGAACAAGGCTTACACGCAAAGAATAAGGACATGTCTCCAGAAGACAGAAGGCCAGATGGCCAATCCCGAATCCCTGTCAAGAAAATACAGGAGAGCAAGCTACCCGTCTTCCCGGCGTCTGCTAGAGAGAAGCAGCAGAGGGCCATAGATCTCTCCGAGGAAAGCGTGTCGGTGCAAAGAAATGTTATGGGATTGAAACCGAAAGATGACCCGGGCCAAAGCCATGCGGTTGTTGTAAACGATGCTGGCTCTGATGATGTGACAAAACCGAGAACTGAAATGTCCACTAAAGCAGTGCCTGACTCTTTTTCTGAGCAACAGGCTAAAGACTTGGCATGTCATGTAACCTCAGAGGTAGCAACCAAGGGACCATGGGACAAAAAGGTTTTTAGAACATGGGAAAGTTCTGGAGCTACTAACAATAAGTCACAGAAAGAAAAACTTTCGCATGTGCTTGTTCATGATGTGAGAGAGAATCACGTGGGTCACCCCGAGACTAAAAGTGTTGATCGAAAGAGTGAATTTATGTCTGTGACTGAGAGAGAACACACATTGTTAACTAATGGCGCTCTCTCAGAAATGAAGGACATGCCTGTAAAATCGCCCTCCAAAAAGGTCTTATATAGGGACTATGTTGTGAAGGACGGGGAGCGTCCCGGCGGCGCTCCCGGCCAGCCCTCCAGGAGAAGTGAGAGCACGGCAGTGTCGCACATCCCAGTCAGAGTGGCCGAGGAGAGGAGGGTGGCGTCGTCTCAGGGTCCTGACGGTGTGGGCGAGCAGTCGACACTTCCCAAACACGAACTGCCGCAAACGTTACCCCCTTCAAGTATGAGTAAAGAGACAGTTGAGATACAGCACTTTAATTCCATAGAAGATGAAAGAGTTACCTATTCAGAAATCAGCAAGTTTTCCAAAAACCAAAGCTATGTAGGCTTGTGCCCTCCTCTCGATGCAACTGAAACCTCCCCCACCAGATCGCCCGATTCCTTAGAGGTTAGCCCAGGGAAGGAATCTCCCTCTAGTGATGTGTGCGACCATAGTGCCACTGATGGATTGGGGAAAGTGGCACCCCTTGTCCAGACAGAAGGAGGGAAAGAGATCAAGTCTTTACCGGTGTATGTCAGTTTTGTACAAGTGGGCAAGCAATATGAGAAGGAGATACAACAAGGAGGTGCAAAAAGAATCCTCAGTCAGGAGTGTAAAACAGTACAAGAGACCAGGGGAACCTTTTATACCACTAGACAGCAAAAGCCACCTCCTTCTCCCCAAGGTAGCCCAGAGGACGACACTCTAGAGCAAGTGTCTTTTCTAGACAGCTCTGGGAAGAGCCCATTAACCCCAGAAACCCCCAGTTCAGAAGAAGTGAGTTACGAGTTCACATCTAAGACGCCAGACTCGCTCACAGCGTATATACCAGGCAAGCCCAGCCCGATTCCCGAGGTTTCGGAGGACTCTGAGGAGGAGGAACAGGTCAAGTCGGCCTCCTTGAAGCAGACGGCAGTGGAGGAGACAGCCACTGAGCACGTGATGCCGAAGGGTGTGAGCAAAGACTCCAACCAAAGACCGAAATGTAACAGGGTTGCCTACATTGAATTTCCCCCTCCACCGCCGCTGGATGCGGACCAGATGGAGTCGGGGAAGCAGTATCTTCCTGAAAGAGAGGGGGACCTGATTGAAGTCAGTTTGCAAGAGGAGCATGATAAGTACCAGCTGGCAGAGCCAGTCATCCGAGTGCAGCCCCCTTCGCCAGTGCCTCCCGGGGCGGACATCAGTGATTCCAGCGACGATGAATCCATCTACCAGCCCGCCCCCGTTAAGAAATACACCTTCAAACTGAAGGAAGTCGATGAGGAACAAAAAGACACAACAACAGCCATAGCGTCCGCTGAAAAGGTTTCCAGCCCCAACGAACTGGAAACAAATGGAACTGGAAAGGACGGCGAATTTGGCCTTGGCCTTGAGTCCCCTCAGAACGAAGCTGCCCAGAATGGCAACAATGACCAGTCCATCACGGAGTGTTCCATCGCGACCACAGCTGAGTTTTCCCATGACACAGATGCCACTGAGATCGACTCTTTGGACGGCTATGACCTGCAGGATGAAGACGATGGGTTGACGGAGAGTGATTCGAAACTCCCCAACCCCGCTGTGGAAATCAAGAGAGATGTCTGGAACACAGAGGGCATTCTGAAGCCAGCCGACCGCTGTTTTAGCCAGAGCAAACTTGAAGTTATTGAGGAAGAGGGGAAGGTGGGGCCAGAGGAGGACAAGCCGCCTTCCAAAAGTTCTTCGTCCGAAAAGACGCCCGATGTGACTGATCAGAAGTCCGGGGCCCAGTTTTTCACCCTAGAAGGCAGACACCCCGACAGATCCGTGTTTCCTGATACTTATTTCAGTTACAAAGTAGATGAAGAATTTGCCACTCCTTTTAAAACCGTAGCGACCAAAGGCCTAGATTTCGACCCTTGGTCTAATAACCGAGGGGACGATGAAGTTTTCGACAGTAAATCGCGGGAAGATGACACTAAGCCATTCGGTCTGGCGGTGGAAGACCGGTCGCCAGCAACAACCCCCGATACAACACCAGCCAGAACACCCACCGATGAAAGTACCCCTACTAGTGAGCCTAACCCCTTCCCATTTCATGAAGGAAAAATGTTTGAGATGACTCGCAGTGGTGCAATTGACATGAGCAAGAGGGACTTTGTTGAAGAGAGGCTCCAATTTTTCCAGATTGGTGAGCATACTTCTGAAGGGAAGTCAGGGGACCAGGGGGAAGGGGATAAAAGTGTGGTCACTGACCCCCTACAGCCACAGTCAGGGGACACCACTGTAGAAACCAATCTAGAGAAAACTGTCGAGGCACCTGCAGTGGAGCCGAACCCCAGAGTCGCAGTCAGCGGAGAGTGTCAGGAAGGGGCACCCAGTAGTGGTTCCCTGGAGAAAGCAGCCGCAGCCACTAATTCCACTAAAGTTGACCCCAAGTTGCGCACGCCTATAAAAATGGGAATTTCCGCTTCCACCATGACCATGAAGAAAGAAAGCCCCGGAGAAATGACAGATAAGCTAGACGCTGTGGTGACCAGTTGTCAGGGACTAGAGAATGAAACTGGAATGCTCTCGAGGGCAGCCAGTAGCCAGTTGGGCAGTAGCCCTCAAGAAAAACACGATTTTCAAAAAGATAATTTTAATAACAACAACAATTTGGATCCTTCCACTATACAGACAGATCCCATGACCAGCAATGTAGCTCTGACAGAACATTCTGCCCCCCCTCCTTGTACCACAGACAAAGCTAACCCCGTGAAAAGTTCATCAGGAAAAAGGGCAGGGCTCTTGCCAGGACACGGTCTAAGAGAGCAGCAGAAAGTTCCCGGAGAGCAACAAAAGACGAGAGAATCGGTAGGGATTAGGCGAAAATCCAAACTTCCCATAAAGGCCACTTCACCCAAAGATCTCATCCCACCAAATCATATGCCAAACATGAAAGTGAGCAGAGCGAAGCAGGCTAGTTCATCTGAGAAAACCAGAGCCCTTACTTCTTCTCCATGGGTAGATGTCAAGTCCAGAATTCCAGTCAAACACACACACAAGGAGCACCCAGCTCCTGTTAGAGACGCATGCGCCACACAAAAGCCAGGTCAGTCAGAGAGAGGCAAAGCCAAACAGCTCCCATCCAAGTTGCCAGTCAAGGTAAGATCAACCTGTGCCACTAGCACCAGATCCACCACCACCACCACCACCACCACCACCAGCACCACAGCCAAAGTTAGGAAAAGTCAGCTGAAGGAAGTCTGTAAACATTCCATTGAATATTTTAAGGGAATTAGTGGTGAGACCTTAAAGCTTGTGGACCGCCTCTCTGAAGAAGACAAAAAGATGCAATCCGAGTTGTCCGATGAGGAAGACAGTACCTCCAGAAACACGTCGTTGTCCGAGACCTCCCGGGGTGGCCCGCCTTCAGTTCCCACGAAGTCTGCTAGAGATAAGAAACCAGAGGCGGCACCTTTAAAATCAAAGCGTGACAAAGCCGGCAGTGAGAGAAGGAGCAGTAGGAGGACTGGTGAGGATGAAGGCAGTCAGGTTTCCTGAGCGCTCTTTGCTCACCTCCTGGGGAACAAGCCTCGTCTGTAAACACTTCCCAACTCGTAGATCCTAGTGCATGCACTGTTGTGATTGCCTGTGGAGTGACTTCCCTGTAGTTTCTCATTCTGTCATTGTCATCTGTCTGTGCTGTTCTATCGAGCCCTCTCTCTTCCTTTGAATCCATCTGCACTGTAGCCAGCGAGGGAAGCATGCTGAGGATGTCGGTGTCATTCGAGAGAAGCAACTTTTTACAACTGTGCGTCCAGATATATTCTGTCGACGTGATAAGCACAGCTGTTGACAAGCACACCTCATCGTGGTGTTTTCAGAACACAGCTCTGTAACCGTTGTGAAGCAGCTAGCTTTGTCAGCATGTTTAATTCCATTACATTGAGCATCCATGTAGTCTTACATTTGGCCTGATGTGGGTGAAAAATAAGTGAGCCATGTGAAAAGAGAAGTGTTCATGTAGGCGATTAGGACACATTTAAATGTACAGTGTCAGCATTAGTCTCTGTAAAATCTAAGTACTGCTAAAAGCAATTTTCCAGGATCCTGTCTTTCTTGATGTTTGTTTTAACTAAGACATTGTGAATCGTAGGTCCACAGAGTCCTTGTGAACGGACGGATATCAGGATGGCGATAGTAGCCGATCATCTGGGACTTAGTTGGACAGGTAAGTGTGTATACTCCTGAATGAAATGAATACAACGTAATGCTTGGTTTGATTTTATTTTTTTGTGCTGTGTTTTATGTGAAGGCCATTCATTATTTTTTTAAAAACAAAGGAAAGGAAACCAGCAAGTTAATTAACATGTTTTTATCACCCATAATTCTTTCTCTCCAGACAAAATGAGTAATGGTACCTTGTAGACTGAGTATTCCCGAAGCTTTTTCATATATCTACACACTAGAGAATAGGATTTACAATCTCCTGTCACCTTCTAGTTAAGCACTGTCTTCACCATGTCACTTCTGCTAATATGGAATCACGCATTGCTTAATAACAAAACACTTTATGTTGAGGCATTAGGGAAAACAAAGCTGAAGTCGGTTACTTTGAAAGAATGCAACTGACTTCAAGCAGCTCTCTGAGGGAACAGTTCGCTTAACCCTAGGCTGTGCTATCAGATAAGCTCTGGACTACTAACTGCAAGGCTGGGGGTTCACACCCACCTGCTGCTCCCTGTCAGCTAGTGGAGGGTCCCTGTCTCTGCTCCGGCAGATACTAACAGCCTCTGGAGGCCTACAGAAGGTCGCTGTGGGTTAGAATCAGCTTGTTGGCAGTGGGGTAGGCTTTACAAATTTTAGTCATTTGTGACTTGCCTTCACAAATTTTTGTGATATACACATGTCTACCATCTATTTCTTTTCTTAAATCATTTTACTGGGGGCTCATACAACTCTTATCACAATCCATCCATCCATCCATTGTGTCAAGCACACTTGTACATTTGTTGCCATCATCATGTTCAAACCATTTTCTTTCTACTTGAGCCCTTGGTATCAGCTCCTCATTTTGCCCCCTTCCTCCCTCACAAACTCTTGATAATTTATAAATTATTATTTCTTTATCTGGTAGTATTCTTTAAAGGGACTCACTTCTATGCTTCAAGATTTCAAGACAACTCCTAGGGTCCAAATAAGATCCATTCCTCGCTGCCTTTAAGAGTTTCTAATGACGAGGGCATCGCATGTACAAATGTGCTTTACACAATGGATGTATGTGTGGATTGTGATGAGTTGTATGAGCCCCCAATAAAATGATTTTTTTTTAAATTTCTAAATCAGCTGGAACAGAGGCTTCATAAAGTTCTCGTTTAACCTGTAGTGCAAGAAAAAAGTCAAGCCTTTCCAGTGACCCTAAAGCTGCACAGACAACAGATGAGGATGATGAAGAATGCGTTGCCAGTAGGGGAGTAGGAGTTGGTTCAATTGCTTCAAAGTGATGGCAAATTTATCGAGTATCGAAGCAAAGCTTAAAAGAGGGTGGGGGCTCTGCTCGCAGATGGCAGCTACTGTCACTCTGACTGTATGGCTCCCCACAGTTCTTCCGATCATCTAACCTCACCTGTTGGGCTCCTGAAAGGGCTCCTAATGCCTCTGCAGGGCTTCCCACTTCAGTCAGGTCTGTTCCTGTTTCAATTTAGCAGCCGATAAAAGGTTCAAAGTGCTGAATTAAAGGGCAAGTACCAGGGGGGGGCTTCAACAAGTGGGGGGGCGGAATCCCTTTTTAAGAAAACTTTTTATTGTGAATGAGGAAAGGTTTCTAGAGCAGATCAATTTTCCATTCAATAATTCATATACATTTTGCTTCATCTTATTGATTACATCACTTATCCCACTTCTTCCCTCTGTCCACTTCCATTCTTCCCTCCTCTCCCAACCCTTCTCCACTGGCTCTGGTGCATGGATCTAAAGGGTGCATATTTCACTAGTGCTACTGTGGCCTTTGTAGGCTTATTGTTTGGCTAGAAACTGGAGCTACAGAGGGGGGAGTTCATTTCCTGACCTAAAGGGTGAGTTTGAGCTACAATGTCAGTGGTTCCGCCAGGAAGCCTGGTCTTGTTTATTATTTTGAGTTTTGTTCTTCATTTTCCTTCCACTCTACACAGGACAGTTGATAGCAGTCAGCAGGACCAGCTACTTCTTCTGGTCTCGAGGCCATGGGGACTGATGTTCATTAGTCCATGGAAGGAATTGTTTCCAGGGGTCTTCGATTTCCATCACTCCTCTTTCCTCCAGAAAGGAAACGATGTCATCTGAAATTTCGTTCTGAGTTTTATCTTTGTCCCACGTATGCTCCACCACATTCATGCATACATATGCAGCCAAGGTTATACGCATGTATAAATCTTCTCTGTCCAACCCATGTAGATTGGTGCACAGACTCCCACTCTCCTTCCTGTGCAGCCTGTATGTGTCTCCCTGTATCTCCTTTTCCCTCTCCATTTATGCACCAACATTTTAAAGCCCCATCATAGGAATTGTCCATAAGTTGGATGTCTATGAACTGGGAACTACTTGTACTTAAAAAAGTAAACAAAGAACCTACTTTGTAATAGAAAACAGGATCATTGCAATACTTATATATATTAGTGACAGTAGCTTCAATTTTGATTTAAAATAAGACAGCACACAAAGGAAGCAATTCAATGTTCAAAAGCAGCTACATTCTCCTGTGAAGTAAATGGGATCATTCACACATGACTGGTGTGTGGGAAATGAAGATGTGGCTTGATTTCACTTCATTAAATCTAAGATTGAGGTTCTGTTACCAGTGAGTCAGTTCTAGTTTAGTTTTTATGTTAAGAAGCCCCAAAATCCTATCTCACGAGAATCTAATAAATTTTGTTTTTAATTTAAAAATTTAAGCTTGACAGACATAAAAACAGAATAGCTAAAATAATAAAGGTTCATTTATATCACATCTCTACTTCTTTTATGTAACAGCAGCAACTTATATTCCATAATTGGGGAAACTTATCAACATCATCAAAAGGGAGAATATGAGACTGGATAGTGGGCAACTCGTTCAGTTCAATGTTTTCCTTTGAATGTTCCCAGTACTCTCCATGCTCCCTCCCCGGCCCAGCTCCATGTGAAAGCCTCCTTTCTCCTTCCACCTAGACTTGTTCTCAAATTTCAAAACAGGTGATCTGAGCTACCTTTTGCAGATAGCTGAGAGTTAATAGCAATTCATTACTGCAAATATGTTATTACAATTTTTTAATTAAAATCTTTCCTATTTTTAGCTATATGATATAATTTCCTGCTTAATTTATAATTGCATTTTTTAAAGTTTAATAAACCATTTTATTAGGGGCTCTTACAACAATCCATACATCAATTGTATCAAGCACATTTGTACATATGTTGCCATTGTTGCCAAAACTTTTTTTTTCTACTTGAACCCTTGGTATCAGCTTCTCTTTCCCCCCTACCCATTCACCCTTGTGAACCCTTGATAATTTATCAACTATTTTCATATTTTATACTGTTCACTGTCTCCTTTCAGCCATGTTTCTGTTGTTCGTCCCCCTGGGGGAGGGGGCTTGTACGTCAATCATTGCGATTGATTCCCCCATCTCCCCCTTCCTTCCCTATGCTCTCATGGTATCACTACTCTCATTATTGGTCTTGAGGCATTTGTCTGTCCTGGACTCTGTGTGTTGAGAGCTCTTATCTGTACCATTGTACATGCTCCAGTTTAATCTAGATTTGTAAGGTAGATCTGGGGTCATGATAATGGGGCAGTAGGGGGTGGGGAGGAAGCATTAAAGAATTAGAGGAATGTTGTGTGTTCATCAGTGCTACCCTGAACCCTGGCTGGCTCAACCCTTCCTTATGACCCTTCTGTGAGAGGATGTCCAGTTGTCTACAGATGGGGTTTGGGTCTCCATTCCAACCCCTCTCATTCTCATTGAAATTGTTGTTTGTTTTGGGTCTTCTGATGCCTGATCCCATTTATACCTCACGATCACACGGATTGGTGTGCTTCTTCCATGTGGGCTTTGTTGCTTCCCTGTTATATGGTTGCTTGTTTAACTTTAAGAACCCAGGCTTTAAGAACCCAGATGCTATATCTTGTAATAGCCGGATACCATCGGCTTTCTTCACATTAGCTTATGCATCCATTTTGTCTTCAACAGTCATGTCAGGAAGGTGAGCATCACAAAATGCCATATTACTAGAACAAAGTGTTCTTGAGTTGAGAGGACTTGAGTAGAGGCCCAATGTCCATTTGGTACCTTAATACTTAACCTATATATGTACATAAACCCTATCATTATATATTAATATATTTACATATGTGTGTGACTATATTTAGACCTCTATAAATGTCTTTTGCCTCCTGGTTCTTTCCTCTACTTCCTTTCACTTTCCTCCTGTCCCACTATCATGTTTGACCCGCATTCTGATCTCTGTGCTTCCTCTCGGCTACATTGCACTTGATCGAACCCACCAGGCCTTCTATACCCTCACCATCGATTTTAGATCAGTTGTTGTTCCCTTGTCCCTGGGTTTGTTGGGTCCCCCTCTCCTCTGTCTCCCCCCACCCCCACCTCCCAGCTGTTGGTCCCATTGTTTTCTACTTGAGATTGCTTATTCTGCCTAACTTATATAGATAGACATAAAAGAAAAAATAACCCATGAATATTCCATGTCTGTCTGCTGACCCTTATGAATGTTTTCCGATCGGGTCTGATGCAGTCCCAAGCCTTGCCCTCTGAATCTGAAGTCTTTCTTCAGAATTCCTTCTGGACTTTGTGGCTTTGCTCCCCTTGCTGCTCTGTTGCAGTCTCTTCGTGTTACGCCCTGGTGTGTGTGTGTTTGGGGAGGGGACACGGGTGTCAGACCAGGCACAATTCCTACAGTGTCTGCTGTGCTACCTCCCGTAGTGCTGTGGGTAAGAGGACCCCATGTCTCATGGTGAGGCCGACCCTATGGTCCTCCCTGTGTATTGGCTCCTCTGAGCAGGAATGTCATCCTTGAAGCTTGCTGGGCCAGGATGCTTTCCACTCTTTCTCTCTGTCTCTTTTCCTCGTAGTTTGCTCCCGTGAGGTCTCAGTAAGCCGTCACTCTCCCTGGGCAATATCTTCATTGCTGTCCTCTGCAGTAAATTCTTCTAGGGAGGGAGGAGCTGACTTATCTGGGATAGGGGCAGGCCCCGCAAACCTCTCTGGTCATTGACTGCTTCGTGCCAGTATGATTACATACTTTTTAAATAAAACTCATATTGTGTGTTCTCATCTTTAATAAATAACACAGCTACTAGACATACTTTACAATGATCCAGATCACAGTGCATTACAGAGTGATGAAATCAATCCACGACCTTTTGCTTTTAAATAAAGGAGAATAGCAAAGAAAATGTCTATGAATGAAATCTTGCTCCATATATACCTGGTGTGTTACAGAATCACTGTGGAAAAAATGCATTTCTAACTGTAGGTCATAATCAAAAAGTTTTCAAGTTACTGCTTTACATGATTTAATTCATCTTTTGTTCAACATTTGGATTTATTTTTCAATTTTTCGGTAATGCAAATCTGAAATGATAATTGATGTATATAAATCCGTAGGTATAACCCAAGGATAGATTCTTTGACTCAAAGGATAAAAGTTTTTCTTGAATTTATTAATGTATTTTACCCCATTGCTTGATATATTTCTAATTTACTTAAGTGGGATAGAAGCTTAACCAATTCTTTTTCCATTTTACGTTATGCAGTCATTTAAGGTAACAAACGCCTGATGCTGTTCTTTATCAAAGTATACACACACACACAAAAATCATAGCACGAAAAGCTATAGTCTGTTTCCCCCTCTCCCGGGAGCCTCTAATACCTGCATCTTTCTAAAGATACTTTCAAGGTTGAATGTATCGTGTTTGCATGTGGATGTAGGTATTGAATTTTTCACAAAATGGCAACAGTATATATCACGATCAAACGTGGAGCCGTCCTTTACCTCCTAAGAGCCGTTCATGAGACTCGAAGGGACATGGGGTAGAACGTCCTGGGAGTAACAGGTGTACTTCCAGACACAGCGTAGGATGAACCCCTTCTCTTTTGTGCGCCTTCTTTACTAACCACACCCCTGGCCTACCTTCTGTGCAGTTTGCTCAAGGCGCTGAATCAAAAGAACCAAGCAGCATCCTCTTTCATTCTCACAAGAAAGTGAAGCCTGCCTGTCAAGTCAAGGCTCTCAAGCAGGGATGCCCACGGCTGACCTTGGGCTTTGCTAGACACGCCCTTCGTGTGTTTATGTCAACGCAGCGTTACTTTTGTGAAATACGACAGAAACAGAACAGGAAACCTTAGTGACTCTTCTTCTTTTTTTCACAGAACTGGCCAGGGAACTGAATTTCTCAGTGGATGAAATCAATCAAATACGTGTGGAAAATCCTAATTCTTTAATTTCTCAAAGCTTCATGTTATTAAAAAAATGGGTTACCAGAGATGGAAAAAACGCTACAAGTATGCTGAAATTATATTACCTTAACTTTCAAAACTAAGTCTACCCAGAATTTTTGATAAGTCTACTGATGGATTATTTATTGAAATACTGCTCTGAATTATATGTTGCTTTTCCTAGAGAAAAATAGACCTGAACCACCCTCGAGTAATGGCAAGCCGTTTTAGGTTGCATTTGTTTAATTGAATGCTAATTTTCAAAACGTTTGCCTTTTGGAAACTTGTTAGAAAGCAAGCAGTAGGGGTGCTTTGTTGTTTTCCCATAGCTCAGTGGTCATCTCAAACCAACCATTCCAGTTTTTAAATCATAAGGTTGTCATAAAACCCCCGAAGTCACTGTTTGGGCAGAGATAGATGGGCAGGGAAGTAGAAAGGGAAGGGTAGGATCAAGTTAGGCGATCACATGACTTTATTTGGCTTGGTGGCATAGGGCTGGGATGCTAACCACGAAGACAGCAGTTCGAAACCACCAGCTGCTCTTCAGAAGAAAGATGAGGCTTTGTACTCCCACCAAGGGTTACAGTCTCAGAAACCCACAAAGGCAGTTCTACTCCGTCCTGTAGGGTCGCTGTGAGTCCTCATGGTATCAATGGCAGTGAGTGAGGTTTCTGGTAGCAGAAATTCTCTAATACAGTTTGGCATAGTTTTGTTGGGGCACAGTTGGTGTGCTACTTTATAGCCAATGTGAACCTGTAACAGTGTGGGATAATATATTATGGGTTTGCCTGTGATAGGTTGACCTTAATAAATCATTAAAATGTTAGGCATTGAATTTGAGGGTAACCTATCTGGGCATTTTAAAAGGCATGAAACTTGTTTAAAATTTAGTAGATCTCCTTGAAGCTGATAGAAATCTAGTTATTTTGAGGCTCATATGCTGTGTTACAAGGAGTTTGGTGGCACTGTAGGGGAAGTGTTGGAATCCGAACCACAGATTGGCGATTCAAAACCACCAGCCACTCCGGAGAAGAAAGGTGAGGCTCTCTGCTCCCATGGAGATTCACAGCCTCGGAAACTCTCTGTCAGGTTGTTAGAGTGGCAGTGAACACCAATATCATTGCTTGCAGCTTCACAGAGCGATTCTAAGACTACACATGTCTTCTCTATAGCAGGGGACATTCTGAGATCACTAGACAGTGATACTGCAGAATTGGAATATCAAGAAGCTAAGTGCTAGGAGAGTCACAAAAAGCATGCCTCTGTGTGGAGAGTGTGTTTTCTGGAAGAAAATGATTTATTTTAAGAAATAATTAGGACTTCCGTTCTCTTTTTTTTCTCCTTTTCAGCTGATGCCCTAACTTCAGTCTTGACAAAAATTAATCGAATAGATATAGTGACGCTACTAGAAGGCCCAATATTTGATTATGGAAACATTTCCGGCACCAGAAGTTTTGCAGATGACAACAATGTTTTCCATGACTCTGTTGATGGTAATTCAATTCAATGTTCACACGTAATTTCGTAAAATTTGAAAGTATGGTTGGATAAGTGGCACTGTTGGGTCAACATTGGACTAACTGCCAAGGTTGGAGGGTCAAAGTGACTCCATGGGAGAAAGATGAGTTTGTCTGCTCCTGTAAAGATTTGCAAAACCTCAGAAACCCTCTATAGGGTTGCTCTGATCTAAATGGACTCAAAGACCATTGGTAAAGTGCAAATCAATTTGTCTGATATCAGAGCTAAGTTAGTAAGTGTCTAGTAGATAATATATGAAGATATGTTATTTGAAACAGTTGGTATTTCAGATATTTTTATGACCCAAAGAGACTATATTCATTTTGTCTGTTTTTTTTTTACTTGTACATGAACTTAAAAAAAACTACTGAGCCTTCTTTGGGATCAAGTTCAAGGATATTGTATACAAATTCTCAAGGGAAAAGGGTGCATTACTGTCCTGAAACAAAGTACCACAGTGAGGAAAGTCTAATGTGTCAATCCAAACAGAGCTTTAGTTAGCTAGCATGATTTTGACTTCATATGCTGCCTTTTATCCTTTAGGAATAAGCCCTTCTTGATCTAGCTAGCTCTCTCAAAGGCAGCATAATTTCTAATTTAATGAGTATACCTATTAATAACATTGAATAGTTCCTCCCTCACTTTACCTTAATTTTTCATTTATATAATATCATCTTTCCTTCATTATGTAAACTGGGACTTTTTCAAATATCTTCTTTTTTTAAAAGTTGCACTTATCTTAATTTCTAAAATGGGAATTTATTCCTAAAACGAATTGTGAATAAAAAGTGTGACTGGTGAGGGTACAGAAAGAGGAACAGAGAGATTTTTGTCTTCAAAGTCTTTAAAATATGGTGGCTTTTGCATTTTTTAAACTGGCAAAGTTAGACTAATAAGAGTCAGCAACTTTTAATTTGTTATGTGGCAAAAAAATTAAAGCATTACTGATTTCTACATAATATACACATGATGAGTAATAATTTTGATTGTGGCTTGTTAAGCTTATAAATACTACAGTCTTGGGGGGAAGAGCTCACTTTACGATCTTGTGTGATATATGAGGTCATTATCTAACCTCCTTTTGCCCTAGATAAGTATAGGCCAGTGTCATATCAAATTATGAATTGTTTTTCTTAGGGAAAAAGATCTAAATCATAGTTTATTGATTTTATTGGGAGGGAAATGTTCTAAGAAAAGTAGTCTCATTTTAACTTGTTCAGATAGGAGTATCGTTATGATTTTTTCTCTCACTGTGTATTTTCTCTCACAAAGCTCTAGGGAGACCTAAGACTATGTGTGTAAACTATATTTCACATGTGGATGTATAGCTTCAGCTCATTTTAACCAACTGGTTTACAGCTGATCATAAACAGAGAAAGTTCGCTTGCCTTTTGTTTACAGCAAAAAGGCCAACTTGCTATTTGTCTCTCGTTGATGGAGAATTAGCCATTTATTTTAATTGATCAATAATTCAGCAATTTTGCTTCGTTGCCTTTTTTTTTCTTCTGTCTCTCCTCTTCGAATTGTGTGGAAGTGCCGTTCCTCACCATGACCAGATCTTTGCTGAATTTTCTCTCTGCTGAAGCAGAAGAACACTCCCCTCCACCCCCGGCCCCGGCCCCCGAAGCAAGGTTTATAGCGAGGACTCTGCTCCCTCCTTCCCCATTGTCTAGCTGGCAAGGGACCTCCATGTCTCACTTCCTCTTTGTGAATGGCTAGGGCGATCTTTGCCAGTGGCTTTTCTCTTGTCTGTTGTGTATCATCTGTTTGTTTTTGGTTTTCTTTGGTTTGTGGCTCTGCCTGAAACTCTAGCACCAGGTTCCCCCAGTAGGACCTCCACACCACCCGCAGCCCTGTCACCTCTGTCCCATGACAACACCTGCGGGCCCAGAGAGCTCGCTTCCTCTCAGCTTTGAGAAGACTTTGCTTGGCCATGTTTTTCAGATTTTTCACTCAGGGCCACTGGTCTGCAAACTAAGAATCATTTCCTTTCAAAGATTGAATTCACAATTCTTTTCCATAAATTCCATGTGAAAAAAGGATTCATGTTGGGTTGCATTGCTAATGTGTACAGCTTCCAAAATAAGTGATAAGGAATGATTTCTAAAAATTAGTTTCCTACGGTTTTCTGTGTCCATTCTACCACAATATAGATATTGCATGCTAAAAGTAGGACACTAATAAATTTGGTCAGTAACCAGTGTATCTTATATGATGACAACTAACTTTATACTGGAATAAATTATATAAGTCATTTTATTAAAATTACAAAATTGGTGAAAACAATCACATATTAACTAGAATTTTATTTTATTGTAGTTTGCACTAGGCTTTTTATTGCATTGTATTTCATTTACTTGAACTAAGCCAATAAATCGATCAACATTAATCTGTAATTCACCATACATTTTCATACTTGCTATAATTTAAGTCATTCCATGTGTTTTGTTTGATGTACTTTATTTCATTTCAGTTAGTCCAAATGTACTGTCTTCCATAGGTTATCCTTCCCTTCAAGCGGAACTGGAAACCCCCACAGGGTTACACTACACACCACCCACCCCTTTCCAGCAAGACGATTATTTTAGTGATATGTCTAGTCTAGACTCTCCCTTTAGAACCCCCAGTAGACTGAGTGATGGGCTAGTGCCTTCCCAGGGAAGCATACAGCCTTCAGCAGATGGACCTCCGGTTGTAACTGCCGAAGACACTTCCTTAGAAGACAGCAAACTGGAAGATTCAGGACCTTTAACAGAAATGCCTGGAGCGATGGGGCTAGGTGAGAGCCAATTGGAGGATGTGTATCTGAGTGAGTATCCTCCATACCTTGGAAGCGTGGCCGGGGTCCCAAAAGATGTGAAGCCCCCAGAGGCACTGAAACAGACTAGAAAAGTAGACGTCAGCTATGAGCAGCAAGAGAAAGAGAAATCTGGTCCTGATGAGGAGATGACGGAAGAGAAATTCAAATGTCTATTTGAAGACATTCAACTTGAAGAAGGAGTTATGTCTGAGGAGATGACAGAAGAAAAAGTACAGGCTATTCTGAAACGTGTTCAGCAAGCAGAACGGGAAATGTCTTCAATTACAGGTTGGCAGCATGAGACATCCAGTGGGAACTTGGAGTCCCCTGCTCACGCCCGAAGAATAGCTGGTGGCTTACTAGATCAACTGGAGGACAGGTAGGAGGCTGCTTAAGAAACAGCAAAGTCAAACACAGGTTTGCATGTTAACAGTTGGTTTTAAAGAGATTCCCTTTTTAAGTGATACTTCCCTTTTCCAAATTACTCTTGTTGCTTTGAACATGTATTATGCTAACCTGGAGAAAGAAAGTTGCTTTCAATTCAAATGTAATTTTTGAACCTATTGAGAACTTGCAGGTGCACAAAAAAAGTTAATGTACTGGCTAAAGATGTATTCCTTTTCTTCCGAAGGCTGCTCTTTTCTCTTTGAGTATGCGTATGCTTTTTTAGATCATTCATTCAAGGTACTTGAATACATAGCAGTCCAAGTCTGCTTAGAAATAGAAGCATTTCTGTATTCACTGATGACAGAGAATGGATAGGCGCCATACAAGATTTAAGAACTTAAAAACACAGATGAAAAATCAACTCAGCTTCACTGCGAGCAGTGATCACCATAAAGTTGTTGGTGTATTTCTCCCCTTTGCACATTAAAAAAACCGAAACATTTTAATATAGAAAATACAGGGAAGCCACACAAAAAAAGAGAAAAAGTCCTCGACACTCCAGTTATATAAAGGAACAAAGCACTTAATATTTTACATACTAGAAACAGATGGGATATTTAGTTATTTATACCAATTAATATTACCATGATAACATGTATCTATGGCCCAAATAATTTCCTGACCATGAAAATGGTTTTTTTTTCTTATATAATGTGGTACAGGACTCACACTAGAGAAATAAAAGTATATGGAGCTCCAAGACATTGGTTTAAATACCACCCCCATTAGAAACTCATTCAAAGCCTCAATATGAGACATCTAAGATCTAAAAATACCACTTTAATTATCTTTTAGAATAAAATTCTGCTACTTATCTGAAGCTGTTTTGTGGCTTGAAAAAGGAACAAAGCATGCCTACCATGTGCCTGGCCTACATAATAGTGGACATTATTTTCATTGATGTGCATATTAGCCTAAAGTGGCAACTAGTGATGATGTTGCACAAACCTGTGGCCTTTGTCCTACCTGATTAGCCGTCGCACTCACGCAGACACTGCATGCAAAAGAAGCAGGAAGGACTGTTACTGTCTTAGGATGGATTCTAGGGGACTGAAGTTACTTCATAACCACATTTAATATTCTGATATCACTGATAAGCTCTTTGCTCACTAAGATTGTTGAAAAATCTTTTCAACAATTAGAAGACCAGTAGATTCTATGCATAACATATCGAAAGGATTCTCAAGAAGAAAACGGGTGGTATCACTTTCAATGTTGACAGTCGCATACCAGTAGATAGAGGGAGATAACAGTTGTACTTTAACCACATATCACACAATTCAATAGTGCAAGCATATGGAAAGGTGTTTGTTTGTTTGAAACTGGCTGTGTGTCCTTAGTTTACATAGGCTCTGCCAGTGAATTATATAGAAATAATACTAATGAGTCACCTTGTGTCTGTAGAGGTAGAAGAATACCAGTAACTAACTATAGTTCAGGTATGAGCATATGTAGAGAAGAAAAATTTAGGCAAGCAGTTTGACCGAGGGAATGGAAATATAAACAGAAATGACAAAGGTCTATGGTATCGGATCTTCACAGCCCAAAGGGCTTTTTGGCCTTTGGCCTTACACATACTGAAAATGGTTATTGGCCTTAAAAAAAAAAAAGTGTTCAGATATGAGAATTTTATTTTAACACATGCATATCCTGCATATACTGATACAACATACAGTGTCAAACCTGGGAGCAGCAGAATCTGTCAGAGAAGGAAAACACAAATATGATGGGACTTCGAAGTTTATGAAAATGCAAGCTAATGGAAGCTTCCATGAACTTTTTGAAGCCTCCTGATGGTTTCCACTTAAATGTGCAAAAGTCAAGGCAAAACAGTGAGCCAGGCAATCCTGTGGCCTTCTGACTCTCACATATCATCCGTTTGTTGCCTTCCGATTTTTACACATAATGCCCAGGAGACTTAAAGGAATACACCAGCTGCAAACGAACACAACTAGGCTGTGCCAACACTAGGAACACTGAGCAGTCACCTGTAAAGAAAGCGTTGGACCACAAAGACTGAGTAGTTGAGAGAGGGGAAGTTAGTAGACACAAAACTCTGGTCACCGTGCGGAAGAGGTCGGCAGAGGAGAAAGTAAGTGGCTGTGCTTTGTGGGGGGCTGGGGGGGACAGCCAGCATGATGGCAAAGGACGGACGGTCGCGTTTGCTAGAATGTTTATGTCTTGTTAGTGGTATCTCTCAGGAAATGTAGCCTCCCCTTTGTAGATGGATATCTTTAGAACTTGAGGTATGTTTATAAACCTCTTAGGATACATTTTTAAGTTGTAGAATCCAAGTAGTTACAAAACTATGATTAAAGAAAAGATGGCAGCATATGTAGCTAGCCAGTTTAGGAGTTGGGGCGTGGGGGATGCCTATAGTCTGTATAGCTCCTGCATCCCTCACCCATGTTAATCCCTGTCAGTTGAAACTCGAATGACCAGCTATTTCCTGCCTTTCCATTTTATGCCTTCCGAAGTCATTACGTGCATGGCTGGTAAACTTTTACAGCTTCTGGCCCCTACCTTCAGTGGTATGTTGCCCTTGTAAATGTGTGCGTCTCATCTTTTGCAGTCCTGACCAATGCAGGGATTCCATTACCTCATATCTCAAAGGAGAGCCTGGGAAATTTGAAGCCAACGGAAGCCACGCGGAAGTCACTTCAGATGCAAAGACAAAATCTTACTTTGCAGAATCCCAAAATGATATTGGGAAACCGAGTGGTAGGGAAACGCTGAAACCCAAAACACACGGATCTGGTCGTGCTGAGGACCCAGCATCAGCACTAGCAGCGTACCAGAAGTCTCTGGAGGAAACCAGCAAGCTTGTCATAGGAGAGCCTAAACCCTGTGTGCCTGTCAGCATGAAGAAAATGAGTAGGGCTTCCCCTGCAGACGGCAAGCCACGGCTCAACTTCCGCGAAGAAGAGGGGTCCAGTGGGTCTGAGCAGAAGGTATGTCATCTGCTTATCCAGAATCTTCTCATTTCCGTGAAAATGACTGGTGCTTAGCTGCTTTTGAGAACCTGTGGCATTGGGCCCAAAGTTCTCCACTGGATTATAAAGGTGTGGAGTTGGAGCACCAACGGTGGGGGTAAAGACAGGGCAGAGTCAAGCATATGCCATTTGCATGTACTTTCATTCATCAGATAGGAATAAGAATCCTTGCAGCTATTTTGCAAGAGCAAAGAATAACAGAGATGTTAAGGAACTTAAGGTTCCATGTTCATTTTGTGTGGGATTTAAGTTTCCTAGCTCCCAATCTAGTTTTCTCACGGACGGAGGAACGTATTTCTGTTCCTTTGGAAGAACTGAAAAAATCCATAAGCATCAAACTCCATTTTAGTTTTCTATCCTGTAAGATCTTGGGTCTGAAATATGTGGAGTTTTAGATGGAAGAGACAAGAATCTCCATGCCTAAATGGAGGTGGGCAAACACCACTGTTAGTTGCCAGCAGTTAAAAATTAAAAGTTAGAAGCATCATTTTGGTATGTAAATTCATAATTATTTTATTTTCAGTGATTTCAAAACCTTACTGTGATAAAATTAATTACTTACTCTTTGAACTTTGCTGGTTTTGTTACCATCTAATAGATTATTCATTCTTTGAGGTTTACCATTTTAAGGTTTTTAAATTTTTTCATGAATATTAGAAAGTAAAATCAGCCCAGTTTCTTATATTTTCTACAGCTTTTTGTACCTTTTCATGACCTTTAAGATAGACATAATTAACTATATGTCTTCAAAATGATACACTTGCTGTTTTCCCATTAAAAATATTTTTTGTTGTTGTTCACTTAAGATCCACCTCAGTGCCTTGAGAGGAGAAAACAACTACATTATTTTCCAAAATAATGAATTCTTAATTAAGTTGAGATTTATTCTAGTCAGCTCCTCGTTATTCAGGAACTAATTATCCACTTTAGCAACAAGTCCTGTGCTTCCCTTCTTCCTTCTGCAGGTTACCTTTCGGTCTTGTTTCCTGTTTGTTAGAAAGGAAAGGGAGAGGAGAGTCTCATCCAGCAATCTCCCCCCATTAGCTGCTTTGACAGTGCATTCGGTGAAGGCAGTTATTAATGAGCTGTATTATTTCAGGGTATCCTTGAGGCCTGTGATGACTACCGCCACCCACAATCATTGATCATATCAATTATTTTCTATTTTCTTTCTTTTAAGCTTTTTTTGTTTGTTTGAACCGTTCTCTGGCTTCCCTTTTGAATATTGATTTCTGCCTTTGCATTGACTCAGTAGACTTAAGCGATATCCATTTGAGTGGAATGTACCCCTTTAAAATGAACTCACAAAAATATGGAGAGAAGCAAGAAGGTGAGGATTTAGCTGGGATGATTTGCTCTGCAAAACCCTATTCAACAGACTTCTGTAAGCAGAATATAATATAAAGTAGAGGGGCCTATCAATATAATTGAAATTTTAGTTCCGGTTTTCCAAGACAGTTTTGGCCGGCCTCATATAAACAAAGGCCATGTGTGTACGCATGTGTTCGTATTGGCCACTGGGGCACTCAGGATAAGAAGGCTTTGAAAATGAAGGTCTTCAATCTGAATGGAAACTCCGCTGAGGTCCTTTGTAATGGAAACTGATTACTATTAGAACATATTTAAGATTTCTTGTAACTGGGTATGGTGTTGGCCATCACTGGGCTTTCTCCAGTGTAGGACGGCTTCGTGACGATAAAAGCGCATATGCAGTTTAAGCTTCTAGGAGATGTGAGCCTGACCTCGCAAGAGATCCGGCGCTGTTTAATAAGTGTATTTTGTGGCCAGACCATAGTACAGTAGCACCCAGCTAGGTCATCTGATGTATGATCTTAGAAAACAGCCCGTTTTTGTCCCCTACAAAATCAGGTCAAAAGTCCAGGTGCAGCTATTACCTGGATGGCTGCCTGCTGTTACAAGGTGAACACCTGCTCTCTTCCACCTCTTCCCATGAAGCAACCCGGGCCATGAGTGATGAGTATATCCCATTTGGGATCCTCGTTTCCTCCTTTCCCGCTTCCTAGAGAATTCTCTAAACGGAAGCCCGCTTGAGCTGGGATTCTGCGTACGGATAGCAGAGTACAATGAGAAAGTGGCCAAATGGCCACTTTTTCCTATGTAAGCAACTAACGGCAGGTTATGCTACAGAATGATGTGGTGGTTGACAACCAGGTGTTTTGTTTGTGCTTGTATTAACCTAGGGTCATCGGCTTTTGAATTTTCCCCAGATGAAAACCTTTCTTTTAGAGTCCATGTAGGGAAAATTCAAATCGAACCCCACCCACTGCTTCATTAGAGCCATTCGTCTTTGAATGCTTACTAGTAATTCTTTTCTATTGTCTGTATGAATTCCTCTTGTTTCTGCTCTTTTGAGCTTAGCGGAGCCCCCTTTCATAAGATGTGGATCACTCAAAATACCCCAAAGTTGCTGCCCTTTTCTGAAATTAAAAAAAAAAAAAGAATTTTGCAATCAACAGAATGTCTTTGTGAGAAAATTGAAAACTATTTTTTAGCCCTCTATTATTAAATGGCGAATTTTGACCAGGTGTTTTATCTATCAAACTTGAGGTTGATATTACCATAGCATTTAACAGTGTGTGTCCAGTTTATAATAATTTCCAGATGATTTTGTTCAATATCTATACTTCTATCAATGCTATTTTTCTTCATTTTACAAATGTTGCCATTCCTTTTCCCAGTGAAATCTAACTATATCCCCCAAAGTGTTAGATTTCAAGTAATTAGTAAAATATGCCAGAATTGTTTCCGGAATCCTGTCATTAAATTAAAATAAAATCAGTTTTTCAGTGAGTCATCTGCTTCATGGCATTTAAGTAGAAACATTACTTTGTTCCTGTTGAATTAGGAACTGTTTGCTACTTGGTAGTCTGCCCCTTTTGCCCATCCTTCCTGTCTACTTTAATATTCTGTGCAGCCATTCTCTTGACCAGGGGTCCTCAAACTTTTAAAACCGGGGGCCAGTTCACTGTGCCTCAGACCCATTGGGGGGCTGGACTATAGTTTAAAAAAACAAAAAACAAAATTATGAACAAATACACCCAGTGGGCCAGATAAATGTCCTCGGCAGGCCTCATGTGGCCCGCGGGCCGTAGTTTGAGGACCCCTGCTTGACAGTGAAATGGGCCTTTCTGCTCTCGTTTTATGTCCGTTCTTTTAAAACAATGATTCAAACTTTTACATATTTTATAATATGCCTTCTTGCCTTGGACTATAACTTGTTACCAAGCAACAAGTATGCTGGGGGAAAAACTACTTGATATCTGCTAAATAAAGATGAAGTAGATATCAAATATTAATGATAATGTAAGTATTTTCTTTGATGTCCAAAATAGCTTTCGATGAAGTTGTCAAATCTGACCGACTTCGTTATAAACTCCAGAGATAAGATGTCCCAAGGGCAGCCACTCCACTCAGTGAATGTGTTTCTTTCATGATTAATACCTTGGCTTTCTGATGCCAAAAAAGCTCTGTGATTGTTACTAACAGTTTTTCATTTCATTGCTGTGGTCTTCCTTTAGAATAACTTCCCTATAGTATTTTCATTTTGAATTCTCAAATTTTTTCTTCACTTAAAATTGTAGCGTCCTCACAAAACTACCTCATGATTTTCCTTAGAGAGGAAAACAGCCAAGTAAAAGAAATCCTCTCCCGATTTCCCTTCTCAGAATGCTTTGACTAAGTGGGATGGTAAGGTTGTACTAAACATGCCTTTACTAGGACTTGCAGGGCAGTGAGAGGGAGCCCAGCTCTGAGGAGGAACGGAGGATCACCACTCGAGTTACTCGCCGGCGGGTGATTATCAAGGTATCCTGCACCGGACCGCTAATGGATCCCCGCTGGATTTCCAGAAACTCTCTCCTTGTCGTTTTTTTGAATGTTACATGCTTGATGACTCCTGGCTCTGTATTTGTTTCTTGGCACACTTGACGGTGTAGAAAAACAAAGCCATGCTGCATGGGAGTGAGTGTTCTGTCTAGGCCTGTGTTTGACATGTGGCAAATGGTTTTGGGTTTTTTTGGCCGGTTCTGAGGTTCCTTGGCCTTTGTAGTCTGCTTTCCTTTGAGACCCAGTGTGTGTGTGAACAAAGAGTCCCTCTTGGTTAGCAAACAGTTCATGTCCAGTGGAGATGTGCACTGTAAATGCCGGAGGCTAGGATGTAGTCTTCGGCTAAAGAAGAAAGAGGATTAATGACTCTCCCTTCAGTGTCACATGACAACTGCCCCAATCATTTCTAAATCAAAGCCAGTTATTCATTATCAATCAGCGCCTGGGGTTTAGGGATGCTCGCCTGACGTGGATATCTGTGACATAATGTAAGTCAAGCAAACACTTCTGAAATAGACCGTTTAACTTCTTTGGCGTAGCAACACATCAAGCTGTGTTTTTTAAGCATAAGAAGCAATTTTTATGGAGAATAAGGGGAAAAAAATAGAACACTCTTCCCGCAGAGTTGAAAACCCCATGAACAAAAGCCCCTGGCTGACCCGTGAAGGGGCTTTATCGCCCCTTCACAAAGGTCTCGCTCGATGTTAGAATAATCGAGTGCAGAGAACTGGGAAGTCATTTGCCATGCCTTTGAATATGGTCCAAATAACTTGAGGCTCCTCGGTTGGCAGTTTAATAGAGAAATATCAAAGGTATTATCCAATCCCTAATTGCCCAGAGATCCTGCAGAGAAGGTGACTTATAATAAGTATCCAAACCTTTCTCATGAAAGAATAAAATTCTGAAAATCTGATCAGGTCCAGTGTTTCTGACGCTCTGGAAAATGAGCAGGTAAGAAAGTACGTCCTTATCTAGATCTCAGGCTCGCCCCCAAATCAACCTTTAGCTCCGTGGGCTGCTCTACAAAGCATGAAGCACGTCAAATTCCACAGGGGCCAGGAAATGACTTGGGGCCCCACCTACCGGAAGTCCAGATCAGGTTCAGAGAGGGTCTCAAGCACCACCGTTTGGCTTTCCAGGGCCACTCCACTTCCAACCAGTTGGCTACAAATTCCAGTATTTCTGTTGTCCTCTCAGGATACAATTTGTAAACTTAAAGGGCCCCTCACTTCTGACTAGCTGGCTAAAAACGCGGGGGAGGGATTCATTACAACCTCAGGTTTAATAGTTAGCTAGAATGACTCAAAAAATCATGAATTCTGTTAGAATATGGACCATAGCAAAAAGATGAAAATCAGAGCTAGCCCTGGAGGCCAAGGTCTAGGAGGGATGTCACACTCCTAGCCATTGGATGTGCTCAGCATATTGTCAGCTGGGGAGTTCACCCGAGTGTTTCTGCCCAGTCTTTCTTTGAGATTTCATGATGTAGACACCCTTGATTCCAGCACTGACCACATGATGGAACTTAATATCCAAGCCCCTACCAAACCTCTGATTGCATGGTTAGTCTCGCTCCAGTGACCAGCCCCACCCTGTTTCATCTATGAGGGGCCCACCCTGAGGACAAAGGAATTCCAGGACATTGCAAGGGTTTAGATGTTACTTCCGAGGAACCTGGGACAAAACCAAGCCTAGCATACACACACACACACGTGTTTAACCTGTGATTGGTTATACGCATCATTAGTCACTGCCAACGGTTTCCTTGGGATAAGAGGAGGGGGAAGAAAAAACATACCTAATTTTCGGTTTTTAAAGCCATATATCATCTTTGTTCAAACTCTAATCCATAAAAAGTATCTTCAAGTAATCATATATTAAAGCAAAATATCTTTATAAAATGCCCTGTAAATTGTTTTATAACTTATTTTTGATGTTTAATGTATTCATACTTTATCCAAATTCACTCATTCCTTTTGAACAACTCTCCATTATGTATTTTGACCATTTTCTATATAAAATAAAACTGATAATCCTGCCAAAAAGGGAAAAGCACAGAGAGAAGACAGAAACATCAGCCTCTTCAGTGAAGCAGGGCTCTTTGGGGCTCCTCAAAACCGGGACATGTTTCAGCAACTAAGCTTTTACGTAATTGTGTTAGGGTGACTGATTTATGTTGTTTAGCTTAATATACGAGGATACACGAGAGCTTCAAAAAGTTTGGGAGAAAACAGAATTCCATAATAGAAATTTCCACAAACATTCTGACGCCCCTTCATACATGATATCTATATATATTGATTTGCACACACACTTTTATTGAGCTCTTAAGCTTAGGAGACCACAATACTGTCTGATGCTATAAACTTTATGCAATGGGAATATGCCGTCTACTCAGCCTCCACTTCTGGAAGTTGGTGCCAGTTGAGGGAGATTGGCTAATGTGAACTGTGACTGCAGGGGAACATAATATAAACAGCAGAGCCATTGAAACAAGCCGAGGATTAGCTTTCATGGGTGACTGAGAAATAGCTGAAATGATCATTAGAAGCTATAGGTATAAGGAAAAACTATCCGTTAGCTATATTGGACCATTTCTGGAAATCCTTTCTTGTGTAGAATATTGCAAATGATCATCCTGCTGTTGCTTTACGCCATATGTTGGCATCTTTCTCATGAGTAAGATCTCGAAGAACTGCAGCGGTACAAGGTCAATATGATGGGGGAGGGTCGTGGGGGGTGGTTAGAGTGTTAGGACCCAAAGAAGTCTTCAGTCTGTGGTTCCTCCTTTTTCTAAATGACAGGACCCAAACTTGGAGATGAATTCATTTATCCAAAGTCATACTGCTAGCAGCTCTGGAACCATAATCCAGTCCCTAAGCCTTTTAGTGAAATGCCGTCTCTCTCCCCTCCCCACCCCAGCCCCACACTGTGCACATCCTCTTCCAAGATAAATAAACCAGGGATTTTTGCCTGGACGGCTTTAGGCCTTTGATTCATACAGTCCTTTCTAGGGGAAGGCACTATTGAGCTGTTATTCTTGGAAACACTATCTGAAGAGGCTGGAATGCTGAGAATTTGACCCACTTCACAGAGACTCTCCAACCTGGACTAAATATGTATGTTTGTAAGGTTACTATAGTTATCTCCCTAACACTTATGATCTCATGTAGCCAGGATTCTACAATTTCCACAAGTCAGGGCAAATTCATCTTCTCAATTTGTATAACAATTGAATAAAATCATGATCTTATCATTTTTTTCTCTAATTTTATATGGGAATTCACTCATTTTTATATGCCTACAACATTTTTATTACATCCAAATTTCTGTGGGATGAAGCTAACATAATTCCCCCATTTGTTTGGTGACCTTTAATATTCTATCCATCTACTCTTATTTCTTTTAAAATTTGGTAAGATTAGTGACTTTGAATGCTTGGGAGCAGTTTAATTCAAGAATGCAAAACCAGCTATGTGAATTCATTTCTCTTCTATGCTTAAATCGAGTGATTGAAAGTGAAAGTATTCAAACCAACTAAGAAACTATCTGAAGGATAAGCCTTTGAGTCAATAAAGTAAGTCCTCATGATGGTGGGGGGGGGGAGAAACTATGCAAAATTTGATGAGAATCAAATAACTCCACTTTCACTATATAGTTCAACTGAATTTTTAAAAATGATATACTGCCTAAGTAAAAGTTTGCACGTATGTTTCATCAAAACCAAGCAATTCTAAAGTATCTAAAACCCTATTTGTCCATTCCATTTGTCTGAGACAACAGTCGTCAGATCACTTTTTACACATCCGTCCATATCTGTAGTCTGTAGCTATAGCCTATAGACTCCACATTGCATCTTGCAGATTCCTCACGCTGTACAAGTGGACTACACATAGTGCCATTTGTGCTTAAAATGGAGGATGCCCCATTTTGATAGCTATATCATCAAGATCTCATTCTTTTGGAATGGCAACGTACTTCCATCTATTTTATCCACTCATAGAATAGTATGCACTTAGTATGATTCTGTTTTGCCCTTTAACATTGCAGAAGTGTGTATTTGGTTGGGTATATGGCTGAAAACAGGCCCTTGCGTGGCACAGATGGTTAGCACACTGAGAAAAATGAGTCAATAGTCTTCATTTGCTTCAGACTGCGAACTGAAATGTTGGAGATTCCAATTCACCTGGGGGTGGGGCTTTAGATCAAAGGCCTGGTGACCAGCCTTGGGAAAAAGTCAGTCTCAAAAACTCTAGGAAGCATAGTTCTACTGTGACACACCTGGGATCCCGTATACTGGATTAAACTAGATGGATGCCCACGTACCTGATCCAACATATATAATGTATGTATGTACGTCAACCTTGCTGGTGCAGCGGTTAAGTACTCAGCTACTAGAACCTTCTGGGTGCTGAGTAGGATAAAAGACCTGCCTAAATGCTACCATGGAGCAGTTGTGCCACACACCGCCGCTGTGAGTCAGAATTGACGTAATGGCACACAACATTGACGACGTGTGTATGTGGGGAGGGAGGGAGGGAGGAACATCCACCTCTTATTTGGAAAGTGTATGTTTTCATGTTGTCTACATCAGTTGTTTTATTTTGCTCACAAATTCAAGGAGAGAGGAATAAAACTTATAAAGCCCAATTCCTTCTGTAGGGGTTCAAATGAAAATGCAGTTCGTGCTCAGTAAGGCAGCTACCAGGTACAAATGACACCAAATGTGCTGTGATGATTCTTAGAGAAAGGGGAAAATGAGCAAGGAATTTGCCAAAAATATTGGTGTCAACAAGACCAACAACGCTAGATATTTTATTAACTTAAAAGTACAAACTTCATTAAAGAGACCTCTCCTTGGTGACACTAGGTCTTGTTTATTGCTCTTCTATATTTAGAAGATATATGAGTTAGTTATATATATAAAGACTCTTCTTTTTGATCTGTAAATTTACATTTTCAAGGTCACCTTTTCAATAACAAAAAAGTAGATATATAAATATATATTTCATGAATTTACTCTTTCAATCCATTCCTATCTAATCTCTCCCTATTTAGTAAATTTCTACATAATCACTTAATTCGGGCCTTAACTAAAGCAATAATTGATTATATTTCATAGTCTTTTAAAGTAAAGATACTATATATGTATCATTACCTTGAGTTATGCAAACTCTGAGTCTCTATGAAACAATGAAAATACCTACTTCTAGAATAAGTCTCATTATTCTCAGCAACTGGCTTCACAGGACTTTGCTTTCTAAGGCTATTAATATAAATCAAATTACTTGTATATTTATTATACTGACAATGATAGACTCCATGTTTCTTCCAGAAATTGTCTAAACTCTTAGGATTCGTTATGAAACCACCAACAGGATTCTATTTAGTTGGATTTTCTTGGGACACTTGAATTGTCTACCATTCAACCTGGACATTTTTAAAAGTTGGCTCAAAAACATGTCTTCATTCATGTTTAGAATTTAATATAGAACCTCCCCTGACCTTCCATTAGCTTTTCTGTCATCTCTACTTTTAAAATAAAATTGTGGTTATTGCTAAGCTGCATAAATAAACAAAAGCTGACTGCAATCAAGTCAGCTCCAACTCTCAGTGACCCTGTAGGAGCGAGAACTGCCCACTGGATTTCTAAGACTAACTCTTGATGGGACTGGAAAGCCTCATTTTCCCATGGAGCAGCTGGTAGTTTTGAACTGCTGACCTTGCGATTATCTGCCCAAAGCATTGTACAATTCCAAACATAGGAAGTATGACTACTGCCCCCATGAAAACATGTTACAGACTGTAGTGCATGTACGCATGAGACCTCTACTTTTTTCTGATTCCCTTCTTTCCCTTCTTTGTACTAATTGAAACTCGTCGTAAGCAAGGCTCAGGGTGAACTAAATATGAGCGCCAAGAAAAATCCTACGTTTTGGTCCAATCCATTCCATAGTGCGGTAAAATGAGTCAATTGTCTTCATTTGTATGCGCCCATCATACAGAAGAATATAAAGTCATTTAGGAAAAAGAAATGAAGACATTAGATTTTGTTAGTAGAGCAAGATAATGGACATACCGGCATCTCTTAACCGGACCAATAGGTAACATCATGATAAATGGAGAAAACGTCGAATGTATCAAAGATTTTTGTCTTGCATGAATCAATCCACAATCGATGCTCAAAGAAGCAGCAGTCACAAGAGCACAAGACGAGGGTTAGGAGATAAATCTGCTGCATAAGACTCCTTTAAGCGTATTGAAAAGCAGGAATGTTACTCTGAGGACTAAGGTGCACCTAACCCAAGCCATGGTATTTTCAGTCGCCTCACATGCATGTGAAAGTTGGGCCTTGAATAAAGAAGGCCAAGGAAACACTGATGGGCTTGAATGTGGTGCTGGAGCACAGTATTGAAAGTACCACGGACTGCTACAAGGACGAACTGATTGGTCGTGGGAGGACAGCCAGAGTAGAGGCAAGGATGGCAAGATCTCATCTTACACACACGTTTGGTGACGTAGAGGGGCAGCAAAAACGAGGAAGGCCCTTGAGGAGGTGGACGGACACAGTGGCTGCAACAGTGGGCTCAGGCGCAGGAACAAATGTGAGGATGGTGCCTGCCCAGGCCGTCTCCTTCTGTTGTGTGTAGGGGCGCTGTGAGTTAGAACCAACAGCAGCAACAAAACACCTGGAGAGTCAAGACTTTGCCATGTTTTAAAACATAGTTTTAAAGAGTCTTTAAAGGAACTTGCGTGACCAATAAGAGTCCGTAACTAAGCTATCTTGAGATAATTTGTCCATTTTTTTGTCTAGAGCAATGGAGATTAGATAATGAGTCATCTTATAAACCCCTTCACTTTATACTATTCTGAAACTATATATTCCATCAGATATAATTATTCTAGTTTATTTTAAATCTATACAGGCTTGGGCGGAAAAAAGATTTCCTTTATACCCTAGACTTTTCTTCTAGCCCTCACAGTTAGTAAGTAAAATTTTAAAGGAAGCAAACCAACACCAGGTGACAAATATAATACCCCAACTACTGTCTTCATTCCACTTGGGCAAAACTCAACCCCTCACAGTCTTCCTCTGGAGCACTGTAAGACGGATGAAGAGATGCTTTGTGCTCAACGTGAGAGGATGGCCTAAAGTACTGAGCTAGGCTAATCTCCATCTCTACACAGGTGAAACCTGGAGATCTCTTTGTCAGGGTAGAGCTGTATTATACATTTTCAGCTTCTTCCTTCTTAGGACTTGTTGCTAACCATCTGGTGCGTTCTTGAAGTTGAGTGCTTTAATATTGTCGCCCGCTAAGTAACCGCCCGTGGGCTCCGTTTCTTGTTTCCCCTTGCAGCGGAATAACAAGTCTCGTTGGCTTATTTTTGTGAAATCCCACAGAGCATGTGTGTGGTGTGTGGAGTGGTGTGGAGATCTGTCTGTTTAGTCCGTGGCTAATCTCTATGCCACATCCTTCAGGGAGAGGAAGCCAAACGCATTCCTGGCGAGTCGGTCACAGAAGAACAGTTTACCGATGAAGACGGCACCCTCGTCACCAGAAAAGTAATAATCACTGCGATTTCATGCTTCTCTGGAATATAGGCTTGCTGCAGCCAAACAAACAACCCACCCCTGGCTCATTGTTGACTGTAGTGTTGCCTTTTGAAACTGACAAAAAGACAAATCTCTACTTTTCACTGTTGCTCCCTGCAGATCACTCGGACAGTAATAAAACGGCTTGTTATCCCCCAAGAGAGAGAACATGAGGACGTGGTAATGGAGAGGGCTTGCCCAGGAGGAAGTGGAGGAGAAAAGCTTTGGGAACTCTAGAAAATGCTGCTAAATGGCTGGCCTTGGCAGTGTGGCAGCCTGACTTGTGTGCTGCTTGGACATTTGATGTGTGTGCATTTGATGAAGGGCAAAGAAAAAGACTTTTCTTCTTGGCAATTTTGAATGAGATTTCTAAAAGTGTCTGCAGTCCTCACAGAGATGTGTCCATTCACAGTTAGGGGGAGGAAAGAGAAAAACTTTCCTCCATCACCAACTCCTTTGGTAGCACCATCCGCCTCCAAATGCTTGTGTTCAAATGCCTGGGTGCTGCTCCCAACACTAGAATACAGCAACTAAAGTACAAAATTTTAAAAGCAAGCCAACTCACTGCTGAGTATATTCTGACTAGTGACTCTGTAGGACAGCATAGAACAGCCCCGTGGGTTTCCCAGACTGGAACTCTTGATGGGAGCAGAAAGCCATCAGCCCAACACATGACCACGACCCACCAGGGCTCTGCAAGGTAGAGCAATGCATGGGCGCCAATGTTTGGACGGTGATGAATTCAGTCCATATATTCCGTGGGGGGTGGGGGTGGGGGTCTGATTTCACCCATCAATCTCGGGTTTCTAACCACGCTGTGGTGGGAACCAGACTCCTCACTGAGCAGTGTCCCTTAGGAAATGAATTCACACCTTTAGGTATGATTCATTTGTTCTTTGCTGCTCTCAAACTGAGCAACATCAGCAGGGCACGGAAAATGAGCTCACAAGGACTAAGGCAGAGAAGTGGACCATTACAGGGCTGTCTAGTACAGTAGGGTGACAGGTGATTTTTACAACTGCCCCTTACAGCCTGTGAGCAGCAGTCTGATGTGATAGGAAACGGATTCCTGGCTTCGTCTGGGGGTGAGCGTTGAAAATTCCAAACTAAAAAGTCCTGCAGATCAACTGTGCTTCCATGGTATTTAATTCTCAAATAGTGCTTGACTGAGACATTTGTCTTAGGATAACAAACCACTTGACAAGGTCCCCTGGCTCAAAGGGTGTCAGTTATAACATACCACTTTGGGGGCTGGCGTGCAAGGGGGCTTGTGTGCCTTGTGAGCTTCGGTGGTGGTTTCTTCTGGTTTGTTGTGGCAAATGGACAAGCTGCTCTTTTTCTTCACTAACCTACTGTATCGTTTGGAGCACAGTGACAGCGTGTTCACTTCGACAGTGCTCCCTAGCTTGCCTGGATGCTACGCTGTATGGCTGAGACCAATAGATTGTGTACAGTTCTGAATGTGAAGTGCCAGTTATTGTAAACTGCTTTATACTTACCCAAAGCCAGCCTCAAGGGACCAGAATGGGAACTGCTTTTTACTTAAAACTCTTTCTCCACGAAATCTTAATGCATGCATTTCTTTTAAAGCAGGGAGAAGGTTATAAGGTGAAGACGAAGAAAGAGATCCGGCACGTGGAAAAGAAGAGCCACTCCTAACATTGAACTGCCCCATCCGTCAAGGTGGTAAGTATGCTCATAGCAACACAGATTCGATTCCAGTGAAACGTCTAAGGTACCACCAAATACGCAGTTCAGATCTTGCCTTCACGGAATTCCCACTTTGAAAATTCAATGTCAACTTGCTAGAGTTCTTTGTATGTTTACGTGTGTGGTGGGCTGCTAACCCCAAGGTCAGTAGTTCAAAAGCACCAGCTCCTCCGAGGGAGAGAGGCGAGACTTTCTGCTCCCAAAGAGTCTTGAAAGCCCACAGGAATGGTTAAACCCTCTCCTACTAGGCTCACTATGCATCAGCATCAGCTCTTTGATAGCGAGTTGATCTGGTTTGGGTATGTGTACATACAGACACTGAAAACTTGGCCTCTAGTTAAGCCCATAAACTCTCCTCACAAATGAGTCCAGAATGTAAATGATATTTGTGGAAGCACCCGTACATAGAGCTTTTGAAATCTCCGCTCGTCTAAGAGCCAGGGAACATTAGGAAATGCAGTAGCCTTGTGCAATCTGACAGGAAGACTATTTGGGAGCAGACACTGCTGCCTAGCACCCTATGCTCCTGATGCAGCCTTTCTTTCACATTGCAGGAGAAAAACATCTGAGGGTATGATTTCCACTGCAGTGCAGTGGTTGCCAAGTTTAAGTTAAATTTAAATATGCTGTTTTATATATCTTCTGTAAACCACAGCAATTTAAATGAGAGATTGATGCTACTGTTTTTCCTCATTAAATGCTCATAAGCTTTGCTTAAACTATTTCTAGAATTTTCTTTGGAGACCAGGGCCTTTCTCTTCAGTGTTGTGTTCTAGATTTTACCATGCCCCGTTTGTCTCTCCACAATTAAAACTGGGCCATCTGGAATGAGAAAGCAGAGTTGGGAAAAGTCCCGCAGGTGGCTGCCTAAAGAGTAGGGTCATTCCTATGGGGGTTCTTGTTCACCAATAATCCTCTGGTTAGTTGGGCCAAGCCAGATTGAAACCAGATTTTAGTTTTCACTTTGACACATAATCCTGGTATTTGGAATCCTGAAGGAAAGAAACCATTTCGTGTCTTTGGTTCTAATTTTACAGATGAGGCCCAGATGAATTCTTCAGTAAATAATTCTAGCATGGGCTTGCCGCCACGAGTGTATGTTTGGGAAATTTGATGGTGACCAAATCACAGTCCAGCAATTTAGTGGCATTGTGAACGCTACGAAGAATTGCAGAGTGTTCTAGAAAAGTCACATTTTCGCTATCCGCTCTTGTGGGTGCTGTGGGTGAGGTGTCGGGCTGCCAACTACAAAGTCGGTGGTTAAACCCACCAGCCGCTTCAGCTTCGTGGGAGGACGAGTCTGTCTGCTCCCAGAAAGGTGGAATGTGATGGTGTTTGAGGCAGCTTTCCGGGCCTGAGTAGTTAGCAGCCTTGTGCAATGGTTAGAAAATGGGAAGAAACCGGAAAGAAGGCGCGCTGAGAAGAGGCCACTGTGACGGGCTGGAAAGGCTGCTACTGTGCCTGGGAGGTGGAAGGCCAGAACATCCTCTCTGTACAGATGTGGCCTCTGCCCTGGGAAATCCTGAAGGCCTGTCGGCCAGGGTGGACTATGATACACATTAGGTTCTGCGTCACTCAATTCATAAGTGCCGGGTACAGAATGAGCTTGGTCGGCAAAGTTGGAGGAAAATGTAGACCAAAATTGAAAATCATAAAAAAGGCTAGGCTTACTGGTCAGGTAAACACTGGCGGAATCCCTCTGCCTATGGTCATTAACCATCCTCTCCATCAGGAATGTACCCTCTTGGCTCAATTTTCAGCGTCACACGAGACAAATTGATTCAGAAAGCATTCATGCTATTGAGGCACAGCCACCGTAGCATAATCAACCATTTGAGATACTAAGGGCAGCTCAGAAGGGTTGGGACAGAAGGCGGAATGAATCAGAAAACAAAGGGGGAAAGTGGGGTATATGGTGTTACATTGTAGAGTCTGCAGTGAAATGGAATGTGTAGGAATTGTTGAATGGAAAACTGATTTCTCTATAAGCCTTCATCCATTCACAATGAAGAGTTTTTACAAAGAATAGCTGAGCAGAAACCATTTTTAAGAGATTGATGAGGACGAGGAGAGGTAGACTGAATCGGGAGACAGTGACACACTTGTTATTAAATAAAAAGGATTAGCAATGAGAGCATTAATGCTAAGTCTCTCCCAAAAAATTCAATGCCAACAAGTGGATGCTGACACACAGCAACCGGTGAGGGCAGGTAGACCTGCCCCTGCGAGGTTCCGAGACTGCCCCTTTACTGTCCGCGGAGTGCTCTGGTGGGTCCGCCCAACACGGCAACCCCTATGCCGCCAGAACTCCTTAACTTCAGTCTACGATATGTAACATGAACGCTCCTTTCACGAATGCCCACTTGCATAATCTAGTGGGAAACTTGCACAGAGAGCCGAGTAAGAAGACATGAAGCACGGTTTCGCTGTCTTACATTAGTCTAGGTAACTATTTTAAGGGAGAAATGGAGTGAAACTAGAGAAGAATTTAGTGGGCTGTGGTCTGCCACGTAGACGTGATGGCCTTTTCCAGGAACTGGTCCTGGTCTGCCTGAGAAGGCTGCTGTATGTTGGAATTGATGCCATGACAGTGGAATGAGCTATGGTGGCTCAGTGGGGTAAGCATTGGACTGTTAACTACAAGCCTGACAATTCAAGCCCACCAGCTATATTGAGGGAGAAACACCAGGCTGTCTGCTCCCCAAAAGATTTCGTCTCTGAAACCCTATGGAGCAGTTCCGCTCTGCCTTGTAGGGTGACTCTGAGTTGAAACTGACTTCCCGGCAGTGGGTAAGAGTATTGGAATAGAAAAATGGTCTCACTACTAAATATACGAGAAACTTTAAAATGATAATCCTATTCATGAGAAATTTGTTCACACTGTTCAATGGAGAGTAAAAGTTGATGGAATAATTTATTTGAATGTATAAATAACTTGATCATAAAGTATAATTGATAACGTGTCCAAAGGAAGGAATGGTGATTTGACTGCTAGTCTCATTTTACCTTGCAGAATTTTACCTTCTATAAGTGAACTTAGGAAATGCGTTCATGAAGATAGCCTGGAATTCAAGTACAATGAATATGTTTTCTGAAAAATTCAATTTGCAAACATTGAGATATTTTTTTTGTCTGCACACTACTCTCTTGGTTAGCTGGTTGGTTGGTTTTGTTTTTAAGATAAAAACTAAGCAGGTGGAATGCTGCAAAGTTTCTTTGACTCTCACATAGTGACATCAAAATATTGACTTCCCATTTTAGAACCAATTGTATTTTGAGCTATTGGAACCCTGCACCTGATTTTCCTTAATACTGAGGCATAGCCATCCTATTTTTAATGAGTGGGAAAAGCCAATAGCTTCAAATAATAAAGATTTTCATAGTAAATATACATAGCATATACTTGTATGTGTTTGTTGTCCCACTGCGCCCCGGGCAGTGAAGAAGAGGAACACTTCCAACAAGACGGATTGACCCAGTGGCTGCATGAGTGGGCTCAAACATGAGAACAGTTGTGAGGATGGCCCAGGATCAGGCAGTGTTTCGTTCTCTGAATTAGAGCCAACTCCAGGGCACCAACAACAACATACTTAAATGTTAATAGTTTACAAAATACTTTTGCTCTCTTGCCTTATTTACTCCTTCAAACAAGCCTGGAGACAGGTTTGGCCAATTTTGTTTGCCGTCTTTGAAAAGGTGAGGATCCTACTAAGGTCAGGGGATCCACCTACTCACGCAGTGTACGCTAGAGCTAGGACTCGATGCCAAGATTATTGATGCTCAGCCTGGTGTTCCTTCCCGTGGCCTGAGCTGCCCTGCTAAAATCATCTACTAGCTCAAACTCCCTGCCATCGCGTGGATTCTGACTGGTAGTGACCGGCTAGGAGAGAGTAGAACTGCCTCTGGGTTTCCAAGATTGTAACTCTTTACGGGAGTGCAAAGCCTCATCTTTCTCCCTCAGAGCAGCTGATGGTTTTGAACAGCTGACCTTATAGTTAGCAGCCCAATGCATAACTACCACACCAATAGGGCCCACAATAGTAATAAATTCATCAAATGAATAATGTGTACCAGGCCCTACGTAAGGTCTGTAGATACATGATCTCATGTAATCCCCCAAGCAAAACTCTTAGGTAAGTACTATTATTCCTTTATATACATATGTGTGTATACACATATTAATAGTGCTATGCATCCACACACATATAAAGGAATAACATATATATATACACATACATATGAATAATAGTACTATGTGTGTGTGTGTATATATATAGTACTATTATAGGTGTGTGTATTTGATTTTTTGCAAATGTATGTATTATAGATAGCATAGTAAATATTTTATATATACTGTAAATATGTAAATATAAGGTAATGAAATATTTTCATAAATTGTGTTATAAATATATATCTACATATATATAAAAGGCTTATAAAAGTTAAATGAAGAAAAGAGTTAAATGACTTGCCTAAAGGCAGCAAAAAAAAGCCAATTTTAGCTCATCAAGAACCCAAATTCTGAATTATTACTACTTATTTTAATAGTTACATTATCCTTGATGATTAATAGAAACTTAAAAGCAGACTTTGACTCAAGTGCATGTGCAAAGACAACCCCAAATAAAGTCAGTTTCTTTTTAGTCCGCACCGTGAAAATACATTCTTTTTTCAAAACAAAATAAAATTTCAATGGCAAAGTATCCCCTACCCCCAGTCGTTTACCTCCACTGCCATTAGTGCGCTGCTTGGTGTGCTCAGGACAAAGGATGGCCCCAGTAGAAGTCCTGACAAAGACTTTGGATGGTCGAGCTCTCCCTTCTGTGTATTTTGCTCGTTGGGAAAAATGCTTAAGATCGCACAGCCAAATGGAGAACGAGAAGGACCAGAATGCCCGTGCTTGCCAGGAGAAACACTTTCTCCAGAGCCAAACGTTGATTTCATTTCATTCATTTCTTCAAAAGGCATTTGACTTCTGCCTCGCTGAGAGTGGACGGGCTAGATAGACAATACAGTAGTAAGCAAAACCTCATAGCCCTGCCTACCTGGGTCTCTCCACCTAGAAGGGGAAGAGAGAGCAGGCAAATGCGTTTACTAAAAATACGAAGTCCAGGTCCAGTGAGAGATCAGTCTGGGAGCATTATTTAGGTTTGGAGGATGGAGAAGGTCTCACTGGAGTTAAGGAATTTAAGCTATGAAAGGGAGGGGGAAGAGGAAGAAGGGGCCCTGAGCCAAGGACCTTTAGGTAGGACGCGTTTGGGCACATTTGAGAACGTGGAAGAAGACATAAGGCCAGGCCCTGGCGAGTGACCAGTGGATCAAGTCAGCCATGAGGGAGCAGCCGCCATTCTGTGGTCAGAGGAAAGGAGTTCGGTTTCTGTCGAGTCTTGGAAGGACACAAACAAGGTCTTGTCTGATCTTTTGTTGTTGTTTAAGAGCATCCTGACCTAGTAGAGCCGCGGTTCTCAACCTGGGGGTCGAACGACCCTTCACGGGGATCGCCTCATACATCCTGCATATCAGATATTCACACTATGATTCATCACAGTAGCAAACTTACAGTTCGGAAGTAGCAACGAAAATAATGTTATGGTTGGGCGTCACCACAACATGAGGAACTGTATTAAAGGGTCGTGGCATTAGATTGAGATTGAGTGGCGCTAACCCTTCCCCACTGAGGTGGCTGTCATGGCTCCGCTGCGACCCACCATGCAGTCACACAGCATGCAGGAGTTGCAGCGGCTGCTTCAACTCGGGCTGCTCACTCCAGCTCCGTGAGCAGACAAAGAATTTCCCACGATGCACGGTCGAACTCCCTCGCCCAACTGTGGCCTGCCTTCTCTGCTTCGTGCTTTCAAACAACTAACACGGATTTCCAGGAAAAATTGACATTTGACCATCGTAGCTGTAATTCTGTCTAAAGTGACCTGCCTCTGTACTAACCGTTGATCTCCCTACGCAGTCTCTTTTCTGAGTGTTCCCTCCCTTCGAGCCTGGGCCGAGCCAAGCCAACGAGCCTGTGAGAAAGGAGCAGGAGCACAGCGGCGGCTTGGGGAAGCTTAACCAAACTAACCCCACGGTCCCTCTTAGTTTCTTTAATGTTTAATTAATACTCCATGTTGTTTCCATAAAGAATGACATACTTTGAGTTTTGAAACTTGCATGAAGACATTTTGGCCCCCTTCGACCTTCCTGCAGTTTTGAAATTCATCTCCCAGCAGTAACGCTCTAGAGGGATCGCTGAGCAGGTGCCAAAGTACGCTCCTCGACGCAGACAGGGCAGTTCAACGTGACGGCAAGTTGAAACTTGTAACATAGTTGTTGTCTGCTCTTTGTCCCCGTGTTAGGGATAGCTACCAAGTCCCTTCTCTTGTGACTCCCAGGACTTTTCCTCAAGAGCCCAACTGGATATCTGGGGTTGTGGGGGGCTCTCATTCTCACGGGCAGAACCAGATTTCCACCTGCTGCTTACAAGAAATGCAGGCTCACCTCCTTACTGTATTCTACATTATTCTATTGCATCGTATGAGACACTACCAGATGTCAACATGGAATGACAGGACATATTAACCTTCTTGTGGAGTGGTTTTAGCAGCTGCTGCCTCAGTCTACATGTTGTCATTAGCTATTCTCTAATGTTTCAGTGTATCTTGGCCGAATTAAAAGCAGCATATCAATATTAATTCAATATCACCGGACTGGAGAATGGTGAGGGAACTAAAACGAAGGTTACCAATTGGAAAGTTAGTTCTGCAGTGCCATTAAATCATAAGAGTGGCTTTTACTAGAGCCTGGGCAGTGGTTTTAGGGAAATCAACAGCAGTTGAGCTAGAATGGAGAGTACTGAGTCAAAGGTGCCTCCTAAGCACGTAGCTTACACCCCTGGAGAGCAGAGAAAGGAACCGAAGGAGAGCAGGGTTTAGGAAGGCGAACAGGCGTTCAGGCATGGTTTTGAGTTGGAAATACTTCTGAGATATTCAAAGTATTTTCAGATACAGAACCCAGGACCTCTGAGGAAAAGTTGGGGCTGGACATAAAAAAGTGTGGGAATCTCATTAAAGAGATGAAAATGAAACACCAGAGAAGAGATGTCAATTCCTGGGGGAAGGGGAGAAAGCTAAAGTGAACAGAGAAGGGCTCAGGAACAGTGGTGTCTTGAGAAGGGCAGGACTTAAAGGTACCTCTATTCTCATCCTTCCCAAAGGTGCCCAACCATGACCCGCTTTCATTTTTCCTGTTAAACTTGAAGTTGTTCTTTGTCACTTAACCCCAATCCAAAATTGCCCGCATGTCCAGCTTTGGCCCTCTAGCATATGAAGCCCCACCCCCCGCCCCCACAAAAACAAAAAACGGGAAAAAGCTCCACTGGATAGTGACCCAGACTTTTTCCCAAGGTCATTACTGGTGACAGACATGGTGCTATTCTTATAACCTTGAAGCAAACGTCAGTCAAGTCAGTGGAAGACATCATTGTCACCTTGCTCAAAAAAAGCTTGTCAAGTGAAATTAAAGATCAAGAAGATGGCTAATTTGGTTTTTTGACACGAGGAGGATAGTGCTTTTGGAGTGCTTTCCATCAGATCAGACTGTTAATAAAGCTTCCTATTTAGAGGTTATGAAAAGATTGTGTAACAGTGTGCGACAAAAAAGACCTGATTTGTGGCAGACTAGTTTTGCCACCAGGACAATGCATCCCTGCTTACACAGCCATCTCAGTGTGCCAGTTTTTGGCAAAAAACAGCATGCCTCTCTTGCCCCACACACCTGACCTGGCTCCGTGTGACTTCTTTTTGTTTTCGTGAATAAAGAGGGACATGAAAGGACAGGGATTTGATGATGTAGAAGAGGTGAAGGAAAACACGAGGGAAATGCTGTCAGCCTGCCAAACAGATGAGTTTGAAAAATGTTTCCAAGAATGGAATCACAGGTTTGACAAATGTATTCAGTGTAATGGGGAGTTACTTGGGTTGGTAATAAGGTTGGTAGCTTTGGGAGGGTGGTATGTGTGTGTGGAGGGGGAGAATTCAGGTTTTGGGGGGATACCCCCTCATACCTACTTGATTTTAATCTAAAAGTATTTTAACCCACACAGTTTAATATTAATGGATGAGAGAAAAATTTTTATAGATTGATGCTGATTAACTGACAAGTTTCATGTGACCAGATTCAAAGTCTGTCTACTATTCAAAGTTTTGTGACACAGAGTGGATCTTTGAGCTACACTCTCAAAATGGGTAGTGGACTATTGAACATAATAATTGTTACGTTTGGGAATGAAATGTGTTAATACAAATAAGTTGCTTAAAACAGTGACTGGCAAACCCATAGTGTGGCAATTAAACTCTGGTGGAGTAGTGGTTACATGTTGATCTGATAACCACAGGTTAGAAGTTCGAACTACCAGCTACTCCACAGGAGAAAAATGAAGCTGTAAAGATTCAGTTCTGTCCTGTAGGGTCACTATGAGTTGGAATCGGCCCAGTGGCAGTGAGGGTTTTTGTTTGTTTTGTACATTTTTATATTATTACTCGTATTAAGAGAGGCAAGAAGACTACCTCAAAGAGCCCCAATATGAGGCCAGTGGACCAAGCAGCAGTAGCCAGGGCCCCAAGACAGGAGCAGTGCAGAGATCGCACCAGAGATGCCACGTCTGCATGCCGGGGTGTTGCTACCACTTGTCTCTCATAATAGCCCTGGGAAACGAACGGCACAGATATTCTTTTCACCTTACCAAGAAATTAGCAGAGACAGATTTGTTTAGAAGCCTTGAGACTGCAGTTATATCTGCTTCCTGGGAATCAGAGCTATGGCCTGATTCATAAATGCTTCAATCCAAAATCGGGCCCATAAATGCCAGGGGATTTTTCCAAGGTCATTCAGCACAGAAATGTTTTCTATGTACTATTTTTCTTGCTTTATTTTCCATATCCTTCAAACAATACAAAAAACCCTCTAACCGAAAAGCAGTGGCTTCTACTTTAATTAAGAACAAGCGTTCTAGAGTCAGCTGACCTGGTTTCAATTCTCCCCGCTGGGCCCCACCACTACCACCAATTGTATATTCCTGTTGGGGCCTTTTAATAGCTCTGCACCTATATCCCTTATCTTAAAATGAAAGGACCCCATTGTTATTAAGATAAAATGACATATAGCACATTTCAGAACAACTCCAGGCACATAATAATCATTTAATAATAACAGCAATGATAAAATGATGTTGTCTTGTTAATGTTGTATGCTCTTGTTTACTTCCAAAATATGAAACAATATTTCCCCAGTAACTTTCTCATTCCCCCTGCACCGCCACCACCACCATCTTGTGATCTAAGATATTTTCTTTTTTTTCTTTCTTGGATCACCAGTCACTAGAAAAGCATCAAACGTTTTTAAGCCCCATTAAAAAAAAAAAAAAAAAAGTACCGTATATACTTGTGTATAAGCCTAGTTTTTCAGCACATTTCTAATGCAGTTTTTGTGGTAAAATTAGGTACCTTGGTTGATATTCGGATTGGCTTGTATACGGAGTATATACGGTACTTGAGCAAATCTACCTGAATTGTAAATTCTTTTCAAACTGCTCTGTAGTTTTTCTGACATAATTAAAATTAATTCTAAAGAGAAAAATATGTTGTTAGCCTTGAAGACTTGTAATTAAAGCGAGTGGGGCAGAGAGAAGCCAAGGGAGAGACAGAAAACAGTAAAGAAGGCTCTTTGTTTCTTCAGTGGGGAAGACATTTCAGGAAAAGGCTTTACTTAATCCGACACAGAACTCAGTCTCTAAGGACAAGTTAACAGGCAACAGTGGACCTCTGGACCTCATTAGGGAGATCAAAGAATGGTCTGGTAAGGCAATGGAATTTAAAGCATTCTTGAAAAGTAGAGAGGATTTAGAAGAGGAAGATAAGGAAAGAGAAGTGTAGGTATATTAAAAAAAAAAAAAAAACAACCACAAAAGAAACCCTATTTCCATCAAGTCAATTCCAACTCACATCTGTAAATCTTTTTTTTCCCCTTCCCCTTCACAACAATGCATCTTTCATTTGCATCTTTATAGCGGCATGTGGATTCATCTTTTTTTCACAGCACTTCCGGTGGGTTTGAACCAATAACCTTGCCATTTGAAGTCTAACACTTATTCAGCGCCAACACTGGGGCTCCTTGCAGTGATACAAAGTGGTGATGACCACAGAAAGGGAAGCTGACAAACGATGTGCATCCTTCATGACTGACATTCAGGCCACCCTTCCCTAAGGTCTCCAGAGTCTCGACACTTGCCCCCAACCTACTGATTCAGAATCTGCAGTTGGAGATCCCCAGGTGACAGATACGCACATTCGACTGCGAGACGCACTGCTCGAGAGCATATTGCTGGCTCTCCCAGTTAGCTGAACAGTGGTCGTCCAGAGTGATTTTTAAAATGTTTCCTGAGAAACCTTTGTCTTGGCTTAAATGTTTCCTGAGACTCATCCCAGAAATGCTGGGTAAATTGATATGCACTGTGGCATTGGACTTTTTTAGAGTTTCCCCAGATATTGGAATTTTTAGTTTCCCCAGATAATTCTAATGTACACCCAAGTTTGAACCTTCGGAGAATGTAAAATACCTTTTCTAAACAGAGTAGTCATTAACCCTTAAAGAGCAGCACTGCAAGGATCTTCAGATGTCAAGCTAAAAAAATAGGACGTTAGTTGGTCAGCCACAAAAGATTTCTGGCCAGAAAAGCACAGGTATAAAATAAGACATTAGAACATTTTTAAAATATCAATAGCGAGACTAAGAGGAGAAAGGTAGAAAACGAGGATACCATGTTGTTTTGTTACATGCCCGCGAGGGGTCTGATTCATAGTAACTTGTGGAGAACTAAACAAAATACTGTCTTGTGTAGCCACTGTTTCAGTCTGTCTCTGAGGTCACCCTTCTGTGTCATGGACCCTCTACAGCAGCGGTTCCCACCCTGTGGGTCACGACCTCTTTAGGGGTCAAATGACCCTGTCACAGGGGTCACCCAATTCACCACAGTAGCAAAATGACAGTTATGAGAGAGCGATGAACATCATTTTATGGTTGGGGGAGTTGAGAACCACGCTCTACAAGGTGTGGTGTCCTTCTCCAGAGGGGGCTCACAGGTGCCAGCTCCAAAGTGAGGCCCCGCCACCCTCGCTCTTCAGAGCACACTGGCTGCGCTTTCTTTCCAGGGAAATCGGTCTGTTCTTCTGGCAGTCACAGCACTTCCCAGGATCACCCCACTTCTTTCTGACTTCCTATTCACCGAACAGCTTTGAAAGGCATACGAGGCCATTAAAAATACCAGGGCTTGGGTCATATGTACCTTAGTTTTCAAAGTAGTATCTTTGCTTTTTAACACTTTAAGGAGATCTTTTGGAGCAGATTTTTCCAATGTGCAATGTCATTTGATTTCCTGACTGTTTCTATGGGCACTGATTATGGTTCCAAGCAAAATGAAATCCTTGACTTCAGTCTTTTGTTATGTCACAAGCCAGTTTGTGTCACCTGATTGTTAGCGAGTGCCCCCCCCCCCCCAATCCTGGTGCCATATTCTTCACTTTGTCCAAGTTCTTAGAGCATAGAATTATACTCAGCATCGAGATTAAGTAAGTGTGGTGAAAGGCCACAACCCTGATCCCTATCTGTTCTCATTTTAAATGGGCAGTAGGCCCTTGTTCTGTTCAAACGACTGCCTTTGGGTCTCTAAGTTCCATGGAGCACAATTAAGTCGTCTGCAATTCCCATTCTTCACAGTGCTAGCTATAATGTTATGATCCACACTGCTGAATGCTTTTGCATAACTAACAAAACCCAGGTGGGCATCTTTCTAATACTCTTTACAGGAGGCCAAGATCCATCTTACATTAACAGCAATGTTCCTCAATCCACTTCAAGATAGATAACAAATATTCTTTTTAATAATTCTAACAGTGTCTTTCCTCCTCAATTTGTCAGTTTCTCAGATGTAGCTCTTATGATTGCTTCGTTCAAAATAGATAAGACCAGTCTGTTGACGCTCACTAATGCCAGGAATTAGCGATCTTTGTGTGTTCTGTTCAGTTTTGACAACTTCCAGAGTTCTTAGACTCACACTTGGCGCATTCCATGTGCTGATTATTAATGGCTGCTTGCAGCCATTCTCACTTTTGCCTCGTGCCACATTGGCAAAATTCATTTCCTAACGGAACTTATCTTTGTAAATCAAAAATAATTCTTTAACCACTAGACTATAATCTTTAAAAGAATTAGTATTGCCCAAATAGGTTTTCTAAACTGGTTTTGGCGTTGTTGTGGTTTTGGGGGCTTTTTTTGCCTTGATAGGCATGCAAAACCCAAAGGCATACAGATTCCAGAATGAGAATGCTCTATCTCTTACCTATTATCCAAACCTACAAAGGAAAAATGTTTCAAAATGCTGTATCTGAAGGTCATCTTGAGAGCTCCTGCCCCCACATTTCCCATCAGATGGCGCTCTCCTCACAGGAGATGCAAAGTGGCACTGTTTCATAAATATGCGTTGCTCAGCGGAGGCACCCCTCTTCCTGGGCCACGCACTACGTGGTATCAAAGCTTTTTACTCAACCACGTGGCCTGCCTGCACTCAGTGTGATTGGGGCCCACGTACCCTAATATTACATGACTGAGAAGATTTATTTGGATAATAAGAGGTGAACTCTTATCTTTCTTTTTAAACATCGTCCAAATTGTATTCACCCAAATATAAACAAACATAAAAACACGTTAAAGAATTTTAGAAATGTATCCCTATTTTTAGAAAGATGATGTTTACCTGCATTGAGGTGATAAGAGGAATTACTTCCCTCTTATTGAAAATTAACCTAGAAAGTTGGATTGGACTTTAGAAGAGATAGAGCAAAATTATGAGAGTTCAGCTGAATTGTAGTGATGAACGCCCATCTATAGAGATTCACTAGAAGTTATTAGCCTGCGTATTTACAACAGGTGAATTGTGTGGGTCATAAATTACCTCTCCATAAAGCTATAAAAGAGGGCGTTTCAGAATGGATAGATTGTGATGGGAGATGTAAGAGCCCCCAGTAAAAGTTTTTTTAAAAAAGAGGAGTTTCAAAAGGAGGGGGACAAACTCTTCCTTAGTACCCTGGTGATATTATCATGGGGCTATCTAAGGAGACTGGTGCCTGGAAGATGAGGATTAAATGGTAAGAGAGGTGAGAAACCCCTGATCTTGTTTGCCCCCCTCTGGGACATGACCTGCCCAGATGAGATGAGCCTGTAAGTCAGTAGCACTTCCAATTTTAAAAGGGGAATCAGGACCAGGGTGATGCAGGCAGAGGAAGTGCGGCACATCATGTTGATGTAAGTCCTGGGGTGATGGGTCTTGTCTGTGGTAAACACTCTCAAGGTCCCTGGGAGCACCCCTGGGTCCCAGTAGACACAGAATTCTAGCATTGCTCTTATACCCGAAAAACAGTCTGTACCTTACATGTAAGTCCAATAACGTTCCGAAAACTGTTCTTGCCTTATTAATTTTTTTTCTATAGGGGTTTGGTCTCAACCATTCCAGGCATGCCCCAGCCTTTTAATGAGAAGGAATATAGAAGTGGATGTATGTCTGCAGAACTTTGGGGGGAAAGGAATTCATCCCAAGAACTAAACTCCCCTCCCCCCTCAAAAAAAAACCCCTCCCTGCTGTCCAGTCAGCTCTGACTCATAGAGACCCATCCCAAGAACAGTGCTGCAAAACAGCTCGCGAGTCCCGTGCAAAGGAAGGCTCATTTGTTTTGACCCATGAGGCCAGGCTGGTGCTTTGCACAAGCATCGACTGGGAAGGGAAGGGAAAGGAAGGTTTCTCCGTGGAAGGCTTCATAAAAGACTTCCAATAAAGTGAACTTCGTTTGCGGGTGACTAATGGTGAGCCGGAAAAGCCAGGACTGCTTGGCAATGGTGGGAAAATTTTCATTTGCACGTGGAAACACTTTTTCTTAGACATGGAACAATAGCAGTGTTTGTGAAATGTTGTATTAATATGACCCATACAAGAAGCACTGAGAGATATTCTCTAGACCCTGTGTCCAGCCCTTTGTGCCCAGGAGAACCACAGACCAAGATAGTTCGATGTTGTCAGCAATTTCCCCAAGGGGATCTCCCAGCCTTCTCGTGGTATGGATCCCAAGGCTTGGGAGTGGTTTCCCGGTATACTGGAGTGACTCGCTTTCTAGGCACACAAAAAGGCCCTCCGGAAGAGCGCTTTCTCCTTTGAGCCCTTCAAGCACGAAGGCAATGAGCAGTGCTCTGGTGAGGTCGCGGGTCACCTGTACAGTCACCACCCTCCAAGAGCTGGCTGGTGCACCTCAAGGTCTTGTTCTCAGAGGTCATGCGTCACCAGCTAGCGTGGGCTAACAGCCTCGGGTCACACCACCCCATTAGGAAATAGAAGAATGCTGAGGTAAGGTCTCATAATTAAAAGAAAAAAAGAAAGGGCTAAACTGCCTATCTATTGTCTCTTTTTCCACAGGCTCGTGTTTTTACTGCCAGTATTGAGAAATCCATGGGAGAACTGTCAACAGGAAGGAGAAGTTCATGGAGAAGGGTGTGTGTGTGTGTGCGCGATTTTCACACATTTACGGCATGATTTTTTTTCTTTTTAATGCAAAGACAAAAAACAAAACAAAAAAAGAAGAAGAAGAAGAAGACAAACACCCACCATTTTAATTTAGCATGAGCCAATTTACAGAGCATGAAAACTCACTTTCATTCCCAGGATTGGCACGTGTGCAATTAGCAATGCAGTGTATATACAAGAAGCCATGCTGTTAACTGTTGATCTCAAGTAATTTGGTGTCATTAACAAAAGGAAGGAATTCCTGCCGCGGGAAGGGTCGAGAGGAGATGAAATGACCAAATCTTGGAGGGACACTAAAATTACTAAATCCACAACAGCTCGCCTTATTTTTCTTGGACCCAAACTGTCAGGGTATAAAACACTATTTGTTTCTTTTTTAAAACACCAATAGTTTTGCTGTAAATAATAACACTGTATAAATTCTAACAGGAAAAAAATAGAATTAACGTTGATAAGGCACTGCCTCTTAGAACATCAACAGAATATTGCAAATGCGTTTAACACAATAGGGATCTCAAGTGACTTCACCCTAGAGGAGAGAGGGGAGGGATTTGGGGGTGGGAGGCCAGGGATGGGGGATCCTCACTGATTCATGTATATTAGCAATTATAATGTTTGTATATGCAAAACCGCTAGCTTGATTTAAAAAAAAAAAAAAAGCAAAACTTTAAAATCTGCTGCAAATTTAAATAATTCCCCAAACGAGGAATTCTGTAGTCCTGTGAAAATTTTTCTTCAGAATACTAATATTTTGATGCATGTGCACCACCTTATTTTGATGAAATCTTTTCCAATTTTGCAAACACGACAGTATACTGCAACACAGAGGATTTTATCTGTAAACATGAAGCCCTTCATCTAATATTTGTTGCTGTTGCCAATTTTTCAATGAAATGACCTAAAAAGGGGGGAAAAAAATAACCTAAAACAGTAGTTGCTTTAGGGGGAGGGGGGATGCTAATGGTTAGTGCTTAAAAGGGGGTACTGCTTGCCGCTTTCGAGGTGGATGGTGCTCATACGAGGCCTCGTTTGGGGGTATTTAAACTGAACCGAAGCACTTAGCCTGTAGAATGGCAGCACGCTGTAAAATTATGACTGTATCGTGTACTGGCTCTAAGACGTAGACACCTTTCGGTAAGCCAATCATTTGTAAGCATTCTAGCAATGTCATATTAGGTTAATAAGGCTGCTGTGTTTCAAAGGGCATTTTTATTTGGGTTTTGGTGAAATTCTTTAATTTGTTGATTATATTCATATAAAATCAGCATTCATTGACACATAGCTCTAATGACATATGTATGAAAAAAAACCACACACTGGATGACCTAGATGATTATTTAACATAAAATAAATTGTGTTAAACTCCTCGCCTGTCTGTGCTCCGCCGTGTCTGTGTCCTGTGTTCTCGGGGAAAGGTAAGAGTCTAACTCCCTAGCAGTCTTCCCTCCAGGTTCTCTTTTCCCCCCTCTGTCACTGAACGGGGAGAGTCATCCCCAGTCCGGTCCTCCCCCCAAAAACTCCCAACACCCACAGATTTGACGCCTTTCCTGGAGAAGCCAAAAGCTAAAGATTTAACGGGTAACTAACCTTTGTTAGCCTCCGGTTCAGGCTCCCCCACCAACCCTGGGGATCGGGGCACTCTACCTGCTTGCCTTCTTCTCCAGCCTGCAGTTGTGTTTAACCCCCACACTACATCTCTGTTTTGTTTTATTGGACATTCCCTATAAGTGCGTACAACCTAGATTCCACACGGTAACTTTCTAACTTCTCTTGGAAAGCAAGCTTTTGGCACCAACAGGCCATCTTCCCCCAAGGCAGCTACCCGCCGGAGCTGTCTTGTCAGCACTACCCTCTCCAAAAGCCACAGTCCCAGCTACACGTCCTGACTTCCGGATGAGCCTGGAAGGCCTGACGGGTTGCAAGATGATAAGGACTGTAATGGCCCACCCGCACACTGCCATCGAGTCGATGCTGACTCACAGCCCCCTTCTGGACAGGGCAGAACTGGCCCTTTGAGTTTCTGAAACTGTTTACCAGAGTGTAAAGCACCATCACTCCCAAGGAGCTGCTGGTGATTTCAAACAGCTGACCTGGTGGAGTGCATGCAGCTCAATGCGTAACCCCTGCGCTACTGGGCTCTGGGAGGCTCTATTACAGGATAAGAAATAACAGTTGTCCACTCGACTGCTAATCAGAAAGGTGGTGGTTCAAACCCATCCATTGGCCTGTGGAAGAAAGGCCTGGTGAACTGTTCCTGTAAAGATTACAGCCTAGAGAATCCAGTTGGACAGTTCTGTCACCTGGCGTCACTAGGATCAAAGTTGAGCCCATGGCATCGAGCAGCACTAGCGGTGCGCTGGATGACAAGGTCCTCATGGCAGCGCCCCGGCTGTTTTCATTCTCCCTCTCATTATTGGCTCCCATCACCCTCAAGACTTCCCGTGCAGGTGCAGGTGCTGCCGTTTCAGGTGCTGTCCGCAAATATATTAAATGAGTGCTTAGAGCCATTCGACAGTGTCATGTATTCCTTGTCCATGAGACACTGTTCATAATGAAATGAGTTCCCCCTAAGGATTCAACATCCATACAGAAAACCTGTATGGAGCGCCTACTCTGCATAAAGATTGGGGCTAGGTGGCACTTGCATGGCGCCCCAGATAAATGGAAGGCACCGTTACCCTCACATCTAAATTATGTTACACACGAACTCAGGTGATACCCACGGATGATTAAATAACTCTTGCCGCAAAAGCCCCTTGGTCAAACAAGGATCGAAGTAAGGTTTCCCAATTTCCCATCTGAGAGTTGGGAAGCTCTGACTCTCAGTCCTTCACACTTAAGAGCATTTATGCTGAACTGGAAACTCAGCAATATGTTCTTTGTCTACATGCTAAGAAGGGGATTTTCTGTATTGTTTATATACCTAAAAACTTGATTTGAGGCATAAACTGAGGTAAGTGATGGGGCTAAGCCTGCGCTTAATCAAAAGTTCATAAACCTCTAAAACAAATATCCAAAAGGTGAACCAGGATCTTAAATGTGCAAATAGAATGAATGTTATATATTCCTAGCATGGTCTTTAGATTGCCTGCTTATAAGCATGTATATGTGTATTTAAGCGTTTCCTTGATTGAATTGTTAAAAAAAAAAAAAGGTGACTGACAGATTCCTGATATTTGCTGTTTTCCAACTTTATAGTTTTGCCAAATTCTTACGCTTGCAACATTAAAATGCCTTATTACTCTGGCACTGCCTGATTATGGAAAATACACTGTGTGGCATTATCTCGCCGTTTCTAGAAGGGGAGCTACTTCTCCACCAAAAACACACCAGCCAATCTTCTCCTGCTGCTGCCAGGTCCTCCTCCCCACCTGGTGCGTTTGACGGTCCCCTGGGCTTCACCACGCTGAGGTTGGTATTCAGGGCAAAGCCAGTTGCTTGCTCGCTTGATGGACATCAGGTCTCTCTTGGCTGGACCACAGGCAACGAGAGAAGCCCAGAAGTGAATCCTCCAAGTGGTATCCACTTACGCTCCAGCGTCTCTGAAGAAGCCAATAATCCAAAGGCGTTTCTAATATTTGAGACTGGAGCCCAAACTGGCAAGGCTGCTTTAAAATAGTAAAAGACGCAAGGTGGTGGTGTGATTTATTTAAAACACAAAAACAGTGGACTGATTACGCCCAGTTATCTTGCTGCTTTAATTAAATGAAGATACGAGTAGTTCAGAAGAAGATAAAGTGAACTTGATCATACATGCCACTTTCAGGGACTGACAGCTAGGTTAGTATGTTCAACTCACTTGAACCGACAGGGAAGACGTATTGTTTATCCCTCCCGAAACGGAATTCACTGCCAGCCAGTCGATGCCAACTCATCGCGACCACAGAGGGCAGGGCAGAAGTGCCCCTGTGAGTTTCTGAGGCTGTAACGGTTTACGGGAGGAGAAAGCCCCGTTTTCCCCCTGAGCAGCAGCTGGTGGTTTCGAACTTCAGACCTGCCAGATTGCAGCCCAATGTGTAACCACTGTGCACCAGGGCTCCCTTAGTGACTCCTAGATGAGACAGTAAAAACTATGAGGGTTGTGTTTCCAACGAGACATCCTAGGATTCCATTCCTGCTCCAGAGGGATTCCGATACAAAGTTGAGCTGAATGTGCTTCTTGGTGATTGTTCTATCTTCCTGCCATCGAATCAGTTCTGACTCACAACAACCCTTGACATAACTGAATGAGAATCACACTCACTCCCATGGAGTCAAGGCTGACTCACAGCCACCCCTAGTTTTTATGCCTGGCAGCTGCTGGTGGTTCCAAACTGCACCATGCAGGTTGCAGCCCAACACATTACCATTACACCACCAGGGAGAAAGGCGACCCTTCTGTGCCTTCCTCCTGTTGCGCTTGAACCCATCTCATCAAGGGTCTTCCCCCTTTTCAACCATGCTTTACCGCGCGCAGGGTGTCCTGCTTCAGGAACTGGTCTCTCCTGAAATATGCCCAAAGGACACGAGACCCAGTCTTGCCGTCCCCGCTTCTACAGCCTCCGCAAACCCCGGCTGTGCTTAGAGGATGTAAGAGGCAGCCAGAAGCACCACCAGACCACTGGAAGGCCACCAGCAGCAAGAAGTGTTGGGATATTTCTCCTAGGTCCTCCTTGCAACTTCCAGAAAAGCAGTGGGTCTCCTGAATGTCCCCCAACACCCTCAGTCACAACTTCTCTTCCACTCGTCCAGCAGTAACACCATCCTGAGAGTGGAGAGGAAGAAGGCTGGGCTGCGTGTTCTTCAAAAGCATCCCATGCCGACCACACACGCCCTGCGGGCAGGGCCTTGACTTTGTTCCCTGTCCTATCCACAGCACCTAGTCCTAGAAGGATGCCCGATGCTCTGAAGGTGCTCTATACACATTGCAAATATGAATGAATCAAGAAACATCCGGGGGGAGGGGGCAATGAATGTACAAATGTGCTTTACACAATTGATGGATGTATGGCTTGTGATAAGAGTTGTATGAGCCCCCAATAAAATGATTAAAAGAGAAAGAAAAGAAACATCCGAAGGGGGAAAGTGGGAGACTTTGCTCTGTGCACCCGAATGTGCACAGTGGTTCTCAGGCTCAGCCGATGGAAGGAGAGCAGCCGCGCTCCGTGTTCCCTTGCCTTCTGTCATCTGGGACAGACTTGGAGGCTGCACAAACCTCCTGGCAGCCACACAGTTCTCCTTGGAGGGATGTGCTGCTAACGGTCGCCCCGTGACTGCAAAGTGCCCTGGAGTCCCCTCTGGCCCCCGCGACCCTCTGAAGAAGAAACAGCCCAGTCCTGCACCGCCGTCAGTCACGGCCATGGTTCAGACCCTGCATGCGGGCGGGCACCGCGTCCGTGCCTCTGCAAGGGTCTCCGTCTTTTTTGCTGGCCCTCTACCCCATCAAGCATGCCTGCATGCCAGTGGGCACCACGTCCGTGCCTCTCTGCAAGCGCATCCGTCTTTTTTGCTGGCCCTCTACCCCATCAAGCATGCCGTCCTTCCCCAGGAACTGGTCCCTGCTGATCACATGCTCAGGGACTTAAGGCAAAGTCTTGCCGTCCGTCCTGCGCAGGCGCATTCTGGCTGCACTCCCAACACGGTCCTGCATTCTTCTGCCATGCATGGCGTGTTTACGCTCCGTCACCACCACCAGTCAAATGCGTGAATGCTGCAGGTTCTCTCCCTCTCTGGGTGGCTTGGCCGTGCGTAAGAGGTGCTTGAAAATGTACCTCTTGAAAACGTGCCGGTGCCCGTCAGCCCTACTTCCATGATCCAATCTGGGAAATAAAACGCTCAAGGATCTGGATATTCTAAGAAGGTCATCTTATATACAGGAGGGAGGCGAAGCAGGTAGCCCAGAACTGCTAGAGCCAAGGGACTGCACAAAACATTGGCTTCCCTGGTGGCCCTGCGCAATCCCTACCATTTACCACCAACCGCATCCAGATCCCACAGCAGCAAGCACTTGCCTGCCAGCCGTCCTGCCCCTCCTTTTCCGCCCCGCCTTTCCTGCTGCTGCGCCTCCCAACTGCTCGCACTGGGGCATACTGCAGCCTCCAACCCAGTGGGATGTGCAGGGCCTCTGGACAGCAGCCTTGACTGCGTACCCTTTGTTGACCCCTCCACCACCTATAATGGTTGGCTGGGAGGAGCCCTGGGGGACCCCCTCCCCCTGCCGCCTGCAGACATCGACTGAAGCAGAGCTCAGGACCAGTTAGAGATGGACTACGGTACTTAGCAAAAACATGGCGTCTAACTCCAGTTCTCTCCCAGGAATTGCTAAACTATAGATAGCCTTAAGGAACCACAGAGGGACGTGCCCTCTGGCAGTGCCCAAATGGCAGCACATTGAGTGTGGTCACGCTATAGCAATAATCACGACAAGCCCACAGCGCAGCCGTGCTCTCTACTGAAGTGAGCGTCACCCCATGACAGGACAGCAGTCCTCCCTCACTGGCTAATGAGGAACAAGGCAAGAGGGTGGACAGCCCATCCCTCACCACTTCTCATCCTTCATGAAAAAGTCACCGCGGTCTCCTCTCCTTCAGCCATGATATTCAGGCAAATTTCTACCTCCTTGCTTCCAAGTACTCGCAGGGTTGGTGAGTGACAACAAGGTACGCCTGGGAGACCCCAGGCCATAGCCAGCCTTCAAAGATGTCTTGTTTGGACCACACGTCCATTGTAAAAATACTTAAATGAACTGCCAACATTTAAAAAATCAGGAGATTTTAGATGATGTTTTGAATTCTCTTTAAAATTTAATAAAGTGATGATCCTGTTTCTGCAATTTCTTCTGATGGCCGCTGCCTGGAGCAAAGCTGCCCCGCAGCCTTTAGACGGACGAGGCTTCTCTTTTACAGCTCACTCTGGTCCGTCTTCTCTTGTGCGGCCTCAGTAAAAACCAACTCGCCTGATTCATTTCTCTTCCCCTTACAGCCTGGTTTGAGAGAGGAGCAGACAGAAAATTTGACAGCACTCTGCGTACATCCCTCTACCTCTTGGCAAGAAAGCCCTTGTTGTTAGGTGCCTTCCAGTCCGTGTACGCTCATAACTACACCCCCCCCCCCCTGCAGAATGAACCGCAGCCCAGTGCTGCACCGGGCTCCCAATCGTTTCTATGTTGAAGCCCATGGCTGCAGCCACTGTGTCAATCCATCCGAACGAGGGCTTTTTCCTTTTCTCTGCCCTTCTATTTTGCCAATCATGATGTCCTTCTCCAGGGACTGGCCTCTCCTGATAACATAGGCAACATACGTGAGATGAAGTCTTGTCTACCTCACTCCTCCAGAGCATTCGGGTAGTACTTCCTCCAAGACAGACACGCCTGGTCTTTTGACAGCACCACCATCTGCAGCCCGGTGCCAAAGCACCGATTTGTCTTCAGACTTCCCTACTCAGTGTCCAGCTTTTCTATGTATATGCGGTTGTGAAAATATCCTGGTAGGTCGGGTGCACGTCAATCCGCAAGGCGACTTCTTTGCTCGTCAAGACGTTACAGGTTCTTGTGCAGTAGATCTACCCAGTGCAATGTGCTGTTTGAGTTCTTGACTGCTGCTTCCTTAAGCACTGGAAGAACTCCTCTGCTTCATTTTGTATCCCCTTTGTAATAACGCACCAGTCGGAGGATGGAGTAACTAAGTAACTAAGAAGGGAGCAGTGGGTTGATCACTCAGTTCTCTGACTATCCATCCCTTCTGTCTTACCGAGCAGCATCTATTTGGCGCCTGCTCTATGTGTCCTTTGCTATCCTCGCCACAGAATGCATTCATTTGTTCTCTGATCACACTTCCAACTAAGGAGAACCCACACGGACTCTTGGTGAAATCTAAATCAGAGGCTCCTCCAGAAAGGAGACACTGACTTAGAGAAGCAAAACTCCGGCTGCACGTTATACGTGGCCCAGACGGTGGAGAGGGGAAGAACAGCCTCATGCCTGCTGCTTTTCTACAGCGCTGCCTCCCTCCTGCCCCACGCTCCATATAACCCAGCCAATCGCAATTAAGTGGGACAACAGAATGCTCCAAACAAAGGTCAGAGTATTGAATCACACCCTTGTTCATTGCTACATGACTCCCAATAACGAAAAAGAAAAACACTGTCGCCATGCCTTTCAATCAATGGAAGTGTTAATATATGGTACATACAGCCAATGGAATACTGTGCAACCATAAAAAATGATGATTAATCCACAACCATTATATGGATGTAACGGGAAAAACTAAAGAAATAAGGATAAATACTGTATGATCCCACTGTTATAAGAAGATAGTAATTCACATAGAGAACAATGTTCATTGGTGATTACCAAGGATGAAGGTAGAGGTAATCACTCTTTAAATAGTCTTTTGGGTAATGGGGAGAGTATCACAATATGTGGATATAAAGAACCAAACTTAACCAAAGTCAATGCCACCCAGAAAGCTCACAAGAGAACTAAGAATGTTTGTTCTAAAGAGTAGAACATAAATCATTTGAGAAGAGTAATCTAAAAGTGAGTATCTGGCATAGGAATATATGTGCATGGTGGGTAAGTCCAGATGAGTGCTTATGTGTACAAAGACTGATATATCTCTATGTAGGTCTATGTAGAAATATACAATGGATTGTGATAAGAGTTATACAAGCCCCAATAAAATTATTTTTTAAAGAAATGTACATATGCACAGATACCATGAGCCACTTAAGGTCCAAATGTGTTCTGTAAAATAGGATATGAATGTGATTTGGACACTGTATGAACAATATTTTGTAGTCTGGCCCAACTTATTCACGAAGCAGCTCACACAGTGGCATGCCCTCACAGCGATCATCGATACACGGAGAGAGCTGCTTGGGTGCTTGGTGCTCAGACCACATCGCTAGCCACCTCTCTACAGCTGGTAAAGGTCCCTATTGCATTTCCCTTAGCCTTGTAGCTCCCAACAGGGCAGATCCTTTAACAAATGGAGAATTTCGTTTTCTTCATTTTTGAGGATTGCTGTGACTTTGCAGTGTGACACATCTAAACTGCAAGCAATAGCAGGCACTGATTTTTCTCCTTTGTGCTATTGAGTCACCTTTTGTCTCATTTCCAAATCGATATTTGTCCTGTGGCTCTTGGTGCTGCTCTCACCGGCACGGATTCTGGGGCATTGGGGAGCCATGATGCACTTCACAGCAATATTTTTGACATTAGATGACACACAGAGACCATACAATGCTCAGGAGATCGATGCACAGTACTTGAAATTAGATGCTGCCGTGTGTGAAGCACACCCCATGTACAGTAAACTTTTAGATCAACAGTGCGTACAGTACATACATAAGCCAGTACTATATGTATTTAGTATGACAAGACATGTATTAGAAGTGATACAGGTACTATGGCATTATATGAGACAAAGACAAGGCTTTCTACTCCTGCAGTTCTACCCTGTCCAATAAGGTCAATATGAGTTAGCACTGACTCATTGGCAGTCAGTGAGTGAATGAATGCTACCTGTATATACCTGGTAATGAAATCACTATGTATACCAGAGACATAAGGTACATGTATTGCCTATGGGAATCGGTTGCATTTTCTATGTCCTACTCACCCATCGGGTTTTCTGAACCTTTTATATCAGACCATGGACAGATTTGAGGCCAAACGTTGCCCAAACGGATAGTAAGCAGTAGATGACTGGTTGGGCCCAGAGGACAGTTCAGCTTCTTCAGCCGTAACCACTTTGCAAGAATGGTTTTCTAGATTTGAAGGGTTAGGACAGCATGGGAACAAATCAGGTAATGGACACCACAGAGTTCATGACCCTACTGAAATGAGTAGGGTCTGGCATCTTAGTAGCTTGCAAGCAGTCATCTAAGATATAATTATTGTTCTTTGTGTTGAGAGCAAAAGACAAAAAAAGGAGAGAGAGAGAGAAAATCTCAGAGAAGAAACTAGGCTACAGAAGGAATAGCCTACGTGAGCCACGGCCTTGTCTACCCTGCGGTCAGAATAACCACATGCTACCATTAGTGAGAGTTGTGGTCAGGCCACAATCGATGGACCTAGACAGAACTAGAGGAAAGTGCACAACAGAGCTCAGAGTCTTCTACAGTCCAAGCTTATGAGTATTGAGAACTCCTAGAAACACTGGCCGAGAGACACTCTTTGAGTCTTGAACCAAAATCATTCCTATTCAGCAGAATAGCAGATTGGTTCAAAAAAGTATCAACCGTGAGCATGGTATGCCATTAAAGGTCAATAATTAATGCAAGCAAGATGACAAGAAGGTAAGAAACTGAAATCAACCAACCAGAAAACAATATTGAAACATTGTGGAAAATTATAACAAATGTCACTGAACAATTTCTGTAGAAGTTGTCCAGTGGGAACCTAATTTGCTGAATAAACTTGCACAAATCAATAAATATTTGGCTATTTAAATAACTCCCTCGATGGATCTTGGCTGAAAAGAGAGAATACAAGAAAAACGTTTCCTTGTGTTGCATTGATTCTGCAAAGGCAAAGGCATTCGGTTTGGTGGTAGCAGAGAAGAATGGGACCCTGCACTGTGCTCCTGTGGAGCTTGTGCTGCACCGAGGGGCAGTCTTTCAAACCGAACAAGAGAGGCTGAGTGGTTCAAACTCGGGAAAGGGTGTGTCAGGGCGTATCCTTTCACCCTATTATTCCATTGGTACACCACGCAAGTAACTTGAGAAGGTGAATTTTGTGAAGAACACAGTATTGGGGTTGGAGGAAAACTTCTTAACACTTAGTGACATGAAAATGACACCGCTTTGCTGGCGGAAAGCCAGGGAGTTACGGGGCACTTTCTAGTGAGGATCAAGGGCGGCAGCCTTCAGTACAGGCGAAACTAAAATCCTCACGAGGCCAATAGATTACAGCATGATAAATCGAGAAAGATGGAAGCTGTCTAGAATTTTATCTTACTTGCATCCACAATTAGTGCTCATGGAAGCAACGGCCAAGAAGGCAAAGAACACATGCCACCGGGCACATCTGCCTCACAAGACCTTTTTAAAAAGTTGGCAAGCAAGGATTTCACTTTGAAGACTAAAGCGCCCCTAGCCCGAGTCAGGGTCTTTTAAAAAACCTCATATGCATGTGAACGTTGGACATTGAACCAGGAAGGACTGGTGCAGGTAGTGAATATCGAAGGTCCAATGGACTCCTAGAAGAACTACAAATCTGCCTCGGAAGAAGTACAGCCAGAATGTACCCTAGAAGCAAAGCTAATGAGCGTTTCCCTCAAGTACGCTGGATATGTTGTAAGGAGACTAGGCCCTGGAAAAGCGCATCATGCTTAATAAAGTAGGAGGTCAGCAAAAGCGAGCCTCAGTGGGTTGGAGTGACTCGTGGCTGCAGCACAGGGACATCACTGAACCTAATGGTGACGATGGCATAGGGCAGCTTCACTCTGGTACGCACGGTCTCTCTGAGTTGGGATTGACTTGATAGCAACTAACAACAACACAGGAAAATGAGCCAGTCTTAGTTTCAGAGGTTTGGGGTTCGAGTGACTGAGTACAATGTTCACTTTCAAAAACAAATCACTCATAATTCGACCCTCTTAAGGCCTCCCCTGCTGATGCCAATCCACACTACTCCGGAAAACTAACGGAACACCCTCCCATTCAGTACTCAAGTCAGCCTCCTTGATGGCTTCTCTCCCGTTTCTTTGCTAGGTAAGAGCGGGACTCCATAGTCCACAGTCCCGAGAGAAGAGCTGGACACCCCAGGGTCGTGTAATACATATTTGACTTACCATGCATGGTCATTTATTTGCTCTGTGCTTAAGTCTATCTGGACTCCAACTATGCTGAACCACGCATCGGGTGGCTCAGTCTCAGCACACATCGCACCCACTGGAGGGTAGTGCTTGGATGCAGTGAGGAGCAGAACGGAAGCGCTCGCAGCCTGGCTCACTAACATGGCCCTCGTGGCTAGTGGGCTTTGCAGGGGTAGATCCTGAGTCAAGAAGACAAGGGGAAAATCTGTGAAGCCTGAACCTATTCAGAGGCCGTGGGGCTCTCAAAAATATCCATAGCGGTCGTGACGACAGATGGAGCACAGTGGTTCTCGTGGTTCTGACTACGACAAAACGTTGACGCTCCTTGATTCTCAAGTTTCACAGGCCAGAGTGGTCACGCTCTCAAATGTCTATGGGAATTAGGTAGGTCATCTATCTTGGGCAAACTGTGTTATATATAAATAGTGGACAGCCCCGGTACTGTCACCTTAGTCTTGGAGTTTGCTTCAGCCCATGAAATAAAAGCAAGATAGCTGAGAGCTGGCGTGTTTCTGCTTCACACTGTCTTCCCTCCTACAGCAGTATGTTTCATCGGGAGTCTGCTCCCTCATCTGGTGCGAAAGTCAAGATGGTTTGGAGTAGAGCCAGTCAACTGCAGTGGATATGCAATGTGAGCGAAAAAATAAATCTATCCTGTAAGTCCCTACTGTGTTTAATATACAGGCATATGGAATGAAGAAGTAGTGGGTACTAGGTAAACACATTTCCCTTCTAAAGAGGCTGTCTTTCAGGAGTGTAAACCTAGTGCTACCTGTTAGTTATGTTCCTTAAGTGCTTGCAATGAATCTGCTGATTTGCCCCCAATAATATGGAGTAGCCCACACAAACCATGTCTGCGGACTACCAGGTTTCAAATCGACTCTTGGCATTTGCAGATTGAACACATTCTAGAATTGTGTTTTACACATTTATTGATGTGTGAATTTAATCACACACTGTGAGCCTTCTGAGCCTGCTGAAGTGACTTAGTTCCTGCGTTAGCGTGGTGGGCTGGCTACCCCACAGCCCCATCTCAATGCTCCTTGGTTAGTCTCATTTCAAATTCTGAACTTCTCATGAAGGATCTGAAGACATATGATGTTTTTATTTACATCTGAGTACATTTTGGTAAAGGACTGATCTTGTGTGTCTGGGCCTGCATGACTCCTCCTCTCTCAGTGGCCACCATCTACTACTCCCTTTCTCTCACTACACTCTAGACCAGGGATAAAGGAGAAGCCATGGATCTGTTTGGGTGCAAGAACTCTTTGTTGCCCATAAGCAATTAAAAACCTGGGCCCAAATATAAGTCAACTACATTAGTAAGTAGATACTTTAGTTCAACTGACTTTTATTTTTTAACTAGGAAGGCTTTCTTAGTGAAGGAAGTGGTGCACAGATCCACAACACAGTGCAAGTTCCTTATCGCGTTGTGGATTGATGTGGTGCAGAGAACAGCCCTAGCCAGGCTGGCTTCGTTTCTGTTCCTCAAAAATGCCCAGTTCCTTCTTGTTTTATTCACATCGCATTTGCACCGGCTCTTCCCTCAGCCAGCAAAATGCTCAGCTCAACCTCCTGCCTTTCCTCCACACCCTCTCTAAAGTGCCTGGACCCCCATTATTCACTATCGCACTGTCACGTTCGCTTCCTGCACCACATTTATCACTATTGATTTGTACCCTTGTCTATTGCCCTTCCTATGCATTGCACTGTCTGCAGCGTCTACCACCACGCCCCACACTAGACGGTACAGACACTTCTGCAGTAAATTAATGAGAAGTGAAGAGAAGGCCAACATCTATGGTTCCACCGAAGTCTCTTGTGAATGTTATGACTGTCAGGAGAAATAGTGACCTCCTCAGTGACTAGTACGGAGGGTCACAAAGATTTCCATTTGCCGCTGAGGGGTACTGTGTTTCCACCTGCAAGGTGAGGGGGTGGGGTGCTTCCTGGGAAGAGCTTTATAACTCAACTCACCCTGCAGAACATTTGAGGAGAGCTACCTTCTTGACTGTCAGGTACTGTCACAGTATTTTTCCATCTTGGACCAAAGACAATTGATGGCAGGTTGTTCGGCCCATCTGGTATGTGTGTCACAGCAGCAGATCACTAAGTGTCCGGCTTTCAATCAGCCAAACCCAGCACAGCCCCGACCACACTGGCGCCGGAGGGAACAAGCCCTCTTGCCGGCTGTCAGGCCTGCTGGTTGTCGTTAGGTGCTATCGAGTCCACTCAGACTCAGCGACACTGTGTGCATCAGAACAAACACTGCCTTGGCCTGCACCACCCTTGCGATGGTTCTTGTGTCTGAGCCCATTGTTGCAGCCACTGTGACGACCCATTTGGTTCAGGGTCTTCCTCTTTTTCTCGGCCCTTCCACCTCACCAAGCCAAATGTCCCTCCAAGGTACATGAGACACGATCTTGCCGTCCTTGCCTCTGAGCAGCAGGTCCGTGGTGAGTGGCGCAATCGCATCAAGTTGTTGTCCAGGCAGCCAGGGGCGATGCATTGGCTAGTGGCTCCAAGCTTTGCTCCCTGGTGGTGCAAACCTGTGGCTGAAATCTAAACACCCCTTGGCTTCACAGAGGCCAACTAGCAAATGCCGCGCAGATGGGTGTGAAGCATTAGAAGGTATTGTACACTGTAGCAACATTGGGAACATATGCCTCATCTAAAACCACAATGCTGAATTAGCTCTAACAAATTATTACCATGCAGGAATGCAAGCCCAGCATTTCCAAGCTTCAGATTTTCAAGAGAAGTTAGAAATCAGTATGAGGAAATGACACTGGGCAAGGATGTATGAGAGGCAGATAGACAGACAGATAGATTGGTGATAGATATTGCTGGTAGGGTTCTAGCTCACACATACCTGGGTTTATTCCAAATAAAATGTCTTTACACTGGCTCTGTATCAGTGGGCCACTTAAGATAAATCTCTCAGTAATACATTTGTCTTAATCTCTTTATAATATTTATTTATTTTACATCTGTTGCCATTATCGTTTTCTTTCTTTTTTTAAAAAATCATTTTATTAGGGGCTCATACAACTCTTATCACAATCCATACATACATCAGTTGTGTAAAGCGCACCTGTACATTCATCGCCCTCATCATTCTCAAAACATTTCCTCTCCACCCAAGCCCCCAGCATTAGGTCCTCATTTTTCCCCTCCCTCCCCTCTCCCCCCTCCCTCATAAGCCCTTGATAATTTATGAATTATTATTTTGTCATATCTTGCCCTGTCCGATGTCTCCCTTCACCCACCTTTCGGTTGTCCATCCCCCAGGGAGGAGGTCACATAATCGGTTCCCTCTTTCCCACCCACTCTCCCTCTACCCTCCCAGAGGATCTAGTAGGCCAGGGGGGTAATCTTTTTTTCAAAAGATCATTTTATTGGGGGCTCTTACCATTCTTAAGACAATCCATACATCAATTGTATCCAGCGTCTTTGTACATATGTTGCCAGCATTCTTTTCTAAACATTTGCTATTTGAGCCCTTGGTATCAGCTCGTCTTTTTATGCACCCCCCTCTCGTGCTCCTTGATAAATTATAAATTATTTTCATATCTTACACCAACCACTGTCTCCTTTCTCCCCATGGTTTCTTCCGCCCTCCTCTCCCCGCGTTCCCCCTACACGCCTGGTAAATCTACTCCCATTTCTGTGACTGAGGGGTTTATCTGACCTGGATTCTATGTGTCGTGAGATCTTATCTGAACCTGTGTACATGCTCCAGCCTAACCCACAGTGAAAGGCAGGATGGGGGTCATGATAGTGGGGGTGAGGAAGCCTTAAGGAACCAGAGGAATGTTGAATGTTCATCAGTGCTATACTCAGCCTGGTTGATCTTTGTGACCCTAAAGGATAATCGTAATAGGACACAGAATGACCATGAGGTCTTATTCAGAGAAGGCTTTACAAAAATTAAAAGCTGTATTGGTGAGAAAAAGGGTCAGCATAGTTGCATGGAGAAATTTATTCCTCCATAACCGCAATGTACCTGCTCATTCTCGGAGGGGACCAAGGGATGTCCTATATGAATTTCATTGAAACCCTTACCCCATCCTCTCACATCCTACATCTTGCCCCTTCAGACTTCTTTTTGTTCCCAAAACTCAATGATCTTTTACATATTTAAAGCAACATGAATTGAGCCCAGCAAGGATGCCAAAGCTGCCATTTGGATGTTGTATAAACAGAATTCTTCAAGAGATGAGTAGAGAGATGGAACACTGTCTTCAGGAAGGTATTGCCCCAGATGGGGGACATATCAAGAAAAATTGCTTCACATTATGTTTTTGTTGACTGAAGGTTTCCATGATTTTGTAGTAATACTTGCTGACTTATTCCTACATATGAATAAATGCAATTTACTTAATTCAAAATGTGTCCAAGTCACGGTCTTAGATATCTATATATAAGCCAAATGTATCTGTTTATCAAAAACAAGAAAGAAGTGGACATGTGGCCCAAGAACTGAGTGAACTTTAAGTTACGACAGTGTGGGAGGTGATCTGCATTTCTCGGGATTATTTTTGACAAAGTGAATCGTAGACAGCCAGAGAGCTTCACATATATTTCGCAGGCAATAAACATTGGTTGAATGATTAAAGCAGGGGTCCTCAAACTTTTAAAACAGGGGCCAGTTCACTGTCCCTCAGACCCGTTGGAGGGCCAGATTATAGTTTAGAAAAATAACTATGAATAAATTCCTATGCACACTGCACATATCTTATTTTGAAGTAAAAGAAACAAACGGGGCAAAAACACCCTGCAGGCCAGATAAATGTCATCGGCGGGCCACATGTGGCCGTAGTTTGAGGACCCCTGGATTAAAGGCTTAGTAGAAGAATCACATTTAAGCTGAGATTTCAGAAATAAGTAGAGGATTTAAATATGTTAAGAAAGAATACAGCCATGAATCTTTACTCATTTAGAATAAACCAGAGACTCAAAGAAGCTAGTCCACGGGATTAATCAACTGTCGCCTTCGGCAGGTGGGGTTCAGAAGAACAAGATGGTGTCTATCTACCACTACCAATCATTTTGACTGGGGACACAATTAAAACCAAAAAATCCTCACTGCCATGAAGTCAGTGCTGACTCAAAGCAATCCCCTGTGGGTTTCCCAGATTGTAACTATAGAAAATGCAGTCTTTCCAAAGTGGGTGAATAAGCAAATGTGGTGAAGAAAGCTGATGGTGCCCGGCTATCAAAAGATATAGCGTCTGGGGTCTTAAAAGCTTGAAGGTAA
>NW_022103968.1:50392605-50394011 GCF_000313985.2 Echinops telfairi | reverse complement strand
CTGGGGGCTTAAGTGGAGAGAAAATGTATTGAGAATGATGAGGGCAATGATTGTACAAATGCGCTTTACACAACTGATGCGTGTATGGATTGTGATAAGAGTTGTATGAGCCCCTAAGAAAATGATTTTTTAAAAAAAGAAAGAAAGAAAATGCAGTCTTTCTCCAGAGGACCCGCTGGTGGTTTCAAACTGCCGACCATGCAGATGACAGACCAATGCATAACCACAACTCCACCAGGGCTCAGATGATCCTAAATAAAAAGGGAGGAAAATGTAGAAACCAAATCAAATTCCTAAAAATAATCAGCCTCATTTGACTGACCAGGTGGCCTAGTGGTTATACGTTGCGTTGTCAGTTGCCAGGTCAGTGGTTTGAAACCTCCAGCCACTCCGTGGGAGAAAGATGGGGATTTCTCCTCCTGTAGAGCGTTACCATTTCAGAACCTCACAGGGCAGGCCTCCCTGTCCTCCAGGGCTGCTGTGAGTCCGGCATCCACGAGCTGGTCACTTCACTGATAAAGACCAAAGGAACTCCCACGACTATCGCCTTCAAATACTCTGTGAAACTGAAGCCACACCCAGAATTCCCCTTTCAGCCAAATCACAGATGGACTTATAAAATAAACAATATCACGATGTGTCAACATCGACCCAAAAGCACAGAGGAGAAGACAGGAAGGGAAACAGAAAGAGAACAAACCCAACAGAAACAGGGAGAACGCTGATGCGTTGTGAAAGTGATAGCCAATGGCCTAGAGCTATCGTATACAAATTGAAAGATGGAAACTTCATTTGCTATGTAAACAAAGCTATAAAAGCAAAATCAGATATTTATTTAAAAATATATTCAAAGAGGAGGAATAACCAAAAAGGAATGAAGAAGCTAGGATAAAGGCATTAAAGGAGGCAAAGATGGAAATGTATCGGCACAAGCAAGACGCGGCTTGATGGCTTAAATGCCAACCAAGAAGGGTCAACCCTGCTTTCAGTGATCACCCCCATCCTGTCTGAGGAAGGTTTGCCCTCCTCGGTCTGTTTGTACCCGGTAGACACTCAGTGAAAAGTTATATAATACATTGGCCTAACCAGACAAGATTCTCAGGCTTGTAAATTGAAACTGTACTCAAAAGGAATTCCTTGATAACATGGGATTATAACTAGACATAAAGACCTATGTTTTGAGGCATGTACCGTAGGAATCAATCTTTATACAACTTTAACAAAGCAATCTTTCATTCCTCCCCCAAATCAGTGAAGCTTACTTAGTTTTCACCAAAAGAATTTCCTAAAGCCAGTTGGATAAGGACAGCACTTAAAGTGTCATTGTGTGATTTAAGAATTAAGCAAAAATATTGCTCTGTCTTGTTTTTGTGCATGTTGGTGTCTCCGCAGGTCTGTCTGGATAG
>NW_022103968.1:50388811-50391108 GCF_000313985.2 Echinops telfairi | reverse complement strand
GTATGTATGGATTGTGAAAAGAGTTGTATGAGCCCCTAATAAAATGATTTTTTTAAAAAAAGAAAGAAGAATTAAGCAAAAATGAAAGAATTAAACCAACTGCAGAACAAGAAACAATTGCTTGATGGCCAGATTGTTGACCAACTGACTGACTTTGAGTGATAGTAATATAAAGATAAGGACTTTTACCTTCCACCACACCCTACTGCTTTATAGATGAATCTACAGAGGCCTCTTTTCAACAAACACATAATATCAGTTGTGTTTTAATACTCCAGCAGTCAGCAACCTGAGAAAAAGTTTAAACAACTGCATTTGCTATAGCATAGAAAATAATAAAATATCCAGGAATAAATTTAACCAGGGAGGTGAAAGATTTGTACAGTGAAAACAATAAACCATTGTTGAAAGAAATTAAAGACATAAATAAATGGGAAGACATTCCATGTTTATCAATTGGAAGATTAATATTGTTACGATGTCAATATTACCCAAAGTGACCTATACGTTAAATTTAATCCCTGTCAAGATTTCAACAGTCTTTTGGCAGACAAGGAAAAGTCAATCCTCAAATTCATACAGAATTGTAAGTGGCACCAATGAGCCAAAACAATCTTGAAAAAGAACACAGTTGGAAGACTTATACTTCTTGTTTCCAAGATAAACTATAAAACGACTGGAATAAAAGCAATACTAACATATGGATAGGCATATAGACACATGAAATAGAACTGAGAACCCAGAATAGACCAGCACATCCACGGCCAATTGATATCACAAAGGTTGCAAAGTCCATTCAACAGAGAAAGAATCACGATTCTGTGACAACTTAGTGTTTACATGCAAAGCTAACTGAAAATGAATCAATGGCCCCAACATAAGAATTGAAACCACAAAACTCCTAGAAGAAAACACAGGGGTAAAACGTCAAGATCTTGTTTTTGACAATGGACTATGATATAATACATTTTTCATGGAACTAACATCATTAGATATATTTTTTTACATGATTCTGAAGTGATCTCAGGAAATGAGATGGGACTAAGTGCCAACATCAGCTTCTTCACAAAGTTAATTTTGGCACAACTGCTCGCCCTTGGGGAAGGAAGTAATCAAGTTACAAAGCACCAGACTTCCAACTGACTATCTGGGTCTGGTTTTGCACATCTTATCGTTAGTAGCATATATTCCATACAATGTGGCAGCACATAATTTGCTATTTATATGTAATGTTTCCAACCATCATAAAGTTTACATTTATAAAGATACTGACAATAAACGGTCACAAAAAATGAAAACCAAAAAGGGGGGGGGCAGAGGTATTTGACTTATGTTAAACGCAATTGACAATGGCATCATCTAAGTAAACTGTGTTGTAAATCAAGGACGACCTACTGGATTCTCCTCCCCTGGTCCTCTCTCCCTTTCTTCTGTGACTCACTGCTAACTCCTGACTGCTTTATAGACTTGTATAAGTGTTCATTTCTAATCTCTTCCTTCTCCACACCTTCCCTCCCATTAATTGTGAGTTCTCTAAGGCTGAGGATCATGTCATATTTGTTTGGCTACAGTAAGCACTCTGGAAAATGGGATCTTATCCAATCTATCTGATTCAGAGCTCCACTCTTTCCCTGGGTTATCCTCTGCTGTATGCTAATCCACTTCTTGGAATACAGTGTCCTTGGTTGTAAAACTTATTTCATTTTATTAGTACATAGAATTTTAGGAACAGTAATAATACACCTCTTTTCTTACTTCTTACACCCCTTTCACAGTCATTATTTCACTTCATCCCACCATTCTAGGAGGGAGACAGAGCATGAACCAGATGGATAGGTGTTGTTAATAGAGAAAATAGCAATTTTACTGAAAATACCTTGCTATGTGTAAAAAATGACTGTAGTACTGGATTTCCCCAAGTGATAAGAAAAATAAGGAGCTGATACCAAGGGCTCAAGTAGAAAGAAAATGTTTTGAAAAGGATGATGGCAACATGTGTACAAATGTGCTTGATACAATGGATGTATGGATTGTCAGAAGAGCTGTCAGAGCCCCCAATAAAATGATTTTTTTTAAAGTATAGTCCTATCTCTGTAAGTACTAACTCAAATGGCCACAAATATTCCACAAGACATTTTTCAAAAAACTTTTATTAGATTTTATTTTAGGCTTAATTTCCTCATGAGCCATAAATTTTTTTCTTCTTCAGTTTCTTCTGGGGTAGCTTTTCCTTCTGTGAAACCTCCTCTTCTAGTTTCAGAACAATCTGTTCTTCTTCACTAAGGATCATTTCAATG
>NW_022103968.1:50355266-50388711 GCF_000313985.2 Echinops telfairi | reverse complement strand
GGCTAAGTCTGGCCGCTCATTTGGGGGGCTTTGTTCACTTGGATGCGCTCAATGACCAGACAATTCACATCTAAACCCTTCAAGTTCAGCATTGCTTTCAGCATTTTTAATCATGTGCCACAAAACTTTAGCAATCCTTTGGGCCCAACAACCCGGTGTCCAACACGACTGTTTGGCTTTGGCACACCGACCAACTCTGCCATTGTAACAGCGGCACAGCACACACGCTTCTGCAAAACGACAGCTTTCAAATACGTGGTGGCGTTTCTGATAAACATACCCTTGACAGGCTGGGCCGTTTCCTAGTTGTTCTTAAAAATGGACCTCAAACTTTAAACCTCTTGATTTGCATATTTTTGCGGTGCTTTCTATGTTGAGTGAGTAGCAAACCGTCTTGGCAGATGACCCCGGGCCACTACAAGAAGCAAAAGACCCAGGGATTTCTTAGTGATACGTCAGTCTGATGAAACACAAGTGAGTGGGAAGGACATGGACACCATAAACTAAACTCGGTGTCATCTAGAACTGTCTGCGATTAGTGTTCAATGTGTCGAGGATCTCTCACCTCAGCTGGGATGTATTCAAGGTCATATTTTGGCTCTTATGTACATGTTTCATTTGTCTTGGCATCCATTGTGCTAAAGAGCAATTGGCGGTCTTTCTGCCATCAGGCCCTGGCCTTGGACTGGTTGCTGATTTTGCACTCCCCTTTGGGCTCTTCCTATAGATGTAGTCAATTTGCTACCTGAGCATCTCCCCTGGTGAGATCCACGCGCCAGTCACTGTTCCTGTTGTTGAAAAGTGGTATTGCAATGAAGTCACTCGCCTTGCGAATTTTTATCACGTGAACCCCAGTGTCTTTTCTAGTGCCAAGGCCATGTGTTCCAACTATTAACCCTTTTTCTCTGTTTCTACCTTTCCAATTCCAGTCACCAGTAATTCTCAATGCATCCTGACTGCATGCATGGTCAACTTCAGACTGCAAAAATTGGTAACAATATTCAATGTCTTCATCTTAATTTTAGTGTTCGGCATATAAAGTTGATAATAGTTTTTATTAACTGGTATTCCTTGTAGGCGTTATAGAAACTATCTTGTCGACTGTCTCACTCACTCACTCACTCACTGTCTCACTCACTCACTCACTCACTGTCTCTCTCATTCACTGTCTCACTCACTGTAACACTCACTCTCACTCACTCACTGTCTCACTCACTCACTGTCTCACTCACTCTCTCATTCACTGTCTCACTCACTCACTGTCTCACTCACTCTCTCATTCACTATCTCACTCACTGTCTCTCTCTCACTATCTCACTCACTGTCACTCTCTCACTCACTGTAACACTCACTCACTGTCTCACTCACTCTCTCATTCACTATCTCACTCACTCACTGTCTCTTTCTCACTCACTGTCTCACTCACTCACTATCTCACTCACTCTCACTCTCTCACTCACTGTCTCACTCTCACTCTCTCATTCACTGTAACACTCACTCACTGTCTCACTCACTCACTGTCTCACTCTCTCATTCACTCACTGTCTCTCTCTCACTCACTCACTGTCTCACTCTTACTCTCTCATTCACTGTCTCACTCTCTCACTGTCTCACTCACTCTCTCATTCACTATCTCACTCACTCACTCACTGTCTCTCTCTCACTATCTCACTCACTCTCACTCTCTCACTCACTGTAACACTCACTCACTCGCTCTCACTCACTCACTGTCTCACTCACTCTCTCATTCACTCACTGTCTCTCTCTCACTCACTATCTCACTCACTCTCACTCTCTCACTCACTGTAACACTCACTCACTCTCACTCACTCGCTCTCACTCACTCACTGTCTCACTCACTCTCTCATTCATTATCTCACTCTCTCACTCACTGTCTCACTCACTCACTCACTCTCTGTCTCACTCACTGTCTCACTCACTCACTCACTCACTCTCTCACTCACTGTCTCACTCACTCACTCACTCACTGTCTCACTCACTCTCTCATTCACTGTCTCACTCACTCACTCTCACTCTCTCACTCACTGTCTCACTACTGTAACACTCACTCTCTCATTCATTATCTCACTCACTCACTGTCTCTCTCTCACTCACTGTCTCACTCACTCACTGTCTCACTCACTCACTGTCTCACTCACTCACTATCTCACTCACTCTCACTGTCTCACTACTGTAACACTCACTCTCACTCACTCGCTCTCACTCACTCACTGTCTCACTCACTCTCTCATTCACTCACTCACTCACTCACTCACTCACTCTCTCTCACTCCGTCTCACTCACTCACTCTCACTCTCTCACTCACTGTCTCACTCACTATAACACTCACTCACTCTCACTCACTCACTGTCTCACTCTCACTCTCTCATTCACTGTCTCACTCACTCACTCACTGTCTCTCTCTCACTCACTGTAACACTCACTCACTCTCACTGTCTCACTCACTGTCTCACTCACATACTCTCTCACTCACTGTCTCACACACTCACTCACTGTCTCACTCACTGTCTCACTCACCCCATGTCTCACTCACTCACTGTCTCACTCACTCACTGTCTTACTGCCTCACTGTCTCACTCACTCACTCACTGTGTCACTCACTCTCACTGACTCACTCACTGTCTCACTCACTCACTCACTGTCTCATTCACTTTCACTCACTCACTCACTCACTGTCTCAAAACAAAGAAGAAAAAAAAAGAAACTATCTTGTCAATGACAGCATTCTACTTCAGAATAGAACTTGAAATACTCTTTTTATCAAATAATGCAGCGCCATTTTTCTTGAATTTGCCCTTCTAGGCATAGTAAACAATATGATCACCTGATTCAAGATGGCCATACCAGTTCATTTGATCTCACAAATGCCTAGGACATCGGTGTTCATCCATGTCATTCAGATGACTCTACTTTGAGAAGGCGGCTCTTCCTTGGTTGTATTCTGAATGCCTTGCCACTGGAGGGGTTCATCTCTGGCACCACATCAGACAATGTGCCGCTGCCACTCAGTTTTCAGTGACTAATTTTTCAGAAGTGGACCCCTTCTGTCTTCTGCATAACCTGTCTTAGTCTAGAATCTCTGCTAAACCTCATTTCCCATGGATGACTCTGCTGTTTTAAAAATGCCTGTGATATAGTCTCCGGCATCACCACCACATACAAGCCACCACACTCTGACAAGGTGACAGGCGAGTGATGGTTTGTTAAAGAGTACAACCTTGAAAAAAATCCATCAGCGTTCTACTCTGTCCTACAGGGTCACCAGGAATCAAAATCAACTCAGTCACAATAATTTTTCACTACTATTATTTATTATTATCACATTAGCATGCTCCCAAATTCTCCAACAGTAAGAGTCATATCTTGTTAGATTATAATAAATAGTTCACGCCTACCCTAGACTTCTAAATTAGAATCTCCAGGTAAAGTTCCTGGTAAGCTTGTGTTTACAGTTGCATTTGTTACAGTGTGTGAAGAGACCATTCACACCGGGAAGTTGGCGGGATTTCAGAGGTTTCTCTCCTGCATTGATTAAATAGTGTTCCTTTCACCCCAAACTGACAGCCTCCCTAGAATCTCCAAAGGCGACCTTGATTGGTAAATAGGGTTGGTACAGCTGCACTCAGTGAAGTTGAGGGTACGTTGGAGGGGGGCAGACATTTAATCCAACCTGACTTTTGTCCCAGAAGAGAAGAGATCAAAGAAAGACACACACACACAGGAAAGGCCATGTCATGATGCAGGTAGATTGTACAGATGCAACGATTGTAGAAATGCAGATCGCCATGATGTGTACTCAAGCCAAGAAATGCCAGGGTTTGCTGGGAGTCCCAGAAACTAGGAGAAAGGCAATGCTAATAAACACGATATTTCAAGCCTTTCCCACTATTTGTGGCCCTTTGTTGCTGCGGTCCATCACCATGAGTCCGAGTTCCAGAGCAGTAGGCTCCTTCTGGCTCGGTTTTGGTTTAGGAAGGGAATTCCCCATTGAGATCAAGAGATGCTTGGCTGGGAAGTAGCTCTTAGCACTCGGGCAGTCCCGCTCTTTCCTTGTCCAACCTGTGTCTTCTGATACCACATTCATAAATACAGGGGCGATTTGAAGGCCAATGAGCTGAACTGACATAGTGGGCATGACAACGGGTTCAAACACAGCAACTGTACTGCACTGAGCAGTGTTTCATTCTGTTGGGCGGAGGTGGCTTGACAGCCCCTCACAACAGCAGCTTCAAAGCAGAGAAAATTGGTGGTTATCTTGTTGACTGCTGAGATATTGAAAAGAGAACATTACTATGTATATATACATATATGTGTGCGTGCGTTTATTTTTTTTTGAGGTTTTTTTTTTTTTAATCCTTTTATTAGGGGCTCATGCCTATCACAATCCATACATACATCAATTGTGTAAAGCGCATTTGTACATTCATTGCCCTCATCATGCTCAAAACATTTCTTCTCCACTTAAGCCCCCAGCATTAGATCCTCATTTTTCCTCTCCCTCCCTGCTGCCCCCTCCCACATGAGCCCTTGATAATTTATAAATTATTATTTTGTCATATCTTGCCCTGTCCGACGTCTCCCTTCACCCACTTTTCAGTTGTCCATCCCCCAGGGAGGAGGTTATATGCAAATCCTTGTGATCAGTTCCCTCTTTCCTACCCACTCTCCCTTTACCCTCTCAGTATCGCCACTCACCCACTGGTCCTGTAGGGCTCATCCGCCCTGGATTCCCTGTATTTCCAGTTCCTATCTGTACCAGTGTACATCCTCTGGTCTAGCCAGACTTGCTAGGTAGAATCATGATAGTGGGAGCGAGGAGGAAACATTTAGGAACTAGAGGAAAGTTGTATTTTTCATCGTTGCTACATCGCACCCTGACTGGCTCATCTCCTCCCGGAGACCCCTCTGCAAGGGGAATTCCAGTGGCCTACTAATGGGCTTTGGGTCTCTACTCCGCACTCCCCCCATCATTCACTATGGTAAGATTTTTTGTTCTGATGATGCCTTATACCTGATCCCTTCGACACCTCGTGGTTGCATAGGCTGGTGTGCTTCTTCCATGTGGGCTTTGTTGCTTCTGAGCTTGATGGCCGCTTGATGTGTGCATTTTTTAAAACCTCCAGCTCACCCTTAATTCAGTTGGAAGTCATGGATATTTTACATAGTTAACTTAATTTGATATGTTCTTAGTTATTTGGGAAAATCTTGGGGCAGAATAGAGTTGAAAAGAATGAATGGTCAAAGCCCCCCTCCTCCCTCCCTGCCATTCAGTGGAATCCTACTCACAGCACCCTGCCCAACAGAGTGGAACGGTCCCTTTGGGTTTCCATGTCCATAACTGCCACCGAAAAATAATTTTTATTGTGATTCCATGAGCTGCCCAAGTGATCATGTGCCCACTTCCTTGACAAGTCCGTCTTTCCTGAGGGGTCCCATGAAAGCTTTCCTCTCCTCAACAGTCTGGAAGTGGCCGTGGCCCAACTGGGAGGTGGTGCCGATAAAAACGAGGTCCATCTTCTCCAGGCTGCACCAGCGGGTGTGCACCGGCCAGGGCTTGTGCAGAGTGAGCATCGCTGCTTGGTCCCCGCCAGTCAACATTGCTGGTCCCTACACCATGGTGGGCAATGCCGCCCGGGGCCTTGAAGCTCTTACCAGACAAGAGTGCAGTTGGTGCAGACCTTGTTCTTGATCGGTGGGCCGGCCTTGACGAGGTAGCTCTGGCAGATCCTCTGGGTGATCTCTGACCGATGGTGGTGTCCTGCCTCGAGCATGCAAAAACGACGAAGTCCAGAGAGTTTATGATGCTGAAGTCACACATTTATGCGTCAGAGAGGTAACAAACTTTATCACTAATATACTCTAACTGAATTCAAACCATCCACAGTCACACATCAGGCAATCCATCAGAGGTGGCTTCCCTTACCGAAGGAGAGCTCAGAGTGGCATGGAGTCCCCTCATCACTGAAGGAGCTCCAGAGTTTGTCTGCCACGGGTAGGGTTATAGACATTAAAGTAAACAACTTTGCTTATGTCGTTATTACGTGACTGGCCCCTTCTGGTAGCTTTGCTATGTTTTGCCAGCGGGCAGAGGGAGCTTGTGTACTTGTACAAACAATATGATTAGGCATGGATCCTAGTGGGTGACTTTCAACATGGAGTCTCTTGTGCTCTTGGAATTGCCCCAGCACAGGCCGTTGAGAAAGCCACGTGGACAGGATGGCAGGCCCCATGACAGGCCACCTTGCCCGGCCCTCGGTGAGTCCTTGGGGGCAGCTTCTGGGTATGCCAGCAACAGGCCACCTTTTGTCGCTTTTTCCCTTGGCTACTCTGATGGCTTCAGCCACCTGGTCCTGCCGAAACCCCTCGCTTCCTGGAATCTGCAGGCCAGGGTGTCAGCCACAGGGCCTCCGGTCACCTGGAGCTCCCCCGGACGGCCTTCTGCTGGCTCGGGGAAGCCAGCGCACCTGCACTTGGGCCATGACTGGGGTGATGGCTTTGTGCTGTTGAAGTCCTCTCTTCTCCAGCTGCGTCTTGCCTTCCTCGCCCTGCCACGTCCTGCAGTACTACTTCTTCGACTCCTGCCAGTTTGCCCACCAGCACCAGGGAAGGCTCTCCACCATGGTCACAACCTCCACCCCTCCTAATTGTCCCAAGACCGGGCCTGTTGACCTCACGCACATGGGGAACATGCCGGCCTCGTACCCGAGGAAGGCGGTGGGGTGGACAGACTTGGAGGCGTCATCCCTGGGGCAGCGCTTCACCCTCTCACAGTGCCCACTGGTGCCCTGCCGAGGCCGGGAACCCAGGGGAACCATGCTTGTGGCCGAGAACTTCCCATGAGACATTACGCCGTTGTTCCCGGGTGGAGCGAGGCTGTAACTTGGTGTGGTGGCAGAAGCTTCCGCTGTCTCCTACGGCGTGCCCGTGGCTTCATGTTGTGGACCTTGTGCTGATCAGCCCAGCTCGTAACGTCCAGAATGTGTCCATGTTGCTTACGGAAAATCAAATAAGCAGTCAGAGAGTAAGGTGACCAGATGTCCCGCTTTTGGCGGGACAGTCCTGATTTTTAACAATTTGTCCCGTGTCCCGTGACGTTTTTAAAAAGCCCCGATTTTTGGAAAGAATGCACGACAGCTAGGGTATATGGTTTTTGGCTGCCATGTGGCTATTTCGCCAGGATATGAGTTTTATCAATGGTGCCCCGCTTTTGTCCTGCTTTACCAATGTTAAAATCTGGTCGCCTTAGCATAGAGTGAATGTTACATAAGTTATCGCTCCCCAAATTTAATAGCAGAGAGATTTTGAAAGAAGGGGAAAAGTCACCTAACATCTGAAGTACCATGGTGACTATTGCATTTGTGTCCTTTCCGTCTCAGCCATTTGCAGCCTCTTGGACATCTGGGTATGTCTGCGGGAGGTTTGTTGGCAGGGTGGTGGTGGACAGTATTGCTTAGTGCCTTCTTCTAGATTTATATCCTTTCTAAATTAACAACTCTAAAGGGGACCTTGTCATGTTTATACTGGAACTCAAAAACAAAGACAGGGACAATCTCTTATCGTAATGTTACAAAGCCAGTCCCTTTCAAACATGGAAAAACAGTGTGAATTTTTCCAATAGAGGGTAGACCCTGAAGAAAAGGCAGTCGACGTGCAGCAGAATGGGTGTAAGCGGGGGGGTGTCGTCGGGTGGGGGGAGTTGGAAAAGATAAAGAGGGAGTCAGAGGGTGGGTCAATGTCAGGGGAAGCTCCAAGAGGAGGGAAGAAGAAGGAACTAACTTCATGAAGACCCCCCTGAAGGGAGCTGAACAGATCAGTGAAGGGCAAGCTGTCCTCACCCCATGGTGGTGGGGGCAATTCACACAACCTCTGTGTATTTACGCAAAGCTCGCCAGGAGAGCCAGGGTGTTGAGTATGCCAACTGCAGAGAGCAGGGATGAGATCACCTATGAAAAGGGCTTCAATGAGTCTCGGACACTCGGCGAAAGCCGCATCACTCTCCCGGGCTGTTCCCTGTGGCAGTGGTGGTTGCTACCTGACGCTTAGAGGCCTTGCTGGGGTCACTGTGACCTATGAGCAGTTGTGCAGGTGGGGACGCTGCCACACAGCTGTTCATGTGATAGGATGCCATGTAGTGCTCCAGAGGTCAGAGAACAATTGCTCTGGGACTCTGCCTTACACACACACACATACACACCCCATCCCAAAATAAAAAATGTAAACTTGACTTCCCTAAAACTTCACTACTAATAGCCTACTGCTGATTACAAGCCTTACTGATAAGATAAACAGACGATGGACATCTATTTCTGTTAAAAGTGTTACATACTGTATCCCTGCAAAGGCTGTACAGTGAAGGCATGTTGCAAAGAGCACAAAGTTTTCATATCTGTTGGCATAGCGGCAGCGACAGCCTCATGACTTTTTCTTTTTCTACAGTGGTCCTTAGGCTGGGCTCATTTATCTTGAAATGAAAGTCGACCACAGCTACAGGACTCAATCTATGGTCCGTGTGGTAGTTACATAATCTGTTTTCAATTTGAGATTTAAGAGTGAAGGGGCGGGGTTTAGCCTGTCAATCAGGTCCCAGCTTGATGACCTTATTTGGAGGCGCTAAGGAGATAAATACCTCGTTGGAGGTGGGACACATGCTAGCACTCCCTGTGAGACATTCCTGTTGGGAAGACACATGGAGCTACACTAGAGCCCTGGAGATGAAGGAGCCACATGGAGACTCCTGCCAGCGCTGAGATGCTTCCACTGCCACTGGATCCACAAGACTTTCCACCCACTGGCCTGTGATCTTCCTGAATTCGGCATCATTGCATGTGTTTCATGAGTCTGAAGAGGAATTTACAGATTGGTATCAGACATATGGACTAATATCAGACTTATGGACTTGATCTGGACTGGGCTAGGATGTTTTCTCAATATTCAATTGCTCTTGTATATAAAGCTCTTTCTTATACACATAGACATCTCTCTGGATTTGTTTCTCTAGTCTTCCTGGACTAACACATTCCGCAATTCCACTCTTCTTGTAAAGTCTTGACATTTCTGTTTATTGAGAGCACTTCCAGCATCACTAGTGGCACTTCACAAGGGCCCCCTAGTGTCCATTGAGTTTTATGGGATTGCTCTAACCACAATGAAAACTACATGGGGACCATGAGAGATCCCTCTACTGTGATACACAACTTACTGGAGAGAGTAACTGCTCATGGAGAGATGATTAGCATGTGACATTAAACAACAAACACACACGGTGGGCAAGTTTCCCCAGGCAGGACAAATTTAAGTGGCTCAAGGGCCAGCTGTATTCTCAATCTCATTCTTGTTTCTCGAAATCCACTGCCTGGCCCCAGGAAGAAACAGAAGTGTTCTTGTCCACAGAGGTATAAAATGTGTGTGTTGGGTTGCAGGTGAAGATTGAGTAATGGGACACTTGTACCCAGAACCTAATTTTTTTTTCAGAACCTACTTTTTTATTAGCTGGGCCTACCATTACATATACAAACTCTTGACTATTGGATGATCTACCTACTGCTTCATTATCCAAAATTAAATTTAAAATGCAAAGCTAATCAAGCCCAAAAATGAGAGTGAATTCCTCCAAAAAAAGAAAAAAAATCAAATTTTTGCTGATGTCAGGTGCTTTCCAGTCAGTTCCAACTCACAGTGGCTTGGTGGACAACAGAAGGTGTGTGTTGTGTCTGAGCACGCTGTTGCAGCACTGGGTCAGTTCTTCTCTGGAAGCTGCCTCTCTGGGAGCATCTTAAAAGTGTCACTTCCTCATACACAAGTCATTTTCAAAGAACTCAAAACCATTCACTACATCGAAAACATTCACGCTGATGTTGAATCGCAACGACCCCCTGCAACAAGGTAATGTGGGCACTGTGAGTGTCCAAGACTGTAACTCTTTACAGGAGTAGGAAGTCCCATCTGTTTTCTTTCTTTCTTTTTAAAAATCGCTTTATCGGGAGCTCATACAACTCATCACAATCCATGCATCCATCCATTGTGTCAAACACATTTGTACATCTGTTGCCATCATCATTCTCAAAACATTTGCTTTCTATTTGAGCTCTTGGTATCAGCTCCTCATTTCCCCCTCCCTCCCCGCACCACCTCCCTCATGATCCCTTGATAATTTATAAATTATTATTGCTTTGTCATGTCTTACACTGTCTGACATCTCCCTTCACCCACTTTTCTGTTGTCTATCTCCCAGGGAGGGGGTTATATGTAGATCCTTGTACATATAGGTTCCCCCTTTCTACCCCAACTTCCTTCCTCCCTCCCTGTATCGCCACTCTCAACACTGGTCCTGAAGAGATCATCTGTCCTGGATTCCCTGTTTCCAATTCCTGTCTGTACCAGGGTACCTCCTCTGGTCTAGCCAGATTTGTAAAGTAGAATTGGGATTAAGGGGTGGGGAGGAGGAAGGAAGCATTTAAAAACTAACAGAAAATTGTATGTTTCATCATTGCTACACTGCACCATGACTGGTTCATCTCCTCCCTGGGGCCCTCCTATAAAGGGGATGTCCTGTTGCCTACAGATGGCTTTGGGCCCCCTGCCGCATTCCCCTGCATTCACAATGATGGGGACAACAAAACTCAAAAAAAACTTGAGGCCTTTCTATTCGCGACAGATGGTAGTAATAATCTCTTACCTTTACTTCCTCCAACTCCAGAGAGAAGAGGGGGAGGGAGCTTGTTATTTTCTTTGCAATAGTGCAAATACATTTGAAAATGTATGCATCTTCAAGCTACCTCATATGTCAGTATGTTTTCTTGACTTTTGAAAAGTGAGCGCCGGGGGCCAGTGTTAGGTCAGGGGTCTACCTGTTTCCTGGACTGTAGGAAAAAAACGATTTGTATCCCCATGTCTAAAATCCCAAATGTCCCCTTGTCGTGGGAATGCATCCTCAGGCATCACAGAGTGGGCAGTTCTGCATTCTGTGTAGAGATTTCCAGTAATTTGTCTCACTTGCCAATCCCAGACCGAAGAAAGCTGCTTATTCAGGATTTGACTATAATACAAGCATCTGGCCTAGTAAATCCACTAACCGGAAGTGAACTGGCTTTGAAAGGAAGTATTGAAAGCTAGAGGATGGCAAAGGGGAGGAGGAGAAAGAGGACCAGAATCAAATGCGAAAGCTCGCGGGACTCAGGGAAGGAGAAGCGCAAGAGGAGACTGCATTGCTGTTCTCCGTTCTTGTGTTGCCGACAAGGAGGTAGGATCAGTTAGAGTTTGGGTTGAAGCAAACCAAACCTACCTAACTTGTTTACGCTAAAAGCGCTCAAAAGAGGATGTCAAAAGAAAAACAATAATTTTTTTTTTACATCTTAATTTTCAAGATGCCAAGCAACTCAGAGCACCATGGAAAGACGGTGGGAGACAGGACTCAGAGGCAGGCCCAAAGTCACAGGAGACCCGTTCAGGAGGGGCTGCAGCTGTCGGACGCACTGAGGGCCACCTGCGCTTGCGTCTCAGGGGCGCTCAGAGCAGGCACAGAGCCCGGGGACGGTCTGCCGGGCTCAGCTCGGGGTCTCGGTGGCCAGAGGTCAAAAGAATCTGGCCTTTTCAACTTGCGAGGCTGAAGGTACAACCGCCTCAGTTTCCCTTTCGTGTCTCCTCCAGCAGAAGGACGAGGTTGAGCTGGGGGCGGCACACCTCACCCCCAAGGAGGCCCCTACGGAGTGTGTCCTCACGTGCTTCCCATACCTGCGAGAAGCTTGCAGGAGCAGGGATTCCATGGAGGAGAGACAAGGAAGCCAAGGTATTCAGAAGCCACCGATAAGACCAGAAAGGCTCTGGGGGTGGGGAGAGAAGGGTGTGGAGAGAAAGAAGAAGAAAAAAATATTTCCTACGATTTGGTTGGTTTGCTTTTTTGGGGGGGGGTGGAGGTGGGGGGTTGTTAACACGCGAACAAATACTTTATGAAACAAGATAGCCAGAGTACAATACACATATAAAAAAAGGAATTTGATGGCATGAATTCTCAGGAAAATGCAAATTAAAACACAATGTCATATACTACCAACAGCCAATAGAATTATTGAAATTTTAGGCTGACAGTACTAAGTATTACAAAGAATGGGGGTCAACCAGAGGGCCGTAGGTTGCTGACGAAAGAACCAGCATCTACTACTGTATCCATGTAAACATCACCCAGACACGCTACTCCAGGGTATATGCTCAGTAGATCGACTCCACTGAGAGAAGATGCAAGAAGGTTCATATATTTACAATCATAATATCCTCAAACACATAGTATAATATCCTCACATATTTATAACCCCAAATGTCCCTACTCAGTTGAATAGATAAATAATGCCATATGCACACAAAGGGTAAATACACGGCAAGAAAATAGAATGTTTTCTTACTCACGTTTTTCCGCTTACGTTTTCTCACTCCCTGTCCCTGTGCATTGTATTCTGCCCATTCTCGATTTGTGTGGAAATTATGAAAAGCCATTCCCAGCCCATATAATGTTTAGAATTTCTTCGATCTTCCTGGATCAGTCTCCTTGAGGTTTCTACAGAACAAAAAACACAGCCACCATTGTACACAACTGAAAATGCCGACAGGGTACTGGCTAAGATATTAAGACCCAAAGCCTCCAGTCTCACCTGAAAACAATGAGCAAGTTTTACAAAGCACTGTGCTAGAATGAGCCTTAGGCGAGGTCATCCAAAACCTCGTCTCCTAGACCATAGGTTCCAAAGCTTAATTTGGCCTAGCACCCCTTTGCAGGAGAGATAAATAGTTTTTAATTACTCAGCATTCCCATAGCAATTTTAAAAAGTTATACCAAAGGTCATAATCCAGGTTAAAGTATAGGTATCTGCTTTTGCAGCACTCCCTGGATCATTCCAGCACCACCCACCCTCATCCCAGGAGGCAGTATTTTCCACTGTGTCAAATACAATTTTAGACCCAGATTTTGTCAACCAGGTGAGGTGACACAGGAAAGCTCCATTTAGCCTCTGTTTCCGAACTCAAAGTGGCTGGAGTAACAAAAGAGTGCATGAAAGCCAAGGTGCTTTTGTACAAGCCGTGGGATTTACACATTCATCTATTCACATATTTATTCATCGAGTGCCTACTACGTGATGGTTCTTGTTGCTATGAATCAGCCCTCGACTCTCAGTGACCCCACGTACAATGGAGCAAAAAGCTAGACAATCTTAGGTCGTTTTGTTATATTTCATCCATTTTCTTATTTAATTTTTACCTCTGAGATTACTAAGGAAAAGTTGCCTTTCCTCAGGGCTCGTTAAATTTGTAGGGTGTAATCCTGGAGATGTTGGAGACCATCAGTGCAGGCACATCCCACTACTACCTTGGAATAAAGCCCACCCAGCGGCAAACAGAGGGTAGAGCCGCGGACGGCAAGGGAGGAGACAGAAAGACAGGTCCTAACGACATCATTATTGCATCTGAAGCCAGCCAGAGGCATCTACCTTTACGAATTCTTAAATAAGCAGAAGTCCACTTTATGGTTAATTAAGTGACTTGTAGTTGGGTTTTTCTGTCTCTTCTGATCAAAACAACCCTGTTGGAAATGACAGATGGAGATGTCTTGCCACAAACCGGTTCCAGTATAGCCTTGCCTGGGGCGCGTTCAGATCTCAGACACCCGTGCCTGCCTCATCTTCTATCCCTGTCCACCAGCGAGTAGTTTAGACCTTCTCCTCCCGGTCCTCCGAGGACGGATTCATTGAGGAGAAGGCACGAGGAGTCTCGCAGACTCTCATCCTGAAGAATAGCTATACTATTGTGAATGGCTTTAGAAGGCTTCTGTGGACTAGCTGTGAGAAACAGAAACATTGTACAATTTCTAGAATTCTGAAAGGCCCTGTGACGGCTGTTTGTTTGGCCCAGCTCAAGGACCAGAACCATCTTTTTCTGCCAGAATAAACTAACATCCAAAGAACAGTTACTGTAAGGAAGAAAATCCGAATCCCCCATCACCTTCATTTAAAAATATTATTGGGCCTCTATATATACCAAATACCTGTAGTGATATGAGTAGCACACCATGAAATTGTCCAAGGCACATCCTGCATGGTTCTATTCAATGACCCTGACTAATTAGGAGGGAAACTACCGTCCATAGATGATGCAGAACAGAATGGCTTTGTATCTGTGTAAACTACAAATCAGGCCAAGAAAGAAAAGAGTCCTTTTATGATAGCTCAGGTGCCAAGAACCCCTATTTAATATTTCCATTTGTTTCAGAATTAGAACCAGTTCAGTTGCATATATAAACCCATGTATTTTGAGTCCTCTGTGGTAAGCATAGGGCAAGTATCATGGCCAAGGTTAACTCAACTGTCCACTCTGGCCTGAGCCTCTGTGCATTCGGTTTCCAAGATACTAAACTGGGCAACCAGTGAATAAGCCAATACTATTGTGTTGAGGCCTGCACTCTATAATAAGGAGCACTGGTGGCATGGTGGTAACAAATTGTGCTGCTAACTTCAAGGTCGGCAGTTCAAAACCACCAGCCACTCTGCAGGAGAAAAACAGGTTCTCTAATTCTGTAAAGAGATACAGCCTTGGAAACTCACAGGGCAACTCTGCCCTATCCTATAGGGTCACTATTGGCATTGACTCGATGGGGAAGAGTTTGTTGGGTTTTGTTTTTGTTTAATCATTCAAGTGTATCAATTCTTTTCAGTCTTATGTATTAATTTGTCCAATTGTTGCCTGCAAATGAGGTGATTGACAACGCCCTGGCTTGGCCCAGGGATCTTTCAAAGGGATCTTTCTGCTGCTGAACACTGTACTTGCTCAGTGCCATCTGGTGCTTGATTTCTTGACTGCTGCTTCCATGGAAGCTGATTATGGATACAAGTAAAATGAAATCCTCAACGTTAGTCTTTTTCATTTATCATGATGTTGCTGATTGGGCCCATTTTATGGGTTTTTGAAGCATACCTACTTACCTACAATCCCTGGTTTCTCAGGCTATGGACATGCTTACTAAGCCAGTTCGGTGAGAGAAATGGTAAGCATCCATAACCCAAGAAGTACTCGAGAATTTTGTCAACTTGACATACAAAGTAGAGTCCCCTCTGATGGCTTCTTTGCAGAGCCTGGTTGCAGTGCAGGAGTAATTACTATCGTTGTTGTTTGGGGTGCCAAGTTCTCTCTGATTCTGAGCCACCCTATGTTCAACAGAAGGAAACACAGCCTGGGGCTGGGCCACCATCACGATCGTTGTGATGTTTGAGCCCATTGTTGCAGCCACCGTGTCAGTCCCTCTCACTGAGGGTCATCCTTCTTTTTCCCCAAGCATGATGTTTTTTTAAGGAACTGATCTCTCCTGATAACATATCCCAAGTCTATGAGATGATGTCTTGCCAGCTTTGCTTCTAAGGAGCTGTGCCAGAAGGCTATTATAATAACCATTCCATTTATTATTAATGACCATTAGATTTATGGGAATTATACACTGAGACAAAATCTTGTTGACAAGGGCTGTTGATACTGCTCACAGCCAGACCGGTGAGAAGGTGATGGCCTGTTACACCTTAGCACACACAGGAAGGTGCCACAACAAACAACAGACCCAGAAGATGCCAATCTTTAAGATAGGCTCTAGATCCAGAAGGCATCCAAGTATATGATATACAGACATAAAGCATTAGGTCAAAGAAAGGAGAACCGAAGTAGAACACTGATGAGGATAAATATTTCCTGCCTGATAGGTGAAGCTAGATTAGACTGCCTGCTAATGAAGTTGTACCTTCTACAAACTGTGCTAATGGTTCCATCAAGGTCATCAGATAAGCGTGTAGGAAATATGGGAAGCAAAAAATCCCTCAGTATTGTTTTCAAACAAGGAGTTGTCCAAAAACATCTCACCAGTTGTCATTTTCATAAAGCTCTTTGAATAACACCAGATAAGTATATGTGAACAGAATAACTAGCATTAGATTATACTGCCGGCAGATTAGTACATTTTGATATAGACAAATCTTCGTTTTCTAATCTTGTACTTTCTTGGATTTTAATTAAAAAGTTAAGAATATGAAATAGATGTGTCTGGTTCTAAATCTGAGTTTTAAAGTAATGTGAATTTAGCAAACAAGTGTCCTAAAATAAAATTAAAATTAAATCTTATTTTAAAGTCTCAGCTAATTTTCACCTTCACATTAAAGGCAAAGTAATGATGAAATAATCTATTTTTGAAAAAGAAAGAATTATAACAATGTTATCAAATGTGTGGTTTTTAAAACCACTGAGAAAATACCATCTACTAAAAAAACAAACAAATAAACAACTAAAAAAAGAAAATACCATTTACTAAAGATGATATGTAAAGAGACAAGTATCTAGGTAGTCAAGAAGTTCACAGATATCCTGAAGCTTGTGAGTATATATGTATTAGTGCCATTGGTAAAGGCAGGGAGAATTTATAGTTTATCAGATTGTCAAAGGTTAAAGGTGAAAAGTTAACCCCACCCCCCAAAAAAATGTCTAGGTGGACCAGACTAAAGAAAACATTAAAACCATGTGCATTTTGAATAGCTTAATCAGAGTTCAAAATGAGAACTAGCTCATTTATGTTATTTTTTAAAATGGCTGAATACATAGTTTTAACACTCAGTTGAGTCCAGAATTTTCCTGGGGAAATAGCAAAGCTGACTTTGATGTCCAGACAGCCCAAAGTTCACTGGGGCATTGTTCCTCTCTCCCCCCTCACCAAGGACCAAATCCGGACTATGTGAAGGATTTGCTGTGTGTTCCCACCTCCAGAGCCTACCGTCCACAGCTGCTGGAGCCAGTCCAAGCAGCCTGCTGGATGGGGATGGGTGCGTATTTCATCTTTATAGACCAAATGGCTCCTCAATAATTTATCATCTGTGTAATGGAGAAAACTAGCAATAAAGCATTATTATAAACCTTCACCTTCTCCCAGGATAAAGGAAATAACTAAAGGAAATTTAAAAGGAAAATGACGTACAGTTTTGTGAGCTAAAAATGTATTTGTTTCTGACATCAAATGGTTGCCCCTGGTTTTTGAACTAAACGTCCTTGAAGATGCTGGCTGAATTGGGTGGAGGCAGTGGGGAGGGAAGCTTCCTGAGAGAGCCCCAGCCCCCAGAGAAACACTTTATCTGCTGCTACTTCCTGCTAGCACTCAGAACGGTAGCACTGTGTTTGAGCCCCCCATCACAGACCCCATGCTCAGGCAGGAAAGGAAAAGGGGGTGGAATCTGCATGACTGGCGTTGATAAGACATAAGATGCATCACAGAATCGATTCACTGGAACCAATTTCTAATCCAGTTCCCATTTATGCATGTGTGGCATTTGTTTTTCCTCAGAAGGTATTTTCGTTTTAAGACACGCCCCCCCCCTTATTTCCCCCCTTTAAAACTTGAAGTTAGGCAGCGGTTTGTGGCTTAATATTCTCAGCTGCCTCCCCGCCATTAGGGTACGTGCAAGGTCAGTGCACTTCCTGAAAGATGGCAGTGTGAACAGGGGGGCCCTCTTTGCCCTCCAAGATCACCAAAGGAAACAACACAGAGTCTGTAGACTTGTGTCTTTAAGAACCCTAAGGAGCCATCGGACAGAAGCAGCCACAAAGTGAGCGCTGAATCAAGAACAAGGCGACTCAGAAGAGATAGAAAGGCTTCCTTTTCTTACTGCCAAGCCTCACAGTGGTGACAGATCGAAGGCTGCACTCTCCAGAAAGGGGCTCCATAGCTAGAGCTGCAGTGACCAATAGACTGGGGGTTTCTGTGCTGATCTCTCTAGGAGAGATCTAAGGGACGGAGCAGAGTACGGCCTTTGGCTTGCCAGCCTCCAGGCTCAGAGAGGGTGGCAAAGGAAGGGTAAGCAAGGGCGGAAGAGACCCACTAGTGGGAGTGGAACATGACATTGATCTTCACAGCTAACAGAGAAATGCGAGTGAGAATTTCTTGTAGAAATTAGCCTTTTCGGCCATCAAGCTCAGAAGCAACAAAGTCCACATGGAAGAAGCACACCAGCCTATGCAACCACGAGGTGTCGAAGGGATCAGGTATAAGGCACCATCAGAACAAAAAAATCTTACCATAGTGAATGATGGGGGGAGTGCGGAGTGGAGATCCAAAGCCCATTAGTAGGCCACTGGAGATCCCCTTGCAGAGGGGTCTCAAGGAGGAGATGAGCCAGTCAGGGTGCGATGTAACAACGATGAGAAATACAACTCCTGCTGTCCCTATTTTCTCATCAATTGACTTTATAGTTCTGGGGTTTACATTTAGATCTTTAATCCATCTTGAGTTCATCTTTGTATATGAAATGAAATATGGCTCCTGTTTCATTCTTCCACTAATGGAAATCCAATTTTGCCAGCACCATTGTTGAAGAGACCATCCAAAGCTGTAAATCTTTATGGGAGTAGGCAGCCTCATCTTTCTTCTGCCAAGTGGCTGGTGGATTTGAATCTCTGACTTGGCATTTAGCACCACAACTGGTAACACACTAAGTCACCGGGTTTCCTTAATATAAGAAAACACTATGAAAAAATTGCCAATTACATCAAGATTTTATATGTTGGCATGTAATTTTCATAGTAGCCTATTTTCTTTCATTGTGTCTTTTTTTATAAGAGACTGTTTTGAAAAAATGTATGCCAACCAAGTAAATAACCTTGATAAAATCTACACATTAATTCAAATACATAAATGTTCTACATTGACTCAAAAAGAAAAAAAATTCTCAACAGCTCCATACAAGTGAAGAACTTGAATCTGTAACTAAAACTTTCCAGCAAAAAATATCCTGAGCTAGATGACCACATTGGGACATTCTACTAAGCAATCAGAAATTTACATCAATCCTTCTTAAATCATTTCAAGAAATCAAAGAGAAGGGAACATTTCCTGAGGAAAATTAGCCAGTCTGAAGTGTTATCTTGATATCAAAACGAGTTAAAGACATCATAAGAAAACTACAGATAATAATCCTTATGATATAGATGTAAGACTTCTCAACAAAACACTGAACAAACTGAAACCAACATCGATTATATACAAATTAACTAGGATCAAGGCCCTGAATATGAGAACTAAAACTATAAAACTCGCATGAAAGAACTCAGTGGTAACGCTTCCAGACCTAGTTGTTGACAATGACCTCTTAAATATGACACTAGCTGCACAAGCAACAACAACAAAACAAACAAATTGGACCTCAACAAAGTTTAAAATTCTGGTGTGTCAAAGGTATTCATCAAGAAAGAAAAGAGACAACCTAGGGAATTGGAGAAAATATCTGAGAACCATGTGTCTGATAAGGGTATTAGGAGGACAAGGGGTGTCCAGAGTAGAGGAGGACAAGGTAAAGCACTGCTATAGAATCATAGAAAGCATTATTAAATGCAACCACCAAAATGTGAAGCCATAGCTCAATATATCGTCCATCTAGATCCACACACTTCTGAGAGTGGTGTCTCCATCCCTCTAATCTCCCTAGAGAATTCTGCACTCTTCCATTGACGCTGCCTCAAAACCGCAGGTGTGGCACCCTTGAGGGGCTCAAACCACATTCCTTTGAATACTCTTTAAGTTTGGGGAACTATAGAGTGGATGGGGTGACGCTGCCCAATCAAATTCTTGTAGGGCAGCCCTTCTACACTCAGCGAATGAGCAGGTGCATTGTGAAGATTTTTTTTTTTTCATTTCCTCCGGTGCAATTTTCCTGGCCTTTTTGTCACCAATTCAGCTTTCTGTTTTCTTAGAACATCTTCTTGATAAGTCCCCATGATGGTCCCATCCTTAGAAAATGATTACCAAGATTGCCTCTCTAGAGTCCCCACCCCTAAGCCAGCGGTTCTCAGCATGTGGGTTGTGACCCATTTGGGGTTGAATGACCCTTTCACCGTGCTTGCCTGATTCATAACAGTAGCAAAATTAGTGATGAAGTAGCAACAAAAATGATGTTATGGTTGGGGGGGTCAGCACAACATGAGGAACTGTATTAAAGGGTCACAGCATTAGGAAGGTTGAGAACCACTGCCCTGACCAGTGGCCATAACCTTCAGAGCTGACCTCTCTGTAACTGAACAGACCCAGCAGATCCCTCAGAAGCCACTATTGTGACTGGCTCTTTTTTGAAGACACCCATTGCCTGTCACATGTATTACTGAGAGAACATCCCTGAAGCTATCAACTGATCACAGAGATATATTAAAACACATTTTGTTTGTAATAAACCCATGCTATATACAAGCTGTAATCTTAGTAGCAATACTCTTTGGTTTATCCTAACACAAAGAAAGTCGTATCAGGGTTAGGGTTATCATTAAATAAATAAATAAATAAATAAATAAAGCCTCCCATTCAATAGCAAAAAGGCAAACAGCCCAATTACTGAATGGCAATGGACTTGAGAGATACTTCACCAGAGAAAACATTCAAAGGGCCCACTGAGCACATGAAAAGATGCTCGACCATTGTTAGCCATTAGGGGAATGCAAAGCAAAATCAAAATGCGATCATACCGCACACTATTATCAGAAAACCAAAAATAACTAGTGCCAATGACGTGAAAAGAAATTAGAACCTTCACACACCGCTGGTAGGAATGTACAATGGTATAGCTGCTGTGAAAACATGTCTCAGGGCCTCAAGACCTTAGACTTGGAATTACCATATGACCCAGCTATTCCACTCATAGCAGTGGAATACCTCAAAACAAGATCCAAAAAGATGCTTGTCCACCAATGTTAATTACAGCATTATTTACAGTAGCAATGAAGGAAACAATGCAGATATCCGTTGTTTATAAATAGATGGGTGGATGTGGGCCAACGTGGCACCTGTAAGAAGGTATAGGTGTTTAGCCTGTCAATCAGGTCACAGCTCCTTGGGAGGCGGAACTGAGATTAATGGCTCTGTCGAGGCTGGTCTCTCTCTGCTTTTCCCTTCACCGTCTGGATGGTGAGCCACTGAGACCTGCCAGCGCCCTGAGATGAGCGGTGCCGCTGGCTCCCCAAGACCTTGCCCTCACTGGCCTCTGCTCTTCCTGCACTGCGTGTGGCTGCAGGAGTCTGAAGAGGGACTACGGACAAGTGTGGGACTTCTGGATTTGACTCGGACGGGGCCGGGATGGTTTCCTGTTATATGACGCTTCTTGATAGAAAGCTCTTTCTGACAAATATACGAGTGTCGCTGAATCTCTTTTTCTAGCCAACTCAGCCCAACACAATGGATAAATAAAATATGGGGCACATACCGTGAAATATTATTCAGTCGGAAAGAAGGGGACGTTCAGATCTGTGCTACAATGGGAACTCTGAGAACTATGCTGAATGAAACGTTGCAAATAAAAGGACAAGTACCGTATGGCCCCACTTTTATTTCTAGATATAGGAAACATCTAGAATAAGCAGATGCATCGAGACAAACATCTGTTCCTGGTGACTGTGGGCCAGGGCAGTGTTGGGGGAGGGGACTGCACCGTGTGTCAGTTCGGGATGAAAAACATGTGCATTGAATGTGATTGTGTCACTGAATCAGACACTTGAAAATGGTTAAAATGGCAACTGCTTCGTTAAAGATGTGAGTCCGTTTTTTTGAATTTAGAAATAATAAATATAGGTCAATGTATTTATCATTTTAACCTCTGAGCATGCTTCACATTGCTTTCCTGAACTGCTGAAGCCGTAAGAATCCCGATCTAGGCTGAACAACCAGGTCAGAGACGTGTCCGTGTCCCATGTCCATGCCAGTGCACACAGGCGTCGGTCTATTCCAAAACCACACAATAGCAACAGCCACCACTGAGAGCCTGCGGTACACCAAGCGCTGTTCAAAGCACTCCGTGAACCCTCTACAGAGTAGATACAATTATTATCCCATTTGACAGACGGGAAGATCAAGGCGGAGAAAGTTTAAGTCACTTATCCAAGGCCCCACACTAGCAAGTTGTGTACGTGCCATTTCATTTCAGTCAGATCCCAAGGCATTAGAAGTAATTTTCATACTTTTTAACAAAGTCGAGGAGCCAGAATGATCAGGTGGTAACCAATCAGAGTCCACAGAATGAGTGAGTGCCGACGTCAGCATCAAACCCAGCAGAGCCAGGGTTCTTGTTCTAGGTCAACCACACAGCTCAGGGGCATTTCAGGACCGTACAAAACTTTTCCGTTTGTAAAGTGAGAAAATGGAGGACCAGCCCCTCAGACAGAAGGTGAAAAATTAAAAAGAAATAAAAATGTTCTCTAGGTTTCTTGCTTTCCCCGTCTGTGAAACATCAATCCAGAAGGCTAATGGACTTGAGTGCGTCAAGCCTTGGTGGCAAGAGAAGCAGGAAAACACAAACTCACCACCGTCAGGTCAATTCCAATTCACAAAGGGCCCCATAAGGCAGTGTGGAGCCGCCCCACCGAGGTCCCAAGGCTGTCGCCTGGGGAACCAGCAGCCACACACACTTTAACTACCAACAGATTCAGGACTGAAGGGCGTCTAAGTCACTGTCAATGGTTCCACCAGTCTCTAGCTGAAGAGGAAATCGCATATTTCTTATTACTTTGTATTCTGTCTACATTTTCCTGCCATCCTGTTGACAGCTTTCTGTGGCCCTACCAGCGAAGGCCAAAGTGCTAAAATTAGCAGTCTCTAATTGTTCTAGTCTCAAGGCTGTGGATCGCCTGGCTCATCAGTCCTTTGAAGGAAATGCTTGAATATTTGATTTTCTTCCCTCCGCTTTCTTCTGGACAGGAAGAACTGGAAGCGTGGCAGCTTCGAGAGCCACTTGCTAGCGTTTAAGACCACAGGTGCTACTCACCACTGCAGGTTGCGGAACATTGTCTTGGTGAACTGTTTTCCCCCAAAGATCATTTTCTCTTGGAGAACTCTTGTGCCTGTTGGCTTCGCTACCCCTTGAGACTGTGGCTCTCAGTCTTCAAGCCCAGCGCTCAGTACAGTTTCCGTACTGCTTCTGCGGACTAACATGACGACAGCCGTCCGATCAGTTTCTCACAGCTCCCACCAGGCCGAGTCCTCTCGGTTGTTCCACAGCTGGCATGAGGGTTGTCAGCCCTCGGAAGGCCTTCGCCTTCTTTTCTGAGTCGATCTCCGCTTTCTCAGTGGCCTCCTTGCCTCCTTTTCCTCTTCCGGTTTCCCGCTACATCAGTTTCTAATATGCAAATATGACCAGGACTCTCTGTGCTTAAAGCTTGTAGGGGCTCCTGGTCACAAATTCTAACAATGCCGAGACTGAATGTCCAAGGCCCTAAAATATGTGGATGGACCTTCGGTCCAGCCTTATTGACCACTTAGGCTCACTCATGCTGTCATCAAGCCGAACTACTTCACTCATCCTGGTTCCTCACATCTCACATCTTTTACCTGGTTGTTCCATCTATCTGTCTGTCCATCTACACACACACACACACACACACACACACACACACACGTTTCTATCCTTGTGGTCCCCATTTGTGCACACATTTTCCTCAGCAGAAACATCATCTGTTCTTTCAAATTTCATTCAAAATTCACACTTGGGAGGACTCTGTTTCCAAAGCAGCATGAGAGACTGCCTCTGCCTTCTCACAAAGCGTGGTGACTTATTTCCTCACTGAAAGTCATCGTGGTTGTCACATCTGGGTCCACTGCGAACCTCCTAGTCCTGATTGAGCCTTATTCCATTGTGCTATCTAGACACATGGCAGGCATTCAATATCCTGAGCCGTGAAAGATCTGATATTGTGTCTGATTAGCAAGCTAAAAAGTTTCATGGATGCTGGCAGAAGACACAAGCCTCCTGGGTCAAAAAAAAAAAAAGCTTATTATTGCCAATCTCTCAAGAAGAGCAAATGATATCTGCGCAGAGTGGGTTCCTTCCTTACAGGAGCGGAAGCCTGAGTTGAGGGAATCGGAGTCTTTTCTAACAGGTATTCAACAGGCCTGCCCTGTCCTTGAGGGGAGACACTACTTTGTCTTCGCAGCAGACACCTATCATTGACAACAGAGTCCCAAACTGAGAGCAATCAGTTTCTCTGCGTACAGATATGCACGAATAAAGAAGAACCATGGGAAATGAATGAATGATGAAATAAATGGCTGGAACCCATCGGCTACAAATATTAGATGTGACTCACTGTTGCCTGATTGTAGTGCCAATGTCATTTACTTGATACCAGACCTGGGGCTGGTGTCGAAGATTCAATCATTGCTGTCTCCCAGTGCTCACCAGCACCAGGATTTAAAGCACAGGCTTTAGCATCAGAGAGACTCCCACGGAAGTTCTGTCCGGGCTAATTATTAGCTATTAGCAGGGGGAACATCATCTAGCCTCTTCAGGTTTCCTTACTTTAGAAGCGGTTAACACGGTGAGTTGGAACCTGTGCTATGGCCCCTAACGTCAACAGTATCTCTCATGCAGTGTGGCTGCAAAGGCGCACTGAGGGGAGGCACCTGAGAACTTTTTTTAAAAAAATCATTTAATTGGGAGCTCGTACAACTCTTATCACAATGCATATATACATCCATTGACTCCAGCACATTTGTACATCTGTTGCCATCATCGTTTTCAAAGCATTTTCTTTCTACTTGAGCCCTTGGTATCAGCTCCTCACTTTTTCCCCTCCCTCCCTTATGAACCCTTGATAATTTACAATTATTATTTTTTCATGTCCTGCACTGTCCGATGTCTCCCTGTACCTCCTTGTCTGTTGTCCATCCCCCTGGAAGGGGGTTATAGGTAGGTCATTGTTATTGGTTCCCCCGTTCTCCCCCTACCTTCTCCCTTCCCCTCCTAATATGGCCACTCTCAATATTGGTCCCAAGGAGCTTATCTGTCCTATATTCCCTGTCTTTCCAGCCCTTATCTATACCCATGTACATACTCTGGTCTAGCCAGATTTGTAAGGTAGAATTAGGGTCATGATAGTTGGGGGAGTGGGGGAAGGAAGCATTAAAGAACCAGAGGAAAGCTGTATGTTTCATTGGTGCAACACTGCACCCTGACTGGCCCGTCTTCTCCCCACAACCCTTCTGTAAAGGGATTTCCAGTTGCCTACAGATAGGTCTTGGGTCCTCAATCTGCACTCCCCCTCATTCACAATAGTTTAATATTTTGTTTTTTGATACCTGATCCCTGATCCCTTCGACACCTCATGATCACACAGGCTGGTGTGCTTTTCTCACCTAGATGGCTGCTTGTTTACCTTCAAGCCTTTAAGAACCCAGACACTATCTTTTGATAGCTGGGTACCATCAGCTTTCTTCACCACATTTCCTTACGCACCCGCTTTATCTGCAGCAATCATGTCGGGAAGGTGAGCATCTCAGAGTACTGGATTATTAGAACAAAGTGTTCGTGCGCTGAGGGAATACTTGAGGCCCAATGTCCATCTGCTACCTTAATAGTAGACCTATACATATATGCACATAGAGCTATTTCCCCATATTCATATATAAATATATTTACATAGCACATGACATTCTTAGCTCATCGCTGCGCTACGGCACAGGGACATTTAAAGTTGTTGTCATTACCTTCACCATCAGAAGATGTGTGCTGAATGAAGGATGAAATCATGACTGCAACCAAGCTGTTATGCATACGAGATGTGACTCATTCTTGCCTGATAGTACTGTCAATGTCATTTACTTCATAGAGGACACTGGGGCCAGTGCTGGAGGTATAATAATTAATAAGATGTACTTTCTACTCTCCCGGTTTTGCCTTTTTCTAAGGAGATCACCAATCACCCTTGTCATAACTCCAGCTACTGGAGATTTCAAGGCCCACAAGCACTCTGGTGGCAAGAACTTTTAGCAAGGAGGGCAATCAAATACTTGTTCTTTCAAACAGAGTCTGACCAAGGATGGACAACTTTCATTGTCATGAGAGTTTACTCGGCATTTTAAAATTACTTCAGAATTACAAACATTCTTATAACCAAACCCAAACCCACTGCCACGAGTCTACACCAACACATAACGGCCCGATACAGGGCTTCTCACACTGTAAATCATCAGGGGAGTCCACTCCCCGATCTTTCTCCCTCCGAGAGACTGGTGGGTTTGAACCACCAGCCTTGCAATTAGCAGCCCAATGCCTACCCTGGAGTGTCACCAGGTCTCTGTAACATTCTTTTTGCCCTGGCTCTCTTGGACTCTCTCAGCTCTCACCTGTTCTGTTCCATCCACAAGGTCTCCTCTTTCACCCCATCCACCTCTTCCTCTTGAGAATAAAATGCCTTCCCCACATTCTCTATCTGCCTTGGACTAGGAAGAGAATAAACAAGCTTGCCAGAATGCTTAGAGAACAAATACTTCCTCATTAGAGAGGAGACAACTGACCTACTTAAAAGTCAATCGACAAATGACTAATACAGTGCCGACAGTTCCCGCCTTACAAACACCTGCTTTACAAAGGACCCAGACAGAGGCCCCTGCCCCACCACAGCCCCAACTGGCAGGCTGCTGTTGCCATGGAAAGCACTAGGGGCCAAGGGCGCCAAGGGGATGTAGAGGATCAGAGGGCTCAGAACAGAGAAGGGGAAGACATGGAGAAAAGTAAGAAGAGCGTGCCTTTCCCAGCGCAACCCTGAACTTTTGTTTCACTCAGTGATATTCTGTCCTTATGGAAGGCCAAGTTCCTCTTTTAAAAAGCAACAACTTCTGATCAACATCTTTGTCATCACACTCTATTCCTTTTGGGCTCACTAATGGTAAAGAGTGATTCTTAATGTCAGCATTTTTTATCAGGGACAGATAGGGCATTATCAATCTGGAGGAGAAGCAACCTCAGCTAGAGACATTTCTTTGTAAGTTGAATCCACAGTCCCCCGACGTCAGCCCCGGTTGGCACGTGCACTGCAGTAGAAAGCGGCCGAGCCTCCGCAGCATCAGGAGGCTCTGCCAGGAGAACCTGTTGCTTCCGAGGCTGAAAAGGATGAATCTGAGCTTTTGCAGGAGGCAGGACAAACCTCCACCCCCTTTATTCAAATCATTCTATTGGGGGCTCGTACAACTCTTATCACAATCCATGCATAAATCCATTGTTTCCAGCACATTTGTACATTTGTTGCCGTCATCATTCTCAAAACACTTTCTCTCTACTTGAGCCCTTGGTATCAGCTCCCCGTTTTTCCCCTCCTTCCCCGCCCCCACTCCCTCACGAGCCCTTGATAATTTATAAATTATTATTTTGTCATGTCTTACACTGTCCAACGACTGCCTTCACCCACTTTTCTGAGAACAACACATTTGACAGTGTTACCTTAACTGGTCAAACAGACTCCCCAGGTTACTTAGAAGTCCCAGAAAAAAAATGCACACGTTAGATGACATGTCTTTCTAAAATATGTTCTTGTGACTATGTTTGCCACTGTGTTGGTATGAGCTGTAAAATAATAATAACAATAATTAAGGCAGGGTAGAGCAGCCACACACAAGATGACTTTTTTAAATAAAAAAGAATAAATATAGCCAAGGAATGTGTACATGATCACTTGTGAAATTTGCCTGAGTGAATTCAACGTTTAAAACCCTCTTTTACATATGGAGAGGGAAGAAGCCCAGAATTAGCAGAGAACTCAAGGACACAGTGGGAGGGCTTGCTTTACCTCACTTTAGCACCTATTATACAGCCACGGTGGTCAAAACCGCATGGGAGTGGACAATGACAAATATTCAGACCATGGAAAAGAACTGAAAACCCCGAAAAGAAATCATCTTCATACAGACAGCTGATCTTTGATAAGGCCCCAAAATATCAAATGGGAAACAGATGCCCTCTTCAACAAGTGGTGCTGGAAAAAAATGGATATCTGTCTGCAGGAAAACGAAGCAAGACCCTAACCTCACTGCTTGAACAAGAATAAACTTAAGGTGGATTGTAGACCTTTAGATAAAACCCCAAACTATTAGGACCATTAATGAGGGAATTGGGACAAACCTGAGAACTTTGGCACAGGGAATGCATAGGCTATCAGAAATCGGGAAGGACACAAATACAGAGGAGGCACAAACTGCCAACTGGGATATACTGAAGATAAAGCACCTGTGGACACCATACCAGGAGGGGAAGCGGAAGGGAGGTGTAGGAAGGGGGAACTGATCACAATGACCTACCTATAACCCCTTCCTGGGGTAATGGACAACTGACAAGGGGGTAAAGGGAAACATAGGACAGTGCAAGACATGAAAAAATAATAAGAATTTATAAATTATCAAGGGTTCCTGAAGGATGGAGGAAGGGATGGGAAGGGAGGGGGAAAATGAGGAGCTGACACCAAGGGCTCATGTAGAAAGAAAATGTTTTGAAAATGATGATGGCAACAAATGTACAAATGTGCTTGACACAATTGATATATGTATGGATTGTATTAAGAGTTGTACAAGCCCCCAATGAAATGATTTTTTTTAAAAACTCACCTGTGTACAGCGAAAGAATTCAACAAGAGAGTAATAAGAGAGCCCACAGACTGGGAAAACATCTTCAGCAATGACACATCAGACAAAGGCCTTATTACTAAAATCTACAATACTCTGCTAGCCTACAATAAGAAAAAAACAAATAGCCCATTGAGGAGGTGGACAAAGGGCCTGAACAGAGGTTTCACAAGGGCAGAAATCTGAAAGGCCAATTAACACATGAGAAAATATTCCCAATCATCATCCATAGGAGAAATACAAATTAAAACAATTATGAGATACCACCTAACACTTTCAAAGATAGCCCAATTCAAAAATCAGAAAGCAGCAAGTGTTAGAGAGGCTGTGGTGAGATAGGAACTGTGTTAGCTCAATCTGGCTTGTCATCAGGAATGTGAAACAGAGAGAGTGTGTCCCACCTCCAGGAAGGAGGACAGGAGTTCCCAGAATCCTCAGGAGAAAGTCATGCCCACCCAGAGGCCTCATTGACTATGACCTGATTGACAGGTTAGACTCCACCCCTTCGCTCAAGTTAACAGGAGATTACGTAACTGCTACAGGAACTCTCATCCACTGCTGGGGGACCTGTTCTAGAAATGGATTTGGTGATACCTAAAACAAATGGAAATCCAGCTACCATATGACTCAGCTGTCCCCCTACTGGTCACATACCCAGAAAAGGTCAGAAACAGACCACGGTCAGACATCTGTGCTCCAATGTTCACTGCAGCACAGTCCACCATCGCAAAGAGTTGGAAACAACCTAATTTCCACCTGTGGAAGAATGGATTAAAAAGCTCTGGCACACACATACAATGGAGTACTACACATCCGAAAAAGCAGTCAATGCATGAAGCACATTGTCACATGGGAAGAGTTGGAGGAAATGATGCTAAACGAAGTAAGCCGTGCACAAAAGGACAAGTACAACATGAGTCTACTGAGGTAAGCTCAAAAAGCACACAGGGCACAGGGGGAAAGCTACTAAACCCATAAATTCCCGGGCCAAGGCCCCAGGCACTCTGGCAGGGGTTGGACCCAACCCAGAGATACATATGGCAGCCAACTAAAAAGGAGGAGAAAAAGGGAAAAATAGAGAATGTGAGCGGGGAGGGGGAGGGCACTAACTCACCCATGGGAAGGGTATTGTTTGTCTCCACAGGAAAGGGAGCGAGGGACCAGATCTCAACCTGATGTGCCAAGACCTGAAGGCAACGTACCGGCATGAAGCAGTGAACTAACTGAAGTCTGTGGGGCCGGCCCCAATCCCAGCTCCGTGGATCCCCTCCCCAGAAGAATGCACTATAGAGGACAACACGGAAGAGTCAGCCTGGGGAGAGGAGTGGGTATGGTCAGAACACACAGGAACAAAGTGAGAGGAGAGAGGACGAATCGCATCCCGACCCTCCAAGCTCCGAGGATGACATTCCTGTTCAGAGTAGCCAATGCTGAGAGGACTGTAGAGCTGGCCCCACCACAAGACATGGTGTCCACTCACTGACCCATAGCTCTCTGGGGACAACACTGGAGACACAGTGCGGGAATTGTGCCCAGTCTGACACACACACACACACACACACACACACACACACACACACACACACGCGCACACACACTAAGGGTGTGGAGCAGAGCAGCAAGGGGAGCAAAACAATGAAGTCCCTGAGGAATCCCAAAAATAGACTTCCAGGCCAAGGCTTGGCACCTCATCAGACTCTATCTGAAAACATTCATAAGGGGCAACAGATAGACTTGGAATTATTTATAGGCTTCCCCCCACCCCCACCCCTCTGCATGTCTATCTGGGACCTACGGTTCAGGGGGACATGGGAGACAGGGAGGTGGGGGACAGGGAGGTGGAGGAAAGGAAGGGGAGGGCCAACAAACACAGGGACAAGGGAACAAGTGATCTAAAATTGATATCAAAGAGGACACAGAACGCCTGGTGGGGCTTGACCAAGTGCAGTGTACCCCAGAGGAATTACTGAGAGCCGAATGAAGGTCAAACATGATAGTGGGACAGGAAGAAAGTAAAAGGAACTAGAGGAAAGAACTAGGAGGCATAGGACATTTATAGAGGTATACATAAAGGCATGTATATATATATATAAATATATTAATATATAATGACAGGGATGTGGGTCTGTGTATATATATTTATATGTTAAGTATTAGGTGGCAGATGGACATTGGGCCTCTACGCAAGTACTCCTTCAATGTAAGAACACTTTGTTCTAATAACCTGCGTTCTGTGATGCTCACCTTGCCGACATGATCACTGAAGACCAAATGGGTGCATAAGCAAATGTGGTGAAGAAAACTGATGGTGCCCGGCTACTAAAAGATATAGCAACTGGGGTTTGAAAAGCTTGAAGATAAACAAGCGGCCATCTAGCTGGGAAACAACAAAGCCCACATGGAAAAAGCCCACCAGCCTATGTGACCAGGAGGTGTCGACGAGATCGGGTATCAGGTATCAGAAGACCCAAAACAATCATATCCATGTAAATGAGGGGAGATGGAGTAGAGACCCTAAGCCCATCTATAGACAATTGGACATCCCTGCACAGAAGGGTCACAAGGAAGGGATGAGCCAGCCAGGGTGCAGTGTAGCACCAAGGAAACACACAATATTCCTCTAGTTCTTTATTGCTTCCTCCCCCCACTACCATGAAACCAGTTCCACCTTACAAACCTGTCTAGCCCAGAGCATGTACATGGTACAGATAAGAGCTCTCAATGCACGGAGTCCAGGGCAGATAAACCCTTCAGGAACAGTAATGGGAGTAGCAATACCTTGAGGGTAGGGGGAAGGTGGGGAGAGAAAGGGGGAACTAATCACAATGATTGACACATAACCACCACCACCACCCAGGGTGACAAACAACAGAAACATGGGTGAAGGAGTAAAGTGGACAGTGTAAGATATGAAAATAATACAAATTTATAATGTATCAAGGGTTCATGAGTGTGGCAGAGTGGGGGAGGGAGAAAAAAAGAGGAGCTGATACCAAGGGCTCAAGTAGAAAGAAAATGTTTTGAAAAAGATGACAACATATGTACAAATGTGCTTGACACAATATATGTATGGATTGTTATAAGAGCTGTAAGAGCCCCCAGTTAAATGATTTTTTTTAAACCCCTCTTTTAGTTTATGAAATAATACATTATTTCTTTTTAAATGGAAATGATACAGATTCATACACAGTAAAGTCATTCTCATTCCCACTTCAACCAAATCTCACTTCAAGGACTAAAGCAATGAATATATTTTCAGATATTATTTATGAATAGAATATTGATGTATTAAATAGGTATTTATTATATGCCTTCACACACACCAATATGTACACCTACCTATTTATAATTGGTACACACACAAAAGAGGTCACCTACTCTTTTCTATCTTCCACTTAATTTTTACAAGCACTCCTCCTGCATTAGTCTATGGAGTTTACGTCATTCTTTTTAAAGGCTGCCCAGTTTATTGTGCAGATCATTCATATTTATCATAACTAGATCTTCCATTAATGAACATTTAGGATGCCTTTCATTTTTCAATCTTATAACAAGGTAGCAATGAGCATAGTTGATATATCTTTGCAGACTTTTGGTGGACTTGTTCCATCAAAGAGTTTGCCCGTTAATGTGCTTATCATTAGTACCAAACTGAGCTCCAATAAGGTTGTATTTTCCAAAAATTATTCTTAAGCTTATGAATGCAGTTGCTGAATCACTGAACGGAGTAGACAGAACCTAAATCTCTCTGAGTTCCCCGGGGCGGTATACAGTACTCCCTCGTTATGTAAGTCACCGTAGTTTCTCAACCTAGACTGAATTGGTTTTGTTTTTCGGTCATGTTTTAAACAAGTGTCCTCAATGATATGGCTTCAGACGCAGAACCACTGGCCTCTCCATCCCAGCTGCTCTCTTCCCTGAGAGCTCAGTGTTCCTGGGCCTGTTTACCCAGAGCTCACACTGCAAACACAGTTTCGGCAGTGTCTATCTACCAAGCTCTGCCTCAGGACCAATACAGCCAGTCCCCATATAACAAAAGGAGCTCGGTCACTAAACCTGTCTTTAAGCTGACCTTGTACATAAGTTGGAACCATTAGGTCTGAGTCCTATCGAACGTCACTCAAATGTTTGTCTTAATATAAAGTATACAGTGTACCTTTCGATGCATAAAAAAAATTCACAAAACACTCCCAGGTACAATAAAACATCATTAGCATAATACCAAACCAACTGCCATTAAGTGGATCCTGCCTCACAGTTACCCCCGGACAGAGGAGAGCTGCCCCCAGGTTTCCAAGGCTGCAGTCAGCAAACATGCAGAAGCTGATGGTCACCTCTTTCTCGCCCAGGGTGGCTGGTGGGTCCAAATCATGGATCTCTTGGCTGGCAGCAAAGGACTTTACTGCTCCACTAGGTTCGATACCATAACATGATAATAATGTTGTGATGCACACCTCAACGTAGTGCACTTGTGAAGAACTTTTAAAACTGATTTTTAGCCCTATAACGTTGAGTGCGACGTTTTCATAACATTTAATTAAAATGTATATATTAATATATATATTGATAACTATGAAATTAAAGAATAAAAACAAAAATGATTTTTCCCTGAAATTAAAAATTCAGGCATTATAGGGGTAGGGGAAGAGGCAACCTTGCACTCACATGCTACCCTGTGTTTAGTATTCTAGCTTCACAGAGGATTATTAAAACAAGGGAGCAAATTGGTCATTTCATGTTGTTGTTGTTGTTGTTGTTGTTGTTAGGTGCCACTGAGTTGGTTCCAATCCAGAGTGACTCTATGCAGAACAAAAGGAAACACTGCCCGGTCCTCAATTGTGAGCACCCTCCTCCCCATTGCTCCTATGACTGAGCCCAGTATTGCAGCCAGCTCGTTGAGGATCCAGCTCGTTGAGGATCCAGCTCGTTGAGGATCCAGCTCGTTGAGGATCCAGCTCGTTGAGGATCCAGCTCGTTGAGGATCCAGCTCGTTGAGGA
>NW_022103968.1:50349428-50355033 GCF_000313985.2 Echinops telfairi | reverse complement strand
GGATCCAGCTCCTTGTGGATCCAGCTCCTTGTGGATCCAGCTCCTTGTGGATCCAGCTCCTTGTGGATCCAGCTCCTTGAGGATGCAGCTCGTTGTGGATCCAGCTCGTTGTGGATCCAGCTCCTTGAGGATCCAGCTCCTTGAGGATCCAGCTCCTTGAGGATCCAGCTCCTTGAGGATCCAGCTCCTTGAGGATCCAGCTCGTTGAGGGCCTTCCTCTTTTTTACTGCCCCTCCACTTTGCCAAGCATACTGTCTTTCTCCAGAGACTGGTCTCTACTGACAATATGTCCAAATACGTAAGACAAAGTCTTGCCAACCTTGCCTCTAAAGAGCACTCTGGCCATACTTCTTCCAAGACACACCAGTATGTCTTTTCAGTAATGGTACTTTCAATATTCTTCTCCAGCACCACACTTCAAATGCATCAAATTTTCAAGTCTTCCTTATTCAGTGTCCAATTTTCACATGATATGAGACAATGGAAAAATGCCATGGCTTGGGTCAGGTGTACCTTATTTCACAAAGTAACATTCTTATCTTTCAATCCTCTAAAGAGGCCTTGTGCAGCACAGTTATTTAATGCCATGCATCTTTTGATCTCTTGTCATTTTAGACACCATAAAAATTTAAAAGAGAGTAGGGCAGAAAAATTGAACTATAGCTTGCGGGCAGTGCGAGACACTTCAGAAAAGGAAAGTGGAAATGGTTTTACAACTTCAGTGTCACTGAACGGTACATGTGGAAACTGTCGAATCGGCGTGTTTCATTGTGTATATTCTCAACCAAAAGATAAATTTAAAAATGTTTAAAGTTGGGGGAGAAGACAGAACTTCCTTTCAGTGTCACAGAGAAAAGAATTAAATTTTATGAACCAATATCCAAAAATATCTCAGCAGTTCTCTCGGCTCTCGATGCACCCAGTCTCCCTGTGCCAGGCTTTAAACTCTCAAGTCGCCACTCTAAAGCTTCCGGGTGCTATCTTGAGGAAGCGGTAATGGCCCAGGTGCGCTCTGTGGCCTCGGTGTGGTTTCCAGAACCACCTTTATTTTAGCCTTGGAATTCTGCCAAGTGTGAGGAGCCGCTCAGGGTCAGGCCTGGGACAATGAAGATTGAAGTGACAGACATGTTTAAATGGCTGTGGTCAGACTGCAGAGAGCAGTAGTCTCAAGTACACTGCATGCATACTTGATAGCCTGTCCACCTCCCTGCTTATTTATCACAGAGATGCATGCAGTCGTCCCAAGAGGCATGGGATGCGTCCCATATCTGGCAGAATGGTGATCATTCTCCACATACCATGCCCTAAGGATACGGATTAAAAGCAAAACTACTCCTAAGTGTCTGCTGTTAAAAATATGTAACAATGAAAAGGCAGTTCAAGAAAAAACCTGCTTATCTAAATCATTTTGGAACATGGGTTATTACGAGACAGTGAATAGGGAGTATCTATGTATTCCTACACTCATTCGACTTTTGAACATCTATTCGGTGCTAGAAGCACCAATGAGGCCTGTGTGCTGTGGGGCCCAAAGTACAGATAACTAAACATGGACAGATGGCTTATGTAAGTGCCCAGAAAGAAGCACACTAAGTCCTCCGGTGGGGAACGATACAGTTGAAAAGGTGAGGGCACATTAAACATTATGGTTCTTTCTTCTTTATTTCCTCTACCAGGGTGGGCTCCTTCTTCTTTCTTTCCTTTCTCTACCCCCACCATCCCCTCCTTCTTCCTCTGGCCACTACTAGTCAAGGGCAGGTGAAAAGTTCACACCCTATAGGCAGGCACATAGATACGCCCTCTCTGTGTATCTTTAGTTTGATTGGTATTATTAGGAGATTGTTACTATTGTTGCAATTTTTACTCACAAAGACCTTATGTACATCATGAAACACAGCCTGCGATTGCTGAAGACAAAATGGATACATAAGCAAATGTGGTGAAGAAAGCTGATGGTGCCCAGCAATCAAATGACATAGTCTTAAAGGCTTGAAGTTAAACAAGCAGCCTTCTAGCAGAGAAGCACCAAGCCCATATGGAAGAAGCACACCAGCCAGTGTGATCATGAGGTGTCAAGGGGATCAGGTAACAGGCATCAGAAGACTCAAAACAAACAAACAAAATAACATATTGTTAAGAATGAGGGGGGTCAGAGCAGAGACCCCAAACCTATCCTTAGGCAATGGGACATCCCCTCACAGAAGGGTCACAGGGAAGGGATGAGTCAACCAGGGCGCAGTAGAGCTCTGATGAAACACACAACATTCCTCTGGTTCCTGAGGCTCCCTCACCCCCCACTCTCATGAACCCAGTCCTGCCTTTCACTGTGGGCAGGACTGGAGCACATACAAAGGTAAAGATAAGAGCTCACAACACACGGAATCCAGGTCAGACAAACCCCTCAGGTACAGAAATGGGAGTAGCGATACCAGGAGGGTAGGGGGAAAGTGGGGAGAGGGCAAGGGGAACCGATCACAGATCATAATGATTGACATATAACCACCCCCACCCCCAGAGGGAGGAACAACAGAAACTGTGGGTGAAGGGAGACAGCGGTCGGTGTAAGTTATGAAAATAATAATAATTTACAATTTATCAAGGGACCACTGGGGGTGGTGGAAAAAAGAGGAACTGATAGCCAGGGCTCAAGCAGAAAGTAAATGTTTAGAAAATAATGATGGCAGCATATGCACAAATGTGCTTGATACAATTGAGGTATGGATTGTTATAAGAGCTGTAAGAGTCGCCGATCAAGCAATCTTTTCAAAAACAGAAAAGAACAGAAACACTGCCTGGTCTTGCACTGTCCTTACAAGAGCTGAGCCCTGGTTGTCGACTGTCAACCTATCTCAATGAGGGCTTCCTCTTTTCTCTCCCTTTCAACTTTACCAAGCATGAGGTCCTTCTCCAGGGACTGGTCCCCACTGAAGTGGTTGATTGCTGTTGTTGTTAGATACCAAAGAGTCGATTCTGACCCATACGACCGTCTCTATGCACAACAGAACAAAAACACGTTTGGTTCCCGTGCCATCCTCACAATCGTCCCCATGCCCAAGCCCATCGTGGCAGCCACGGTGTCACTCTGTCTCTTTGAGGGCCACCTTCTTTATCGATACCCTCCACTTTACCAACAAGCACGATGTTCTTCTGCAGGGACTTTCGAAGAAAGCCTTCCTGATAGCTTGGCCAAAAGACATGAGACAATGTCTCTCCATTCTCATATTTAGGCAAATCCTGGCTGTACTTCTTCCCAGGTAGATCTGTTCCTTTTTCTGGCTGTCCATGCATGTACAACATTCTTCCCCAACACCCTATTTACAGGTACCGGTCCTTCTTGGCACTGCGCACTCACTGTGCCACTCTCACAAGCAGGTGCGGTGACTGAAACCGCTGTGGTTTGTGTCAAGCACTCTTCAGCTTTCAAAGTGACATCTTTGCTTGTTATGAGAGTGGAACCCCTATTTTTAATGAGACTACATGCCCTAGATAGTCTTATAACCCAGAATTGACATACGGCTATTAGATTTCAGCTTGATTTCTCTTTTTCTTTTTTTTCAATTTTCTAAAACTTGTGTGGTGAAAATATAACACTCCACAACACCCACCATCAGAACAATTCCACATTAGCAACTCAATGACATGAGTTCCACTTTTATGTGGTGCTACCATTATTGATATCATCCCAAACAGTCCATCACCATTAATGTTGCGTCAATGCCCCTCCCCCATCGATCCATTTTTAAATCACCATTATAATCTCTCAGAATATATGAATCAAAAAACCTACTGAGCAAACCACATTCAAAAGGACAGCCAATTTTAAGCACAGAGAGGGAAACCTTATGGGTAAAGAAGCCTTTGTTCTTCACGTATTGTCAAGCCAAGGCACTTTCTCACAACAGTGCATTAGCATTCATCCACTGCGTCAAACTCAGACTCAGACTCACTGCCATGGAGTCAATGGTGACGTATAGAGACCTTACAGGACAGGGTGGAACTGCCTGTGAGTTTCCAAGGCTGTAAGTGTTTCTGGGTGCTTCTACTTTCTAGCCCCGCCTTTTTCCTGCGGAGAGGCTGGTGGTTTCGAACTGCTGACCTTGTGATTTTCAGCCCAACGTGTAACCGCTCGGCCACCAGCTCAGACATGACAGAGCTGGCTCTCCTAAATGTTGTGATCATCTCATTCTAGTCCCCAGTGCAGTCCCCACCAATTCTAACACTATGAGATAAACTCTCTACTTTGGAACTTATGTGAATCTTTAAAGACAACTTTCTGAACTCTTGTGGGGAAAGAGTCAGTAATTTCAATAAAGTGGATCACACCAGGAAAAAAAAATAACATAACTCTGAGAGATCTCATATAGACAGTTTCCAAGTACAGCACTGATCTTACGGGCGATATCTATTTTTCAAAATGGTTACAATAAAGTGGTTACACTTTATTGACTATAGTTTGTGTACCATGCATTCAGTGTTTTAAATATATTAAAAGAGTCATGCAAGGAATCTACGAGACCAGGTGCCTATAAACAATGACCCAGGGTGAAATGTGGCCAGCTGTCTCTCTCTTTCCATCTCTTTAAAAATTTTATTAGGACCTGGCCGTGTTTTACTCTGTTGTACATAGGGGTGTCGCTAGGAGTCAGAACAAGGCTCAAAGGCACTTAACAACAATAAGAAATCATATTACACAGAGGAAGAAACACGATAATTATAACTAATAAGTGTAATAAATATAATCTAAAATAAAACTAGAGTTCAGCTCACATACCCATCACACGGCCCAAACAACATTTCAATATGCATGAATGAGCTTAAGCACACTCTTCTTCTTTTGTTTTAAAGTTATCTCTCCCTTGACTTTAAAAGCAAAACCCAACTCCAGGCTGCATACAAGAGATAGATCTAAAACAAATTTATATAAGCAGATTAAATGTAAAGGAAGAAACAAAAGTATATGCACATCTATGTCCATCACAGACCCATTCACAATAGCAAAAGATCGAAACAGCCTAAATGCCCAGCAGTGGGAGAAGGGATACATAAACGTTGGTACCTACACACAAGGGAATACTACACGGGAAAGAATAACACTGAATCTGTGAGACTCCTCACATTCATGGATGAACCTGGAGGCTATGATGCTGAGTGTAACTAGACATACACAAAAAGACCAATAACAACTTTCCTCTAGTTCTTTAAGGCTTCCTCCCCCCGCAGTATCATGACCTTAATTCTACCTTACAAATCCGGCTAGACCAGAGCATGTACACTGGTACAGATAAGAGCTGGAAACACAGAATATAGGACAGATCAACCCCTCAGGACCAATATTGAAAGTAGCCATACCAGGAGGGGAAGGGGAAGGTAGGGGAAGAAAGGGGGAACCATCACAATGATCTACATATAACCCCCTCCCAAGGGAATGGACAACAGAAAAATGAGTGAAGGGAGACTTCGGTCAGTGTAAGACATGAAAAAGTAATAATTTATATATTATCAAAGGTTCATGAAGAATGGAGGGTGGGGGAGGGAGGGGAAAATGTGAAGCTGATATCAAGGGCTCAAGTAGAAAGAAAATATTTTGAAAATGATGATGGCAACA
>NW_022103968.1:50332330-50347482 GCF_000313985.2 Echinops telfairi | reverse complement strand
AGGGGGAAAACAAGCAAATGATATTGAGGGCTAAAGTAGAGGGCAAATGTTTTGAGATTGATGAGGGCAACAGTTGTACATAGATGCTTGACTCAATGGATGGATGGATGGACTGTGATAAGAAATGTACGAGCCCTCAATAAAATAATTTTAAAAAAAGAAAAAAAGAAATAAAAAAACCATGGCTTAGGTGAGGAGCACCTTAGACGTCAAAGTGACATCTATACTCTTTGTAAAGCTGTGAGGACATGCTCACACAATACATCTTTTGATTTCTTAACTACTGCTCCCCTGAGCATTGGTTGTGAATCCAAGTCCAATGAAAACCTTGACAACGGCAACCTTGTCTCTATCATGATGTTACCACTGGTCCAGTTGGGAGGATCCGGGCTTTCTTTCTATTGAGGGGTAGTCCCTACTGAAGACTGTAGTCTGGTCTCCATCAGCAAGTGCTTCGAGCCCTCGTGGCGTCTAGGAAAGAAGCTGTGTTGGACCTGCACATCACAGATTGTTCATGACGCCCTTCTTCAGTCTCAATGCTGGGTTCCTCTTCATTCAGCCCAGCTTCCCAGGTTGTTTGTTCAGCAGGTAGACGTAATAAGAATGGTGGAAGGATACGCCCCTGCAGCACACTGATTTTCAACCGTGTAGGAGCCCTTGTCCTGTTCAAGCAGCTGTTTTCTTGTCTGTGTACAGTTTCCATGTGAGTGAAATGAAGTCTTCGGGAATTCCTTCATTGGTTATAATCCACGCAGTTGAATACCTTCACAGTTAATCAAAGATAAGTAAATGTTTTATTCACTTACGTAGTCTCTGCTCTCAGCCAAGATCCATTTGATGTCAACAATGACATCACTTGTTCCACAGGGCAAATGCTCGAGTATGCGATCATATTTCAAAGATTGCGAGCCTGTAGCCATGAAGGTGACCCAAGACAACATCTCAACTTTGGTAGGCAGGTTTGCACACGCACACAGATGCTAGCCCTCTGCTTCTACCTTGTCTTAGTCCCTGAGAGGAAATGCTGGCTTTCTCCACCTGGAAAAGCACCTGAGGGGGTTTCTAATAGACAGGATTAGTCTGCAGCATCTTGGTGTCTGTGACTGGACCTATGGCCTTGAAGTTGTCATCTTTTCCTTGGACCACTCCCCTTGGGGCACAAACTGAATACGCTAGTAAAACTAAAGTGCCTTTGATCTCCCTACACACCCTTTTCTCTACCCCTCTCCCCATAGGTGTAAATTTTCCTTCTTTCAGAGACACAGGAGGAGCCCTGGTGGCTTGGTGGTTATGTGGTGGGCTGGCATCCACAAGGTCAGCAGTTTGAAACCACCAGCCACTCAAGGGAAAAAGGTGGGGCTTCTTACTCCTGGAGACAGTCCCAGAAACACAAAGGTCTGTTCTACCCTGCTCTGCAGGGTCACTGGGAGGGGGTATCCCCTCGATAGCAATGAGGTTTTGGGGGCCATTTGTAGAAGCACAGGAGTCTGGCATTTTCCTCTTACCTTAATGAAAGCTAACTCCTAAATTTCCTCTTACATTCAGTCACATAAAGGTGAAAAACAAATTAAGATCAAAGCGTGACAGTAGCACATAATAAGAGCAGGCCCTGCCAGTCTACCTCGGCAGGGATTCACTCTGCGTGAGATCACTGCTGCTTGGGAGCGTTCTGTGCCTCTTCTGCTGGCGTCAGTCAAGCCGATCCATCACGACCGAGTCAAGGATCCAAACTCAGAGCGGCCCTACAGACCAGGGTAGAGCTGCCCCGTTTCCATGAACGCAGTCTTCACTAACGCAAACTGCCATCCCCACAGAGAGGCTGATGCGGAAGCACTGCAATCCCTGTGCCTCCGGGACCCTAAGCCACTGTTAGCCACGGGTGTGCTATGTCTATGTGAGGGCTGAGTTGGGTCTGCCTGAAAATACGAGTAAATGCAGGCCTGTGGATGTGACTTCCTTTGGAAATAGGGTCTCTGACAATGTGGTCAGTTAGCATGAAGTCAGAGCCAGAGTAGGGGAGATCCTCAAGGGGGCTGAGTACTTTCCTTATGAAGAGAACGGAGACTCAGACACACAGAGGAATCTCCGCACTGAGAAAGCCCAGGACCTGTCTGTGGATACTAGACATTGAAAGCAACAAAGAGGGCTTCCCTAGAGTCCTGGAGAGAGATGAAAGCCTTTCACGGCTGTTGAGTTTAATTTATAGCCTCTATAACTATGAAAAAATACATTTCTGTTCTCAAGCCACCCACATTCTTTTGGTACTGAGTTTGGGCCGCCCTAGGAAGCACACAGCAGCACTGGTGACTCAATGAGTAAGGGCTCAGCCGCTCACTGGACCCCCCAGGGGCCCTGCTGGAGAAAGGCCAGTGACCTGCTCCTAGAAGCTGCCACGGGGCTGTTTACTTCTGGCCCATTGGGTCCCCCAGGCTCGGAACCAACTGGATCGCAAATAACGACAGGAAACAACACCCATGGCCTTTGTGTGAAGTCTGACTCACGGAGACCCAACCGTGCAGAGGAGAATTGGAGGCAAACTGCTACCTCTTTCTCCGGTGAAGCAGCTCATAGGTTCAAACAACCCACTGTTTAGCGATCAGGCAATAGCTTGACCTCGGTGCGGCCAGTGCTCCTGAGAAAAATGAAGAGGGTGCATAATGGACCCTCAAAGAGATAAGAGCACAATGGATGGATGGACGGATTATGATAAGAATTGTATGAGCCCCCAATAAAATGATTTTTTTAAAAGAGAGAGAGATAAGAGATTCTGAGTTAGTATGTAGTCAATAAGTAAACCAAAATTAATTTGGTATCAGTGCAATAAAAAAAGTAATAAAGCTTTGGGGGGGAAAAACCCTAAGCAAAGAAGTCACCCTATGGGGCCTGCCCCCTGTTATCAGAGGATCTGTTGCTTCTATCTAGACTAGAGGTGTGGGGGATGGATAGGGGGAGGGTCGGGGAGGGGGCTGGTAAAGAGCCCATATGGTCTGGTGCTCATTTCCTGCATTCTAGGAAAACAACAGGTGGGCTGCCTTCTGACTGTCTTTTAGCAGACAAAGCAACTAGAAAATCCATAATTTGGCAGGCATTGGAAGTCCACAGGAAACAGCAAAGGGCATTGCAGAGAAATCTGAGAGGATTGTCACACAGATTGACTAGAAAGCCAACATCAAAGTGTGTTTTGTCCACAACAGGTTTGGAATTCTGGAATGAATTCCGGAATAAGCATTAGGCTTTCATGCAAGGGACCCTCCCAGGTGACGGGTAGGAGAAGTGGTGCTCTTTGCTCCCTATGGTTTACTTATGGTATGCAAAAAATTCAAAACATTTCCATGTGACCCCGGAAGGGCTGGGTAAAGATGGGGAGGATTGCTGAACTGAACGGATCAAGACTTGGGCTTGGAAAAAGGAGACCTACAAAGTTCAGACCCTCAATGATTAGAGGCACATCACCAGTAGGCAACAGTGGATGCTACTGTGGGCCAAAAGACTAGATGGAGCTAAGTGTTCCTGTAAAGAATAGCAGTGCAGAGACTCTACTAGCCGTCCGGTGACAATGCCCATCAAGAAAGAGCACGAGAACTTCCTCTGTGCAAAAAATAATTTCTTTCATAAAAGTTAATAGAAGACTGATCCCACTGAAGTGAGATATCCCCAAAGTCGACTTTTTACAAAATGCTGTATCACCCCATTAACCCTAATATCAACCACCACTCCTCCCCTTAGAAGATTTCTTCACTTCCTAGGGTCCCCCCATTCTTGGCAATGTCGCACAGAACTCCCGAAGCATGAAGGAATCGGCTCGTGTAGTTCTCATCCACATTCCACATTCAGTGGCTAGTGAAACTGCTGAATCAGGTCAGGTCAGCTGGGGCAAGTCCCCAAAGGTGAAGGTCCCACAGCGAGAAGCCAGGCACAGGATCCCGGGCAAGAGAGTGAACTGTACCAAAGCTGATCAGCACAGCTCCAGGGTCGGGAAGCTTCCAGCAGTGCCAGCAGGCTGAGACGCCCATCAAGAAGGGCGCCCAAGGCCCAGGCTAGCACTAACTGGTGTCGGATTTGTGCTGTCACCAGGGACACGGCATGTCCCGCGTGCATCCTTACTGGGGAGGGGACGTCATAAGCATGCAACTTGCACACGTTTAAAGCTATAATGGAGGAGTGATTTTTGCCTCCTGACATCAAAAGTGGGGTGTCATGAAAACATGCTCATCGTTTCTGTACTTCTGACGCAGGCAGGGTCTGTTTTGTCAGCTCCATGACCCCAGACTGCTGCTGTTCTCAATTGACTCAGGCAGCAGGAAGTTTTCCTATGAAGGGATTAACTTAGAGCCCGAAGTTAGTTCTTGTATTAACACACACTTTGACCCCAGGAAGGAGTCCTGGTGATGTAGTGTTTACACATTGGGCTGTGATTTACAAGGTCGGCAGTTAGAAACCATCAGCAGCCCCACCCAGGAGGGACTGGGCTTTCTACTCCCATACAGAGTTACAGTCTCGGAAACTCACAAGGGGTCGCTGAGAGGCTGCATTGGCTCAATGGCAGGGAGAGTTAGCTACAGGTAGTGGTAAGCCTTGGGCTACTAACTGCAGAGTCAGAAGTTCAAACTTGCCAGCACTACACATGATTACGGTGAGCCTATTACAGCCCTGGAAATGCTACAAGGGCCTCTATGGCTGGACTTGAGATGGCACTGGGTTGTTGTTTTTAAACCACGAGTGTGGACCCATGGGATCAACAGTAGTTCACAAAGGAATGGTTACGACTCTCACTCACAGCCATGAAGCCCATTTCTATTCATTAAGACCCTGGAGGACAGAGTAGAACTGCCCTGGTGTGTTTCTGAGACTAATTCTTTATGGGAGTAGAAAGCCTCATCATTATCCCACAGGGTGACGGGTGGTTTTGAACTGCTGACCTTGCATTTAGCAGCCACTACTCCACCAAGGCTCTTAAACTATGACTAGAAGGCCATATTAAGTAACTAAGTACGTTGCACCCAGTCACCCAGTGACCTCATAAGCTTTTCCCTGCACAGAGAAACCATCTTTGTGTGTCAGGAGGGAGGAGAGTAGGTGAGGAAGCAATAGTTCCATGAGAGATCTACATTTTGGACCTTGAGACTTGTTTGGAGGTTCTAGCAGGGGAGCGCAGCTACTCGTATACCCTTGACCGAAGGACGGTCTTCCTTCTATCGGGGAAGGTCGTCCTCTTCAACCGAGCGCGCAGCTTCGGGAGGGACGCACATGGAGCGGTGAGGGAGGAAGGGGACACCCGCCTAGCCAGCCAGATCAGCCGAATCAACCCTGGCGATCAATGGGGTGACAGATGTCGCAGCCAGATCGCCCTCACATCCGAGAGATCTACATTTTGGATTGAGTAAATGTTACCTTGAAAGTCTTTAAGAACCGGAACATTCCATGGTTTCTCCCACCCCTTATCTGGCTCCCTGCTGTCCTTGCAAAGGGTGATGCAAAGTGTGCAAAGGAATGAAGCTGCATATCTGCACATCTCAAAGGCAAGTGCAAGTTTGCTCTCGCGGGAGAGGTTGTTATTGTTAGTTGCCATCAAGTGGATTCCAACTCATGCTGACCCTGTGTGTTAGAGGAGAGCTACCCCATAAGGGTTTTTAATTTTTATCTTTGGTGGTGCTGGTGGGGGCAGAGATTGACTATATAATATTAACTAAAGTTGATTGCCAGACCTCTTCTTCCAGGGTCTGGCTGAGTAAATTTAAAATACAGACCTTTAGTGAGTAGTTGATGCAAACCATTGCACCCACATAGGGACCGCCCTGATATTTATTGAGTGCTTGTTACATGCCAAGGCGGCCTTCTGTAGCCATGGGTGAAGTATTGGCCTGCTAACCATAAGGTCAGCTGTTCAAAAGCCCGAGCAGCTTCTCGGGAGAAAGATGAAGTGTCTGCTCACATATAAAGAGGCACAGCGTCAGAAGCCCTGTACAGCAGGTACAATCCACTAGATTACAATCCACTAGAAAGTGGTGCGTTTAGTTTTTTGGTTTACTGTGTGCCAGCCACTATGCTAAGAGCTTTGCAAATCATATTTCATTGAATCATCACTGTGAAGTGGGTACTATCATTATCCCCTCTTTTACAATTGAGTAAATTGAAGCACAAAATAGACTAACTTTTCAAGGTCAGAGATGAGGTGAAGATGTGAACTCAATGCCGTGGGGCTAGAGATCCTACCTGGAGATCTTAGACTATACTCTCCCACAGCTTTCTTACTGTGTAGAATACATTTTCAAATAACATTCTATATAGGTCTCATTTATTGGCCCAAAATTATCTGGAGATTTTAGGGTGTGAAGATACAAAGAGGCTACCATGCAATATGATGAGGGTGAACCTATTCATATAAAATTGTGGGGGGGTTGGTGTGCATGGACAGTCATCTGGAATGATAGGCGATGGAAGATTCGGCATTGTTGGCCAAGGATAGTAGAATCTGGAACGACTTTAAAATGTTAATTTTTGATTTATTTAAAGTTGCATATGATCATGGATTTACTTGGTAAGCAAATAAAGTGAGCTTTATATTTGTGAAGAAAGAGTTGACTTCACTTAAATCAGGGATGAGGAACCTGGCCCTTTTTCCAAGGGCTATTTGGATATTTCTGACATCATCTCAGGCCACACTGGTCAGATTTGTAATTAACTCAGACCTCCTGTGAGGCTGGGACTGCTTTTCTTTGGTGAGGTGGATGACGTTAGCTGGTCCTGACGATTTCACAGGCCTACTGTGGCTCTCTACTATGGCTGTCCCTCACCTGACTTCAATTAACTGACCCTAAACCTCAGTGGCTGAACAGACATCCTGCCTTTTCTGCTGCAGGTATAGCAGCCCTGTGAGACTCCTTCCCTCTAGAGCAGTGGTTCTCGACCTTCCTAATACCGTGATCCTTTAATACAGTTCCTCATACTGTGGTGACCCCCCAACCATAAAATTATTTTCACTGCTACTTCATAACTGTAATTTTGCTACAGTTATGAACTGGGCGACCCCTGTGAAAGGGTTGTTTGACCCTTAAAGGGGTCGTGACACACAGGTTGAAAAGCACTGCTGTAGCTAGTTTCTCAGCAAACTAGTCTACTTCTATCTTTTTTTAAAACTTTTTTTTTTTTGCTTGGATAAAGATTTAGAGAGCAGATCCGTTTTCCATTCAACAACTCATACACATTTTGTTTCACGTCATTGATTGCAATCCCCACACTGTAACATCACTTATCCCACGTCTTCCCTGTGTTTGCCATTTCCATTATGACAGTGCCATCCTTTCAACACTTGACAAGTAGGGCCACAGAGGCAGGGCATGAAACCGAATAAAGAATTTATACCTGCTGTTAAGTGCTGCCAGTTGCCTGAAACCAGTTACATAACCCAGTTAAACTGTAAGGGTTAGGAAGTATAGTCTCTCACGCACCTCAGAAGAAGAAAAACAAAGAATTTCTATCACTAAGAAAATTTCACTTTAAGGGCTATTTTTTAAAACGTCGCAACATGGGCTTAAAGACATGCTTTCTGTATTCATATCATAGCTTGAGCATCGCTGAGTAGGTGACTGAGCAAGTTGCCTAACCTCATGTGCGTCAGGTTCGTATCTGTCAAAGGAGGGTACCCAGTTACCATGCAGATGACATGATTATATATTTCCTAGTGTGATCCACTGCTTTTCGTAAAGATGCTTGAGCTGTGATTACTCCTATCTGCTAACAATATAACTTTTGCATATCTGTCATCAAGAGGCTCTGGTGTTATAGTGGTTACATGTCGGGCTGCAAACTGCATGGTCGGCAGTTCGAAACCACCAGCAGCTCCTCAGGAGAAAGAATGGGCTGTCTACTCATAAACAGTTACCGTCTTGGAAACCCACAGGGGGTCACTATGAGTCAACATTGACTTGATGGTAATGAGTTTGGTTTGGTATATCTGTCATCAAAGGTGGAATTTACTCCACTCTTGAATCTGAATTGGTCTTGTGGTTTGCTTTGACCAGAAGAAGGTGACAAGAGCAATGTGCTGGACTGTCAAGTCCAGATCTTAGAAACTCTTGAAGCTTCTGCTCTCTCTTCTTGGAATATTGGCCTAAAACAATCATTTGGGCAAGCTTGGTCTAGTCTGAGCCTTGGTGGCATAGTCGGCTATGCACTGAGCTGTTAACCACAGGGTCAGCAGTTCGAACCAACTAGTTACTCTGAAGGAGAAAATGAGGCTCTCTGCTTCTGTAAAGATTCAAATCCTAAGGTCACTATGAGTCAGAATCTACTTAATGGCCTTAAAGTTTGAGTTTGCTCCAGCCTGAGCATGAAAGGTCACATGGAGCAAAGACAAATTATCACAGTGCAGGTCTCCAATGGTCAATTCTGATTCATCCACAACCCTACAGGACAGACTGGAACTGGCCCTGTCGGTTTCTGAGATTGTTAACTATCTTTCTCCCACAGAGCTGCTGGTGGTTTCAAACTGCTGGCCTTACGGTTTGCAGCCCAGCAAGCCCACTATGCCACCAGGGCTCCAGGTCCTAACATGTCCTCTCTCTCTGTCTAGGGCTTGATGGTGCCCATCCGCAGATGTGTGAAAGAGGCCTTATCAGTTCATCAGCTGCCAGAGGATGTGCAGTCACATGCATGACTCTAGGCAAGAAGAGCAGAAAAACCATCCCACTGAGTCCAACCCAAATTGTTGATTGACAGCATCATGAGTAAACAAATTGGTTGTTGTTTTAAGCCACTGGGTTTAGCACAGTGCAGGGCACATAATAAGTACTTAGTACATGCCAAAGTGTGCCATCATCATTGTTTTTATCTAATTTAAACTCACAATTGGTTTAAATAGTTCTGTGAGGCCCACAGAGTAGGGATTGCCCATTTAGTTTCGCTGAGATGGTAAGTGGTTTGCCTGACAACATGGAGTATTTAAGGAGCTCAGAAGTGTTTGAGCTTTGACCTTGTAAATCTCTCTCCAGTGCAGTTGTGTTTTACAAAGATAAATTCCTTCCTGTGCAGGAACAAAGGGCCACAGAAACATACTCGTTGCTCCTGCGGTTTTCAAATTACTCATTTCCCATTGAAGAAATCAGCCTCCCAAGACTTCCATCCTGAGTCTCCTCAGAACCTGCAGGGTGAAGGTAAGCGTCTCAGCTAGAAAAAGAAGTAGGGAAAGTGCTTTTTAAGTAGAGAGAGAACAGTTTCCTTGACAAAAAGTTGGAAAAGATGAGATTTACAGATTGCGTTAGGAATTGAACTCGTGTCCCCCAAGTACACATCGTGCTGACCGTAACCTGTGGTTATAATCCAGTGTGGGAATGGGTTTTTTGTTATGCTAAATTAGTGTAGTAGTTGTTGTTGGGGGCCATTGAGTCCGTTCTGATCCATAGCTACCTATGCACAACAGAACAAACCCTGCCTGGTCCGGTACCATCCTCACGTTGGCTCCGATGTTTGACCCATTGTCATCATGTCACAGTGTCAAACCATCCCCTTGAGAGCCTTCCTCTTTTGCTCGGCTGCTCGACTTTACTGAACAGAATGTCCTTCTCCAGGGACTGGTCTCTCCTAACAACATGTCCAAAGTATGTAAGACAAAGTCGCACATACTAGTACAGCCTGTATTGTAATCAAATTCTTTCAAGATATAAAAACGGCAGATTGAATAAGCAGGCAACCAAGTAAGCGGCCATAAGGGAAGACAGAAGCTACGCCACATGAAATCTTTAAGGAACCAGGAAGAGAAGCTGCAATGAGGTAAGGACCTTCCCCCAGAGCCAACACAGAGCGCGCCTTTCTCTCAAGCCTGCACCTTGAATTCAAACTTCTAGTCTCCTGAATGATGAGAACATGAATTTCTGTTTGCTAAAGTCAACCTTGTATGGTGTTTCTGTTACAGTGGCTCTAATAATTGAAACATAGGGCATCTATGTGCCTGCCTCAGTAACAATCACAACGCCCTAGGAATTATTCCTATCACTTTGATGATGAGCCCACTGACCTGTCAATAACAGGTATTTACAAGTTCTAAAATCTAGCACTACAAAAAAAAATTCTAGCATTTCCCCACTGTTAGGGTTGGGGAGAAGACCCCAAATCCAAATACATTCTCTTTGGGCTTTTTTCTGGGAGTAGAAAGCCCAGTCTTTCTCCCACAGACCAGCTGGTGGTTTTGAACCACTGACCTTGCAGATCACTGTCCAGTGCATAACCACTACACCACCAGGGCTCCATTATATTCTCTTTTTTGTTAGGTGTCATCTCCTGTTGTTAGAATCTAACTCCTTGCAACATCATGCACAACAGAGTGAAACTCTGCCTAAGCCTGTGCTATGTTAGAGCCGATTGCTGCAGCCCGTGTCCATCCATCTCGAGAATCTTCCCTTTTCCCCGGGACCGCTGACTATACCAGTGTTTTCCAGGTCACTCCGGCTAACATACTTGTCTACCATGTGTGCGATGACATCTCACCATTCTCACTTCTATGAGCATTCTGCTGTACACTTTCCAAGACAGATTTACTTGTTCTTCTTCAATAGTCTTCAACACCAAAATTCAAAGCACCAATTCGTATGCACGCTTCCTCATTCATTGATGAGCATTCATGTGTGTACGTGTGATTGAAAATATCATAGCTTGGGTGATACACACCTTAGTCCTCAGAGGGACATCATTGCTCTCAAACAATTTCAAGAGCTTTTGTGCAGCTTTGCCTAAAGCAGTGGTTCTCAATCTTCCTAATGCCGCGGCCCTGTAATACAGTTCCTCATGTTGTGCTGACTCCCCAACCATATAATTATTTTTGTTGCTGCCTCATAGCTGTAATTTTGCTACTGTTATGAATCGGGCGACCCCCAAAGGGGCCGTGACCCACAGGTTGAGAAACACTGGCCTAAAGCAATATATTCTTTGATTTCTTGACTGCTGCCTCCATGGGTGTTGAGTGTGAAGCTGGTAAAATGACATCCTTGACAGCTTTATCTTTTCTCCCCTTGTCAGAGGGTTGTCTATGGGCCCATTGTGAGGGTTTTGGTTTTCATTACATGGAGTCGTAATCCTCATGAAGATTGTAGTCTTTGAACTTCATCAATAAGTGGCTCAACTTCTCTTGGTTTCCAGGAAGCGAGGTCGTGTCATCTACATATTACTGGTCATTAATGAGCCTTCCTTAAATTCTGATGCCACCGTCTTCCGCACGCAGGACAGCTTCTCAGATTACTTGCTCATAAGACTGAATAGGTGTGGTGAAAGGATAGAGCCCTGGAGCACACCTTTCCTAATTTTAAACCATGCAATAGTCCCGAGTTGTTTGAGTGACTGCCTCCTGCTTCTTATGAGCACACGGAATTCTCAAGCTTTACAGTGTTATCCACAGTGTGTTATGAATGTCGTTCCACAGTCAATCAAATACTAGCAAACCTCTTTCTGGTATTCTTTGTTTCAGGTAAGCACTATCTGACTTCAGCCAATGATCTCCCTGGTGCCATGCTTTCTTCTGAATCTGGCTTGAATTTCTGGCAGCTCCCTGTCAATGTACTGCTGCAAACCTTGCTGATCTTAAGCAAAATTTTACTTGCATGTGATATCAATGATATTGTTCTATAATTTCTGCATTCTGTTAGGTCACCTTTCTTTGAAATGACCGCAGTATGGATCTTTTCCAGTCCATTGACCAGGTAGTATCTTCCATACTTCTTAGCATAATCAAGTACTTCCAGTGCTTTATCACCTTGGTGAAACATTTCAGTTGGCATTCTGTAAATTCCTGGAGACTCACTTTCTGCTAATGCCTCCAATGCTGATTGAACTTCTTCCTTCATTACTATTGGCTTTGATCATATGCCGTTTCTTATTATGGTTGTATGTCAAGCAAATCTTACTGATACAGTAACGCTATGAATTCATAAATTATTATAGTTTTGTCATAAGTTACACTGTCCAATGTCTCCCTCTGCCCTCTTCTCTGCTGTCCATCCCCCAGGGAAGAGGCTATATGTAGATTCTTGTAATCGGTTTCCCCTTTCTACTCCACATTCCCTTCACCCTCCAGGCATCACCCCTCTCACCACTGGTCCTGAAGGAGTCATCTGTATTGGATTCCCTGTGTTTCCAGTTGCTATCTGTATCAATGTACATCCTCTGGTCTAGCCAGATTTGTAAGGTAGAATTGGGATCATGAGAGTGGGGGGAAGGAAGCATTTAAGAACTAGAGGAAAGTTATATGTTTCATTGTTGCTACCCTGCACCCTGACTGGCTCATCTCCTCCCCTCAACCCTTCAGCAAGGGGTGTTCAGTTGCCTACTGACGGGACTTTGAGCCTCCACTCTGCACTCACCCACCTTTACAATGATATGATTTTTTGTTCTTTGATGCTTGATACCTGATCCCTTCGACAGCTCATGGTCACACATGCTGGCGTGCTTCTTCCATGTGGGCTTTGTTGCTTCTTATTTTGTCATATCTTACACTGCCCGATGTCTGCCTTCACCCACTTTTCTGTTGTCCATCCCCCAGGAAGGAGGTTATATGTAGATCCCTGTAATCAGTTCCCCCATTCTACCCCACCTATGAGTTTCTAGTGCTTTTGACAAGAGAATTTTTTTTACAAGAGTAGAAACCTCATATTTTCCCCATGGAGTGGCTTGTGGGTTTGAACTGCGGTCTTCATGGTTGGCAGCCCAACAAGTAACACACTATGGCTGCTACCAGGGCGCCCAACATTCTACAGACACTGCAAATTCACACACACTCTGTAGAAACCCATTCAGTAAACCTTAAACAGGACAAAAACAAGACAAAAGCAATTAACCCAAGATGAGAATTACTAACAGCATTGACAAAGGGCATGGCCTGACATGGAGTCCACTAAGTCATGACCAGGGGGCTAATTTTATACACACACACACACACACACAAACATATATGATGGAAGAAAAAGAGAAATCATCAGAAAACCAGGGTGGTGGCGGGACAGTTCCTCGTTGCTACAGGCAGAACTATAGAAACAAGGGAATACCATGATTGGGACTTGTACTCCATTGCAGACTTCACAAGCTGACAGACTTGATTCTGGTGATAGTGGTGTGACTCATGATCACGCAGCCCTGAGTCACAGCCACCAGCACCCCAACATTTAGATAACAGAAAGCTATTCTCTGTGAATCATTAAGGACATAGCCAGGCAAGTTCCAGGTTTATCCACGTAAGCCTGAGGGCAGAATAGTCCAGCAGTTGTAATCTACTCTTAAATACATTCTATGCAAGGGCAAACTAGGAGCCCTTGTGGTGTAATGGGTATGCACTGGGCTGCTAACCAGAGGGTCAACAGTTCAAAACCACTAGCTGCTCCACTGGAGAAAGACTAGTCATACTCCAAACATAAAGAGTTATAGGGTCAGAAATCCACAAGAGCAGTTCTACTCTGTCCTATAGGGTTGCTATGAGTCACAATTAACTAATTAGTAGTTAGTTTTTAATTTTATTTTGCCCTGACTGGTCCAAGTATTAGCCACGTTTTTTATTTAATAAATAAATAACTTATGTCAAGACTCAAAATGAAATTACTTCTGCTATAGACCAGAGTCTTCCATAAACCGAATATTTAGAATTTAAGCTGTAATACGCTAGTGTCTTGGGATTTTTTTTTCTTTTCTTTTCCTTTTCTTAGTCACATATGAATGAGAGGGGTTCATGAAAAAATTCCATTAGCTTTTCATTCCATTTCCCCGTGAAGGTTTTGAAGCCAGTGCCTTGAGTCTCAGTGACTTTGGACGGCTCTTGCTCTTACATGTGACGGATGACTCTATCCCATTGAGAACATAAGAGTCTTTGCCTCCAAGTTGCCCTGGAAATTGGAGGGTAAGTAAAAAAGTAAAGGCAAGAAAAGCACAGACACCTTTATTAAGCAAGACTACTGAAACTGTGAAGCTCTTGTTTCTCAACCTATCCTCCATCTGGTCTATGCATTTCTGAAGGTGATGATTCCTTCCTTGGAGAATTCTGGGCGCTTCAGTGTGCACCACGTCCTAGTGGTAGTTCTGGCATTCTCAAGAGACTCCAATTGTGTTCCTTTGCAATAGTCTTTGAGTTTGGGGAACAAAAAGAAGTCTGAATAGGCAACATCTGGGGTGTCAGGTGGATGGAATAAGTGTAAGAAGATTTTTTTTTTAAAGGATAGCCCTTACTAATCTCAAAGAATAAGCAGGTGCATTGCTGTGACAGAAATAAATTCCTCGGTGAAACCTTTTTTGGCCTTTTTTTCACCAATGCAGTTTTCCAATTTTGTAAAAACTTCATAATAAGCTCTCATGATTATCCTGTCCTTTGAGAAAATCTATCTGGATTGCCCATTCGGAATCCGAAAACACATTCGGGCTATCTTTTTGTCCTGATCTCACTGTCTTGAATGTAACTGGTACAGTGATCCCCTCAGAAGCCACTATTTTGATTGACTTTTTTTTTTAAGGCTTCCTGACAAGACTGAGAAAACTTATATATAGTCACCCAATGATCACAGGAACAAGCTCAGACAGGAACTCTCATATGGACACTTCTTGATGATTTACCCATGTATAATGAATTTATCTTTTTCTTTCATTCTCTCATATCCTATTCATCAGTAAATCCTTCTAACATTACCTCCAAACTCTAAGTGCAACCCAAAGGATTGCACTTCGCAAATGATAGCAATGTTCTATATTTTTGCAGTAAAGTATGCTCGCCACTACCCATAGGTAGCTATGTGGAATGTGTCTAGTGGAGCTGAAGATGATTTTATTTAATTTGTACTCTTCTAAATTTAAATAGCCACAGATGGGTAATGGCCAGTGTGGGTGTTAGATTTGATGTCAACTTGAACCTGTGTGCATGTATAGGGGTGGAGTCCAGCCTCTCAATCAGGTCACAACCTGATGACGCCTCCTTGGGGATGTGGCTTTCTATAAGCGAGACAAAGAGAACTTTTCTCTCTCTGCTCCTTCACCCGCTCTGCTTGCTGGAATTCTGCGCCTGTCATCTGAGCTGCTCTTCCTGGAAGCCAACCTGGGAACTGCTGGACCTCTGCCATGTCCGTAAGACCTTGGATCCACTCAACTGTGCACCCACTGACCTGTGAGCTCCCCACTCCCTGCGACACCTTCCC
>NW_022103968.1:50294217-50330694 GCF_000313985.2 Echinops telfairi | reverse complement strand
TCTCAACAGGGCTTTAAAAAATAAGTACCAGGGGCTAATCAAAGACAATATTAATGGAAGATCGTTATGCCATTAAGACTATCATAAATTAACAAGGATGATTGATAAGATTCTCTAGCATAAGTTAACAAGGAGGTTTTGAAAGGAAGGCAAAGGCAGATAAAAAATAATAATAATATAGATCCAGGGATGGGTTTTGGACTTGCATTAATTCCTAGCTCCAATGAAAGAATGGTTAGTTCTTACATCATGGCCTGCTCAGTACTCACCCTCAGCAAGGGAACACGGAAGGTATGGGTTCTGTAGCAAAGTATGGTGAAGAAATTAGATGGTGCCCAGCTCTCAGATAAAATATTATCTGGGGTCTGAAAGGCTTGTCTCCAAACAAGCAGTCCTCTAAGTGAGATGTCAACTAAGTTCACATGGAAGAAGCACGCCAACATCAGTCACCAAAGGATTGGAAATCATATAATCTGAAGCCTGTGAATGACAGTGGGAGCCCAAGATTTATTTGTGGGATCTACATAGGAAATGAACTTCTGGCAGTCTCCCGCTATCCTTAATAGAGGGATGAGTGGAAAGTGGTTACTAAGCAGAGTGCACTGGAGAGATGACTAGAGAAAATCAAAAGGATAAACCTGACTTGAATGGTTAAAACTTTGTCAGCTGATAACCCTCTGATCTGATTTACATCATTTTCTGTATTTTGTTGAGTTGTTCATATTGGGCTTTATTTCAAATGTCTTATGTTATTGAGGGTCACCCTCTTGAATTGGTGTTATATGTTTATCTGGTTTTTGGTATATGACACCCAGGATTGGTTTTTGCTATAGGGACAGCAAGTAGAGTAAAGGTTTCTGGGAGGGAGGGATGGGGTTTACAGGGGCGGGGTGCAGGTAAAAGGGAGTTGGTGTCAGGAGTCCAGGAAAGAAAAGAATATTTGGAAACGGATGGTGGTAGTGATTGTACAATAATGCTCGATGTGACTGAACTATGGAATGACATGATATACAGCAGAGTCCTGACCTTGATGCTAATCCACTCTAGAAGGAGCATCGAGATGCAATGCAGTCGAGTTCTGAATCAATTTTTCCCAGAAGAAATAACTGAAAACGGATTAACCTGTTCTTGACTAAGTTCTTGTCCTCACCTTATCTTTTTATACAAAACGTTACACAGAAATGTCACAGTAAATAAGTTCAGAGTTAAATAATATAATTTACATAAGAATCACAACATTAAAAAAGTTTCTAACCACTACAGTGTGGCCCCTACCTTGAGATGGATGAGGACCTGGATCTGCGGACACGGAGGTGGGGAGGAGGTGAGGAGAGTCATTGTGTGGAAGGGGAAGCCCCTTCCATCAAATCAACTGGTAGCTGCTTTTCAAAAGCCCTTTCCCTTCTTTGCCTTTCTTCACCAGGACCTGGCTGGCATTTTCTTTAAAAAAATAAAATAAAATTTGTCTAATGTGGTCGCTGTTGGCGTTTCCTTAACTGTTTTCTAAAAGGGTTTACTAAATTATCATCAACAATATCAATAACACGGTAAACCAGTTCCTTCTCATGATTCTTTTCAAAAAACTCTTTCTTAGGACCCATGTTTTTCATCTAAAAAACGGTACAAAAAGCCATAAAAACCAAGATTATAGCCAAATGCTTGGAACCCAGCCGCAAAAGGTTTAACCAACTCGTAGGAACCACGCCAACTACCGCCAGAGAACCAAAACACAGCTGCTTTTGTTTACAAAAATCACGGGCGCCCAGCCGCATTCCGATGTTTAGTTCGAGCTCGGCTGCAAAATTTTCTCGACATTTCATGTGGGAATCCGATTATGTCCCGAACTGATGCGGTCGGGTACTGGGGTTCTCCTGTAGGTATGAACTCCCACTTTCAGGGACTGGTCTTACTCGTTGCTGACCCGCACCTTGAGTGAATGTGCGAGCCCCCCAGGTGAACACCCCGCAGCTCAACTGACTAGAAAGGTGGTGCCTTTCTGCCCGGTGCTGTAGCGGTCACGGGCAATAGCATGCCCTGCAGGAGAATGCAGGCGGCCCTAGCTGACATCATATGAGGATTCTGGAAAGGTATCGATCGGAGCTACAGAAAACCTGTAGCCTTTTTTCCCCTCCCCAAAGCCACTGTGTACCTTCGAACTAATGACCAAAGAAAATCTCCGGCCAGAATGAAATGCTGAATCAGGCTCTTTGGCGTGCTCCATCTCTCTGAACAGAGAACATGAAGGAAAGATCTCAGAGTTTTCAAAAAGCCGGTGTGCTTGCTGCTCAGTCCCCAGCCGTGGAAAGGAGTTGTGGATGTCTGCTGCCTGTGATGGGATAGCAGGAACAGCTGTGGCTCAGAGACAGACGTGCTGCTGGGGACGATGCTCGGTGCTGGCTCAAAGCTATGTGGAGCCCCAATCCCCGCACGAACTCACTGTCAAGCTTTGATTTCCTAAAGGCACATTAGGTGAGCATGGATGACATGTAGGCAAACATTACAAAGGTGAGGATGGTGCAGGAACAGGCAGGGGTTCCCTCTGAGGTGCGTGGGGGAGCTGTGAGTCGGAACCTGCCAACCACAAGTCTCCTTTGACCTCGCAAGGGCACGCAGAGGTGGCCATCGAGGGTTAAACAAGAGGATCCCAGCTTCTCTTCCCAGTAGGAATTGGCTGAAAGTGTCATAGAATCAAGGAATTCTGGGTAAAGACACTCCAGGTCAGCTATTCACCCATTAATGTCAGCCAGGAAACAATCAGGGTGCGCTTTCTGTGTGCCAGAGGTCCCTGCGTGGTACCGAGAGTTTGCCCTCAATTAATAATCTAAGGGTTGGTGCTGGAACGCCTCCAATTGGCCGATGATTTGTTTCCATGGGGATTGCCGCCGAGAAAGCTCAATGGGTCTCACTGGATGGCGGCAGGTTCTGGTTGGGGTCTGTTTGATTTTTGGTTTGTTTCGTGTTTGTCTTTCTCTGCTTGGTTTTGAACACAGATGATTTTTATCTTGATCACCATTAAATAACCAGCACCTGACAAATTGCTTAGACCATTAGTAAGTATTTGTTATCAGTGATTAAACAAGTAGGACCCAGCAGAAGACTCTACCATGTGGTTCTCAGTGGACTGAAGTTTCCTAGGGCTATCAACCAGAATCCTACAAAAACGGGTGGTTTTAAAGAATAAAAATGCATTTCTGTTTGTTTCCTAGGGCTATCAACCAGAATCCTACAAAAACGGGTGGTTTTAAAGAATAAAAATGTATTTCTGTTTCAAACTCTAATGGCTAAACGTCCAAATTCAAGGCATCACTGGAGCTATTCTTTCTGTGGTCTATAGAGGTAGGTCATATCTTGTCTCCTTCAGCGTCTCTAGCCCTGAGCACACTTTGGGCCCTTCGTTGGTTTGTAGATGAGCCTCCAGTCTACTCACCACTGTGTGTGGCTCCCTTTGAAAACGCCCCTCAGGAAGGATGAGGACTGAGACCCAACCTAGGATCGTATGGCCATCTTTAATTTAGTGGGAAACAGCTGCAACTCTGTGCTTTGTCTGCAAACAAGGTCACACTCACATATCTTCTTAGGAGACACGATTCAATTAGCAAATCATTAAATTGGATTAAAAATGGAAATCATCTGAGTAGCTTACTGATTTCTGGGTCCATTCACCCGTAGAGATTTTGATTAAATCGGACTTGTGCATAGCCTGGGGACTGGGTCCCCAGCTCGTTCTAGTGAGCAGGAAAGCCGAAAATCACTCTAGGAAATGCTGGATTTCTCAATCTGAGCATGATGTGCACATAAACAGTCATGGCCTGTAAGTTGCTCTCGTCTCATCAAAAAGTCACAGCTTTCTATAAAGCGCTTTTGAATATAATACCCCTCCCCACCCCACCCCCCAAGGGTTCTAAATGTCCAGCAAACACTTTACAATGGAACAAGAAGAGCAGCTTTTACCAGACATCCAGAAGGCAGCAACAGTTATTTTTCCAGTTAAAAGTGCCCATTCAAAGAAGTAACCCCTACATTTCAGAGTTGTTCAGCAGCAGATGCTAGAAACAGCCTTAGCTGGTCCACCAGAAACATGGTTTTAGCCTTCAAACAACACTATAGAAAAGTGAAAGGCGCTCCACAGACCGGGAGAAACAGGTCTTTATGGAAGCTGACTGCCACATCTTTCTCCTGTGGTGCGGATGGGTGTTAACCACCAACCTATCACTTAGCCACTGAGAGCTTTCATTACGGTGCCACCAGGCCACCGCCTTGATTTGATAAGGGACTTGTAGCCAGAGTATAAAAATAACTCTCACGACTCTACATTAAGAAGACAGTTCATGTGAAAATGGGCAAACAGTTGCAACAGTCATCCCTAGAGAGGGATAACTCACCTGTCTGCATCTCCAGTGCAGCTCTATCTTGAGTTCTTACTTCCTGTGTCGAATCCTGGTAGGACATCTCTACTAGGAGGGCTTCGGGCACAAATCCAATGCCACTCAAACGGAATTCGTCATAGGCCCCCACTGAATTGGTCATGCCACAGTGTTGTTATTCTCAGCCTCATCTCTTCTCATTTTCTAGATCCAATCAAGTAGTCAATTACTCTTAAAATATCCCACTTCTATTCAATCCTAAGGCCTCAGTCTGCTTCTACATAAAAGTGCAGCCGTTGCTCGCTGCTCCCCTGTTCAGCGAATTAATTTCTGCTAGTAGTTTATGTTTCAGTTCGGATATCATCTCTTTGGGAAAGCCTCCCTCGATGGCCCCACGTCTCGTTGATGCCCCGCTTGTGCTTCTAGGTCCTATATGTTGTCCTTTTGGGATTCATCATACTCTTATAATAGAGTACTTTCTTAAAAGTCTCCTCCACTAAACTAGGGAGTCCTCCAGGCCAGAGGACTGCTTTACTAGGTCGTGACCCTCCATTATACATTACACACAGTCGCTGCTGAACGGTGAATTTCAAAGAAGTCTGAAAACAAACCTCTCTTTAGACATGTGAAGGTTCACACACAAATGCTTCCCCAAAGTGTCCCATGAAATGTTCTTTCCCTAAAGACACTAATGTGGTTCCCGGTCAGATATGTTTGGGAAACACCACGTACTAGTACAACTCAGATGTCCTTCTCTGAAAGAGTCACTATATTTCCTATCATGTCAAATACTGTGAGAACAGGTAGTCTGGGACCTTCCAGGGCAGCCCAATCCATGTCATCATCTTTCAGATCAATTGCTTTCCTCCCCCTAGATTGAGAGTCAGCAAACCTCCTGTAAAGGGTCAAATCATAAATGTTGTAGACTTTTGGAGAATACATACGGTCTCTGTCATATAGTCTTCTTTGCTTTAGTTTGTTGTTTTAACTCTTTAAAAATGGCTTGTTCACGGACTGGTCGCTGCCTTCATGGTTAGGGTTTGAATAACCACCCTCTTATCACAGTTGTATATTTTAGGGGTGGGGACATAATCCTAGTTGACCCAATTAGAATCTGTTCCCTAGGAAATTAAAATCAAGTTAAGAGATCTCACTCTAGATGCTCTTTTAAAATGAGAGGAGAGAAACCCAAGATTAATTAACAATAGACTCTTCTTATTATGTGGCCTGAAAATTAAAAAGCAGACCTCGATCCTAGTTGAGATCCGTCTTCCTTATGTTTTTGTTGCATGGCTGCCCTTGGATACCCAGATTATCTCTTCCCCACACTGTCCTCAAAATGAGTTATGTTCTTTATTTCTGATAAGATGGGTTGGTTGCTGCTACATGTAACCAAAAAGAGAGCAATAAATATAGTTTGAGGAAAGAAAATGGGCAAGAGACGTCAATAGACATTTTTCCAAAGAAGATATACAAATTGCCCGTAAGCATATGAAACATGATCCGTTTTATTATCCATTAAGTAAATGCAAATTAAGACTACTATTAGATGCTACTTAAAAACCAAAAGTATGTCTATAATTTAAAAAAAGACAGACAGTAACAAGTGCTGGCCAGGGTGTGGAATAATTGAAACCCTCATAAACTGCTGGTAGGAATGTAAAAGGATACAGCCACTTTGGACAAGTTTGCCAAAATGTTAAATATAGAGTTTGCATATCGCTCAGCAATTCCATGACTCGTCATCTACATCAGTAATGAAAGGAAATGTTATGAAAAGAGTAATGAAAAGAAAGTTAATAAAAGTTTAAATGAAGAGGACAAATTCATTGAAAAACACAGCTTATTAAATCTAATAAAAGAAAGGAAAAATCTGAATGAAATTGAATATCGGAGAAAGTGAATCCCAATTAAAATCCAACAAAGAAAACCTCAAGCTGAAGTGGCTGCAGTGGTAAATTGTTTTAAATTCGTAAGAAATAAAATAAAAACCAATTTTATACAAACTCTCCCAGAGACAGAAAAGAGGAGAAAATAGCATCTGATTTATTTTATGAAATCAGCAAAGCCTTGAGGCGTCTTTCAACTTCTAATTTATTTGGAATTCATTTTAGCAAAGGTTTCTACATTTATTGATATAGATGCTATATATTGATATACTTTATATAAAAGGATGATACATTAGGACCAGATGGGATTTTTGAAAGCCAGAATGCAATCTGGTCAAGCATAAAGAGAGAAACTATAAAAGATTATTAGACTTTAGTAAGATGAACAACTCCTGCTCATCAGCAGACATAATTAAGAGAAAGCCAAGGTCGTTCATGGACGGAGAGAAGACCCTCTGAGTTGGTGCTGTTAGGTGCTGTAGTTGTTAGTCGCTATTGAGTTAGTTCTGCTCCATAGCGACTCTCTACATCAGAGCAAACCACGGCCCTGTCCTTTCCCCCTCTCGCAGTTGTGGTATTCCGGCCCATTGTGGCGGCCACTGTGTCGATCCTTCTCTTTGAAAGCCTTCCTCTTTTTGGATGCCCTTCTGCTTCACCAAGCACAAGGTCCTTTCCAGGGGTGTGAATCTCCTGATAATGTGAGGCAGTGTAACAACTATGAAGAGCAAAGTGGCGCTGCCTCCAACAACTGGGGAGAGTAATTCCCTGTGACACAGCAACCCCTCTACTGGGAAAAGAAGCAAGAATCAAAACACGAACAGATATAAGCACACCTATGTTCTGTGCAGCATGGTTCACAAAAGCAAAAAGATGGAAGTGACCTAAATGTCCATCCATAGTACAATGGATCAAGAAACTCTGGTTCATACCCACAATGAATGCTCTGTATCCCTCAAAAATCAAGGCCCAAACCAGAGTACCGTGTGGCCTGGGTGGACCCGGAGAGCACGCTGCTGGGTGAAGTTAGGCAGTCACCCAAGGAGACCACTGTTGTGAGGAGAAAACAGGCAGGATAAAGACTCTCATTCTACGGAGTGGAGACACGAAGCCCATCGCTAGGCAACTGGACATCCCCTTACAGAAGGGTCACGGAGAGGAGACAAACCAGTCAGGGTGCGGTATAGCACCAATGAATCATACAAGTTTCCTCAGTTCTTTAATACTTCTCCACACACACCCCAAGGCCCTCCTCACACACTATCACGATCCCAATTCTACCTTACAAATCTGGCTAAGCCAGAGATTGTACACTGGTACAGATAAGAGCTGGAAACACAGGGAATCCAGGACACATAAACCCCTCAGGACCAATAATGAGAGTGGTGATCCCAGGAGGATAAGGAAAAGGTGGGGGGAGAAGGGGGGAACCGATCACAATGATCTACATATAACCCCGCCCTGGGGGACAGACAACAGAAAGTGGGTGAAGGGAGACATTGGTCAGTGTAAGACATGAAAAAATAACAATAATATATAAGGGTTCATGAGGGAAGGAGCGGGGAGGGAGGGGGGGAAGGAGGAGCTGATACCAAGGGCTGAAGTAGAAAGAAAATGTTTTGAGAATGAGGATGGCAACAAACGTACGAATGTGCTTGACACAATGGATGGATGGATGGATTGTGATAAGAGTTGTACGAGCCCCCAATAAAATGATTTTTTTTCATGTAGCACCTTAAAAAAAAAAAAAAAAAGACTTTCGGAATCCCAGGGAAGGAGATAGCACAATTGGCTACAATGTTCACTTGGTGCGATGGAATATAGCAGTCCACAAGAGGGGTAAGAGAAACCACGAGTGGGGAAGGGTGAGCTACTGGAGGGTTTGATTAGTAGATTAAACTATTGCATACAAAGTTATGTTACAAAATGTACCCCCACACACACCCAATTTACAATAAAATTTGCTATTAAAAATTAATACAACCAAAAAAATTTAAAACAACGGGCAAGGTGGGGGTAAGCAACCAGAACAAACAATAACAACAAAAAATGGTATATGAGACCAAGTGCCTCCATTCTCACAGTTCAAAGGTATGTTGTAGCTATACTTCTTCCACGACAGATTAGTTTGTTCCGTGGCAGTCCATGGTACTTTCAGTGGACTTCCCTAGCACCATAGTGTCAATGCATCAATTCTATTTGATGTCTAGCTTTCGCATATGGTGTGAGGTGATTGAAAATACCCTGGAATATGTCGGGTGCGCCTTATTCCTCAAAGTGACAAGGGGTCTTGTGCAGGAGATTAACCCAATGTGATGCCGCCTTTGAAGTGGACAGGCTAGTCCTCCTTCTTAGTCTGTTCTTACCCTGCCCAGCGGGACCCCGCTGGTATTTGAAATAAGTGACCTAACTTCTAACATCACAGCGACACCCAAGCCACCGCAGTACCACAAACTGACACACAGGTGGTGGCAATTTCCAAAACATCCATCAAAAAAAGAATTCAATTTTACCCAAATTAAGCAAAACAACTACAGTATAGCTAACCGGATAGACATGAAACAAGGGCAAGGCAGTGGAAGACTGAGAAAGTGCAGGCAATAAAGGTACATTTGTCTGTAAAAATGAATAAAAGTCAGTCTATGTTTTATAATCACCACACATAAACAATGTCATAATAAAATACTGCTGTAGAAAAAAAAAATCACTTAGCGTTTCAAGTTCTAAAGTGTAGTGCAAGATATGGGTAACGTCTGTGAGTCCTTTCAGTGAGCCCACAGGGTGAACATAGTTTGATACTAATATTTAAACACTGTTTTGTTAGGGGCCATCAAGTCAGTTCAAACTCATAGCGACCCTATGCCCGACAGAACGAATCACTACAAGGTCCTGTGCCACCCTCACATTGGTCCCTATGTCTGAGCCCATTGATGCCACCACTGTGTCCATCCATCTGGATGTGGACCTTCCTCTTTTTCTCTGCCCCTCCACTTTACCACGCATGATGTCCTTCTCCAGGGACTGGTCTATCCTGACAATGTGTCCAAAGTATGTAAGATGAAGTCTTGCCACCCTTGGCTCTAAGGAACATTTTCCAAAACAGATGGATTTGTCCTTTTAGCAGTCCATGGTATGTTAAATATGGGATTACTGATAGAGCCATTCCAACATACCAATTCCCCTAAGCTTTTGTATGCCTTCTACAGTGCTCCGAGGTACATACGTCAGGTACCTCTAGTTCAATGGGTCTCAACCTGTGGGTCACAACCCCTTTGGGGGTCAAACCACCCTTTCACAGGGGATGCCTGATTCATAACAGTAGCAAAATTACAGTTATGAAGTGGCAACGAAAATAATTTTATGGTTGGGGGGTGACTACAACATGAGGAACTGTATGAAAGGATCGCAACATGAGGAAGGTTGAGAACCACTGCTCCAGTTGGTCTAATCTAGGCCAGCTGGCAGCCCCTGCTTCAGTGAACCAACCAAATAAACAATTAGATCCTCTCTTAACCTCTCGCTGAGACATTGAAGGAAGAATCTGTGCTTAGTCGCCCCATATCAAGAAACTCAGACTGGTCTAATGTTACATGCCTTGCACCAATGAGATCCCACACCCTTAGTAACCATTCCCAGGGATATTCCCCAGGCTTCTGCTGGAAAGTATTAGAAAACTCGAGCAGATCTTTATGCGTATAGCACACTTCCTCCTCAGAGTCATCCTCTGAACCTCACCTTTAGGAGCTTTCTGAGACTTAATTCTAGTTACAGGTCTAGAGGAAATAATGGGTGGTGAGGGTGTTTCCTGGGGGCTCTCAGCAATATCTTGTAAGGCATCTCCCCCAGGCAATGCTACAAGCAGCCCCACCTGGCATTTCAACTTGGACAGTTTGGTTAATCTGCTCAAGTGTGAATTGTTTTACTGATAGTGGAATCATCCCCTCAGGTGGGAGGAGTAGATCTATTGACTAGGGTGGCTCAATCAACTCTAGGAGCTCAATAGTCTCCTCTTCTGCATCATCAGTTTAGCAAAGCAGGCCCACATGTGATATCGAACTCAAGCAATGCAAGATGACAAAATCCACCAGCCCCAATCTCAAGCAGTGTACATACCAGCAGTGTGGCGAAGCAGGTCTCAAGGGAACCTCAAGCTCTGGCGACACAATCCAGGGGTCTGCTGTCCCAGGGGTCCGCTGTCCCACAAGTAGTGTAGCTTAGAAGTTGAGGCAGAGAACTAGCTAAAGCAGCTGCACACTGGTCAGCTCACCAGAGAGCAAGAGAGAGAGAGGAGGGTGGGCCTTGCAGAGCCCTTTATCTCTTTGCCCTCCCATCAAATTGCAACCTTATTAATCCCACCTGGTCCTGTTGGCCAGGTTGGCGCAATAAACCTATCACAGTACGTATCTTAAAGAAAAACAAGTCATTACAATCACCCTGTAAAATTTTATCTCCTTTTTCTGATGTTTAAGTAAAACATACTCATGTATGTAAAGCCACTACCCCAAGTATTTTAAATTACACGTAGGCATTTTTCTCTTTTATGGTGAGGAAGAAATACAAAGTACAAGACTCTAGCCTTTTTCTTTTCCCGCCCCTCCAATCTCACCACCTCCACCCCTGATAAAACCACTTCTGCTTATTTAGTGTTGCCAATTTCTTTCTTGCTTGTTCGTTTATTGACTCAGCAAATATTTACTGAGAGATCATCAGCACTCATCTAGACTTGGACGGATCATTAGGAAATGAACCCAAACAGAACCCTGTTCCCATGGCTGTCTCCGTCTACAAGTCGTGGTGGCCTAGGAGGCTTCGCAAGGGGACTACACAAGGTCCGTGATCCGAATCCACCAGTTTCTCCAGAGGAGAATGACGAAGCTGTCTGCTCCCACAAAGATCTGTAGTATAAGAAAATCAGAGTCTCTATGACTGAGTGGCAATGAGACACTCTAAATTGCATTCGATTACAGATATGAAGCCCGTGATAGAAATGGATACACAAAAGGATGCTTAAAAACCTGACTGCCATCAAGTCAATTCTGATACACAGTGGCCCCATAAAAAGTGTTAGCTAGTAATAAGAATTATGCAGAAACTCAACAAGAGATACATCTGAGATTCAACTGTGAAGGCAAAACCAGCCCGGTGAAGACCCGGAGATGATAGCGCAGCTCTAAAGAAAAGCAGGGGGAAAGGCCGTAAGCCGGGCAGAAAGAAGGCCAGTTGGCTCTATCGCATGGTGAGGGTAGAGCAAGAGAAAGAATAAGAGAGTTACAAGTTGAGGTTCGAGAAGTGGGCCTATGATAAATCACTAAGGGTTTTTGGGGAACAAGGCTATTGAAAATGCCTGGCTTTTAATTTCAAGGGTTGGGGCATGCACTGAGGAGTTTTAACAGGGGAATAAAATACTTCAACTTACAGCTTTAAAATTTTTTCATTCTGATTACACTGTAAGAAACAAATTTGGGACACGGATTCCTAAATGAAATCCAAGAAGTCCATAGATAGAATTCAGGGAGTTCATTACCTTGAATGGGAGAACATTACCTGGCCCAGTCCTTCAAAGAACTGAAAACCTGATTTTCACTCATCGACTCCTCATTTTCTTTTCCAAAGCATCAAAATGATTCTTGCTGGTTTCAAGGGTGCAGTAGCGGGGGGATTCTCAGCTTGTGATTGCTAGGATCTTCCTGCATCTGTGTTGCTGTTTCCTATTAAGATTATATTTAAATCTAAACTCTATTGCAGTGGTTCTCAACCTTCCTAAGGCCGTGACCCTTTAATACAGTTCCTCATGTGGTGGCGACCCCCCACAACCATACAATTATTTTCATTGCTACTTCATCACTGTAATTTTGTTACTGTTATGAATTGGGTAGTTTGACCCCCAAAGGGGTCGCGACCCACAGGTTGAGAACCACTGCATTGGCTGCCTACCAACTTAAAGAGCTTAGACTTAATGACAAACAAAAAATGACAAATGTAAAAGGACAAGGTTAAAGTGATTTGGGGATCAAGGTAGAAGTGTCCCCACAACTTGAACCCAATTTCCATACCCCACCCTACCTTCCCTTAGGTTCGGGGCCCCTACTACCATCTGTAAAACTGAAGCAGATATGAAAAAATACTTTCTAATAGGAAAGGAGACTGGGCTATAGGAACACATCCAGAGAAATTAAATGCTTGTATTTCCCAAACACGCATTGGTTAAAAACATAGCTCCATGTGCTCTACCCAAGACACATGGGTTCAGAGGTTGTGAAGATGGGGCCGAGGAATTCCTTCTGACACTTGGGAAAGACCTAGGAGACCTCCTGGGGCACAGTGCTCAGTAGACCTCGACGGAGAATGCACTCTGACTCCCATACATGCCATATATGCCTTTGGTTTAAATAACTGTGAGCACCTTGGCTGGCAAAATATTAGAAGAATGACTAGCATATTAATACACTAAATATATATTCAATACAACCCCTGGGACGATTAGAATCGAAAAAGAGCATGACTTCATTTCTTTTCCATTGTACCTTTCAAGATGAAAAATAATTTCTTTTCTTACTGAAGAACCTGCGGGCTCCCTTTGTGACCCAGAGCCACACAACTTATTAAATGACACTTGGAAGCCCTCGGGAAGATGATTAAAATGTGAACACTCAAGAGTATGAGGATAGTCATTTTTCAAATAATCTATTGGTTCTGCATTCAGAGAACTGACTTGTGTGTCTGCATGCATATGAGCTTGGGGGGGGGAAGGTAGTAGTAGTAGTAGTAGTAGTAGTAGTAGTAGTAGTAGTAATAGTAGTAGTAATGGAATCCCAGAAGAGTAGACTTGGTGATCTCATCCAGTTCCCATAGCTGTAGCTGTAGATAGTATAGTAGCTGTAGCTATTATCTAGATAGTATTCTCCGACTCGTAAATTCATATCTCCAGTACTGAACCCACCTCCTCTCCTCTAAGCCTCAGACTCTTATATTCAACTGCTTACTTGACATCTGAACAAACCAAGCCAAAGCTCATTCCATCAGACCATTTCCAACTCAGAGCGATCCTATAGGATCGAGTATAACTACTCCCTGCGTTTTCATTCTGCCTTCCTTTGCTAACTCCCTCCTAGTCATACTGGTCTCATGGTAGTTTCTCAGACACATGAGGGTGCGCAGTCCCTGGAGCCTTTACACTTTCTTCTTCGGTCTGGGCTGTTGGTTTTCCAATGTCAACCCAGATATCTTTGATGTGTGGTCTTTCTGGGCCTGTGGCTCTTTGCTTAAATGTTAACTTTCTGTATCCTTGCCTGCTTCATTTTTTCCCCATAACATATGCCACCATCAAATGCACTATATATTTTATTTATTTGTAGTTCATGTGTTAGTTTTTCATTACCACCTATAAATCAGCAAAGGGCAGAAGGGTAGAGATTTTCATTTGTTTTGTTCACTGCTGTATCCACAACCCTTTAATTGATACCTGGCACATACAAGGTGTTAAATAGACATTTGTTTAATGAATGAATAGTAGGAATGGATGGGGAAAGAGAAATGATTCCATTTGATACTTTAAACAAACACTTACTGACCAGGCAACGTGCTGTAGGGCACCAAGTATATAGTGATGAATGTAACAGATGTGACTCTGCTCTTGGGGCGCTGAAAGCCTAGCCAGCACCTACTAAGCACTAAGCCTTGGACTGAGCAACTTTCATATATTATATCATTTGATGCTCACGATATTTATTATGCGATATGTTGTTGCTGTTAGGTGCCTGCGATAGTTACATAATTTCATGTCAGCTTGCTATGAGTTTAGCCTGTCAATCAGGTCACAGCCTGAAGGTGACTCCTTGTGGACCTGGCCCTCTCATAAGGAGGGCCCTGGGAACCTCCCTCTCTCTCTCTGCCTTCACCTTCCTGTTGACGAGCCACACTGAGACCTGCATGAGTCCTGGGATGCGTGGCCACTGCCAACGGACCTGCCCCACTCTGCACCCACTGCCTGTGATCTTCCTGCCTTCTGCATCATTACATGTGGCGGCGTGAGTCTGAAGGTTTTATGGGACACTATCGAACTTACAGACTGGATCTGGACTGGGTTGAGAGGTTTACTTGATATATACCATAGATACTCGTGTATAAGCCAAGTTTTTCAGCACATTTTTAATGCAGTTTTTGTGGTAAAATTAGGTGCCTCGGCTGATATTCGGGTTGGCTTATACTCGAGTATATACGATTCCTCTCTCTTACACATATGAGTGTTTCTGGATACGGTTCTGTAGTCAACCTGGCCGGACACAGTGCCATCAAGTCAGCTAACATATATGATATGGCATAGGTACTATTATCTCCATTGAACAGTTAACAAAGCTGAAGTCTGCAAGGCTAGGTAGCTTCCCTAAAGTGACTGGCAGGTCATCCCACCCCCACCCCCACGTGCTTCTTAATTGGCCAGAGGCTCACCAGTACAGACGTGCTGTCAGGAAACATCCTCAGAAGCCCAGCCACAGGGCCTGCGCAATCCGTGCGCCATCTCCCCCTTTGCCCCTCCAAAAGTAGCCACTGCACTCTAGGAGCTGGGATTGGATTTTATGGAAAAGCAGCCACCAGAGAATAACTTGACATTCATGTAATTCTCTGGTGCCTCTCCACTCTGGTTTTTTTTTTCCCCCCACAACTTCTCTGTTGAAGAATCCCAGGACCTTTGATCTGCAGTGTTTCCAACAGCCTGGTGTTGATTATTTTTATACATCTGACAAAGTTCACATATTCCTGTACCTGTGGTTTTCCTATAATTGACTACTGGATAATTAAAAGTCTAAATCGTTTGTTCCTTATTGTTTCTCATGAAATTTTAACTGAGTTTTAATGAATAAATCAAAAGGGATGGTGGGAGTTACATAATCTGTTGTCAATTTGAGATTTAAGAGTGAAGGGATAGAGTTTAGTCTGTCAATCAGGTCGCAGCTTGATGACCTCATGTGGAGGCACTAAGGAGGGGTCCTCAAACTATGGCCCGCAGGCCCCATGTGGCCCACCGAGGACATTTATCCGGCCTGCCGGGTGTTTTTACCCATTTTGTTTTTTGCTTCAAAATAAGATGTGTGCAGTGTGCATAGGAATTTGTTCATAGTTTTTTTTTTTTTTAACTATAGTCCGGCTCTCCAAAGGGTATGAGGGACAGTGAACTGGCCCCTGTTTAAAAAGTTTGAGGACCCCTGCACGAAGGAGTTAAATAGCTCACTGGAGGTGGGACACACACTCACTCCCTACGAGACATTGCTGATGGAGCTACACGGATGCAGTCACAACCCGGAGCTGGAGGAGCCACTTGGAGAACCACGCCAGCACTGAGAGCTTCCACCACCACTGGATCCACAATTTCCACCCACTGGCCTGTGATCTTCCAGCATTCAGCGTCATCGCACATGCGTATGAGTCTGAAGAGGAATTTATAGTTTGGTATCAGACATACAGACTAATATCAGATGTATGGACTTGATCTGGACTGGGCTGGGATGTTTCCTCAATATTCAATTGCTCTTGTATATAAAGCTCTTTCTTATACATATATGAATGTCTCTGGATTTGTTTCTCTAGTCCACCCAGACTGACACAGGGATCTACAGTTATTTGAAAAAGAAGAATTAAGGCAATAAGTGCTCAGATTTCTGGAGTGCTGACGCTGATTGGATTTGGTGGGGAAAAGGAGGAAAGTAAGAAAGGCTAAATGTTTTTTAGTAAAAAGAATTAATAGAGGAGTTAAATAATGTGTGACAAGTAATACAAATTAGTGAAAGGTAGTTTGCATAGAGGAATTATGTAATTCTTTAAACAAGTACACCTAAAAAATGCTCACTCAAGTAAAGGGTGATGATTGGTAATGTGGTAAACTAAGGGACTGGATGAGAATGTTATACAGCTAAATTGTCCATGTTCATAATTACAGGTCTAGAAAGCTGATGGGCTGGAGGAGGGTGGAGGGAGGCAGGGAGGCCCTCATGGCTATAAGATACATAAATAAGTCTTAATATGCATATTCATGACTGAACTCAGTTCCTCTAGTAATCCCCCCCAATACAAAAACTGTCATAAAGGAACTACCATGTAAGATGAATCATTTCTGTGTCTGGCTGGCTACTTCACAATGCCTAACAGTTGTCTGTGGATCAGAGCAAGCAGGCTCTATAGCCAACCCACCATAAATGCAGCAAACCCCTGGGGATTATGGCTCAGGGGGATTGAGGTTAACTAGCACGAGGTGAAGACGCTGACTAAACTCATTGCTGGCTTATTATGTCACCTGCTTGTGTTATTACCTATTAACTATGCAATATGCTAGCCGTATGATGTACATGCCTTATGAAAGAGCTGTAAGCCCCATTACATATACCCATTGGAAAATACGTTCGCTCATGCCCCTGTGCCCCACTGTCTGTCTGTCTGTCTGTCTTTAATATTTTCCACAATTGAAAAGTCACTCCTGAGGACCTGTTGGAATGTTGGGGACCCTCTCACCCTGATATGATTATTCAACAATTCCCATGGACTCCTCACCATACTAAATGCTTCACAGGTTCTTCTTTAAAATTGTTTTATTGGGGATTCATACAGCTCTTATCACAATCCATACATACATCCAGTGTGTCAAGCACATTTGTACATTTGTTGCCATTATCATTTTCAAAACATTTTCTTTCTACTTGAGCCCTTTGTATCAGCTCCTCATTTTTCTCCTCCTTCCCCACCCTCCCTCCCTCACAAACCCTTGATAATTTATAACTTGTTAGTGTTTTTTCATGTCTTACACTGACTGATGTCTCCCTTTATCCACTTTTCTGTTGTCCGTCCCCCAGGGAGGGGATTATATGTGAATCATTGTGATTGGTTTCCCCTTTCCCCTTCCACCTTGCCCCTTACCCTCCTGGTATCGTTACTCTCAATATTGGTTTCCTATGTTTCCAGTTCTTATCTGCACACGTGTACATGCTCTGGTCTAGCCGGATTTGTAAGGTAGTGGGGTTATGATATTGTGTGTGGGGGGAGGAAGCATTAAAGAACTAGAGGAAAATTGTATGTTTCATCAGTGCTACCCTACACTCTTGACTGGTTCATCTCCTCCCTGAGACCCTTGTGTAAGGGGATGTCCAATTGCCTACAGATGGACTTTGGGTGTCCACTCCACTCTCCCCGTCATTCCCAATGATAAGATTTTTTGTTCTGGGACTTTGAGGCCTGGTACCTGATCCTATTGTCACTTCGTGATCACACAGGCTGGTGTGCTTCTTCCATGTGGGCTTTGTTGCTTCTGAGCTAGATGGCGATTTGTTTATCTTCAAACCTTTAAGGCCCCAGATGCTATATCTTTTAATAGCTGGGCACCATCAACTTTCTTCACCACTTTGGACCCACTTTGTTTTCAGCGATCTGCTTCACAGGTTCTTATCTCATTTAGTCCTCACTACAACCTCTCAAAAGACAAAGTGTTATAATCAAATGTGCAAAGACCTGGAGTTATTTACCCAAAAGGGACTACACTCAGCATACCTCATCCTGAAAGAACTGGAAAAAAATTCAATCCTCAAGCTGCAATATTGAAGAATTCTATGGGCAAAATATTGAATGATGCATGAAGCATCAAAGATGGTGGACGGACTATAAAGAGTCAATGGACCAAAAGATATGGCCAATATTCAACCATTCTAAAAGTAGGACATGATCGAGAGCTGAAGATACCAGAGGGAAAAAAATCCAAGCTGCACTGAAGGTGTTATTGAAAAACGAATCCACGAATTGATGAATACCAATGGAAACGTTTCAACAAGCTAATGAAGCCCTGGAAGCACTCACTCCACTCGTCTATGCCAAGACTTGGGACGCAGCTACCTGGGCCATTGACTGGAAGAGATCCATACTCACACCATTGCAAAGAACAGTGACCCAACAGAAGGTGGGAATTATTTCACAATATCGTTGGTATCACATAATAGTAAAATTTTGCTGAAAATAGCTCAACAATGGTTGCAGCAGTATATTGACAAGGAAATGCCAGAAATTTGAAGCAGATTCAGAAAAAGCTGTAGCACGAGGGATATCATTGCTGATCAGATGGCTCTTGGCTGAAAGCAGTGACTACCAGGAAGAGATTTACTTTATGTTTTATTGATTATGCAAAGGCATTTGACCGTGTGGACCCAAACAAACTGGATCACACCGAGTAGAATGGGAAGTCCAGAGCACTTCATTCATTGTGCTCCTGTGGAACCTGTACATGGATCAAGAGGCTGTTGTGTGAACAGAACAAGGAAATACTGCATGGTTTAAAATCAGGAAAGGTGTGCATCAGGGTAGTATCCTCTCATGATACGTATTCAATCTGTGTGCAGAACAAATCATACAAGAAGCTGGACTATAGGAAGAAGGGTGCAGCGTCAGGATAGGAGGAAGGCTTATTAACAACCTGCGGTATGCAGACGACACAACCTTGCTTGCTGAAATGGAGGGGCATTTGAAGCACTTCCTGGTGATGGTCAAGACTTTCGCCTTCAATATGAATTGCACCTCCGCCACTAACATCATGATAAATGGGGGGGGAACCTGACGTTGTCAAAGATTTCATTTTGCTGAGGTACACAGTGAACGCTCAGGGAAACAACAGTCAAAGAATCAATTACATTGCGTTGGGCAAATCTTGCACAAGTCCTCCTTAAAGTGGTGAGAAGCAGAGATACCACCTTGATGACAAAGGTGTGCCTTAATTATGACCAGCCATGGTATTTTCTTAGGCCTGAAATGCATGTGAAATTTGGGCAATTAATGAAGAAGATTAGAGAAGGATTGATGTCTTTGAATTCTGGTGCTGGTGGAGAATATTGAAAGTACCATGGACTGCCAGAAGAACAAACAGACCTGTCTCGGAAGAAGTACAGCCAGAAGGTTCCTCAGAACCGAGGGTGGTGAGACTTGGTTCATGGACTTTGGACATGTTATCAGGAGAGACCAGTTCTTAGAAAAGAGCATCAGGCTTGGTAAAGTAGAAGGCCGGTGAAGAAGAGAGACACACAAGAGGATGGATTGACACAGCGGTTGCAACAATGGGCTCAAATAAATCAACAATTGTGAGACTAGTGCAGGACTGGGTAGGGTTTTGTTCTGTGGTGCGCAGGGTTGCTATGAGTTAGAACACACTGGCTAATCACAACAGAAACAACAACAACAAAGAGTCTTTTTCATTTACATCAGTCAGTAATGGTTTTGTTGACTATCCTTTTTATAAGAAGAGACGAATTTACAGTGTCACAGAGCAGTTGCTATGAGACTGTTGGCATATGGTCCAAGCTTTTGCTGCTTAATGTTTGGTTTGTGGATAAGAAAAGCCTTAAAATTAAAGTAAGATGTCAGTTATTAATTTTCCTTTTCAAATATGTATAGATGTGTATACATATATATTAACCATTTGAAAAGAAGTTGTTGATAACATATTGATTTGTTTCTAAACACATCTTGTAAAAATAAAATAATTTCAAGTAACTAAACTAATATTATTGCTTGTAGAAATTGGACACTAACTCTCTAACATCATTTAATATCAAGTCAGTATGCAAATTTATTTAATGATCCTCACTTCTTAAAATTAGTATCTAATGAAGTCCCTTTTATTAAGTTTGGTTGTCACGTGTCTTAGGGATCTTTTAATATTGAATGTTGCTCCCAGTCTTTTCCTTACCATGTTGACCATTTTATGAGACCGAGCAGTCATCTTGTGAGTATCTTACCTCCTGGTTTTGAGTTGTTGTTTCCTTATGATGGTGTGCAAGTTGTCACTCTCCCTGTAGTTCCTACCGTGAAAAGGAAAGTTTGGCCTATGGTTCAAATTTTAGCTAAATGGTTTTGCGTGCTATTTCATACATAAGATTTTGTAATTCACTGCGTGCCATTAATAGACATATACGATTATTTACAATGTCGCATGGTTACTATTTCTCCATTTAAGGACCTCGTTAAGGCGGTGACCACAAGGTCACTGCATGGCAAAGGTACTCTTTTCCCACCTTCTCTGGAGTGAAGTACTGCGGCATCAAGGAAGTACACGGTTTTCTAATTACCTTTTACTCCATTATTGAGCACCAATTTCTGACTTTCTAATTGTATCATCTCTCCTACATTTATGAACTGGCATTCTTTTGTAAAGGAGCATTTGTCCTTAGTAATGAGCGCTAAATGACATTTCCTTCTGAAAAAGGCACGGTCCATGCTCAATGATTTCCCCTTCATTAGAAAATGAGACTTTTTAATGGTTTTTATTAAGGACACACTTTCTACTCTTTGAAATAGAGTAAAAATTCCCCCAACCAAAAGCAAGTAACTATTTCTGATAGTCTCAGTAGAAGAGAAGAAAGAGTAATTTAATTACAATGTACAAAATACAATTTATTTTTGTAATTATTATATTAGAGAGTGAAACTGAAAAGTCTCTATCTTCCAGAAATAAAAAATTTCAAAAAGCAGTTAATTATTTCACATAACTTATTATCATTAATTATTGCTACAAATATTATTTTAAAAAACAGAGCATAGTATGTTTCATTAAAGTCACAAATAACCAGTTGAAACAAGTGTAGGTTTATATGCAAAAATGTGAAATTCTTACCCATAGAGTTATGTTTAGTACCTTTTATAGTTCAATAAAGTAATCTTACTTTGCAAGCCAAATCACAAGGAATTGTGGGAGAAAATATTCAACATATATGAAGGTGAAAAATACCAACTAGATTTTTCTTCATAATTAATTGTTAAGCCTCCTATAATAAAGTAATCTAAAATTTTATTAAAGAAGGATATATATAATGGAAACTTGCTTTGTAGAAAACCCCAATTAATATTTCTTCTAGGGAATATTATGGCACCGACAATTATACAAAATAACCAAAATACAAAATTGCGTAATTCAATTGCCTATGTCCATTTGGTACCTTTTCAAATACTGCCCCTATTCCTGACCAAATTATAGAAATATTCAGAAATGTCCTATGTAATGTGCTAATCTAAGGAAATACTGTACTGATATTGTCAGGATTAGGTACACATATTCTAACATTTCTTCCTTTGGGATTAGGGATTCCAAGGCCTTTAACATATTGTAAGTAGTTTCCTAAGGAAAGAAATATATTCCTAAGTGAATGTTCACCTCCTGAGAATCTTAGTGATTCTCAGTTTTTCAATGATGACTTTTGGAGGCAGAGGAAAGGGAACGAAAGAAATGAAGTGCTCACAGTGAACAATCTGAATGAACCGATGAAGAAAGCAGCTCCCCAGATGATACACATCTGGAGAGGGATGATGGGTATCAAACAAGATTAGCCACGACGTCATAACTATTGAATTGGCATACCATGGGAGTGAGAGTTTATTAAACAATTCTAGTACTTTTGCACATGTTAAAATGTTTCCTTAATAAAAATATCATTTAAAAACAATTGCTGGCTGTGTGACCACGAGGTGTCGAAGGGATCAGGTATCACGCATCAAAGAACAAAAAAATCATATCATTGTAAATGGGGGTGAGTGCAGAGTGGAGACTCAAAGCCCAATGGTAGGCAACAGAACACCTCTTTACCGAAGGATTGTGGGTAGGAGATGAGCCAGTCAAGGTGCAGGGTAGCAATGATGAAACATACAACTTTCCTCTAGTTCTTAAATGCTTCCTCCCTCCCAACTATCATGATCCCAATTCTACCTTACAAATCTGGCTAGACCAGAGGATGTACATAGGTACAGATAGCAACTGGAAACACAGGGTATCCAAGACAGATGATCCCTTCAGGACCAGTGGTGAGAGTGGCGATGCCTGCAGGGTGGAGGGAATGTGGGGTGGAAAGGGGGAACCGATTACAAGAATCTGCACATAACCTCCTCCCTGGGGGAGGGACAACAGAGAAGTGAGCGAGGGGACACGTCGGACAGTGTAAGATATAACAAAATAATAATAATTTACGAAATATGAAGGGTTCATGAGGGAGGAGGAGGAGGGAGGGAGGGGGAAAATGAAGGGCTGATATTAAGGGCTCAAGTAGAAGGCAAATGTTTTGAGAATGATGATGGCAACAAATGTACAAATGTGTTTGATACAATGGATGTATGTATGGATTGTGATAAGAATTGTATGAGCCCCCAATAAAAAGATTAATAAAACCAAAACAATCGTTGGAGAGCATTTTGGCATTTCCCAGTTGATCAGAAATTTTCTTTTGCTACTTTTATTTAAAAAAATTTTTTTAACCATAGGATCATAGTTTATACAATTTCAGTTTTAAGAAATGTAATGAGCTTTTGCTTTGCAAATTCAGTTACGAATAAGATTTGTTCCAAAATGCGTCTGTAAAACAAATGTGGAGGCAAGCAGAACAGGAGCATAGGGTTCTTATCTGGCCAGACTTGATCGAAGAAGCAAAGAAAAGACTCTTGGATGGGCTGTGGTTCAGCCCTCTGCTCGGAACCGAAAGATGGCAATTGACCTTCATACAGATTTACAGCCTGGGAAACTCTATGGACCAGTTCTATGGGTTGGAATTATCTAGATAGTAGTAGGTTTGGTTATGGTTGATACAAGAAAAAATGGGAAGTCTTTTCAGTGATCTAAAAGCTACCTGTGCAGCAAGTGAAGGTGATTGTGATGAATCCATTGAGACTCATAGGGGTTGGCTTGAGCAGGCCTGGTGGCACTGTGGGGTAGACATTGGGCTGCTAACTGAAAGCTTGCAAGTTCACACAACACTGGCTCCACCAGTGAGGCTATCTACTCTCATCAATTGAATAATACAATTAAAACTGAGCAGAACACGTGAACGGAGTTCATCAAAGATGTGATCAAGATGGCTAACAAACATGAAGAAATGCTCGTGATCACTTGCTATAGAGAAATGCAACTGCACACGAAGATGAGTGTGGGATATAAAAAGACTTTTCCCCAGCTTTGTCTCCCCCAAAGATATGCCATACATTAGAGGCTATTTGCCAGCATTTGGTGGGAGGTCAGATGCATTCAGCCTTCAGACTACTGTCTGGTCCACCCCAGGTGGGGCCCACTCCCTGCTGTTGAGGACATTGGATTACTTCTCCCTGAAGGATTTCAGACATCTGTCTGGTCCACTTTAGGTGGGGTTCACACACTACTGATAATGGTTTCTATGGAGAGCCAGAAAACAGGTCAAACCTGCTCAGTGACATCCAAAATTAGGCCGCCATCTTGAATCTAGGATCCGCCCATCTTGTCACATGTATACCTGAATCCCGCACTTTCCTATTGCGTGTCTACCCCTAGATCGTCCCCCTCTCATCACTGTATTACCTGTAGCACAACCCCTTCCTGTGATGTCCTTACCTGTAATTAGGGGGCTTGCAGGACCCTCAAAGATATATAAGCCTTGGTTAGCAATAAATCTCTCTCTCACCTGCCCTTACCACCAAGAGGAGCTGAGGCGAGCATGCTACCATGAAATATGTCTGACTCCATTATTTCAATCTCTCTTCTATCTCTCCTTATTTTCTATGACTTTACTATCATCTTTACTTATTATCGCTGTACAATTGTGCCTACTGGACCTGTGATGATTCATTAGGGGCTGGCTGGCTCACCTGACAGATGAGATAGCATCTCACGCCCACCGGTAGCACAATATTAAAAAACATAAAATAACAAATGCCAGAGGGGATGGGGAGAGATTGGAATCGTCATACACTGCTAGTGGGCTTGCCGAATTGTGCAGCCACTTTGGAAAGCAGTATGGGACTTCTTTAAACAAATGCAAATACAAGTTCTGTAGGCCTAGCAGTCTCGCTCTTCAAAGACATAAAGAATAAAACACAATCACATATATCCACCCAATAGCAAAAAGATAGAAACAATCAAAATGCCTGTCTGAGGAGGGATGGATAAAAGAATTCTGATATAAACTTGTGGTGGAATACTATGCAACCCTGAAAAACAACGCTGATGATGGATGGATGAATTTGTAAGACATTAAGCTCAGGAAAGTTAGTTCATCTCATAAAGGTAAATACTGTGTGAGATCACTATTATTTTTTTTTTAATTAAGAGAAATAGGTTGTTTTAGAACAAAGACTGGAAGAAATTTGACCAAATGGTAAAACCGACATATTCATTTGGGATATCGAAACCATATGTTTGTGTGTATTTTTAAAATTTTCTCACTCAAAAGTAGGTAAACATGTTTAGAGACTGAGTTAGTTGGAATCCTCATCTCCTACTTATCAATTGAGGGGGTTGAGGAGTAATATCTTAAATTCTTTTTTGCCTGAGTCTCCTTATCATTCATATTAGGGTAATAATAGTACCTACTGCAGTAATATTGTTGTGAGGCTTAAACCAGTTAGTCCATCTATATATAGCCTTTAGCCAGTACTTGGCACAGAGTAAGCACCTAATAAATATGAAATATAAAAAATAATTAATAAATATGAAATATTATTGTTGAAGTCTGCATAGTAATTACATTGTCACTCTTACTAAATTATGTTCCTGTATAGAATGTATGTAGTAGTTGGACTTCTTTCTTCAATAGCACTGGTTTTTAAACATATGATACCTCTTTGAAATGGTTGAATGTCTACCAGTTCTTTTTGGTGTAAGGACTGTATATTCTTTCCATCTTTTCTGGATGCCTTCTGTAATGCTCAATATTGTGTGCATGGAATCCTCAAAATTTGCTACTTGAGGCTTGAATTTTATTTTCATTTCTTTCAGCTTGAGAAATGCCAAATGTAATCTTCTCTTTTGATGTTATAAATCTAGATCTTTGCACACTGCCATATAATAATTTACTTTGTCTTCTCTAGCTGCCCTTTGAAATCTTTTGTTCATTTTTTTAACTTCATCGTGTTGATGTTTTAATAGGTTCGATTAATATTATTTCACCTTCTGACGTATTTGCATGGATTGCTCTATTCTTTTCTTTTTTTTGGTGTGTGTGTGTGTGTGAATGATTTCTAGGTATTTTGATTTTCTTTGGTTCTCATTTCCCCTTTATTTTTTAACCTCTTTTTGTATTGATTAAATATTTCCTGTTCTCTTTTAACTGGAAATTTACAATTCCATTTCCACGATTTTAGAGGTTTTCTTGAAAAAAGTTACTAGTTACTACTTGAAAAAAGTTACTAGTAACTAGAAAAAAGTTAAAAGGCTGTGCTGTCTTCCGTCTCCGTTGGGAACGAACACAGCCTTTTGTTGCTGTTGTCAGTTGCATGAAGTCAACTGTGACTCATGCCAACCCATGTACAACCAAGAACCAAGTGTTGCCTCTTCAACATAGCATCATGCAGTGCTCTGTGGTGACCCATAGCATTTCTGCTGGTTTGTTGTAGGAGGTAGATCACCAGGCCTTTAATCCTAGTCTGCTTTCATCTGGAAGCTCCACTGAAACCTGGTTACCATGGTATTTGCAGGGTACCCAACCCTGAAGGTATTTGAAATTATTCTCACACGGCTGGTGGTAATAGGTGGGCACACCATCACAACAACTTGCAATCCACCACAATATGAGAAACTGACAAGTGGTAGGCCCAAGCTTTAGGCTGATTTACCTCCCATTCCCCTCTACCCATGGGTTGCTATAAGGAGCTTTAAAAGTTTGTAGAAAAAATGACACTGTATTTTCTTTTGAATTTTCCACAAATGTTTTGTAGCCCCTAATATTTTTGATCTCCCTTAAAATCATAATGAAAGGAGCCCTGGATGTGTAGTGGCTGCGGTCTGAAAGGTCAGCAGTGTGAAACCTCCCTTACTCCACAGGTGAAAGATGGGGCTTTCTACTCCTTTAAGGAGTTACAGTGCTGGAAACTCACAGGGGCAGTGGCCTCTAGGGTCACTATGAGGTGGCATCAACTCAAATGCAATGAGTTTAAAATAATAATAATAATAATAATATTGGTTTTGAAAATCCCACTGTTGTCGTTAGGGGCTGTGGAGCCAGTTTCAACTCATGGTAGCCCGAAGACAACAAACTAAACACTACCCTGTCCTCGAGCCTCACCATGTTCTTACGTTCGAGCCCACTGCTGCCACTGTAGTAATCCATCTTGTTTAGGGTCTTCTTTTTCATTGACCCTCTACTTTATGGGGCAAGATGTCTTTCTCTCAGGGCTGATTCCTTCTGATAATATTTCCAAAGTAGGTAAGAAGCATTCTGGGTGTGCTTCTTTAAACACGGTCTGTTCATTCCTCCGGCAGCCCAGGGTCACTGTTCTTTGTCACACCAGAATTCAAAGGCCTCCGATTCTTCTTTGGTCTTCCTTATGCCTTAGCCATCACTATTACTATTTTATATTTCTACAGCCAATACTTGTTTAAATGTATTCACTTTCTTCCCAGTTTCTTTGCTCACTGCTCTAAACGGGGCAAAATCGTCTGGCCATATAAGACCTCCGAAATCATCAACACCAGCTAACATCACATGCCTCACCAAAGAGAAGCAGTTTCAGCCATTGCATTAGGGGTGAGTTAATTAAATGTTTGACCAGTATGGCCCTCGAATGATATTTTAAATATCCAATGGCCCTTGGCAGAAAAAAACAAAACAAACGGATCCCCACTCTAGTAAAGGACATGTAGAATTCTTTGCAACTGGAGTCTGTTAGACAAATGTTTGTCCACCGCGTCTTCATTTCCTTCTTATTTGTGAATGGTAGTAAAGTTGTGCATAGAATTCCCAATATAGTTACTTTCTCTGAGCACTTTAGTGTTACTAGTATTTGTCTCCTGGCTTGATTGTTACTATTAAGAAATCGGTTGGCATGCTAATTGTAGGTAATTGTTCTTTATAGGTAATCCTGTTTTCTCTTTTCTCTCTGTCTCCAGAGTTTGTTTGTTTTTGTGTTTTTTTTCATTTGTTCTTCAGAACTTTCACCAGTATGTGTTCAAATTTATTTTGCTACAACTTTACCCAACTTCAGTCTCATGGTGCCTCCTAAAGATGAATATTCTTATTTTGCATCGATTCTGAGAAGTTCTCAGCCATTATCATTTAAAATACTGTCTCTCCATTCTTCCGTTTTAGTATATGCTTTCTGTTAGATACATATGTTGGGCAGAAGGAGCACTGGTGACTCAATGGTTACACATTGTGCTGCTAGCCTCAAGGTCAGCAGTTCGAACTCATCAGCTACTCCTCTATAGAAACAGGCTTTCTACTTCCATAGAGTTATTATCTCAAAGCCCCACAGGAGTGGTGCTACTGTGTCCTACAGAGTCGCCATGTGTTGGAGTCCACTTAGGGCAGTGAGTAAGTGAAAGTGACAGTTGGATCTTTTAATTAAATCCTCTAGATCCTATCTGTACTCTTATCTTTGCCCATCTCTGTACGTCTTTATACTGGATTCTTAGAATTTCCTCAGACCAATCTTCTAGGTTTTTTTTTTTAAATGGGACCCAATCTGCTGATTAGTTTATCAGCTGGTAAAATGAAAAGCTGCTTAGCTGGTAACTATCTAAGTGGAATAGGATGTTTCCAACTGAATAAAGACAATGCTTTCAGGAAAGAAATAAAACAAAACCAAAAAAACCGTGATTGGACAGATAAAACCATTCTCGCCTGTGGTTGGAAGAACACAAGGATAAAAAAAGATACCCTACATTTTAAAAAATGGCTAAAAAATCCTAGTCTTTGACTAATAAGAATGACCACTGTCTACCATTGAGAACTCTAGTCCTGTTTTATTCTTGCTTCATTCTAGACTTGCTCTACAGGAACTTTTACCATGACACTTTTGTCAGTCATCATTTGAATGTACGATTTCATCGTGGGGATTTCTGGATCATGTAGGTAAGCATAAACATACATATGAAACCTGTACATGCATGCAAAGGAGCCCTTTTGGTGCAATAGTTCGGCGCTAAGCTACCAAGGAAATGGTTGGCGGCTCAAACCCACCAGCCCCTCTGTGGGAGAAAGATGTGGCAGCAGGGGTCTGTAGAAATTAAAACCATAATTGGATTGATTGTGACCCATTGTCATCCTATAAGACAGAGTAGACTGCTCTTCAGGGTTTACAAGGCTGTAAACCTTCACAGGAGTGGACAGCCAGTGTGTTACCTAATAGCTTGAAAACCCCCTGGGGGCAGTTCTACTGTGTCCTCATTCACTGTTAGTCAATTCCAACTCATACTGACCCTCTAGGACAGGTAGAACTTGACTCCGTGGGTTCCCAACACTGTAAGTCTTTGTTAGGAGTAGAAAGCCCCACCTTTCTCCTACAGAGAGGCTGATCGTTTTGAACTATAGTTATGTATCAGCACTACACCATCAGGGCTCTTTCTACTATGTCCTGTAAGGTCCTTCATAGTTGGAATTGACTCCGTGGCCATGGGTTTGGGGTTCTGGTGTGAATGCATGTGGCTTAGGCAGCTTGTGGTATAGTAGGTTATGAGTTGGGCTGCTAACTGTAAAGTCAACAGTTCGAAACCACCAGCCACTCTGTGGGAGAAAAACGAAACTTTCTACTCCCACAAAGAGTTATAGTCTTGGAAACCAGGTGGAGCCATTCTACCCTGTCCTATCAGAGAGCTATGGGTTGGAATTGATTCGATATCAGTGAGTTTTGGGGGAGCCTGTGGCTTAAGAGCCCTGGTGGCTTAAGGAGAAATGCTGGACTACTACTAACTGGGCAGTTCCAATCCAGCAGACCCTCCACTGGGAGGAGGATATGGGCTCCCATAAAGAAGTACTCTCCAGAGGATTGTTTTGAGTCAGAATTGACTCCACAGCAGTAGGGTTTTGGTTGACTTCGGCCTATGGCTTAGATCTAGATTATAACTTTTCCAAACAACAATTTTTTTTCTAACTTTGAATCCAGGCTAAGGCAAACAAGTTTCACCGTTGACTTCCTATTTGCTGCCAGAAAGATTATCCCCATACTCCGGACTTCTAGTTTGACTGTAACTTTTTGAGGCTTCTGGCATTTTGTGGGTCTTACAACTTCCTGCTCTATATGGCCCAAAGGCTTCAAGTCCTGTCTAGCTGTGCATTAAACCCAAACTCTGTGGTCAACAACACCCACAATGCTGCTCTCCAGGGTCAGCAGTCAGGCATACTACTCTGGTTTTAGTCCCCCTAGCCTGTCTCCCCTCTACTCCCTACCACGCCTTTTTGATTGATACATTATATTGATGTACCATATATAATATATAAACAGAAAAATGCATATGCCTAAATGTATATATAGTCCAACATCTTTTCACAAATGAACACACCTGTGTAAGCAAGTGCTCAGACCTAAGAAAAAAACAAAATAAAAAACATGACTCATGCTCATGTACTTTGGACATGTTGTCGGAGAGATCTGTCCCTGGGGAAGGCCATCGTGGTTGCTAAAGCTGAGGGACGGCGAAAAGGAAGAAGATCCTGCACAAGAAGGATTGACACGGTGGCTGCCACGATGGACTCAAACACAAGAACAAGTGTGACGCTGGTGCACAGCCAGGTGGTCTTTCGTTCTGCTGTACATGAGAGTCAGAACCAACACAATGGCATCTAACAACAACAACAACAACAACAACAGCAGCAGCAGCAGGAATCCCCTGGTGGCCTTTCTAGTCATCATCTACTCCTGAGTTCTAATCGAATGAGCCTACACTAAGCATTGGGCTCAGCAATTTGATTCCAGCAGCCACTCCTCAGGAGAAAGATGAGGCTTTCTACTCCTGTCAAGACTCCGGACCTATTGAGTCTCGGATTCACAAGGCACTCCGGCAGTGAGTTTGGTTTGAGTTTCGGAACGTCACAGATGCATTGTGTCTCTGGTTGAACTGCATACGGTGTATGGCAGGTCTTCAAAAAGTGACATGAAAACACAGATTCAAAGATGTTGCATTAAAATAAATGTGCGCTAACTTGCTATAATGTGTTTGAACAAGATCTAGCTTGAGGCACTAAGGCAAATAAGACACCAGTTTGAAAAGAGCTCCTATCAGAGAAACATGGCTTCTGCTAAAAGTGAAGCTCCAGGACAGATGATCCTCCAGGACCAGTGGTGAGAGTGGCCATACCTGGAGGGCGGAGGGAAGGGTGGAGGGAAGGTGGGGTGGAAAGGGGGAACCGATGACAAGGATCTACATATAAACGCCCCCCCTGGGGGATGGACAACAGAAAAGTGGGTGAAGGGAAACGTCGGACAGTGTAAGACATGACAAAATAACCATTTATAAACTATCAAGGGTTCATGAGGGAGGGGGTAGTGGGGAGGGAGGGGAAAAATGAGGAGCTCATATTAAGGGCTCAAGTAGAAAGCAAATGTTTTGAGAATGATGATGGCAACAAATGTACAAATGTGCTTTACACAATGGATGTATGTATGGATTGTGGTAAGAATTGTATGAGCCCCCAATAAAATGATTAAAAAAATAATGAACATCAAAATTTCAGTGAAGCTTAAGTGACAAGATGGTGAAATTAGGTCTCATGAAAGTTTATGCAGCCACTGCCGCAAAGAATCCAGCAGTTTGCAAAGGGAAAAGTTGTTTGAAGAAGAGATGAGACAATGTTGAAGATGAAGCCCACCGCACCAAGCAGCCTCATCAATTTGTGGGGGGAAACGTTGTTTGATCCCCCCCCCCACTTGGAGAGGACTGATGATGACCAGTACAAACAATAGACAACACCATAGACATCCCAACTGGTTCAGCGTACACAATCTGGACTGAAAATTTAAGTTGAGCAAACTTTCCACTCAATGAATGCCAAAGGTGTTGCGCATGGATCAGCTGCAGACAGGGACAGAGCTTTCCATGGGAATTGTAAACACGTGGGATCAAGCTCCTGAAGTATGGCTTGGAACTACTATACAGGAGACGAAACATGCTTTACCTGTAGGATTCAGGAAACAAAGCACAATCAGGTCAATTGTCACCAAGAGGTTGAGGTAATCCAACCAAAGCACAAACAGACCTGTCAGGAGCAAAGGTCATGGTGACAGTTTTTGAGGGTTGTTTTTTTTGGAGGGGTGGGTGCTCAAGGCTTTGTGCTTGTTGACTTTCTGAAGAGCAAAAGAACAATAATGTGCTATTATGGCCATGTTTTGAGAAAGTTCTTTAAAGCTGTAGCAGAAAAACTGGGAAAGCTTCAGCAGAGAGGCCCTCTGCACCACGACAACCATGCTCCTGCTCATTCTTCTCATTAAACAAGGGCAATTTTGTGCGAGTTTCAATGGGAAATGATTAGACACCTACCTTACAGTCCTGATTTAGCTTATTCTGGCTTCTTTTTGTTACCTAATCTTAAAACTTATTTAAGGAGCACCCCTTTTTCTTCAGTTAAGAAGGATCCTCAGTTCTTTAAGGATGGGCCAAATGACATTATCATCACTTACAAATGTGTCTTGAACTTGCTGGAGCTCATACTGAGAAATAAAGCTTGTTTTTTTTATCTGTGTCTTCTAATTCCATTTTTCCCCATAAATTTTTTTCAAGACCCCTCATATACTCTTTTGTGTCTGGATTCTTTTGCTCATCATTATGCTTGCAAGAATCACTCATGTTTGATTCATTCATTCTCCTTATTATTATTCCATTGCATGAATATAATAAGTCAACATATATATAAGTCAATATTGCATTGACTTATCCCACTCACTGGATATTTGGGTTGTTTCTCATTTTCCTTTTTGCTCTTGGACCCTAAGATTTTTTTCTTTACCTTCTTGTGAGCTCCTGCTTTGTTTTTAGTGATATTTAAAAAGCATTTCCCCCAAAGCCCAATAGTAGGCCACTGGAGATCCCCTTGCAGAGGGGTCTCAGGGAGGCGACAAGCCAGTCAGCGGTGCGATGTAGCAATGATGAAAAATACAACTTTCCTCTAGTTCCTAAATGTATCCTCCCCGCTCCCACTATCATGATACGAATTCTACCTTGCAAATCTGGCTAGACCAGAGGATGTACACTGGTACAGATAGCAACTGGAAATACAGGGAATCCAAGGTGGATGAGCCCTTCATGACCAGTGGTGTGAGTGGTGATACTGGGAGGGTAGAGGGAGAGTGGGCTGGAAAGAGGGAACCGATTACAAGGAACTATATATGACCTCCTCCCTGGGGGACAGATAACAGAAAAGTGGATGAAGGGAGACGCCGGACAGGGCAAGATATGACAAAATAATAATTTATAAATTATCAAGGGCTTATGGGGGAGGGGAGAGCAGGGAGGGAGGGGAAAATGAGGACCTAATGCTGGGGGCTTAAGTGGAGAGGAAAATGTTTTGAAAATGATGAGGGCAATGAATGTACAAGTGTGCTTTACACAATTGATATATGTATGGATTGTGATAAGAGTTGTGTGAGCCCCTAATAAAATGATTAGAAAAAAAAAATCCTATAGCCTATACCACACACACAAAAAATTACTGATTATCACCAGGAATGGGATTAAAGGAGAGATGGCAGGAATCTATGAATGTCTACATCACATATTTCTGCAGTTTGCCTTTGTATATGGCATGCCTTTATTTATTAAAATAGGTAATTAGCAAGTTACACACATTAATAAATAAAATGTTATGATTAAAATAAATAAATAAATAAAAAGCATTTCCCGGTCAGCATTTCTAGAGGTGCACAGTCAAGACAATTTTTATATTTCATAGTCTGCTAAATCTCTGGATGCTCCAGTTGGGACTGAAAATTCGATTTGATTTTCATCTGACTGACTTGAGAAGATAGCTTGTATCTATAGACTGTGGTTTGAGGCCTTGGATTTCAATGAGCAGCTACTATGGAGTGAAGGCAAGCAGAATAGGGATAAGGAATGAATCTTTTCATCATGATCGCTTGCCAGGAGTAGGATGTTGCATGAGCAAGCCGAGTTTGAGATTAGTAAATGCAAACTATTTAGAAGAGGAAAAAAATAAAAACAAAAAGTCAACACACACGCAGCGGACATCAGTAGTGGGAAACGTGGAGCTGTTCTGGGCGCAGGTTTTCTTGGCTAGTTGAAATCAGGACTATGAACCAAGGAGAGGGCCCTTCTCTTGATGACTCCATGAAGTTTAATCCGTGTGTTGCTGAAAGAGCTAGCTCAATGGGTCCCGCCTTTGCTCTGCGAGAGTAATTGTTCTACTTGATCAGCTGGGAGCAATTTTGTTCCTCTCCTCACCCAGGCCCCAGAGGAGAGTTAGCAATGTCTGAACACACATTCCCTCCAAAGAGGTGGCGATCTGCTTCGGAAAGATAAGAACTTTGGGTCAGTACCAACAACTATGATTTAGGATCCATTTGATGCCCATGTGCTTGCGAGTCTGTGTTTTTTCCATTAGCAAATATTAGCGCTGAAGTTGAGAAAGTCTATATTTGGTCATATTAGACCTCAGAACTAGATACAGCTTCTAAATCACAGGTGCATTTACTTATAAGCTATCAGCTCTTAAAAAAAAAAGATAGCACACGTCACCTTCGATTTTGTTCAAATTATGCCATTCTGTGATAGCAAGATCATGGTTGGCTCACGCCATTTTTTTTTTTTTCCAAAACCCTAAGAGGTGGTGGTGCTGTAGCCACTAAATGAATCACTAGCTGGATACAATTAATTATAGCCATTAAAAATTAAACAACACAATTTCCCTAGGCTTTACAACATTTTCTTTCACGGTTGAAAAGAGCTCACGACCATAGAGCAAATCAACTGCAGAAAGGGAATTAGCTGAAGAGTTTGCTATTGTGCCTTGTTGGTAGGCCACAGGAATAATCGACTGTTTGCTTTTTTTCTTACTTTTTGTTTTTGCAGCTTGAATTTAGGGCAAAGCGAATTTTCACTAATTCCCCCTCGGAGGAGATGATCTGAATTTGCTCCTCCCCCGGGGGCACCGAACACGACCCTTATTCTTCTGATTCTTTTCCCCTAGAAAAGCTGAGAAGGAGCTTTAGAATGATGTCATTGGTCGGGTAACTGGTTTTTCCATTGTAGGACTATTACTGAACCACTGTTGTGATAAATTCTCCGGTTTTAAGGGGAACCACTTCTTACAAGATGTACGAACTTAGACACGCTTCTGCTTTGCAATAACAATCAAGACCACAGTGAAAAAAATTAATCCTGCCGTTTACCCCCATCTATATCAGCAGGGAAGCCTGACAAGATGGCTTTCCCTCTAAAGACTCCTAAACACGATTTCGGCGGACGAGAACCAGGTCAAAATGCAGATCTCCCCCAAATCCTGTTCAAGACCCACGCGTTCTTGAGCTGCCGGGACGTGGGCCCTTTAAGAGAGCCCGGCGCTTCGGGCTCCGCCCTCTGGGGGCGGGGCCGTCGGGCCGCTCCCGCCCGGCGGTTAGAGGGCGTGAAGGCGACGGGAGAGGCCAATTTGCCCCCTGCCTGGCCGGGCTGGAATGTCGCCGTTCCGATGGCCTCTAAAGGGGGAAGCTTCTGGGGCTGGGAACAATGGAAACTTGTGGAGTATGGAAGCCAGGCCGCTTTTTAAGATCCTATCAGGTGCTGAATAAAGTGGGGAAAAACCAACGCTGTCGAATCTGAGCTTCCCTGGGTGTTGTTTACTCCCCGCTCGTCGTCACATCAGCCAGTGACTTTTCCAGAAGGCGTTTCCAATTTAACGAGTTTTTCGCAGGTTCCAGATCCCTAAAAGGAAAAGCTGAGGGGAAAATATAATCCCGAGAAATTTAAACTGCACGGCTTAGACGGGCTCTCTGTTTCTGAGGAGCAAAGCTCTGCCTGCCCCACAGTGACGAAGTTCGGACGTCTTCTAGCCCTAAACCGAATAAAAGCTGGGTTTAAGTGCACATTTGGTTAAATGTGATGTCATTGGGAACACTTGGAGTTTGGAGTTTATTCCGAGACACCAAATGTCCATCAGCCATTGATAACAGCCAAATTTACTATCAAATTTAGCTCGAAAGATTAAAATAGAGGAGGTGGAGGAATGAAAGCCACTCAACTTCTTTACCGGTTCCAATATCTTAGAAATCATATATACCACCCCCCCACACACACACACCATTTCAGCCCCTCCTCACTTGCCCAGATTGGTTTCCATGTGTTTATTCTTCCGTTGGCTAAGCTTGGATAATAAAACTTGTCTGCTTAGTTTCACTTTCCAATTTTTGGACACAGTAAGTGAAAGCTGTTTTGTGTCAACCGTGTAAAGTGTTTAAAATTATCTCACCTGCTGGGCCAATTTCCTGCCAGCGGGTCTTTGGGAAGGGGGAGGGGAGATATTTGGTTTTGAATTGCGTATGCTCTTAAGGGGCTTGTTTGGTGCCATAGAAAGTTTGACTAGTGAGTTCATGTGACAGAGTCAAACCGCCCTATCAAAACTCAGGCTCACTGCCATCTAGTAGATTCCGGAGCATACTGACCTGTCCCTTTAAGTTTCTGAGACATCTTTTTTACTGGAGTGGACGGTCTCACCTTTCAGCGGCGGAGTGGGTTCAAACTACAGACGTTGTGGTTATCAGCCCAATGCCTTAACCCACTACGTCACGGGGGCTCCTGGACTGCCCGATAGTTTTGTCTGTAAACCGCCCCCCCCCCCCCCCCCCCGCCCCCCGCTGTAATCTTTATGAAAGCAGAATAGCGGCTGTTTGTTCAGCCAACCAACCTTTTCAATGAGCTATGTTTGCATAATTAGGGATCCACGTAATTAATTTGTATCATTTCTTAACCTAAAATTTTCTAGAAGTGGGCAAGACCCTTGAAAAGGCTGATGGTAATATTTTCCACCAGACCAGGTGATATTTGTATAGCAGAATATGCTACATCTGCAATGACTTTGAAAAATTGACCATGTGTTTCAATTCTCCCATGAGTAATGTTTTTCTTTCCTTTTAAATTTTGGATTAAATAGATGGTAGTGCGCTAACCCTACAGCACGGCATGAGCTGGTGCTATTTGCAGGATGCAAAAAGCAAAACGATAAAGTTGCAGCTCGTGGGGCGCTGTGGGGTGGATAAAGACTATTAGGGGGAGTAAGGAGGTGTCTATTTTAATGAGGTTAACCTGTGCCTACTGGGCCACTTGTGGGGGAACTTTCTGTTCTCTTAGCTCTAGCCAGCGCTTGCCCAGTCCAGACTTTGTTCCCTGAAGACGGAGCTGCCAGGGCTGCTAGTTGGAGCGAAACAGGCAGAGGGAGACTCGAGCACACCCAGTCGGCGGGCGACTGGGCCCCGGTGGAGCTGGATGCCGCCGCTAGGCTGACCTTTCCACGTGTCCGCAGCACCTGCGAGTCTGTTGG
>NW_022103968.1:50277670-50293909 GCF_000313985.2 Echinops telfairi | reverse complement strand
CGGGGCGGCCTAGCGAGCGCGCCAGGCCCAGCCGGAGCGAGCCCAGTGCAATACTGCCCGAGCCCGGGCGGGGTCTCTGTTCTCTGGCAGAGGCGGTCCCTTGGCAGCGGGAAGCTCCCTCTCTTTCTCTCGCAGTCGCTCCGAGTCTGCGCCCTGGTGCCAGGCGCCTAGCTCGGCGCTCCCCGGTGCTCGCCCGGCGCCCACTCATTCGCAGCCCAGCCAGCGCCGCGGCCGCCTCCCTGCTCCTCTTTTCCTCCTCCTTTCCCTAGCCCGCCGCGGCCATGGCGGACAGCGCCAGCGAGAGCGACACGGACGGGGCGGGGGGCCACAGCAGCTCGGCCGCCATGCAGTCGTCCTGCTCGTCGACCTCGGGCGGCGGCGGCGGCGGAGGAGGTGGCGGCGGTGGGAAGTCCGGGGGCATTGTCATCTCGCCGTTCCGCCTGGAGGAGCTCACCAACCGCCTGGCCTCGCTGCAGCAGGAGAACAAGGTTCTGAAGATCGAGCTGGAGACGTACAAACTCAAGTGCAAGGCGCTGCAGGAAGAGAACCGCGACCTGCGCAAAGCTAGCGTGACCATCGTGAGTGCTCCCCGGGGGGCGCGCCGCAGCGCTGACCTCCTTCCGCCCCCAGGAGAGGTTGCGCCCCGACCCAGGCAGCTTCGCGGTGCCTTGGGACAGCCCGAGGCTCCCAGGGATCCGCAGCGAGCCCTCCCCACCGAAACCTGCTGGCCCCCGGGGGTGGGTGGGGGAGGCGGAGGAGAGGGCGGGTGACCCTTCCTTGAGGTCCAGGCCCGTCGCAGAGTGCGGCGGAAGACTGCTGGGGCAACCGTCCGCGCCCCCTTTTTACTTCTGGGGAGGGGGGTCGCTCCGGGGCCAGACTGGATGTTGGCGGCGTGGCTGTGGGGCGGGGTGAGACTTTCCTCAGTGGCTGCGCGCTTGCGGGGTTCCTCCCGAATCTGGGCTGCCGGAGGCTAGGGGATAGGGAGGAAGCGGGGCCTCTTCCAGGGGCCTGGCTTGGGATGCCATCCGGGGGTGGGGTGGGGGTGGGCTAGCGGTGGTGTGCGCAGCTGGGTTGGGCACTCAGCTGGCATCTGGACGGCGCTCGCTGGATCGCCCGGGGAGGGGGCGGGAGAGTATAGCCCGGAATCCGGGAAGTGGAGTTTTCTGGCCTGGATGGAGGGAGAGGGAAGGGCGGGTACCGGAGCTGGTGCACCCACACCTCTCTTGGAAGCGGCTTCGTTTGGGTGGGTCGTGTGGAGCGGGGAAAGTACAGCATCTTGGACCCGCCAGGACCGGGTTAGGGCTGCATTTGGTTGAAGAGTGGCGGCCGTGACTAGCTGAATAAGATGTACGTGTCTTTGCTTAATTGGCGGTGGAGTGTCTGGGGGGTATTTTGCCTCGGAGTCTGGATACTTCCCGCGAGAGAAAGGCTGGCTATTCTGTTCCCACCTGGCCCCCGGGAAGCTCCCCAGAAAAGGGTAAGCTGTAGGGTGATGAGGCAAAACAGAATGGGGAAAAGTACACCGTGTCCTCTCACCTAAAGTCCCTGCCAGTTCCACATCATTAATATGCAGACTCAGACTGAAAACGATTCCGATCAAAACAGTTTCCCTGCCAGCCACAGAAAATGTCAAGAAACCACGGGATCGATTGCACCGTAGCGCCTGAGGGGGACGCCCCCCTCGGAGAAAGGAGAATGGGTGAATTGGGGTCTGAATCACAAGGCATATCCAGGAAACGGAATGGGGTAGTTGAAGCTGACCTTGTGCTTGGAGAAAGAGTTGTGTGGAGGAACACCGAATTCCCCCAACCCTGGCTCAGGCTCTGCAGCCCGGTGGCCGTCGAAAACAGCTTTCCATCGAAGTTCCAGTGTAATTGGCAGCCTAATTAGAAATAGATTGTCGAAAGAAACTGTTGTGTGCTCACATGCAGCCCTGGTGGGTAGAATTAGAGCAGCATTCATGCATCTCCCATGATGAAGTTCTTGAAGTGCCCTTATGAGAGGAATTTGCAGAGATAGCTCTGTGGGCTCTTAGGGCTGAGCGAGGGGTTTCTGCTGAGGAGGGATTTGGGAAGAGTTGATGAAGGCAGTTTATTTAAAGTTTGGATTCATAAATGAGAGGGCTGCTTTCTTGGAGGATGTAAACCACTGAACGTGGTAAAACTTTTATGAGATGGAATATGTAGCCTCTTGCATACAGGGAGCAATTCAAGCGGGTTGTGTTTGTTGGGGAGGGTGGCAGAGGGGGTGGGCTGAGAGACTGAAAGGGTTATCTGTCTGACACTCTGGCTATATTATAAGTAGGCCTGTAAGTTGTACACAAACTGTAGGCTTTGCATAGACAAATTTGTGCATTCCTAGTGTGTAAGAGCCGAGGCTCTGAATCTTTGGCTTGAGGAGTGTGTAAAGTGGTTGCTTTATTTCTTAGCGATGAACCCTGCGCTAAAACGGAAATTCAATCCAATACACTTGCAAACTGTTCTGCGGCCTTCCTGAGTAATGATTAAACCTGTTTTTTAGGGGATGGCCTGCAAGTACTAGAAACTTCTCGGCTCCTTTCTAATATCTGGGGAATGTATCCAGCGCGGCCACTTAAGTACTTGAGTTCGCCCCTAGTACTTGTCAGGTGCATGATAGCTGTGAAGAGATTCTCTGCAAGGTTTTGCAAACTGATATGATTGAAGTGGGCTAGGTGTGAACAACCAGGTGTGTCATTTAGAGTTGGGGGTGGTGGAGTAGCGGCACAGACAACAGGGCAACCACCTGTGACTCCATGAATGTGTCTGTGGCTGCACAGAGTCTGTGGACAACATTGAGTGGTGGTTTGTGTCAAGGTTAATGCAGCACCCCAGACAACTCCGACTTTAAACATTGCCTTTGCTAGCAGCTGCCTAGGAAGATTGTAACCCTATTTGATGACGTGAAGGCCTTGTTGGATTTTGCACTGTTTTAGTTAATCTGAAAAGATGGCAGTGCCCGGATCCTATTATTTGCCTTTCTGGCTGGTATCCCCCTCCAAATATGATATTAACGTTCATGTTCTCGAAAGTTGATTATGGCTGTCTTTGGTTTTCCTTGAGCATGTTCAGGAAGGCACATGGCCAATCAGCCCCGCCCTGGGGAAAAAGGGCTCTCTCACTCTTAGCCAAGTTAGAAGGCTAATTGAAGCCCCGATATGGTGGCCTCTCCTGTCTTTTTTGGTATTTGAGTACGTAGGTCAAGCAAGCTATCCATGTGTTAAAGGACTGCTGTCACTGGCCGGTGTCCTCTCACAGCATCTGAGTGATAGAGGTAAACATCTTCCCCTAGGGCAGTGGCGCTCCACCTTCCTAATGCGCGACCTTTTAATACAGTTCCTCATGTTGTGGTGACCCCCCAACCCTGAAATTATTTTCGTTGCTACTTCATAACTGTAATTTTGCTACGGTTATGAATCGGGTGACCCCTGTGAAAGGGTCGTTCGACCCCCAGGTTGAGAACCGCTGCCCTATGGGGAAAATGCCCTACATTCACTTTCACAATTCTCGGTGCACCTGGGAGTTCCAGCTGCCCTGGTGTGTTCTATTTGGGGACTTAGATGTAGAATGGAATGTTTTGAGTGACTATTCACTTTTGGTTATTAACTCAGCAGTGGGACCAGGCTGTAGACTAGATTCTGTTCTCTTCTGTGGCGTGTGAGAAATAAACAAAAACCAAAACAAATGCTCTGTCCATCACCTTTTGTAAGTCAACACGCCCTGCCCCACATACCTGTCAGAATAGCTTTTAGAGAGTAGGCCAGATCTGTCTAGCTCCTTCTGTGGGCCATGATGTATGTGATTGTGGTGTGTCTGCAGGGGAGTGAGGAAAGGAAGGGGAGGAGGGGACTGAGCAGATGAGATATAGCTGGGGCCTTCAAAGTTCTCAGCTAATGGCCACTGTGCCTGGAATAGCAGGGCCTCACCCCCAGGAAGAACTGGCTCTCTGGGGTGACCTGTTTTTTTTTGTTGTTTGTTTGTTTTTTTAATACCGGTTGAGATTTTTGTGGATTTTCCTTTGGAAAAAGAAGCCCTCTAATAAATCACCGCTTTTTAAGTATCTTTTTCTTTTTTCACCCTGGGTCTATGGGATAGCTTCTTATCTTAGAGATTTAGGGGAAATGCAGAAATATAGAGATGTTTTGAATTACTGTTGAAAAAAAAATCTACATAAGTGTGACAAATTTAGAAGACCTGGCGGTTTTATGCATCAACAGTATAATGGCTTCATTCACCAACCAAGGCTACCATATAGTTAATGCTGTACATTTTGGGGTGTTTTTCCCCTGGAAGCTCCATAGACTCCCATTTTTTCAGACTTCATCTTGGCAGACACTGAAGCTATCAGGTTGACATTTCGCTGCTAAAAAGGCGTGGTGTCTGTTTTTCCCCCTGTCTAAAATATTTTCCCCGCAGATTCTTACGGAAACACCCAGCTGTAGACCCAACTTTGGGGAAAGTATGACCTCTCAGCTAGGTCTCCCTGTACACAAGCCCACTTTTTCTGAGAGACTGAGTTCAATTTCTTCTGTGTGCAGTTCCTCACAACTGTAGGTAGCACTGTATTTCACCGAGTGTACTTAATAAAAAAAAAAGTGGACGAGTGACAGTCTTTTATAATAATCACTCTCTCTCTGGGAGTGGGACAGTGTTTAGACTGTACCTCCAGCTTTAAATGCCTTTCTCTGCGCCCCCTTCTACCTTATAAATCCAAGTAGAACGTACTGCCCCATGCCTCTCCCCACCACTCCCCATCTTGTCTGCCCAGCTACTGCCACTTCCTCAGCTGTGCATTGGGTCATGTGCCTGCTGATGTGGCCCCACAGGTTCCATCTATCACTGCCCCCCATCTCACAGGCTGCTGCGAGTAAATGGATGAATTCCTTGGAGGGTGCTATCCTCAGTGCATGTGCCGGACGCTCTACAGGTGCATTGAGTTATGCTAGAGACATTGTGGGGAATTGATTGACTGGAGTAAGGGTGCAGAGATGGTCTCCTGTACCTCAAGTATCTTGAGTTTACAGGACCGGGACCAACTATCTTGCCAGTGCCCCCAACAATAGCAGCCATCACATTCACTAGTGTTGGGGAGAAGACTGGGTGGATGAATGGATACATTGTATACTTTGGGGGCCACAACCATCAATGTGTGCCCTAATCCCTTGCCTTCTATCAGTGGGTGATACTGTAGGCTACCTTGTATCATATCCCTATGCAGGATACATTTCACCTCTGAAAGGGAACAAACATAACTTTAGGCTCACTTTCTTAAGGATATCTGCATAGGGGATAGGGAATGAGTGGCCCTTTGGAAGTTTCAGGTGTGTGCTGCCTTGATTTTGGTGGTGGGAACAGATCTTTCCTAGGCTTTCCTTAAGGATTTAACTTCGAACTGCCCACAGTTGCCCTGGGGAAACACCTGTGGGAAATAATGGAGAAATGCAGTCGACACAATGATGGGGTTTCATAGAGTTGTGACTGGGGTGATATTTGAAGACAGGATTGTGTGATTTGCTAATCCTTGTCCAAGTGGTTTGTAGAGTAGATCTTGGGGTGAAAAGGTGTCACTCATGACAGCCTGTACTTGTATGCCTTTAAAAAAAAAACTTATTTTATGTCCTGCTTTGAAGTGTTGTTACTTAGAAAAATGAAGTGTTTATACCTAGAGATGCTAATCCGAGCATTTAAGTTTGCACCCAGGCTGAGGAACTGATATCTCATCTACTCTCCATTTTTTCATGGAAGGTAGGTGGCTGCTTTTCGTGTTCAATCACAATGCAGCTGCTTTTAGATAAATTGAAGTCAATGTTCGCAGGCTCAGAATGTTCCTGCCTATTGCTGGTTGAAATGTTCCTGACAGGGAAACGAATGCTCTGGAAAACATTTCTTTTTTATTGATCTGTAATTAACATATTATGCAATTCAATGGTTCAGTCTATCGAGAAGGGCTGTGCAGTCATCATCACAATCCATTTGGAAGCATCTTACCCCCTTCTTTTACACATTCATGCTGATTTCTCATCACCTGGTCTGTGAGAAGTGGTATGCTGCAGAGTCCCCCAAGTTTGTCGAAGTTCTTATCTTTAGGGCTGTCAGATCCACAGCTGTGAATTTCATTCCAGTACTAGTAAATGGCAAACATTGCTTCATGTAGGCCCTCTGTCTCTGAAGGCGAGGATGCTAAAGGCTAACCGTTGAGTTGACGGGTATTATTTAGGCTTGGTGGTTAGTGGGTTACTCACAGGCTTTGCAGGGGGAAGACCAGGCTTTCTACTCTGCAAACTACGGGAGCAGCCCTGCCCTGCCCTAAAGGGTCACCAGGAGTCGGGATTGACTCCATCTGGCAGTGAGTTTGGCTCCTTAAGTTATTTAGAAATATTTCTCCCCATATTTTGATTTTGGGGTTCTGAATTGACTCTGGAACAATAGGCTTTTTGAGATCTAATGTGTACAGTGCCAAACTCCAAATAAAACCAAACTCACTGCCGTTGAGGTGATTCTGCCTCTTGGCAACCCTATAAGACAAGGTAGAACTGCCTCTAGGGTTTTCTGAGACTGCAAGCCTTTATGGGAGTAGTAACCCACATCTAGCTTCAGCAGATGGGCTGGGCCAGGCATCCTCAAACTATGGCCCTCAGGCCACATGTGGCCCTCGGAGGACATTGATTTTTTACTTCAAAATAAGATATGTGCAGTATGCATAGGAATTTGTTCATAGATATTTTTTTAAACTAAAGTCCGGCCCTCCCACGGGTCTGAGGGACAGTGAACTGGCCTCCTGTTTACAAAGTTTGAGGACCTGTGGGCTGGGGGTTTCAAACTGCTGACTTTGCAGTTAGCAGTCCAACACATCATCCACTACACCAACAGGCTCCTTTATACGCTATCATTTAGTAATTAAAGTTCATTACAGTGCTCGTGTATGTAATGCTGGAAAGTGTTCTGCAATGCACCCCCTTTGTTCTGGAAGGCGCAAAACAGCACACGGGGCTACAACTTAAAGGAGGTAGGACTCCAACTGTAAGTGCATCTGAAAGGCCTACTGTGCATCTGCAGAAGCCCGAGTGATGCCAGATGATTAAGCGCCCAAAGGCTGGCTGAAAGGTGGGTGGTCTGAACCCACCCAGGGGCACCAGAAGAAAGGCCTGACGATCTGCTCTGGAAGAGAACTCTGAGCAGATCTGCTTTGCACCCTCAGATTTGCTGCGAGTTCAGCTCACCTAGACGGCCGCTACAACACCTGTGTGTCGGATGTTCAGAAAGGGCCCTGGGAGGGATGTTGGGGCTTCTGCAGCAGCGGACTGAAGTTTGCGCTCAACTCTCGGTCAGCACGCGTTTTGGGGAGGATTCAGAGCAGAGTGGCCCAGTTCTCTCCAGGCAAGAGGGTTTGAAGTGGGGACTCACAGATATACCAAGTGGAAGCAATGTAAAAAGGTCAAGCAAGCTCCTGTAGGCGTTCGGAGGACAGAGCGTCTGACCTTATGCCTCAGGAGAACCCCGTCGTGGTCGTCGTGCACAATGGACCTCATTGATATGAGTCGAAATCAACTCGATGGCAGTGAAATAAATTCTGGCCGTAGTCTTGTAACTCCCACCAAGTGACGGGGTGGGATTATGCAAGTAAATTGCCTGTGGTCCGCTAAGGCAGTGGTTTTCAACCTTCCTCATGCCGAGACCCTTTAATCCAGTTCCTCATGCTGTGTGGTGACCCCCCAGCCATACAATTATTTTTCTTGCTACTTCATCACTGTAATTGTGCTACTGTTATGAATTGGATGACCTTGTGAAAGGGTCGTTTGACTCCCCAAAGGGGTCATGACCCACAGGTTGAGACCTGCTGCACTAATGGGATAGGACAGCTTGCTAATAATACAATAAGATGCCTGGTACCTTCTGGGAGTGGGACCACGCAAACTAGGTATATGAAACCCTAATGAGAGAATTGGTCCGTTTTGCCCTTTTGCTACGGTTAAAATGAGCCCGCATTTCGAATCAGAGGCAGAAAGGGGAAGTCTATCACCACTGAAAGGGAGAAATGGAAGCAGAGTGCATCCTTTGGAATTGGGATCATTGCGCTGGAATTTCCTAGACCCAGTGGGAATGCTGAGAAACTTATCTGGTGAATGGTGGCAGTAGAATGAGACTGGTGGGAGATGGAGACTTTGTGCCAGATGGAGTGGGCTGGAAATTTAGAGAGCCGAGTGCCTGCAGGCAGGAGGAGTCTTGCCAGTGAAGTGGGTTGCCTCCGGGCATTTGTCAGAGGAGCTAGGCTGCTGAGCCACCCACAGAGCTGGAGAGCTGGCCCTTTGTGACCAAGGCTTATTAACTGAGTGGGGCACCCCTAGCACTTACTGGCCAAGCTAAAGAGCTGGGCCACACTTGCTTGAGCAGGGCAGAGGCGGGGAGCCCAAGGGCCAAAGAGGAATACCTATGGGCATGAGTGAGAAGCTGCCCTGACCCAAGAACTGTAACCTGAGCTGTGCTTTCTGTTGATTTGCAACCTCTTACTTCCCCAATGAATCCTGTAGTTGTATTGTCTGTGAGTTCTGTGTTGACAAATGAACTATCAAACCCAACACAGAGAAGTAGTGTCCAGGGACGGACACTTGATGTCTAAGTTGGTTAAAAGGTTGGAGGGGGAGAATTTGTGGGAACCCCCACCCCCCCCACTCCACCTGCTAGGTATCAGCCTTGGGTTTCTGAGGCTGATAGTCTCCTTCCCCTGGTGAAGTTAGAGGAGAGGGCAGCTCGCCTCCACCACACCATTCATTTTTACAGTCACATTCCCCAACTATTTAATAAGCTTGTAGTTTGCTTTGTAAGGCAAAGAGGGGGAGAGCTGCTGCCCAGCTCATCCGAGCTGAGGTGGCACAAGGAGACTTTCTGTTTGTTTTTCATTTGCTTGTTTATTTGGTGGTGATTGAAAAGAAATGCCATTGATGTTTTAATTTCACAATTTGCATCTGTCAGTAGATTGCAATTACCTAGGTGGTGTTTCTCCCCCATCTTGTTACTTTCCTTTCATGGGATATTGTTGGGTGGACTGAATTTCCTCCGTGTGAGTCCAGAATTATGTGAAAACAAAGACTTCTTACATTAAAATTAATTAGAAATATTACGGGCAATTTCAGATTCCACCACCTCCCCCATCTTTTTTTTTTTTTTAAAGAAAGCAGTGTTGATTGAGGCGATAATCTTCCACTCATATGTTCCAAATCCAACCAGCCTCAGCAGGCGCCAGGTGTGTGTCCACAGTGATCTACTTAATACCCACGAGGGCACCTCAGGACTTGGGAGGATCAAATGAGGCCACTTGGTGCTCCGGAGCAGAGTTGACAACTGCAGCCAGACATAGGTCAGAATTCAAAGGCGTTTCCCATAGAAGGACAGGAAGAATGAAATCAGCATGGATTTTTGATGCACCAAGAAGGTTCTAAAAAATTGAGTACCTACAGTGACTACTTCTCCTGTGTTGCTTTCCTCAGTGACAGCATTGGAAAGGCTGAAATAAGCAAATAAGCACATCGAGAGAAAAAGAATTATAGTTGGTGTTTAACGCAGAAAGATCTTCTTGTCTTTTTGGCAGACTTTACATGATAACTTTTATTCTATTGAGCTTTTACTCTTTTTTTGTGTATGTGTGTGGTTCTTTAGTAGACAGGCCTTAATTTGTCTAAACAAAAGCATTTGCTGAGAGTCAAAACATTGGGTGTCTGCCTCCTTTCGGAGCTCCAGATTACAGAGAAAGTAAAATTGGGGGGGAGGGGGGATCAGCTAGATGATTTGAATGCCTTGTTAACCGAGTAAAATTCTAAGTGCCTGCTCCAACAACTAGAGGTTCAGACTCTTTCTAGGGCCAATTCACTGCCTAGTAACAGACCCTCTCTTCCGGAAAGTATATTAAGTGTTTGAAATCCGTTTGAACCTTGAGTGCATAGGGCTTTTTATCTAGAAATTCCTTAAGTATCCCAGGGGGCTCAGTGATTTAAAACATTTTGTATTTTTTAAAGAGAAACTTCCTTTGAACTATAAAAGTCACTAGCCCCCTTTTTATTATGCTGGCATTAGAGCTGGGAATTTGGACTAAAGGAATTTTAATAAAAGTGTCGGTTGTTACCTTGCTCCCACTTAAATTATTATTGCCTATTGGTTACCCTGCCTTTGATGCCTCTCTGTTATTCAACGGACTTGTAGAGAGGACCCCTGCCCTCTGCACAACCCTGGACTTGATGCCCCGTGTCCGAATTTGTAGTTAGATTAAGTACCCAGATGTGGAGATTGGCCGATAAAGAGCAAGGGTTTGTCACCCAGGAAAGAGAGAAATTTGCTCTAATATTTCATAGATGAGTCTCCCACCGCCCAACCCCCAATGATCTGTATTGTGTTTCATTTACTGGACAGCATGTTGAATAAGCCAAAATTTAAGGAAGCTTGGAGGTGGGGGGGGGGGCCTTGAAGCTAATAACAAATCTTACCAACAGTGTCTTACAAGGAGGCTTCAAAAGTTTGTAGAAAAATGGGATAAAAGAGAATGGAATTTTTTTGAAGTGCCCTTTCCCAAGTTGTCGTGTGGCAAGTGTTTACTATGGGGCAGGCGCGATTGGAAGGCCTTTGCCTTCTGCAGCATTTTAAATCCTTGTCACAGTTCCTGTGTTCAGTGCTGACTGCTATCCTCAGCTACGCTCTTGCAGTTTGGATCCTGGGCAGTCAGGTAACTTCCAAGTGGGACTGGGATTTGGATCCCAGACTGGCCTCCACTAGGAAGCCAGCATGGGGTCCAGGGCCTTTCGGTGGGTGGGGTGTATGTTAATTAAGGATAGTTTCATCTTGATCTCTTTATTGGCAGTTTCCTCTTTGTGGCTTCTGTGCAGCTTCAGTTAGTCAGGAGAGCCCTATCACCAGGGCACATTCCCAAGGTGCTGAGCCTAAGGGAGTGTTTCCAGGGCAGCCAAGTCCCTCTCTTGGAAAAGAAACCTGATGGAGAGGATGCTTTCACGATGGGGGGTGGTGGGGTGGTGGTGGGGGGTTTGCTTGTGCTCCCTTTCTGGCCCAGTCAGCTTCTCACATTAGATCTTGGCTCACACTCTCAGCCCACAGTAACCCTGTCCCCTGTCCAGTGGACCCAGAACATGGCCGTTTCTGCTGCAGCTCAACCATTTGGGATGAGTATCATTGTACTTATTGCTGTACTCACGTGTTAAAAGGAGTTTGACTCTCACAGGATTCAGTACCCCAACACTGTCGGTTAAGCATTGGATTGCTAACCATGAGGTTGCCTGTTCAAACCCACCAGCTACTCCACTGAAGAAGGATGAGCCTATTTTTCCGTAAATATGTACAGCCTCAAAAACCTTCCTGCAGGCCCCTTTGAGTTACAACAGACGGCAGTGGTTATTATTAGCACAGTATAGTAGACCCCCCCCCCCCCCCCAAGATGAATGTATTGATCACATGCCGAGTGTCAAGCAGTTGTGTCATAATAGAGGGTACGGTTCTTCCCAGGGGTCCTTGCAGGAGGGCCCCTGACTGGGTCCAGAAGTGCAAGGCTAGAGTTAAGGAGGGCTCTCTGGAAGGAGATGGCTTTTAAGAAAGGTGACTTAAGATACATTGAAGTCAGTCTAGTGGAAGGTGGGAGGAGGGTGAAGGTGGTCAGGGCCCAGGTGGGCAAGTCTGGTGGGCTGTGCTTCTGGATCCTGCCCATGGGCTTAACTTGGTGGAAGGAGGGATAAAGGAGTGAGTGGTGGGGAGTAAAGGTGAAGCATTTCTGCATTCCTCAGACTGCACAGCTGCTTAGTGGAGGCACGTTATTTGCATTTTGCCTGTAAACTTTTTGAAGAGGATTTTGTCACTTATCTATAAGGCTGTCAGAGGTCATGGTAACAGGAGCCACATATTGCTGGTACTATGTGCCAGCTCCCGTTACAAACACGTTATGGCTGGGATTGATCCCCTCTTCCCAACAGCCCTTTGCCATCTCCAAGTCACAGGTGAAGGGCTGAGGGACCTGGAACTCGGAGGCAGGCAGTGGCTGGCACAGAAAAGCCCTTGTGTTGGCAAGATCTTTGGAATTTCCACACCACCGGCACGCCCCATGGCACAGAGGAGGCCTGTTCCCTCCAGGGTTTTCTATAGAGTTCGTGAGCAGGCCGAACAAATCTTTACTTCTGGAAGTCAGAGTAAGGACTGGGTTACTCGAACTGTCAACCTTTTGGTTCATAGTCACACACTTAACCATTGTGTCATAGGGCTCCTATTAATATATTAAAAATCCCTTCTGCCATCGAGTCCAGTTCAACTCAGATCGACTTTATATAAGGAAGGCATCCCAGGCCTTTGGGCCCTGCTGAATAACATGTTGGGCTGCTAACCCTGCGGTCAGCAGTTCAAGTGACCAATTCGCTCTGCGGGAGAAAGGCGAGGCTTTCTACTCCTGTGAAGAGTTAGATTCTCAGAAACCCACAGGGGCCGTTCTACCCAGTCTATAGGGATGCTGTGAGTCAGCATCCACTCGATGGCAGTGCGCTTGGTTTTGAGGGAGAGGCCCTGCAGATCTCTCCAGGAGCCCCAGCCCGGTCTTTCTCCCATCTAAATGATAGCGTTATTCAATGAAGTCTGTGGGATTATTCTGAAAGGTGCCCAGCGTGACTGCTTGTGAATGCTTGAATGGAGTATAGCGTTGATGGAGTAAAATGTACACACTTGTGCTCAGTGGTCTTCCAAATTAATCTAGCAGCGAATCCCAGGCACTCAGCTCAAACACCTGCCCTGATCAGCAACCCTGAAGTTCCCTCGTGATCCCTTTGTCCTTACTCTGACTTCCAGAAGTAAAGATTTGGCCTGCTCACGAGCTCTATAGAAATGGAATTAGAATGCAATTTTGTGTGTCTGGATTCTTTGATTCATTATTCTAGGGTGTGCATTTACCAACGCTAAGCAGTACCCGCGTTGTTGTGTCGCGCACAGCAGCGGTTCCCCTAGTGCTCAGGTGCGAGTAACTGCAATTGTTTTGAGTTGCAGTGTCTGCCTCCTGGGTGCCCCCCGCCCCCCGCCCCCCGCCTACCCACAATGTTAATTGCTGGCTAAGGGTGTTGTGATTGGAGCCTAGTATGGCACCGGATCTGCTGGGCGTCCCACAGAACATGGGTTCCAGGCAATTGGGGTTCTAGCTATGTTGCGCACTCTGTTGGGTTCATTGAATTCAGAGCCATTGATCCTTAGTTTATTTACCTGCTAAATCGGTGATATTTAAAATTAGTAGCAGGCTAGCTTCCAGTCCCCTCTGAGGATCAAAAGAGGTATTATAAGGATCAAACAGATGGTGATACACTTGGTGGTGCAACGGGATGCATTCGGTTATGCATTATGGTAGTTTGAACACAGCTAGCTACTCCATGGATTCAAAGATTGGGCGATTTGTCTCCAGAAAGATGACAGCCTAGGAAACCCCTGGGGTACTTCTGCTCTGTCACATGTGGCCACTATGAATTGGGACAGACTGGGGCACCCAACCACAACAACAGTGCACTTGGAAAAATGCTGGTAATATGTGAATTAGTAACCTGCTTCACACACACACACACACTTTTTATTGTCTTCTAGAATACAACTCAGAGTCAGGTCTGCTCTCGTTAGTCCTAAAGGAAATGGCAGCAGAATAGCGCAGAGCAGTAGTAGGACGAGCCCGGCACTCTCCAGAGAGGCTGACGGGCTTACTACTGCAGCAGCCTGGTTCCGAGGCCTCTTCTTTCCCAGGCATTTGAAAGGGATGCCTTGGAACTTGGCTGGTTTCTGAGATGTTGGTGAGCCAGGATGAAACCACCCTGGAACAGGACAGAGAGGCAAATACGATTCTGGAAAGATCCATTGGTTCCTGTAGTTTTCCAGGTCTCTCCGTGATTTCTTGTGCATGTAGCCAACCTGTTCCCTGTCCTTGTTTTCCTTTTTACACTGGGGGCAAGCTGATCAAACCCCGCTCCCTGTAACGTCGGACCTTTAGCCCTATTCTGTGGCGTGCGGATTCCAGAAGGTGGACTTGGGCAGACGGTTCCCAAGGGCCATTTCTGCTTAGTACCTGATTTAAAAACAAAACAGAAACCAAAACATGATTGTCTGAGTATGACGGACCTTGCAGGCTTGCAGTACCTGTTTGAGTCAGGAAGGAGCAGGTCTGTGGGAGGCAAGTCATTTTCTGCGTGCAAGGACTTCTCTCGGGATTGTTTCAGTGCCTCTCCCTGACCTTTGACAGAGCAGTCTGAGAGAGTTTTGAGCAATGAGGAGCTTGCTCTTGATCAGGCTCTTTCCCCGTGGCTTGCTGTGAAAGCTTTGGGAAGAGGAGAAGGAGCAGGGAGGGAACTTGGTTGGAATTCAGGAACCCTGCTTGCCTTGTAAAGAAGGAAGCTAAAGAAGCCATTTGGGACTCAGGGATGCTCTTGGCTTTCCTTGCGAAGTGTCTATGGTGGGGTTCTGGGTTAGGGGTTGGGCTGCTAATCTCAAAATCAGCTACTCAAACCCACCATCTGCTCCTTGGGAGAAAGAAGAGGCTATCTGTTCCCAGAAAGATTTACAGCCTTAAAGCCCCCTATGTTTAAGGTGACCAGATTTTAACATTGGTAAAGCGGGACAAAAGCGGGACACCATTGATAAAACTCATATCCTGGTGAAGTAGCCACATGGCAGCCGAAAACTGTATCCCCTAGCTTGTGCATTCTTTCCAAAAATCGGGACTTTAAAAAAATGCTGCGGGACACACCTTACCTATGTTGGGTCATTATGAGTTGAAACTGGATTTTCGTTTTGGTATCCATCAGGGAGATAAACGAAGCCTTTTGGTTTTTTTTTTAACTTCTTCCTCAGTGCCTGGATATCTTCCCATGGGAATCTTTCAGATAAGGGGAGATTACTGCTAATGATAGCAAGTCCTTATTTGATTGGTTCTTACTTGACCCCATGCGAGAAAGATATGGCAATGTGCCTTTGTAAAGATTTATAGCCTTGATAAACCATAACAACTCAAAGCCAAACTCACTGCATTGAGTCAATGCTGACTGATAGGGATCCTGTAGGGCAGGGCAGAACTGCACTGGTGAGTTTCCAAGACTTTAACTCTGTATGGGAGCAGAAGGCCCTGTCTGTCTCCCTTGGAGCAGCCGGTGGTTTCAAACTGCTGACCTTGGAGTTAGCAGCCCAACTTGTAACCACTATGCCACCAGGGCTCCTTTTTGGTAAACCATAGAGGGAGGTAGTTCAAGCTGTCCGTTTGGGTTGGTGATCACGAGGAGTTGAATGCCTTGATGAGAGGTTTGTGCTTGTTGATGGGGTTGACCCCAACACATGTCCTCAGGGCACAGGGGCTATGCGTCTTTTCCCTTCTTTACCCAGTGATGATGGATTTGCTTCTTGCCCACTTTCCTTCCTGTTTCTCTTCTTTGCATCTGAGATAAGGTTGCTTTAGCAGCAGAAGGCAACCCAGTACCATCTCCTCAGGGCTCTTAGGAGCCTTCTTCCCCAGCTGTTTCCATTTGTTTCACCTCTTCCGACCTTCCATGACTAATTTCCAGGTCCCCTGTGATTGCCTGTCTCGGGTGTCTTCCATTCTTTGGCACAGGTTACAAAACCCTTTGTTTCATTTCTCCTCTTCCTGAGCCCAAGATGGCACCGGGACAACTGGTCTGTTGGCCTCTCTCTTGTCTGTGCCACGAGGCACTAACCACGTATCTTTTGGGGCCTCACTTTTCTCCTCCCCATCACTGAGAAGGCTCCTTGAGGAAGCATTGTCTGTCCAGATAGCCTGCAGTTGGCCCTCAGGTGAGTGGTTTGGCCGCAGTTTGACAAGACCTTTGGAGGAGAATGCCCCGGGAAAGACCTGTGCTCTCCCGCCTGTCTCAGACATTCCGTCTCTGTGGTGCGCCTCACCCCTGCCGCTTCATAGGCTTCGTTTCTTTCTGCTCCAGGGGCAGTGGAGTTTGAGACCCCTGGAGCAATTAGGCAAATCATGGCGAATTTAGCCAAGTGCACTTACTTGATTTAATCCACTGTTTCCAGAGTGGGTAGTCAGGGGGGCTGCAAAAAGAAGATACCCTCACTTGATCCTGGGGGAGCCCTGGTCACTTAGTGGGCTAAGCACTGAGCTGCTGAAAACAAGGTCAGCAGTTCAAACCCAGCAGCTGCTCCTCAGGAGAAAGATGAAGCAGCCTGCTCCCATGAAAGGGGCAGTTCAACCCCC
>NW_022103968.1:50268744-50277570 GCF_000313985.2 Echinops telfairi | reverse complement strand
CCCCCCCCCGTGGAGTTGCTGTGAGTCAGAATTGATTTGGTAGCAGTGAGCCTTTAGTTTTGACACTTTATCCTGGATTATGGGCTACTGTACTAAAGTGTTTAATTGCTAGCGGGGGTGGGCACTGAGTAAATTTATTATTATTTTTTTAAAGAAGGCGGTAGGCCAAATAAGTTAGGGAACCTAAGATTTAGTTCTTGAAACAAAACATTGAGACATCATTATTGCAATTTAGCAGATTGATAGAGCTGAGGTATAGGGCGTGAACTGGCCTGGGCCATGCAGCTGGCAGGTGGTAGGGCCAGGATTTGGCAGCCTGGCTCTGGACGGCTCTGGAAATCCTTTCTGCTGTATGACCACTTGCAGCTGTGAGATTCTACAAAATTCCGTGACTGGAGTAGCATGAAAACATTTTTAATTTTTTTAAAAAGGTCATTGCTTTATAGCAGGGGTGTCAAACTGGCGGCCCGCGGGCTGCATGCAGCCCCGCAAGGTACTTTTTGGTGGCCCGAGAGCTCTGAAATAAAATGAGAATAGAAAAAAATTGTTGTGAAGAAATTAGCGCTTAGGGGAGATCGAGGCAATACCGTACACACAATTCCCTCGTTACATTTTATTTCAGAGCATCGAAGGCCACAAACAGTTACCTCGGAGGCCGCATGTGGCCCATGGACCGCCAATTTGACACCTCTGCTTTAGAGCCTTGCTTTTTGGGTAGTTCCTCTAATTCTTGGGTAGTGAATTCTTACAATGAATTGCTCCTCAAAAGGATCCGCCTGTCCCTTAAAGATTTCCTCATGACTTTTCTTTCTGTGGGCCTCCTCAAAGGTGTTTCACAGATGATGAGGTGGCATCTGTGTTTGTTCGGTTCCCTTGTTTTAGGTGCCTACTCAGTGCCAGCTATATGCCGGAGATTGCCTTTTAGTAGTAAGGCAGGGTCTGGCGAATGACCTCTGGCCCAGCCCTGGGCTAAGGACAGAAAGCCCAGGAGCAGACAGAGGTGGGAAAGAAGTGACCAGCCAGTGCTTGGAGGAAGGTGGTTTGTCATTCATGTTCACACAGGAAACAGCCATGCCAAGTGTTTGAAAGGGAGATACTTTAATGCAAGAGGTGACTTATCTCAGTGGTAGAGTTGCTAAGAAGCCAGAAGAGAGGGGCAGTGAAACCACCCAAAGGTTTGCGACAGCAGGAACCACTCCTTAACCTTGACTGGAGGACAGGGCTTCGAGGTCACCCAGAGAAAGCTGGGACCACTGCAGAGGAAAGGCTGGCCACTCCTTTCCCCCTCTAGTCTCCTGCCAGTCCTGCTGACCAGCTAAATCCAGCTGGAAAACAGGGACCTTCCGAGAACTGGGAGATGCAGCTTGCACGCTGTGCCCCGCTTCCTTGCCGAACATGAGAAGGACAATGATCTTGGGGTCTTGGGCCAGGCAGGTACAGGTCTAGCTCAGCAGATGTGAGATAGAATGCCTGGCCAGGGCAATTGGCAAGCACTCCCAGGAGACAGAATGTTGGTGACACACTGGGTTGCGTTCCTCCCAGTAGGTTCTGAGTGAAAGGCATCCTGGGAAGAAGGAATAGCATGGACCATGTGCAATAGCTTGTAGCTTCATGAGTGACTGAGCAGAGGCTTGGAGCTCTCTCCCATCTCTCTTTTCCTCCTCTGAGGCCACTTTTAGAGTACGCTTTTCATGTGTTCCTGCTGTTGTTTGTGGCTGACGCTAGTGGATGGACGCTGCGGAGCCTGCAGCCCAGAGTTCTCCAGGCCAGCCGCTCTCTGTGCTATCTGAGAGGTGGGCAGGTGGGACGTGCCTGACAACACCTGCAGGGTTCATTGTCATGGTCAGTGACACTTAGGCATCTCATTATGCTTCAGGTCTCTGTCCTCGTCAGGATGCTGGTTTCTAAAGGAGAAACAAACGACTGCCCTAGTCAGCGATGCCAAGGCTGCCTCCCAGCCCCGGACGCCTGGCACCAGGTCCGGTGTTAGATGTTTCCCCCCTTGTTCTGCAGGGAGACATGTTGTTTTATTTTATGATCGTAGGTTTTGTGTAAACTTTTTTATTATGAAAAAACTTTAGCACGTGCAAAAATAGAATGTTGTCATTAGGTGCCACCGGATTGGTTCCAACTCATGGCGACCTTTTGTACCACAGAAGGAAACACCGCCTGGTCCTGCATCACTCTCACAGTTGTTCTTATGTGTGAGCCCGTTGTTACAGCCGCTGTCTGTTCATCTTATCGCGGGCCGTCTCTTTTTCACTGCCTCTCTGCGCCTCCGAGCATGACGTCTTTCTCCAGGGACTTGCATCTCCTGATAACATGTCCAAAGTGTGAGATGCTGTCTCGCCCCTCCTTTCTCTAAAGAGCATCCTGGCTGTACTTTTATGACAGGCCAGTTTGTCCTTTGGGCGGTCCTTGGCTTTCACTATTCTTCGCCAGCACCACGATTCAAAGGCACTGGTTTTTCTTCAGTCTTCTTATTCAGGGTGAGAATACACAGTGCTATGACGCTCATTTACTCACCACTCAGCCCCACCAGGCGTCAGCAACAGGGTCGGCCTTGTTCTTTGTCATTTCCCCCTCTCTGCCTTGTATAGCTGTCATATTCTCAACCACTCCTCTCCTTAGTCTCAAATAGTTTACTTCTCTTGTAGGCGGCCTAAACCAACAAAAGCAAAGCTCGAATGTATTCTCTCACTCTTCTCGGGACACTAAAAAAATGAAGCCAAACCCACTGCCATTGAATTGATTCCGACTCACAGCAGTCCCATATCACAGGGTCGAACTGCCCTGGGAGGTTTCTGAAGCTGACCTTTTGTAGGTCCTCTTTCTCCTGTGGAGTGACGTGTGTATTCAGAATACTGGCCTGGAGATTGGCAGCCAGTGGGTGACTCAGTGCGTCACCAGGCCCCTGGTTGGGGAGACCAAACACTAGAGTTCCGAGTGTTGGCCAGGCCATGCATGCTCTTCCCCGGAAGTCTCGGGAAGGTCCTGTCTTGCCTCTCCCGCTCAGCCATTCCGTGGCTGGTGGCAGCACCACCCAGTCTCCGATTCCTTCTTCACAGGACTGTGTTCCCTTTGTGTGTCTGGGCCTTCCCTCTTCTCAGGGCATCAGCCAGTCAGACCACCCTAATGACCTCATCCTAACCCAGTTCCCACGACTGGAAGGAGGACTCAGCTTCCAAATAAGGTAACATTCATGGGTGTGGAGTTTAGAGTTGAGCATACCTTTTTTTTTCTTCTTTTTTCCTGGGGAAGAGGAAGAAGGGATATAATTCAATCCATAACAACCGCTACACCATAATCACACCTAACAGCTCTGCTAGTATTTCCGCTAGTGAATGTGTTTGAAAAGTGCTCACCAAAGGTTTTTCTGTGATCAGATGCCAGCAAAGGTTTTCTGTGATCAAATGCATTATCCTTGCTTCCCCTCAGCCTTTCTGCCTTAAGCCTTTAACCCCTGTGCCCTGAGGCTACTGACCCCAGACCTAGCCCTCTGCTGCTGCTCACAGCAGGATTCAGCACATTTTACCTACTGCCAGTCTGCCAGGCAGCCTGGCCATGCTGGATCTGCGCTCATGAAGTATGCAGACTGGCTTCCCAGTCTCCATGGCATGGACTTAGCTATATGCCTTTCAGGCCAGCATCCCTGGGCAGCAGGGCTACCAGGCTTTTGCCAGGGAGTTTATATAGCTGAGGAATGTGTGTTCCACATCTTGGGGAGAATCCTGCCCTGGGAAGGTGGGCACGCATCTCTGGTTTCCAGATAGGCTGGGATGGGGTTGTGTGTGAAGTTAGCAGGGCTGGAGAGTACCAGAGAGAAAGATGTGGACAGTGTATTCAGACACATGCCCGCTGGACAGGTAGAAAAACACGAGTAACCTCTACCCAGAATTTCCAGCTCTCTGAATCTGCAGCGTGCGTGGCATAGGGGAGTGTTCTCAACTAAATTATTTCATGGGGTCTTACTGGGGCAGGTCATGGGAGCCTCACGTTTGTAAACAGGGCACATGGTATTTCCAGGTAGTTGACGAGAGTTTTTTCCACTTGGAGAGCCCCTTGAGGAAGAAGGAAAAAAGGCCTGCAAGTTATGCATGAGTCTCGGGCGGGTGCAAGGGTGGCAGCCTTGCCTGCTAACTGACTGAAAGGTTGGCGGGAGGTTGCAGCCTAGAAAACACTGCTGGAGCCCTGTTTGTTCTGCCTACACGGGGTCTCCTGCATTGGGATCGACTCCACAGCACCTGGTTTGCTTATGGTTTTTTAGCCAACACTTAGGAACAAGAGGAAGTGCATGTGGCCCCCATAGTAATTCATTAGGGAGGAGGAGGAGGTGAGGATGGGTAGCCTCTTAGCAAGGGTGCCTGCTGGAGTGGGCCTCTGTGGGGCCAACAGCAAGAGGGCCGCTCTGTAATGCTAGGGGGAAAATTGTAGCCTGTCTAAAAAAATTGAAATCGTGAGAGGGAGTGCAGATTATATTGCTTTACTGCCGTTAGCTTGTCAGTGAATTAATGTTTAAATGGTCCTCTGACATGGGGGCTTCAGATCTATGTTCTTTTTGGGGTGTGTGTGTGTGTGTGTGCGTGTGTGTGTGTGTGTGTGTATGTGTACGTGGACAATTGGACCTCAGAAAACAAAACAAACTCATTGCCACTGAGTTGAGTTGATTCTGAATCATAGCGACCCAGAGGACAGGGTCTAACTGTCCCTGTGGGTTTCCAAGACTCTTAACTCTTTACGGGAGTTACTCTTTAAGACGTCTTTAGGAGCCCTGTGTAAATAGTGATTACACTCGGGGCTGTGATCTGCCTGGTCGGCAGTTCAAAACCATCAGCCGCTCCTCGGGAAGTAGAAAGATTTGAGCTTTCTACTCCCATAAAACAATTACAGTCTCGGAAATTCACAGGGGGACTTGAGTTGAGTCAGCACTGAATCAATGGCAGTGCATTAAAAAATTTTTTTTATTTTTATACTCTTCATGGAAGTAGAAGGCTTCATCTTTCTCCTGAGAAGCAGCTGGTGATTTCAAACTGCTGACCTTGTCGTTTGCATCCCAAAATGTAACCACTGCACCATCTGGGCTCCTCTCTTAGCCGATAATCTTTCACCTTTAAGTGTATGCCTGCGGTTCCTAGTCTCTGCTGTTCATCCGAGTCACTGGCAAACTTCAAAAGTCAAGGTGCTTTATGTCATACCACTCAGTGTGTTGGGATAGGAGCCAGGCATCAAAACTGTTTGTGTTTTTACTTGTTTTCTTGATAGAGTATTTGCATATCATACACTTGCATGGCTAAATTGCTTTGAAAGAGCTGTGTATACATAATCACAATCAGTTCTGGTGCTCCCTACCTCCTCCTGCATTAATTGTTGGCTCCCCCAATCCCCTCACCCTCCTGTCTCCCCTCATCCCCCACCTCCCTGATAAACCACTGCATCACTTATTACCTCTGTGCATCTACTCCTTCTGTGCTTCACAAACTGGGAAACCCAGTAGAAACAATAAACAAAACCAAAATAAAATGGCAAGAAAGTAACAATAATGATAAAAATACAAATAAAAAGAAAGAAAAGATCACCTGTAAGCGAGGACAGAATTTTTTGTCGTGGAACAAGCAAGAAATATTTGAGCCTAAAACAAATTCAAAGTGGATCAAGAGGGAAGTCAACTGACCAACTGTCAAATTATACCACGTTTGATCCCCCATGCTCCAGCTTGCAGTCCTCCTCTCTGTCTACTAATAAAGCTGTGTGAGTTCCTCACTGGTAGCTGGCTACAAGGGATCTATCTGCCAGAGACTGAGTCTGAGCCAGATGCTCTTGCTGATGGATTTTGGCCTCCCACTCCCCTCTATAGCCTTCTCCAAATTGGGTGTTCACAATTTAAGCTTTGCTAATTTTCCCTTCGTCATTCTTGGATTTTATTATTGTCATCTTTGGGTTACACAGGATGGTGTGCTTCCATGTGGATGTAGTTGATGCCTCACTTAGATGGCTGCTTGTTTGAATACAGCCTTTAGGACCCCAGACACAATTCCAGTTGATAGCTGGGCACCACGGTGCTGTGATCATTTCATGAGGATGAGTATTGAGTGGGGCCGTGTTATCAGAACGAACTGCTCTTGGATTAGGGCTAAAGTTAGTGGGAGCCCAGCAACCATTTGCTTGTCCACGGGTTATGCATGACTCAGGTTTACTGTGGCGGATGTATTATGACAAAATCAACAACTTACAAGACCAATAACAATGGCAACAAGTCAACCAACAAATAAAATAAGACCAAAACAAACAAGAAAAACAAAACCCCAAAGTAACAAAAGAGAAAAAAATTGTCACTCCTCCCCCTGGGGTATAGGGTGCTTACATTGGTAATATTAACAATTTTTCCACTGACACAGAACTCAACACTCGATGTGAGTAGTCTGTGCGAGTACAGTTCTGCGTGAGCTGCACCCCAGGAGTTGTTGCCCAGCAGGAGTCATTCTCCCAGTGAATTGAGCGCTCTGAGTAATACCTCTGCCAAAGTAAACCGGAGTCGTGCATAACCCGTGGACAAGCAAATGGTTGCTGAGCTTCCACTTAACTTTACCCCTAATCCAAGAGCAGTTCGTTCTGATAACAGGGCCCTGCTCAATACTCATCCTCATGAAATGATCACAGCACCGTGGTACCCAGCTATCAACTGGAATTGTGTCTGGGGTCCTAAAGGCTATATTCAAACAAGCAGCCATCTAAGTGAGGCATCAACTACATCCACATGAGCAACACTGAGCAGGGGGGTTGGTGCCAGGGGAAAACTTCCTGTGCCATTTCTTACAGGTGCAGATCCCTGCCCAAGAGATCAAAGCCTCTTATATCAATGCCAGGGGAGCATCAAAGTACTAAATATATGATGATTCTGGGTCCCTTTCCATTGGATACCCACCAAGCCAGGGGTTCCTGCAAGGTCCAGTGACCACTACTTCCACAGCCCTATGGTGGCCACTCTCTGCGGCTTCTCCCATCAGAATATCCCAGTCCTCAGTCCAAGGGTACAGGCAGCTTTGAGGCAGGGCTCATTCAGTTGGGCCTCTGTGTTGAGTCCCGCTGGTGTGGCCCTGGGGGTGCCATCATGGTGCTTAGTCCAAGGCATGGTTCACCAAGGGCTGGGTAGAAACATTTTCAGTGTTTACCCAGGAACATAAAATCTGGTCTGTTGTCCCCCTAGATTTCCTGCAGTCATTGCTTAGCTTCCCTTCGTGATGTGAGGTTGCTCCTCCCCACTCACCCACCATACTCACCACCATGCTCTCCTTGGTGTTCCAGCAAGGTTCTCCTTCCATTCCTATAAAGGGCCCATTGACTTGTCACAGCCTTGTCTCAGTGTTGTATAGCATCAAGTGGATAGTCGTCTCCCTTTCCCCCATTATGATAGTTACACAACGTCATGTCCACTTGATAATTCAAAATGAAGGGGTAGAGACCAGCCTGTCAGTCGGGTCACAGCCTGATGCCTCCTTATGGGTGTGGCCTCGATGCTGCTTTTCCTCCCCTGAGGTGGGACACCCTCTCTCTGCTTCACTTTCCTGGTGACAAGCCGTGAGGAGCCACACTGAGAGCTAGAGGAGCTTCATGCCAGCACTGAGATGCTCCCACTGCCACTGGATCCACGAGGCTTTGCACTCACTGACCTGTGATCCTCCTGCATTTGGCATCATTGCATGTGCTGCATGAGTCTGAAAAGGAATTCATGGGTTAATATCAGACTTGTGGACATGATCTGGACTGGGATGTTTTATTGATGCATAATTACTTCCTGATGTAAAACTCTCTCGTATACCCGTGGAAGTGCCCCTGGATTTGTTTCTCAAGTCAACCTGTCCTAATACACCCCTCTAAAGGAGTGACCCCAGCCAAGGTCTTCTCTTTCAAGATGATTCTTGTAAAGTTTGCTTAGGGGAAGTGATGGATGGTGCATGGCCAGTAGGTAGCCTTCTCCCCTTTTGCTCTGGAATTGGTCCCTCAGATTTGTTTAATTGGTGTTTCTCCTTTTAGCAGTGGGCTTTTACAATCTTTATCCTTTTGTGATTGACTTACTTCACTCAGCACAATGGTTTCCAGGTCCTTCCATGTCATGCGGTGTTTCATGCTTTTATCGCTGTATTTTAGGGATGCCTAGTGTTCCAATGTGTGTGTGTACCATGGTTTCTTTATCCATCTTTCCACTGTTGGGCATTTGGGCTGCTTCCAGTTACTTGCTGTTGTAAACCGTGCTGCTCTGAACATGGGAGAGCAAACATCCACTCATGTTGTGTCTCTTACTTCTTTAGGGTATATGCCTAATAGAAATATTGCTGGGTCATATGGGATCTCAATTCCCAGTTGCTTTAAGTATCGTATCATTTTCCACTTGTATATTTACAAGTCCACCAAAAGTATATACAAGTTCCAATCTCTCCACATATCCAGCATTTGTTGTTTACTGTTTTTTTTTAAATTGCGCTAGCATTGTGGGTATAAAGCGGTATCTCACTGTGGCTTTAATTTGCATCTCCCTGATGACTAACAACGTTTGTGAGCATTTTTTCATGGGTCTGTTGGCTATTTGTACTTAATTATTGGTGAACTGCCTGTTCATGTCTTTTTCTCATTTCTTAATTGGGTCATTTGTTATGTTCTTATTGCGCTGTTGTAGAGTTCTGTGTATTTTGGTAATTAGACCTTTGTCCGATGTGTTGTTGGTAAATTTCCCCCCAATCTGTGGGCTCTCGTTTTACACTCTTGATGCAGTCTTGTGATGTGCATCAGGGATGTGCATGCAGTCTTGTGATGTGCATCAGGGATGTGCAT
>NW_022103968.1:50136963-50268246 GCF_000313985.2 Echinops telfairi | reverse complement strand
GATGTGCATGCAGTCTTGTGATGTGCATCAGTGATGTGCATGCAGTCTTGTGATGTGCATCAGGGATATAATTTCAGCACGTCCAGTCATCTATCTTGGCTTCTGCTATGCGTGCCTCCTTTGTTACACTTGGTAAGAACTTTTTCAAAATTCCCAGGTAATTCCAAATTTGCCCTCCGTACAGCAACAACATTGGCAGTCACTGGTCCATGGGTTAGTGAGGTTTGAAATAATACTGCAGTCCCTTTTTAAGGCTTTAAGGAGCCCTAGTAGTTCTGTTGTCTTCAGTGTTGGACCGCTAACCATAGGTTGGCAGTTCAAACCCACCAGCCCCAGGACATGGAAGAACGCTGGGGCTGCCAGCTCTCATAAGGATTTACAGCCTGAGACCCTGTATAGGGTTGCTATTCGTTGGAATTACGTAACTCAAAGGCAGTTGGTTTGGGGGTGGCTTCTTAAGCTTAAACACTTTTAAATTGAATTTTTTGAATAGGAAAAACATACCTGGGATCCACTCTGCTTCCTTTTAATAGAACAGGCGCTACCTACTACACTTTGTTTTGTGCTCTGTGCTCCCCACCCCCCACCCCCATGGATGTAAACTTGGAGATTTTCCCATAGTAGGTGTATTGCTTACATCATTATTTTATCCAATTATAGAGTAATCTGTTCTCTCATTTTAAGGGCTCTTAGTGTGCTTTCAGACTTTGGTCTCACAGTGTTGCAGTAACTTTGAACGTGATTCATTTTTAATGTGGGCAAGTATATCTGAAGGGAAAGATTCATTAGTAAATTCATGTCCTCGAAGCACGTCAGCCCTGTGTTCTTGTGTAAAACAGAAGGAAATGGTACCAGACCTGAGCCATCTTATCACACTGTTCTGTTGGAGCTGTTGTTTCTGATGACTCATTTACGGAATGGCTTGCCGGGCTTTTCTTCCTACTGTTGACACGTGCCCGCCACGAGGATCTCTACTAGTATCAGAACTGCTGTGGTGTCGCTACAGTAGCCACCACAGGGTGGCAAACTGACAGATTTTGAGTGATTTGTCCAGAGTCACTGCTCAGAGGCAGAGCCCTGTTGACAGGTAGGCAAGTTGACTCTACAGGAATTCCTTCACTTTGAGACATTGTCTTTGTGGTCCCGTGCCCAGCAGTGACATTGTTGGGTCAAATGCCCTCCCTGTGTGTAATTTGGGGAGAGATGACCAAATTGCCTTCAGCAGGGGTCGTACTCATTTCCACTTACACATGAGCAGGGTCTGAGAGAGATGCGGGGCTCTCTACACTGGCCTGGCAAGGGTTTAATCGAGCTGTGTACCTTTCCATGTGTTAGTAAGGGTCATTTGAATTTCTTTACTACCTACTTCATGCCCTTTCTCATTTTCTTTTGATAGATGGATCTTGGTCTTATCCATTTTCCCCTCACTATGTTAAAGTGGTGTGTGTGATTAACGACACCCCCCCCTCCCGTTTTGAGTTGCAAAACATCTCCCATTTGTCACTTATCTTTTGACTCAATGTTTTATCAATCCTTTTTTGGTGACAATCCTTTTTTTTTTTTTTAAACGTTCTTAATGTCAATTAAAATCTGTAGGAAAGACTGTTAAGATGTCACGGTAGAACTTTGTTGTGCATTCACTTGTTTGAAACAAAGAAGAAACTGCAACCAACTGTTCTTGTTGTGCTTTTATGTAAACTGTTGACAGTAATATATATGTAAAATTTTATTTACAATAAGCTATAGGTAGTCCCTGACTTACTTTGAGGTTTTGTTCTGAGGTCACTTCTAACCTAAGTCAAATACCTCAATTTGTTTTTTCAGTTTTCATTATTATTGCCTACCATTACCAGGACTTTTATAGATCATAATATTGAATATTTGTGAGTGGGCGTCTGAGAATGATATCATGGCAGGGCTTCAAAACGCTTTTCAGCAACGTTTTGAAGCTCCTCGTGTGAGCAAAGGAGACACAGCAGCGTGTCAGGTGGTACGCGGTGCTGATGGGAGGTGTGAAAGCAGGAGAGGAGCGTCCAGAGTGTGGGTCTTTGGAACTTGAATACAGCGTAAATCGGGCACTACCTGTACTTACAGGCACCGCTTAGCATTGGGGGCACATCTGTCCACCTGGGTCTTCTCTTCATCTTTCTCTACGTTCGCACTTTCATCTACGACCTTCAATTAGGATTAATCTCCTGGGGCTAGTTGGTCAGTGACTGCATTGTCTGCATTTAGGATACTATTGTAGTATATTCCCCTAGACACTTCTTGGATGGGCTCGAGTTCAAGTGGCATTCTTTCTCTGTCTCACTCAGCTTCAGGCCCAGTCTATCTAGTGGTTTTATTGGACTCTGCAGCGTTTTCCACTCTCCCTGCTTTCAAAGATGGGCTTAAAGCTCTGGATCTTGAATTTAAGCTTCCGTATCGGCCCATTAGCCATTCTTCCTTCTTCCTTCCCCACGTAGTAGTGAAGATATTCTGTGTTGAAGCAGTGGATATCCTAGGGGACAGCCCTTGCCTCATAGAGCTGATAGTCAAGACAGCAGGCAGCTTCTTTCACAGACAGGTTTTCTTCAAAGGACATGTACAGAACAGGTGATGGGGGAAACTGAACTCCTTTGGAGCAGCCAGGGAGTGTCCCTGAGGTGACAGGAGGCTGCCATCATCATCTGGATGATGAATAAAAGCTCACCATTCAGAAAATTGGTGAATGAATGTTCTGGGTGGCCAACGAACGCAACAGTATCTGCAAAGGTCTGGAAAGTGGCCAAAGCAGGGCAGGTTTGAGGAAGTGAAAGTTGAGTGTGCTCAGAGGGTAATAGGGATGTGGCTTGAGTTAAGGCCTGGAAGTTGGCGAGGTCAGGCTTGTCCCCTGAAAGCCACTGAATTTTCCAGTAAGTAACCCCCCAAACCCTAGTAAAATAGACAAGATACTGAAGGGAAGAGATGCACTCGTCACTTTTTGCTCTTGCCATCATCGAATTTCTGAACTGAAAACACTTCAGTACCATTGCATGGTAGCCCGTGGCTCATTTGACAAGGGGCTGACTTGCCCAGGGAGCTCCTAGCAGAGGCAGGGCGCCAACCCGGGCTCCTAGTCTGGGTGCTCGCCATTCGGGATTCTCTTTCCTCAGAAAACACGGGCTTTCACGAAAACGTGAAATGTGTTCTGACGCGTGTTTTTTTTGGGGGGGTACGTGCTTATTTGTGTGTGCAGCCTTAGGAACGGATAATAATCATTCACAATATTTGGCCAAGCAACACTTATTAAAATCGCTACACTGAAGGGGAGAATAGAAGCATTCTGTATTCTTCTGGAAGGTGGACCCTACCGAGACCACATCTGTGCTGCTCACTATGCAGCTCTGTACAAGCTTTGGTTGGCCAGAGCCGCTACCTCCAGGGGCAACACTGACCTATATGCCTTTTAAATTTGAAGTCAGTTAAAAGGGTTTTTTTTTAATCCCAGGGGATAAGATAGTCTAGAACTACAGCAGTTGAGTAACGTTGATATACAGAAATGGCACTTTAATCCATTCTTTGTTAGCTTTTCATTATGAGGTGCTTTGGCCAATAGTCTTCATGTTTCAGAATGCAGAAACGGGGCAGAAAAGATTCATTGCTCCTTATGCAGATCCGCCAACTTACCAGAAGCATCGAAGGAATGAAGATCCAGCCAGTGTGTTCGCGTTTGCTTGCTTTCTCTCCTGGATGCATCCTTCACCTGTGTGTTGACAGTTGAGTAGCCGATTCTCCAGTTTGCCATTCCTGGCAGAGTTGCTTACATGATTTATTGAGGAGCAAGACTCGGAATCGATGGCATAGCAATCGAGAGGCTTCCACAAGGGGGTCTGACTCTGGACGCACTCAGTCCTCTCTGGTAAAACCTTTGGAAGAGCGCTCTGTAGCCAACCAACTGGAAGAGATTCATATTTGTGCCTGTTCCAAATACAGGTGCTTCAACAGAAATTATTAAAAAATTCATTAATCTCATAAGAAAGTGAAATCTCGCTGAAGAGAATTGAAAAACAGTTACAGTAGTTCATAGATGGGGAACTGCCAGAAATCCAAGCGGATTCAGAAGAGGAAGTGCGATAAGGGATACCACTGTGGAAGTCTGAGAGATGTTGGCTGAAAGCAGAAACTACCAGAAAGATCTGTTAAAAAGTCAAAAAGCATTTGACTAAGTGGATTAAGACAGTTCGCGGATAACATTAGGAAGAATGAGATTTTCAGAATGCTAATTGTGCTAGTTTGGAAACTGTACATAGACTGTGAGGCAGTCATTCAAACTGAATAAAGGGTATCGTGTGGATTTAGGCAGGAGATGTGTGTGTCAGGGTTGTAATTCCTTTACCACACTTGTTGAAATAATCGGAGAAACTGGTGTATATGAAAATAACATGGCATCAGGATTGGAGGACGAGTCCTTAAACACTAAGAGGCAGATGACACAACCCTTCTTGTTGAACACAAGGAACTGGACAACCCTCTGAAGATTGCAGCCTTCAGAATGGATTACATCTCAGCATAAAACAAAAATCACAGCACAACACAGGGAATCCAGGATAGATAAACCCCTCAGGGCCAACAAGAAGAGTAGAGATACCAGGAGGGTGGGGGGGAAGAAGGGGGAATCGATCACAAGGATCAACCTAGAACCCCCCACCCAGGGGGACAAATAATGGAAAAGTGGGTGAGGGGCGATGGAGGATGATGTAAGATATGGGAAAAATAATCTATAACAATTTATCAAGGGTTTGTGAGGGAGGACGGGCGGGGGAGGGGGAGAGGGACGGAGAAGAAATGGGGAGCTGATATCAGGGGCTCAAGTGGGAAGAGAATGCTTTGAAAATGATAATTGTGGCATATGCGCAAATGTGCTTGACACATTGGAGGAATGTACGGATTGTGATAAGAGATGTAAGAGCACCCAATAAAAGTATTTAAAAAAAAATCACAACAGAGCCAATAAGCAGCATCCTGATATTTGCTGCAAATGAGCTCTTTAAAATGTTTGGTGCTTATGTCACACGAAGGTTAAAGTATGTTCATTTACCTAACGTGAATGTGATAGAGGGAAAATGAGTACAGAAGATTAAAGAATCGATGGCTTTGGATTGTAGTGCTGATGAAGAATATTAAATATATTATGAATTCCCAAAAGAAGGAACAAATCTGTCTTGGAAGAAGTATAGCCAGAGTGCTCCTCAGAAGTACTTTGGATGCGTTTTTTGGAGGGAATTCTTGGAAAGAAGGGCATGATGTTCAGCCAAAAAGAGGAAGACCCTCAGTGAGGGGAGTGACACAGTGGCTGCGACCATGCGCTCAAACGTGGTAATGGTTGGAAGCGTGGTGAGGACTGGGCAGTGCTTTGTTACGTTGTACATGGTGGGGCTGCTGTGACCGGTAAGCTGTTGGATTGCACCTAACAAGTACTAATGGGAAATACTTGGGTTTTTCGTCTGTGACAGGTTTCCATCTTACACAAGTTCCAATTTTTGTTGGTTTGACTGTCGGGTAAATCCTTAGATCTTAGATACTTCACTTGTGCTCAGTGGGGTTTCCTGACAATTCATTATTGTACTGAGGGGTTCTTTAACCTGTGTCTTGACTGAGTCAAAGATAGAGTGCTCCGATGGGGCCCTGCACATTGCTTTTAGCTCTCTCTGCAACATCACATGTGCACACTGTAGACATCAGTACCCGGTAGTAGGGTCCAACGAGCCTGGGCAGAATGTGGATTAGCTGGAATGACAAAGGAGGCAGACCAGAGGTGGACAGGAAGGAACACTAACTATTTAGAGTCTTACATGGACAGGGGCTGGATATGAGAACATTTCTTCATGCTGGAATCAGCTGCCTGAGGAGATGAGTGGAGAAGAATTAGGTTATCCAGGCATGATCTGAATCTTTGCACAAGACACCGGCAGCAAGTAGGGGTTGGTTTAGTGTGGGAGACTCCTGTTTCCTACCTAGGACTGCTTCACTCCTTTAGGTGTCTATAGGATTAGACATACATGCAACCTTGTTTCTTAGTTACCCCATTCCATCATTAAATAGTTTCTGTTCATCTCTTATTCCCAGTGCTGAGCCCTCTGCTGCTACCAGGCCACAGCATTCAGCAGAAATTCATACTTCATGTATCCAAAATGCCTACGTTCTCCATTACAACTGCAGAACATAATGTTAGGGTAGATGGCTTTAGTTACGTAATGGGAGCCATAGAGAGTGGAAAGTAAGCCCGTCCATTCTGATTTTAGTTCGTCTCCACAGAGGCAACCACTATCGCTAGTTTCTTACACAAGAGGGCTTCAGAAATTTAGTGGAAAAATTCCATTATCTTTTAACTCCCCCCACCCCTCACCAGCTTTATGATGTCCCTCTGTGCATTTTTGTGTTTTCTTGAATCCATTTTCTGCAGATGCAAGCGTTGGCCTATATTGCACCCTCTGTCTCCTGCTTTCTTCTGTTAACCCTTGCCCCAGGTTCCGCCCTACCCGTAGACAGGGAACGAATGCGTTCTTCTGCATGACTATTCCATGAAACGGGAGCACCAGAGTTTATTGCGCTCTTACTCTTATTTCTTTCTAGTGCCTTGCTTTTTACTGCTAACATCACAGTGGACATTTATATTACGGTCAGCCTTAGTGAGGGCTCGTTCGTATTGCTTCTAGGCTCAGAACCTAGCACTGGGAAGTCAGGGTATATGCTTTTGAAATTTTCTTGTTTATATTCATTTGGGGCAGTATTAAGTCATTTTTTGTTTATTCTATCCCTGTCTTCACATGTTTTCTTTTTCTACTCTTGTCTGCTCTGGGGTTTTTCTTTGTCCTATAGGGGAACACAGCTTGAATTCTTGACTGGTTTTGCTTAGAAATAAGTACATTCCCCAAGCTCCCCCACTCCAACATCCCTGGCCACTTAATTAACTTCTGTGGCTTTGAAAACACCTCCAAAATAACTTAGAATTCAGTGAGGAGAGTACACAGACAAATAATGACTTTCATTACCCAACTCTCCTCTTCGTAAGAATCTGCAAATTGGTAGATATTAAGGCTTCAAAATTGTTCTGCGAATACTGTTGCAGTCCTATATTTTGCTAGCAGGGAGCATTCCCTCAAGTCCCATAGGAAGATAGCTTGCTTTGTAAAACTCTGGTAAATTGTCCAAAGTTTGGGGTGCTCTATTGAAAGTGAGGGTTTTGAATTCTTTAAACAATACATCTCAGGCATTTAGCTTTTATCTGGTGTATACTATGCCCAGTGTCTATAAGTGTAGCTTCTTAAAAACCCGTTTCCCTGATCACCATCATTCTACAAGATAGGAATCTTCGCCTCTGGTATGTTCTAGGGAATTGCAGAGGAAGGCAGATTTCTTCATTCAATATGTAATCAGTGAAGTTCACGCTCATGTATGAAAGTTGGATTAAGAAGAACAAATAAGCTTTTGGTTTTTAAAGAATATTATAGTTCTTTTTGTTCTATTACAAATTGAGCAACCTTGCAATAGACTCAACATAGATCAATTAGGGTTTTCCCCCTACACCAGTGCTTCCATGGATTCTTTCTGTTGACGGTACTGGGAAGGTCAAAGAGAAAGAAAGAAATTTCTGGATTTCAAAAACAGCCTCAGGATGGAGGTGACGGTGTCCGTGCAGGTGACAGCCACCACATCAGTGCATCTGAGCTGTTATTTCATTTTTGTTTTGTTTTTCCAAGTTTTATTGGCATATAGTTCACCAGTCATAAGATTCAATAGTTCAATCACATCAAGAACAGTTGTACCATCCTCACCACAATCAGTTTAAGAACATTTTCTTCATTCTTGTACTCACTGTTATTCGCTTCCCAATTTCCCCCCAACCGAATCCAGTTACTATCTCTGTAGTTTGACCTATCCTGGATTTCATATACCGAAAACCATAAAAAAAAAACCCAGCAAACAAAACTAACAAGAATAACAATAGATAGAAACCTCAATGGAAAAGAAAGCAGAAGCTATTAAAAACTAGCACACCTTTAAATGGATCACAAAGGAGATCAAATGATAGGGTACTAAATTTTAACCTGACTGCATCTGCAGCAATCCACTTTACAACTGCTCACATCCATGGTCAGAGGAGATTCAGTAGGTGCTCCATCCATGTGTGTTTCCCCTTCACTCGCCCTCCCCCCATCAGAAAAGGCTTTAAAATGGGGCAAAAGGGAGTGTCTCAGAGGTTTGACCTCTTTATACTTTGCAAGGTACCGATGTCTTCAGTCCCCTAGGAAATTATGAAAGGCAAGCTTTGTTTTCTTTCCTTGTTGCTTGCCTCCCTTTCCAACTCCCAAGTCACGCTATTCTTTGGTCTTTGGTGAAACTGCGTTGTGCTAGTATGCCTATGTCAAAGACATGCCGTGCAGTGGCCATTGCCACCGAACCAGTGCCAGTGCCAGTAGAGAAATCAGCAGGGGCCTCAGAAAGTTAGTGGGAAAATTCCATTATCTTCTAATTCCATTTGCCAGCAGCAAATCCATCGAGCTACTTCAGCCGGTAGTACTCTAACTCCCCTGTTGGTGCATCAAGTCATTTCTGACTTACAGCAACCCCACATCAGAGACATATTCCGCAAGGATTTTCTGGGCTGCCGTCTTTCTGGAAGCAGATTGCCATGAGTCTCTCACATGGTACTTCTGGGTGAGCCCCAACTGCCAGCCTTTCTGCTAGCAGCTAAGTGCTTAACCATTGGTGCCACAAAAGCTCCTAATTGTGCATTAGGAGTAAGAATATGTGGTTTAATAACTTTACCTCTTGAGTAAACTCTTTTCAGTGAAACATTGAAAAAGCAGTTCAACAAAAACAGGCTTCTGTCCTTTCCCTAAATGCACCTCTTCCTTTTCCCTGTCTCGGAGCCCTGGTGGTGTCATGCTTCTGTGTTAACCGCAGGCCAGCAGTTTGAAACCACCAGGCGCTCTGGGAGAAAGACAGACATTCTACTCCAGTAAAGAGTTGCAGTCCCAGAGACCACAGAGAGTTCTGCCCTCTCGGGTTACCATGAGTCAGAATTGACTCAGTGGCCATGAGTTTGGGTGTCTGCCCCCTCCCACTCTGCCTTTGGCCAAACTATCTGAAATTAGGTTTTGCATGTGAGGTCACTTCATTCCTAAGCGTTCAGTATATATCTCCCAGGAATAAGGGCCTGCGAGTGAGATTAGTCCTAAGGCTACCATCCACCCTGTTGTACAGTGTTCCCGCCATAGGGACTCAGAGGTCTTAATACCAAATAACGCTTCTCTGCTCATGGACAATACATATGTATAGCTGACCCTTGAACCATAGAGGAGTCAGGGCCATTGACTTCCGTGTTGTCGAAAATCTATGGATAATTGACACTTGCCCCTTAAAGAGCATGGGCTTGGATGGCTCAGGCCCACTGACGGGCAGATTTTTTTTCCCCCCTGCTACTGTTGCTCAAAATGCTGTATGATGCTACTCATGAGCTCCATATGAGTCGTCCATCTCTGTGGGGACTGCTCATGCGGAGGGGGGTCCACGTGGATACTGACACTTGGACTCATTGCAACAGCAGCAGGAACCAAGAACCCAAGTGTCAATGCCCCCCAGCAGGCCAAGCTCGTGTGCTCAAGGGCCAACTGTATTTCACTTTTGGAATCGGTACTGTTTTCCCTCTTTGCCTCGGCTGTTGGGGTACTCAATTTTCAAAATCTATAGGAGCTGTAGATAAACAGCTGCGTACGAACTTTTAGCTTCCTTTGATTACTAGATGTCTTTCCCTGTGACTGTCCTTACTCCCCCAAGGTTGAAGGAAGGAAGGAGGGAAGCAAGGAAGGAATCCTATCACATGTCTGTGCAAAGAGCCCCTATAACTTTTAGAATGAATTCGTGTGTAAAAATTAGCACCAAAAGAAGCTGACGGCTTGGTAGGCCCTCAGCTAACACTCATGTGAGGGGAAAGCGCACAGCAGGCTGGCTCCACGAGGCTGCCTCTTCAGAGACACCCAGACAAAGCAGTGGATCTCCCCATCTAAAACCTCAACACTTTCTTTTTGGTTTTGAGTATCTGGCCTCGATATTCATCTTAAAACCTCCTGTGTTAGACAGGGTTCTCTAGCCTTGCAGCTTATGATCACATACTTCTCTGGGAGGACCCTGGGCCTCACATTTTCTTAGGAACAGCCCCACCCTACTTACTCTGGCCTGATGTGCCTTTGGGTACCAGGGACCCAAAGTGAGAGCAAGCCGTGGGCTTGATCTGAGACTGTGGTGGGAAGGGAGCACTGACTTCCTGGTTCTGTCTGTGAGAACCAAAGGAGCCCTGGTGGCGCGAGGGTTGAGCGCTCGGCTGCTAACTGAAAGCTTGCCTGTCTGAAGGCCGTCTGCTCCGGAGAAGTTCCTGCTGTTTGATGTCAGGTGCTCGATTCAGATCAAGGTCGCGCCCCTTGTTGGACGCACCGTGTCAGTCCATTCCTTTGAGGATTTCCCTGACCGTTGCCAAAAGTTGTGTCCTCCTCAAAGGATTGGCTCCGTTGAAGATCACAGCCTAGGAACCCCAGTGGGGCAGTCTGCTCGGTCCCGGGGATTGAAATAGATGGAGCAGGAGCCTAACAACATTGTGGGAACAAAGTTACAACAGCATATAGGGCATTGACCAGCCGGTACAGAGAGCACCTGCTTTTGAAGCCTGGGCATGGGGATTTTCTGAGACAGTGGGAACCTTTGTGGAGGTGGTCAGGGGCCGAATGAGACTCCCGAGCAGGCCTAGCGGGCCCAGGTTTGAGAAGGAAGCGCTGAAAAGGTCAGATTTTGATCTGTTCTCTGCCAGGTTGTGGGAATGAAGCCATCTGCTTCACTTAGTTGTTGTCGTTACGTTCTCTCAAGTCTGTTCTTTGTATTATTTTAACTCTTAATGAGAAGGGATGTCTGGGTGATCCTTCCTCCTGAGCTGAATAAGGAAGAGACTCACTGGCAAGACGTGCAGTTGGTTGACTCACATAGAGAACCAGGCACCAGACTAAGTACAGGCCTTATCTCACGTCGCCCTTAAAAGAACCTTCTGAAGCATAAGCAGTTATCTGCATTTACAGTTGGAAAATGAGGCTGCAAGTGGTCAAATAAAGGGCTACATGGTAGACATGTGCTACCTCCAGTCTGACTTAGTGGTGGTCTCACTGTCACTGCCCCATCCTGATCCCTTCTTTTTGTTGTTAGTCTAAAGATGTTCTTCTGAAGTATAACCTGTGTACCGTGCGCTTCTGTGTACAGTTTGACGCGTTACCACAGATGGAAGGCACTTGTATAACTTGTGTTCAGCTGGAGAATGACTGTTCCTAGAGCCCCTTCATGCTTCCTACCAGTCAGTGCCTGCCCAAGGGTAACTACTGCCCTGATTTTGAACTCTCTTTAATTGGAATCACTCTTAAAAAACAAAAGTTCTACTGATACATCATAATTCACATATCGTGATAAGAGTTGTATGAGCCCCTAATAAAATGATTAAAAATAATAATAATTCACATATCATAGAATTCAATATTTAAATATGTTAAAATACAGTTGGGTATCTATCACCCTAATCTGTTGTGGAACATTTTCTTCATTCTTGTATTTATTATAATTAGTTCCCTGTTTCCCACCAACCTCTAGTGTCAGAACCCTAAGAAACTATTCATTGAATTTCTGTCTTTAGAGTTACCTATCCTGAGTTTCTATGAAGAAGATAATTCAAGTAAAAACAAACAAAAACAAAGCTACAAAAAAAATCCTCCAACTACAAAATAAAATACAGAAGAACCCCAATCCAAAGGATAGCGCACTGTAATAAAAACTAGAACAAGTTGAAAATGGAAATAAAAGGAAGAAAAAATGGTAAGATGTTAACTATTACCCCAACTATGCCTTCAGTAATCTATGGTTCTGAGGCGTTCTGTATGGGGCGAGGCTATTTGTCTCCTTGCTTCATGGCTCTAGGGAACTCACTGGAGACAGTCCATGTGAGGGCTCTGTAAATGGATTTGGGGGTTTTCACTGTCATCCGTAGTCTTTGGCCAACTGGACGCTCAGAATTTAAGCTCTGAAAGAGTCTTCCCCTCTGATCTTGGATTTTATTGTTAATAATTCTTTGATCATGCCGGTTGCTGTGCTTCTTCCCTCTGCACCCTTACTTGACCCTTCACATAGATGACTGCTTGTTTTAAGGTAAGCCTTTAGGACCCCAGGTGCTATTCTTTCTGATAGCTGGGCACCATCTTAGAATCCTACCGTAGTATTTGATTTCCTTTCTCCAAACATTTTGTCTGGAAGATGGAGCCATGTTGCTGAGCACTTGCTTTTTGAAATTGGGTCTTCATGTCCAGAAAAAATATGTAAAGACTAAAATCATCTTAGTGTACAATTGATATTTTCAGATCTTAAACATTTGCAAAATGTGCTTAGGTACCATCACAGTTGGTCATGGTCTCAACATCAGAAGAAAAATCTATGCTTTTCAGGCCTTTGTATAGAAAGTATTTTATATACTAACAGTATCCTTTAAAAAGAAGGGCATAAAAAGCTGTATCCTTTCACATTTTCTGTTTCGTCTTAAAGATATATAATGTGCTTCTATGCAATAGCTAGAAACCTGAAATGTTTGTAAATGACGTTAATTTTGTTTGAATCACATATGAATGTATTTGGGATTTTGATGATGAGGGAAAGTAGACATTTGCCCAATGAATCATTTGTGCCTTTCAGTCAAAGGTATTGGGAGCATACCGGTAGCCCAGTTTCCCTAAGGTGCGCCCTGGGAGGCACTGGCGGCCTGTAAAAGCAGATACCTGTACTTTAACGTGATGTAGTACAAAGATTTTTAATTGCCAGGAGGGTGCCGAGGGATTGTGTTGTTTTCTGAAACGGGAGCAGTAGGCCAAATACGTTTGGGAAGCCATGCTGTCGTTGAAAAAAATGCGTATTACGCATTGTCATGAAGAAGAGTAAGAAAAGTCGGAGGCATTTACTCAAGGTCCACGGTGATTTTGTTTTGTGGATGTGGACGCTCCTGAGATTGTTCAGGTCCCACAGCGAGCAGCGTGACTGGCGTGTCACGTGGCAGATCAGTTTGTACGAACGTCGAGGTCTCGCTGTCAGAGTCCAGGCAGCCCTCAGACATCAAAGGCTGTCTTTTTTCAAAGGTCCTATGTCGAGGTTTTTTTCATAGACCTATACTTTCTAATGATAGTGTTCTTACAATAAGATTTGCCAAAGAGCTGATACCAAGGGCTCAAGTAAAAAGAAAATGTTTTGAAATGGATGATGGCAACATATGTACAAATGTGCTTGACACAATGGATGGATGGATTGTTATAAGTTCTGTAAGAGCCCTCAATAAAATGATATTAAAACAAACAAACCCAAAACAAATGAAAAAGATGCTCCAAAAAAAAAGAGAGAGATTTGCCTTGCAGTAGACATTTCGTCCTCAGGATACTAATTATTCCTCACAGAAAAGAAGTCCAGATTATTACCCTTTAAATCTTCCTTTTCTGCCTTTGTAAGTGACCAGGCTTGCCCAAGGGCTGGCTTTAAAGGGTTTAGGTGAGCCTTGTGAAGTCCTATGAGCCTTTGGAAATTGCTTACTCAGGGTTAAACTCTTCTCTTCTCACGTGTTAAGTGAGGGAGGGGGAGCAACCCACATTTGTTATGGCCTTGTAGGGTCTAATTGATCTGTCTCACACTGAGAGGATAATTTGCTAATTTGTATAGTCCTTCAGAAAAGGACTGGGGTGAGCAGGGCAATTTGCCTTCCCTTTGAGATCTCCTGACACATATTGCCCTTCCTTTTTCCTTTCCATCGAGCTTGACCTATATGATCAGTTGGCATCAGATACACATTTCTTGCCCGCAAAGAAAACTTTTTTCTCAAGGGCAGAGCTACATCCAGTAAAGGCTTTCTTTAGGATGCCCTATGAAGACGGGAGGATGGCTCAGGACCAGGCAGGGTTTCATTCTGTTGTACACAGGGTGACCATGAGTCGGCCGACCACTTCACAGCACCGAGTCTGACATGAAGACCTGCAGTCTTCATTATAGGTGCAAGTCCCCAAACCCAGTGCCATCGAGCGGATTCCTACTCGGAGCAACCCTAGAGAGAGCTTCTAAGGCTGAGCCTCTTTACACAGCAGAAAGCCGCCTTTCTCCCATGGAGTGGCTGGTGGGTCTGCTGCCAACCTTGCAGTGAGCTGTGCAGACCCGAGAGTCTCCAGGGCTCCTTAGGGTTGGGTTGAGGGCCTTCCACTGGTTGTGAAGAGTTAGGGGCTCGCGTGTCACATTCTGGGCCCCCTTCGTCTCCTGACCCCTTTGCACATAGTTAGGCATGTGTCTGGACAGACAGCTTTTCTTCTTTCCCTGTCTACCGAGCATTTACCCTTCTGATTCCTCATGCCTCCTTTTTGCCCTTTGAATTTCCATGAATTCTCCCTTATTCACAAGTTGCAGCTACGTCTGGCTTCACATGTGGCTTCCTGGAGCAGAATGTGAAAATAGCTAGTGAGAAAGGGTGCTTTTTCACCCTGTCTATGCAGCCCGCAAGGTGTGAGGCAAATGTAGAAAGAAAGGTGAAGAGGGGTCTTCAATGAATTGAATGAAAGTTCAAACCAATGCAGTGGTGAAATAAACAAGGGGGGAAGAGGAAGTGGAACTGTCCTCTGCTGAGTAAGTAGCACTTGTGAAGGCTTTGAAGTACCCCCCAAATTTTTCTTTTTGACCAAATTCATGGCCAGTCATCCTGGTGCGATTTGTCTAAATGCTTTAAAATGGCATGTGAACAAACAAAGTAGACCCGTGGTTCCTGAGTTGAAGTGTAACGGGCACCCACTGCATCACCGCTGATGCCCAAACGCATCACGGTCCAGCTGGTTCTGACTCACGCTGACGCTACAGGACATGGTAGGGCTGCTGCGTGGGGCTGCCCAGACTGTCACACACCATCTCCCTCGCGGACTGGCCGGTGGGTTTGAGCTTAACCACTGCGCCACCGAGCTTCCTTTTGTGCCACCCAGAGACCCATATGCAAAAGATACAATACCCAGGTTTACTTTCGAACACGTTCTTCGATCTCTTAAACTCACTATCCCTCTGTTAAGAATTGCTTTGTATATTGTAACTTTATATTAGGTTTTAATATGCTACCAGGCAAGCGCCAACGTTGATTTTCAAAATCAACTCGCCTGTTAGGATTCTTCTCATAGTGTCTCATCCCCGATACCCAGCAGGGACTTTGAAGTTGAAGAGAATTTGTATCTTGAAAAATTCTTGCTCTGCTTTTTATTGAAGCTTATTTTTCCTTATTTAAATCCTCTAGTGAAGTTCTTAGAATACTATCCTTTATGTAGTATTTACAAGTTTATATGTATTTTCATTTGGTACCTTGTTCTTGCCATTGTGGGTAGGATTTTATTTTTAAATCATTGGGGGCTCGTACAACTCTTACCACAATTCATCCATCCATCTATTGTGTCAAGCACATTTGTACACTTGTTGCCATCATCATCTTCAAAACACTTTCTTTCTACTTAAGCCCTTGGTATTAGCTTCCCATCGCCCCTCCCCCCATGAACCCTTGATAATTTATAAATTATTTTTTCATATACATTTTAAAATTTCACTTATTGCATTTTGTTGTTTTGTGCTTTTTATAGGTTTCATTTATTGTTGCCTTGGTAAGCAATATACGAGTTGGTTCTCTTGTACTTTCCTTCAGGTGGATGAAGTCTGGAAGGACAGTTTTGTCTCTTTTCCAGCATCTTCCAAGCTCTTACCAAAGAACCAGGCCATACGTCTCACTTAACTACTTCAGTTATTTGCCTCCAGTAAGCAGAAATGAGTGATAATTTAAATGGTGTCAAATTATCTGCTCTCTTACTGGTGAAAGTCTGAAAGACCTGGGGCAGTCTCTCCTTTCCCTTCCCTTGGTCACATCTATATCCTCATCCCTTTCCACTGGTGCCTGTTGTGTTATTGACCAGCACTCCCTGACCCTGTCCCACCGTGTCCTACTCATAGGAAAGCTGCCTGTGTAGCCCTTCCCACTTCCATGCTGACCTTGGGACGAAACCCTAACACGAGGAATGCCTCCATCGCATTTCCTTTCTGTTTCTTCTATTAACAGGGACATTCTGTACAACCTTGAATGCTGTCGATGGTAGCTGACTTTTTGGTCCCTTTCCATACTTTAAGGAGAGTGCTTTGTTCTTAAGTATGTTGTCTGATGTAAGCTTTTGGTAGGTAGATGCAGGTAAATTCCCATACCCCAACCTCCCCCATAAAAATGCAGGAAACCATTACAGTTCAAGAATTATTCCAGAAAAAATGTCTTTCTCTTTCATGTGTTAATTCAATCTTTTAAATGTCTAGCATTGGGTTGGTGTGCTAGTTATAATTGTTCAAATGCACGTTAGAGCTGTTGCCGTTGTTTTTACTGCTGGCAGCTGTCCAGTTGGCTCCTGACTTATGGTGACTGGAGCAAGACATGGGGTAAACATCTCATTTTAAGGTCAGGAGATTAGCAAACCTTAATTTCATTGGTTGTAGACAGTGACATCATCCCAGGTTCCAGGGATCCAGATATGAACATCTTTGGGATGGCATTAATCTGTCTTTTGGGGGAATTGGTTGTTTGCGTTCATCTCTACAGGCACCATCCAAATGAACCATTGCATCAGTCTCTGTGTGTTTCTGATTTATCCATGGGCCACCTCTCTGAGGATGGAATGTGCCCTATTGATCATTTAAAAGTGTTTGATAAAAATGACCAAATGGCTGAAACCCCAGCATGGGTTGGATAGGAGAGCAACAGGCAAGGTTTGTGCTGCAGAGAAAATTTCAAAACTAGGATGAGACCAATTTTTCTCCATCGCGTTCCTGTTAGGATGTAAAGGTCCTGTCTCACATTAAACTTTTATTACATCCCCTGTGCCTTCTGGTGTGTGTTATGCACGTAGGAGTTTATTGGAATAGATTTGCTAGGTAAATGAGCGGGGAAGTGAGTCTGGATGCATGTGCAAGCTTGCTTCTCTTGCTCTTTCAAGCCCTTTCCACCACTGAACTCCTTCTTTCACTTTGATTCTTCTCCAGGATCTGATATCACTAGATCTGTTAGAATTAGGAACCACAGTTAATGCTGCCGCGCCTCATTATTGACAGTTGTTTTGTTCCTAAATGCAAGGCTGTTTTCACATCATGGAAGTATGGGCTATTTGTTCTCGGGTAAAGCATGTAAGATGTCGTTAGATGATTTTGACTGTTTGCTTTTTGTCTCCTACTTTCCTTTTCCCCACCTCTTATTTTTATAGACTGTTTACAACAAGATCTTTCCAAATCTATGTAAATACCAGTTGCCAGAGAACCCATACTGAAACCTGGAGTTACATGGAGATGCTGAATAAAACGACATGTAAAAATGTGAGGGGGCTTTGAAGAGTTGGTGGAGAAATCCTATTATTTTTTAATTCTGTTTTTCCACAAACTTTTCAAAGCCCCCCTGTACAGTTAGAGAACCCCCTTTTCCCCAGGGCCAGATGCATCGTAGCAGTCAGGTGGTTTTTGGTGGGGAGGGAGATGAACGGGATCTGAACACACCACTGTTAGACAACAGCCTCAGTTGGAGCAGCAGCAGCTCTTCATCAGACAAACACACTAGTACTTCTGCAGCAAAATATGTGAACAGTTGCACCGAATGTGCCAATAAAGCTGCAATCGGTCTCACGTTCACTCCGGTCAGGTTTTACCACCGAATGAATGCAGGTCAGGGCAGCTCAGTTTCCTACCAAATGGTTGGTTTTTCAGTCTTTTGGGTTTGGGAATTGTGTTGGAAGGATTGAGGGCTTGTCCTAGATTTTTACTCTAATCTTTAATATTGGACTGACTTTCTCGGAAATTCTTGCAGGGGAGACTCACTGACCCCTTGAGCAGTATTATCCACGGTGGGTTTTTTTTCTTTCCCTCTCTATGAAGTTGATCCTCTTTGACCAGCTGCTGAGAAGGACGTAACCCTGTGTATCAGGATGGTGATGGATTTTGACCACTGTACCCTCCTGACCCACTAGAATGGAAACTTTATGGAGAACATTAAGCTAACCCCCATTGCTTGAACTTAAGGCTCCCTCCCCCCACCCCTCCTCCTCTCTCATCATCCACTCCCAAGTCACCAAGCCAGCCTTCCAATTTAACCAATGCCACCTGCCGTTGGTTGGTTGGCTTCCAGAGAAAGTGTTCAGAAGCCAGTCTCTGCAGATGTCTTTGCATGAGAACAGATAATGAACAGGAAATAAATCGACTGCCACATTCTCACCTGCAACTGCACAGGAAACAGACAGGGCTTTGCAGCTGCAGATTTAGGAAGTTGGTTATTTAAGTCTCCATACTGATGCCCACCAAAGATGTGGAGGAGCAGCAGCAGCAGCATAATTGTAGTCACAGTTCCTACTGCAGAGGATGTGAGACAACTCACGTGTCAGGCCATCAGGCATGCAATGTTAAGATAGGAGAGGAGTGATTACAGTTTAGGTGGGAGACGGGATACAGTGTGCATGTAGCAGAAGCCAATGTGTAAACTGTATGTGCCTAGAGTTACATGAGCCATAGGTATAGACACCCTGGTGTGCAGTGGGTGACATGTCAGGCTGCTAACCACAAGGTCCGCAGATTGAAACCACCAGCCGCTCCGAGGGAGAAAGAGGGAGGTAGTCTTGGAAAGCCACAGTGGCCGTTGGACTCTGTCCTGTAGCGTTGCTCTCAGTCAGAGTTGAGTCTGGTGTGAGTGTAGAAGGAGATGGATAACAGTATCAGCAGTGCTTTTCGTAATAGATACTTTCTGTAGATTGAGAACTAATTTGTGGTAAGCTGTGTCTCGCATTCTGTCAACCCACCCACCGCCCGCCCGCCGCCCTCCCTTGGAGGGGGGAAAAAGTTCTCTTCCTTCCCTTGATCTTCTTTACTCCCTTGGTCCACGGGCTTTCCGTTTGGGAGGAGAATTCTCTTTCATTTAATGTAGAGTGCCGTCTTTTTTCGACCGTGTAGCCTCGGAGGATTTGGGGAATACTTTCATGGGCGATGCTATTCGAATGGGAAGTTTTCCCCACACTCCCCTCAAGGCGGGATGGTAGTTTGGCAGGAGCTCTTAGCAAACAGGATGGACTATGTGGGCTCGGGTTCCTAGTTCCCTACTGGCTGGCCATCTTGCTTGGCCTCAGTTTCCCCTTGAATACGTGACTGATTGTTATCAGCCTCTGTGCCACAAACCAAAAACTTACACACACACACACACACACACACACACACACACCACCCACCCCCCACCCCCCGCCCTGGGTGGCTGAAGGACTTTGAATTCGCTTACACTTCATCTAGGGTGAGGGGGACGCTGAGTTAAGAGAGGACCGTGAAGCGGGGACTGAAGCTAAGGTCATTGGTTTCCCAGTGTGGTGGTCTGTCATCTGCTCCTGGCTTCCCACGAAACCTAGGAACCCTCACATCCAGTCCAGTGTGGCAGGGATAGTGTCTGGCCATTAGCAGTTTGTAGGTTTTTCCCTTAGTTTTAAATTCAAATGAATGTTAAACTCACTGCTGTGGATTGATTTATAGTGATAGTATAGGGTAGAATACAACTAATTTATAGGGCTCCAAGACTACAAATCTTTCCAGGAGCTGAAAGCTTCATCTTTCTCCTGAAGAACAGCTGGTGGATTTGAATTGATGACCTTGTGGTTAGCAGCCCAATGCTTAACCCACGATGCCACCAGTGCTTCAAATGAATGCTAAACCAAAGCTCACCACCATTGAGTCAATTCTAATTCATAGAGGCCCTGTGGAGGGTTTCCTAGATTGTAAATCCCTATGGGAACAGATAGTCTCATCATTCTCCCTCCGAGTGGCTGGTGGGTTTGAACCACTAACTTTGTGGTTAGTAGCCTGAAGCCTAGCCTGCAGTGCCCCAAACTCATTCACTGCCATTGAGTCTGTTCTAACTTAGAGTGACCCTATATAATAGAGTAGAATTGCCCCTGTGGCTTTCTGAGGTTGTAAATGTTTACAGGAGCAAAAAACGTCATCTTTCTCTTATGGAGTGGCTGGTTTTGAACTGCTGATCCTATGTAGCCCACGATGCCACAGGGTTCCTAAAAAGAAGGTTAGATGATGCTACTTCACTGTGGCTGTTAGGGTTTGGGAGTCCACTGCCTATAAGATGCTTTCTCTCAGGTGTGTGTGTGTGTGTGTGTAAGTGTAATCACAAGGTGACTATTCATCTGAACTATATTTGAGTGCTTAGTATGGACAAGGCAGTGTTCTCAATTCATGTGAAATTATGTTAGTAGACACAGTTCTGTTAGCTTTCATATTAACAATTGCTTGCTTATATAACTATTTAGAATATTTAAAGTATTTACACATAATAAAGTGGGCTATTTATAATTCATAATACTTACTAGTGTATGAATATATTTTGCATCTATAGCCTTATTGAGTAGGATGTTACTGAGGATCATAATATAATGTGCGATACCCATACTCTTGAGCAGTTTGCCTTTTTTTTTTAATTTCTTCAAATTAATTTTAATAAAATACAAATAATTTTACCTAGTATAGTCAACATGTAATACATATAACACCATTAATGTAAATTTTTATAATGTAAATTTTTAATTTACAACACATCTCATTTGGACTTGCCAAGTTTCAGATGCTCTGTAACCACCTGCTAACGTGCGCTAACTGTGGTTCCGTGTTGCACATCACAGCTCGGACCAAGGCTCAGCGCTCTTCTCTGCAGCTTGAGCCCCCACGAGTAACAGATCGTATTTCTGTCTTCCTTTTCCATCCAAAGTCTTGAGAAGCTGGTGAGCACTCGCTGTCCATGCTGGCTCGTCTTGCACTACTCAGTGTAATTGTATCCCCACACTTGTCACTCTGCTGACATCTCCTCTCCGTGATCCTCCCGTAGCTCCTGGTGGCCAGTCCCATGGACATTTTCCAGTACAGAGTTGCTTTGACAGTTTTAATACTGTGAGCAAATTGTTTGTCTTCAAACTTCCTAGTTCCCTTGTTCCTGGGACGAAGACTCAGGGTTGTCTTAGGGTACTCTCTGCACCTTTGTCTATGTCTTTATCGAGATGATTCTTTATCCCCGCTCCCTCTAAGTGTTGTTCCCGGGGACCTTCCTTTGCCCATGCTCTCACACGTTCTCTCTGTGGAGCCTCATCCACACTCCTGGAGAGCTAATCCAAATGAGCATGTTCTCTCCACTGTTTACACTTTGATAAAAGCTACCGAAAGCATATTTTGACTTGTATATCACACCAGTTTGCCTTTTTAATTCACATTATCTTAGGGAGCTTTCCATTTCTAAACTTGCACCCATCTCTCCTCATATCCTCACGAGTTTTCGTTTCAGAAATTGTATTAGTTAGCTTAGAGGCTAAACTGCTAGAAGAAAGATCCCAAAGTGCTTTCTACTTTTGTAACTCCTGTGAAGCGTTGCAGTCTCGGAAAGTCACAAGGGCAGTTCTACCGTGTCTTTTAAGGTCGCTATGAGTTGGCATCAACTGGATGGAAGTGAGTGTGTTTTGGGAGAAAGCAGGTGGAAGGGTGTCAAGGTTGTGCAGATCTGGAAGACTGGATTGTGAGCTCTGGCAAGAGATGGAACAGTACTGCGGTGGGGAGGGGAGAGAAAGAGCAGGGGACGGGGGTGTACTGAGGTGACAAGATTGCAAAGCTGCCCACATCTTGGTACGTGTCCCTCTGTTCAACGAGTATTGGAGTGTTCATTCCCATAGGCTGGGCCCTGGGCATTGGGCTCTGAACCATAGCCCCGCTGCCTCCGAGAGCCCACACGGTGATGAGGAGTGATAGGAGACAAAGAAAGAAATGTACAACTGAGATAAAGCTGATGGCAGTGAACACCAGCACCCTGATGGGGAAGAGAACAATGTCTTGATTACAGGGTGGGGTGGGGGTGGGGTGATGGGGCTGTAGAGTTGGGCACATCACAGCCCTGTCCAAGAGACCTGAATTGACAAGGCCCAGCCAGCCAGCTGGCAGAGGGCGTGGCTAGTGCTCAGGAGCCCTGAGCCGGGACTGTGGAGCTAGTGAGCATGGTGGAGAGTGGGCAGGTCATGGGGAGGAACCACCCTTTCGAGAAGCCATTGAGGAGCTTCGGTCCATGAACTGATGGGCTTTCCTTTTCTTCGGGGACACTGTGGCTGCAGAACGGAGCAAGTGAGGAAGACCCAGCAGGGCTCGCTGGGTGGCTACTGAAGTAGGCCTGATGGCAGCAGATGGCAGGGGGAACAAAGGCCCTGAGGATGATTAGAAAGACAGTCCTAACTCAGAAACAGGGCACAAGGGCACAACCAAACCCACCCACTCCCTTCGAATTGATTCTGACTGCTAGCAGCCCTTTAGGGTGGAGTAGAACTATCCCTGTGTTTCTGAGGCTGTAACATGTTAGGAGAACCAACGCCTCGCCTCTCTCTCGTGGAGCAGCTGGTGGGGCCAAACTGGGTAGCAGCCTGTGGCACCACCCACGATACCACCAGGATACAAAGGAAGCGAGGATTTTAAAAAAACAAACCCAAAACATTTACTCCTTAGCATTTTGGTTCGAACAAGTGGGTGCCTATCTCTGTACTCACTAAGGCAAGATGGGAAGACACTGAGGTATGCTGATGGTTTGAGTCGGCTCTGTGATTGCCAATTGGAGCTGAAGGGTCGAAGTGTTTGGGTGTGAGATTGGAGAGAGGTGCCTTGGATGGAGATTTCTCTGGTAAGATGGTTTCGTATTCTCTGAGTCTGCTAGCTCATATCCCTACCCTGAGATTGGGGGGCCGGCATGGTGGGTATGAGATGTGCGCCTTCAATGGCTCCCTTTGGCTCCCGAGAATTGTAGGACAGGGTATTCAGCTTACATTTGTGGGGTGTGACTTTCTTGACTGGCAACAATGCTCTTTTGTTGAATCCACGTGCTTGTTGGTCTGTCACCCTCAGGCAGACCGTGGGCCTCCCTGGCCGGTCGCCCCTCTCTCCCCACAGACACTGTTAAGTCAGTGTCTGACGGAAAGGGGCAGAAGAAAGAGCACTTGAAGTCCAGAGACATGACCGGAGTGTGTGTCACCACATCCAGCCCGCCGCGTCGAGTTGATTCTGACCCAGAACGACCTGATAGAAGGTTTCAGAGATGGTACAGCGTCCCGGGGAGCAGCCATCTCCTCTCTCTTCCAGGGAGTGGCTGGGGAGTATGACTCCCCACCCCCCACCCCACCCCCGGGGGCTTCCTGGGAGCCCACAGGACCAGTAAATACAGGGGTGTGTGTCCTGTTAGGAAATAGGTATTCTCCTACTTAGAACGATGGTAGCAAGAGCGAAAGTGGCTCATTTGCAGTTTCTAAAGATTACCTGCCAGTCACCCAACATTTAGTTGACTTGGGAAAGCAAATTACAGCGTGTATCTTCCCCCAGGTGAGATGCCCTGTGGTTTTAGTTGTGAGACTAGTGGTTTCTAGAACACGGCAGGCACCTTCTGGCCCAGTGGACAGCCAGTGGAAGGTGTCATTGCTAGACTGTTGAGGGTAGGTCCTTGAAAGCCTAGGCACTTTCAAGTCAGCCCAGTGCTTCGGTTAGAATTGCAGACCTGCTACCTACCAGCTGGAGCTTTGGGGTAAGTTGCTCTACTATAGGAATGGAATTCATAGGGTTAAAAATCTGTGTGTACGGGGGGGGGGGGGGGGTTGCTGCTACATCAGGGGGGAGTCAGCCCTGATGACAGCCTCATGTGTGTCTGAGAAGAGCTCTTTATGACTCAGTGGCCGATATTGCACAAGTAGGTGACCAGGCCTTTCTTCAGAGAGGCCCCTCTGGGTGGCTGCAGCCACCAAACTTTGGTTAGCAACTGACCAAGTTCATGGTTTGTACCCCACACAGACCTGTAATGGTGGGTGCCTTTGTGTAAGGTTACGCCAGCAACTTATTCTGCCAGTGCTTGGACTAAATGCCAGGCCGTAAGTAGCTGCCTATGTGGATAAAAGACAGCCTTTCCTTCTGTGCAGCTTAATCCCATTTTAAATCCCTTTAGGCGTTAGTTGATGCTCTGTAGCTAAGACCATTCCAAGGCCAATTGCAAAATATATGGCTTAATGAGGTTGTTTTCCTTTAATTCCCAGGAGGATTATGTGCCCCTCCAGGGCAGGAACCGGGCCTGGGCTGTTCCTTGCCACATTCATGCAGCACTTGCTGTGTTGTCGATGTTGTATGCAGCATATGAGTTGAATCAAATGTGAAAACCTGATGGCCATGTAGGCCCTTTTTCTGTTTGCCAGCTTGTCGGATTGGGAGCTGTGTACATGTGGGTGTCACACTGGCATTAGGGCGAAGGCTCACCACTGACCATGTCAAATGGTGGGGGGGCATGTTTAGAGAAACAGGGATCCTGGTGCAGGGAAGCATTGTGTTGGGCACAGGCTGAATGGTTCGAAGTCAGAATTCAAGCTAGAATAATAGTGATTTGCGGTCAACTTAAGCTTTCTATTCCTGTAAGGAGTTGCTGTCTCAGAAACTCACAGGGCAGGTCTACCCCATCCTGTAGGGTCATCATGATTCGACATTGACTCAGTGGCAGTGAGGTTGGTTTTGGTGTTTGCCTCCCAGGTGAAATTGACTGCCAGCGAGTTACATGTTCCGCTTTTAATTTCCTTTAGGACAACCCTGTCCTTGGGAATGTCAGCCTGTGGGGTGTGTGCCGGAGTTAGAGGGGTAGTGGAGGTGCTATTTTGGTCTGTAGTTGGCCTTGCTTCCTGTTTCCACCGAGTTCTCATTACCACAGAGCACCCCCTGTTGATTGCTCAGCTCGGCGACCCTTGTCCAAGTCCTTTTCCATCCACAGGTATTCATTAGCTCACATCTCCCAATCATATATGACCAGAGCCATTTCATATCGCTATGCCCCAGGCCTCCCTGCCCCAGTACCAGGGCTGACAACTTCCAGGGACGATTTCCCCAGTAGAGGGAGTTGCTGAGGGTGTGGCCTTGGTGTTTTTCCTGGGAATCACTGGTAGACACCTCAGCTATGGGGAGGTGGCCTTGTCTTCTGAGCCAGTGGGGACAGCAGTGAAGCAGCTTGAAGACCTTGGATGTAAGTTAATCTGTGATGTGAGTGGTGGGTCACAAGCACTGTCTCCCACTGTGGAGGCCTCTGCTTTGTGGCCCTTCTTGGAACACGTGTATGGGTAGTGTCTCTGTGAGGCTCAGACCTGCGGCTGCCTTACACAGAGGATGGGATTTTGTCTGACCACTTTGTACACTAAAACTCACAAAAGCCAGAACCAGAACCGCGGTGTAAGGGGGAAACCTGTCAGAGAAGGAGACCTCTTCCATTGACCTATAGAAAAAGTGGCATGCGACTGCACCCTGCCAAAGATGGAAAACTTGTGAGACCCGGAAAAACAAGGCAGGCCATTTCGTGCTGGCCCTCCCAGGTGTCACTGTTATGGCTCCCGGCTCTGGGGAGATGGTGCAAGGCAGTACTGGGTTTAGAATCGGGAAAGTGGCTTCCCAGTGAGGCTCTGCTATTTCCAGGGAGAAAATAGCTTCTGCAGTACAAACCCATGGTGTCAGATTAAACAAACAAAACCTCCAGATAGTACTTAATTTGGTCATTAACTTACTTTCCACCTAAAGTACTAACCAAATTCTATGGTTTCCTCTCTCCCTTTGCTGATCAGTTACTGGAATCTTTAGGAGAGTTTAGACATGGTGTGCTTTCCAAAGAAGCGAAGATACTGTAGCAAATGGAAGTACCTGGTTGAGTGTGGTGGGTTGAAATTTGGGGTCACAGTTGACAGCTTCTCCTGTCAAGAGGTGGAGCCAAGTACGGCTTCCAGATCTTGGGGGGAGTCTGGCTCAGCTGTCTCTCCCGCTGACTACAGCCCGTGAGCGAGCCCAGGGAAACCACACACCTTCTTGGTAGAGCCATGCCTTTCATTAGCTCTGAGAGCTGGTCCTCAAACTAAGGCCTGCGGGCCACATGTGGCCCACTGAGGACATTTATCCGGCCCGCCGGGTGTTTTTGCCCCATTTGTTTTTTTACTTCAAAATAAGATATGTGCGGTGTGCATAGGAATTTGTTCATAGTTTTTTAAAAACTATATTCTGGCCCTCCAACGGGTCTGAGGGACAGTGAACTGGCTCCCTGTTTGAAAAGTTTGAGGACCCCTGCTTTATACTCTAGTCCTTCGGTGAACAGGTATTGAGTGAGTACTGCGGGGTGAGGGGCAATCTATTCAATGCCAGGCATTAAGTTAGGAGTGAGTGGTTATACCAAATTTGCTCTTATTTCTCAGCACAGCAGTGAGAACCAGATTGATCATGAAAACATAAGGGCATATTCTTTGATTTCCCCAGTTTTTAATTCAACAGGCATATACGACATAGGAGTTTTCTTCCTTCAAAGAGTTTCCTGTTTTTTGTCGTCCACGTTTTCTTTGTTAATGAGCGTTTATATTACTTAAAATATTACAGAATTTGGGTTCATTTGCTTAGCCTTTGAAAGGCCACTTTAGCTTTGAATTTGGATGTGCGAAGGTGTTCTGAGATTTTTCAGGCACGTCAGATGGAAGAGAAACCCTCCCAGCCAAACCCAGTGACCGGGTGATGTAAGGCAGCCTGTTTCACAGCCCCACTGCCCCCCGGCCCACTCCTGGCTGCCCCCACGTTGTCCTATGCATGCTAGCATGCTACCTCCCGCTTTGGAGCTGATTCCCCTCCAGGGACTCTGCAGTGCCTAACAAATGGAGTCTGGGGCTTGCGCCTTTGCTCTCTGGCTTTGTCTGCGAGGCTCCTGGCTTCTTCGTGGGGAGGAAAATGGAAAAGTAATTGTTTTACAGCTCAACTGAAAAACCAGAATGTAGAGGGGGATTGAGATAATGCACACGGCCCAGGAAGAAAGCAGCAGGGAAGAGAAGCCAAAATGAATACTTAATCCTTTCCTATGATGCATGACGCATTCTCTGATACTCAGAGTGTGTGCATTCTGTCAGTGGCTGTGTCAGATGCTTTCTTAAATAAAATCTGATTTGTGTGTGTGACTTTTCTGTGCAGCTAGATTGGACCCAGCACCTTGCTTTTTGTCATGTATGTGTTCACTTACGGTCTGTAATCAATTGGGGAGGGTGATAAAAGGATGGGCTGGAGTTTTGGGGTCTGCCAATCTTACCTTCCTGGTGGTTTTCTCTGCGCTTTCCGTTCAGGATAATGTCCTCCCACAGTTCTAGATAGAGCCGAGCAGTCAGCTAAACCCTCCTTGTAGGGAGCTGCTGCTGAGATCCACGTTCCGTGCGGCCACGTGAGGTAGACTGTCACAGGCATGGGAACACTTCCTTGTGTTCAGTCAGGGTTCCTGAAAGTGGCCTTTTCTATATCATGGCTTTGCCCAGGCACAAGCGGCTATTTTTGGCTGGAAACCACAGCTGCCCACTATTGGTGGTAGGTCTCTTGCTTTGGGAGGCATTTTAGTTTACTGCCCCTGCATTCAAAACCCAACAAAGGAAACAGAATGTGTACCTTAAATTACCAACTCCACCACCTCTAAAGTGTAGACAAAACCCACAGCAGAACAGGAAGCAAACCTGTCTCCATGGCGTGCGTTCTGACTCAGCAGTGGCCTCAGTGTGCCCCTTAGGGATTTCTAGGCTTTAACCGTTATGAAGCAAATTGCTAGAACTTTCTTACGAGGAACCTTTGGATGCGTTTGAACCACTAACCTTTCCATTAGTGGTCGAGGACTTAACTGTCTGCGCCATCCCGGATGACTCCCTTGCATTGCATACCCTCTGCCCACAATGCTTCCTGACCCTTTTTGAGGCTGTAATGATGTCTTTGCAGGAGTGGACGGCCTCCTCTCTCCGATGGAGTGTCTGCCGCCTCTGAATGGACTTCCTCGTACAGTCACAAAGTCAATTCCAGAGCATTTTTAACAACGCCCCACTCCCCACCCACCCAAAGAAACTCTTTGTATGCACTGGCAGTCATGTCCGTCCCTCTGTTCCTCCCAGCCTTACACCAACGCTAATCTGCTTTCTATCGCAGAGGATTCAAAAACACATTACATTCAGATATGTTGTCGATGCCTTTTAATGCTTGGTGAGGAACGTGTTGGGGGTGGGTGGATGACTCAGACGGTCCACCCTCTTAGACCCTCCCTTCTACCTCCTGTGTGAAAGGGGAGGGACCATAGTTCTGAGCCTCTGCTTGGCTCCCTTCTGTTGATGATGGAATTCAGTCTCCTGCAATGATCAGTGTGTCATACATGCAAGAAATTGAGTCTGATCGCTAAGAAGCCACATGTGCGCAACTCCCGAATTGCCAGCAAAGCAGTACTGCCCCTCTCAACCTTATCTTTCCTATCACTTTTAGAAGAATCAGCTTTGGAATCATCTAGGACTGTCAGTCAAAACCAGAAAAACAGGTAGCTTGAACAGATTGTCGGCTTGGATATATGTGTTAAATATGTACTAAATAAGTGCCTTGGATTCCTGCCCATTGCACTGGCATGAGAAATATGGAGATCTTGAAGGACGCACGTTTTGAAGGAGCGTCGAGTTGCTTTTAAAGGGAGGAGGGGCCGCTCCATCCTCACGGCTACGCTGGCTGGTGTGTGCACAGTGAGGCACTGAGAAGTTCTGGAGCACTATAGCTTGTGTAAGGGAACCGCCGGGGAGGGAGGGACTGCTCACTGCTTATCCCCTGCTTGTAATGAAGACTTGAGTCAAGTGAGCTGCTCTTTGTTGCCCAACCGTCCCAGCCTATCCCAGGATGGGATCTGAAAGAACCTGAGTGTAGGCCGTTTCCTCCCAAAGCCTCCACCTGTCAGAGAGCATTGCTTCTCAGTCTGTGTGTTCTACGTGTGGCCGCCCCTTGCCTGGCAAGCAGTTTCAGCAGTTGATGTATTTCCTCTAAGGCGGTTGTAATTGAGAGCAGGGAGTGTGGAACCCGCAGAAACCATGGATTTTAGGGTGTGGGTGTTGGAAGAGCTGCTTAACAGGCACAGAAACCAGAGCTGGGCGTGGTGGTTGGACCTTTTAGAATAAAAAGGAGTAACCATTTAATGCAGGTGCCCTGGTGTCTCCTGGCCTCTGGGCCTCTTGAATTTGTATAAGCGATAGGTTCTTGGAGGCTTGGGATTTGTGGGGTTCTCCCTCATATGGCAGATTAAGAGAAATTGCGTTATTTGGGATAACTGCACCAAAATGTTGCAGTTGAAAGAGTGCTTATTTGAAACAAGTATGCTCATTTTGCAAAGACGAATTTCCTGCAAGGGCGGTTAGTTTTTTCTGTTAAGCCGTTTGATCTGCAGAAGAACATGGGCCTCTCGGTTGCATCTCTTTTCTCCTGCATTGTTAAGATTCCCTGCCTGCTCTTCCTTTTCTCCCCGGAACATTTCTGGACAGGAAATAAAAAGATGGCACTTCTCATTTGCCCTCACACCCCTAGATACGCACTATCTTGCACTGACCACTTTTCAGCCACTTGCTTATTTCTTCTCAGTCACTCTTCAAGGAAGATGCAAACGTGTCCGCTGGTCCCTGTCTGCCCTTCCTAATGGCCTAGCCAAACCACTTCACCCTGACACGATTTTCCATCGAAGGGAATGGGACTTCTTTGTGCCAGTTGCCTGAACAACGAACAGGGAGAAGAATTCATCAGAAGAAGAATAGCCATGGAGCTGTAGTAGTAACAGAGTCGTCACAGATCAGTGCAGGATTGGACCTGTCGTCTGCTCATCGACTTGGGGAATGCTGCGAACCCACCTGTGCTCATTTCTGTGACGTGCCTATCGCCCTGTGAATGCGGCCTGGGTGGTGCTGGTGGGATCCTTATCTTCCACAGGGGAGACTGGGTTCCCTTTCTGGCCAGCGCAGCCGCACGCACAGCCACCACTTCTCTGCCCGCGAAGGCTTGTGTGCTGCTATGCTGTGGAAGAGATTTTAGAGGAACTTCCAGATTGAGAAGGACTAGGAAGAGAGACCCTATGATCTCGGTCCGAAATCCAGCCAGTGACCATCTTAATGCACTGGATGGTCTGGCGAGGGGCGATCGATCCGTGAGTGTGAACTAGGACTGAGGAGGGCTGCGTCTGGTGCCCGGGGACACCTGGAGGACAGGGCTGACTTGATGGCAGTTTGCAGTGGGCTCACTTTAAGAGGAAGGTAACATATCGTCCGGGGAGGCCCTTTGGGGTAGTGGTCACCTCCATTTTCACAGCTACTGCCTGAGTTCCTCTGCTTTGGGCTTCTTGGGGTATGTTGGTGCACAATTAAGAATAGAGCTTTAATGAAAATGGCTGCCCTCTTTGGAAATAATGAACTGTATTTCAATTAGCAGATGTCCTGTTTCCTAACCATGTGTTTTTGTTTTGTTCCTTGAATTTTTTTTTTCTTTGCAAACAGCAAGCCAGGGCTGAGCAAGAAGAAGAATTCATCAGTAATACTTTATTCAAGAAAATCCAGGCTCTGCAGAAGGAGAAAGAAACCCTTGCTGTAAATTATGAGAAGGAAGAAGAGTTCCTCACTAATGAGCTCTCCAGAAAACTGATGCAGGTAAAGTACCCTTGCTCCGCTCTCGTCTTCCTGCCTATTTTCTTCTCTAGGAAAAAAAAAAAAAAAGACTTTGATAGAGCACTTTGCTTGAAACGTTTGCTGTAGCCGAGGTTCTTCAGAGGTTAAAAATCCCCAGGTACAGATGGCAGCGGGGCCATCCTTACCTGGCCCTGGCCGTGGTGCCTTCGCGCATCTCCTTGCGGCAGGAAGGCATTTGTATCTTCAGTCCTACACCAAGGGCTGGGAGGCCTTGTCAGAGGAGAAATGAGTGCTGTGTGTAGCACTCTGGAAATAAGAAGATTAAGGCAGTTGTGAGACTTCTCTCCCCTTCTCTGCGGGGCCTGTAATGCATACATCATAAGCCTTCTGAGCAGCCAGAATTGTACTAAATTATGAGTGGATGAAGTGAGACGTCACTTTCAGGGAGAAGTGTCCGTGGTAGTTAAAATTACAGACAGCCAACCAAGATGTCCCGAGTGAACAGTACGAGCGTAATGCTGAACAGATACTGGGCTGATTAAACGTCTCACTGAACTACCACACACAGTGCATAGAGGAGGGTTTGGTCCCTGGTTCAGCCGCTTGTTTCAGTCCTGCAGCTTACTTAGAAAGGACAAAAGCGAACCATGTCCCGGGCAAACAGTTTGTGGGTTACTGAGCATGAATTTACGGAAGTGGCGATTCATGATGTTACGGAGCGTGTGCAAGGTAGAGAGCACGTATAAAGTTAGCATTATTAAAAAGGACATTCTTTCATTCGGTTGAAGTAACACATTTTAGTGAGGGTAGAAAAAAAGACAAGTGTTTTTAAAGTTTTCCTAAGGCTTTATCTTACCTCTCAACATGGATGATATTGTACTATAAGCAAGGCTTTTACCCATTCATTCCTAAGCACCCTTACTGTAAATTTGCCTGGGGCATGGTGGACGGGGTAGAGGGGCAATTCTCAGAAGGAACCAGTCGAAGCCCAGAGATTGCGGCACTGAGGCCGGAAGCCTGGACATCAAAACATTTCTAGAGGGGCCACATTGTACCCCTGCCATCGTTTCAGTCTCAATTACCCATCTAACTCCTGGATAAAGGTCCCGTCATAGTTGTGGCAATTATTATGTTTTAACTTATACAGTCGTTTTTGAAATTGGATGAATAGAGGTGCCCAGGCATTACTATATCAGATTTCTGACAAAATTTTTGCATGGAAACTTTTGTTTATCATGTTCAACCTGATGTAGAGAGAAAACTGAGGGGGGGAGGTGAGGTTCAGTTGACCGTTGATTTTTCTCATAACTTTAGCAGCATTAATTAGATAATGCATTCTGCACGATCTCCTACAGCTGAAGGAGTGAATTATGACTTGTTTTTCTGTTTAGCATGTAATCAGGCGTCCTACTTTTGAATGCTGCCATGCTCATCTTTCACTCTCCCAGTTTGCGTGGCTAGTGCAGTGGGAAGCAGCAGAGCCTTGCCAGATGATGGCCCTTTCTCCCGCACAGCCTCCCTCCCCCGCAGTGGAAGACCGGCTCTCCTTCCTTCACTGACTGTCATAGGCAGGCTGTTTTCCAAGGGCAGTGTCGCTCCTTAAAATACGAGATTCAGTGAGAGCGAGGGAAGAGAAGGGAAAAAAGAGGCCCGTAAACAACAGAACAGGAAATTAGTTATAGCAATACACTTGGCATGAGGAGTCTTGAGCTTAACATTTTAGCTTGGACCCTCCTAGAAATAAAGTTGATACGGGGAACTGTGGTGCCTTGTGCGCTTTCTAATTCTTGTGTCTGAAACACTAGTTCTTCATTGAGTGTGAATGAGCGTGCCGGAACTATTTGGAGATGTCAGTTGTGAGAGTTGTGCAACAGGATGACTGTAATTCATGCCTGAATTGTGCACGGAAGACACATTGAGATGGCAAGTGTTTTGTTATAGGTATGTCTCACCACAGTGAAGGAATTTGTCAGTAGGGGAAAAACCATGACCTAAGAACCTAAGGGAAAAAGGAGTTTGAGGGAGTCTGTGTTTAATTTTATTTTAATTTATGTACATTTTAAATCAACAAGCTAGACTATAATCAGTGAGTTCACATTTTATAATAAAGGGTTACAAGTGAATGAAAAAAAGAGGAGAGGGTGTTCTTCTGGGAGGCCTGATGGCTTAGTAGTTACAGGTTGGACTGCAATCTGAAAAGTGCATAATGGCTATGCATTAGGCTGCTGCCTGTAAGTCAGCAGTGCTGAACTACCAGCCACTTCTCAGGAGAAAGATAGGGCTTTCTACGCCTGTAAACAGTGACATCTCAGAAACTTACAGTGTAGTCTAGAGCAGTGGTTCTTAACCTTCCTTGTGCCACGACCCTTTAATAGTTCCTCATGCTGTGATGACCCCCCAACCGTAAAATTATTTTCGTTGCTACTTCGTAACTGTAATTTTGCTACTGTGATGAATCGGGCAACCCCTGTGAAAGGGTTGTTCGGCCCCCAAAGGGGTCGTGACCCACAGGTTGAGAACTGCTGGTCCGTAGGGTCCTAAAGGGTCGCTATGAAACGATGGTAGTGAGAATGGTTTTTAATTTTTTCGTTCTTTTGCGACAGGGAATAACATTTCACTTAATTACTTTGGCACCTAATTTGACAATGAAGTTGTCCTCATTCTACTGTGTCTCCAGCACAGGGAGAGGAAGACTTCGTTTGGGTGGGACACAGGGTTGAGTGCTCTTCTGCCCCCAGTACTGTGAGGATGGTGTTGAAGGAGTAACAGGGCAGAGCCCGCGGGAGAGGGCTGGAGCAGGTCTAACGTGAATGGCATCGTCCTTTCTTTAAAAGGTGGTTTGGGTGCACAGCTGCAGGGTAACTTAGTTTCCATCCAACCACTCATGCACATTTGGTTTCGTGACGTGCGTTGCAACCCCCAGTGTGACAGCCCCCTTCCTGCCCCTGTTCCTACTAACCCTTCTTTCTTCCTGCCCCTTCCTACCCTCTGAGCTTGGTTTTGGGGCCACTGCTGTCTTTTTGGTTGTCTACCATGGCTGTTGGCTACTGGGACTATATTCCCTGTGAGTGTCACTCTACAGGCCTCTTTGTTTGACTGCAAGGTGACCGCCAGAGGTGGGTCCAGCGCTAGGTCTGAAGCGTGTCTAAGGACACAGTCTCAAGGGTTTTGCCAGTTTCTGTCAGCCAAGTTTGAGTCTGGTCCTTTTTTTCTGGGTAAGTTTTTCTGAAGAGACTGAATGGTATCTAAACTTAGTAGCATAATGAACTGTTGTGTTTAAACTGAGAATATACTGGTTCTAGAGTACTAATCTTCATGTTTCATGTGCCCATGTCTTACTTTTGCCTTCATTCAGAGGCGTGGCTCTGTGAAGACATGTTTGAGCAACTGTAGATGGACACATGGAAAGTTAGCATGTCGTTGAGGCAACCCCTCATGCACCCCAGTGTTTGGCTCTTGAGAGTAGGCTTTTAAGAGGAGAGGTTAAGGTCTCTGGCAAATTCTCTAGCTCTATAGGTGACCTCTTGAGAGAACAACTGGCGGACCACATGAGAAATACCCAAGAATCCTGCCTTTTATCCTTGACTAATTGGGTGGGCTCTTCTAGTTGTAAGGGAGCTTGGCTTTGAGGTCCGTCCATGGAATCTGTTACCCAGGCTTGCAAGCATGTATTTCTGGAAGGGTCCGGATGAACCCTTTTGTTGAAGGCCAATATTTTCAGCCACACAACTTGGAGAGCTGATCTCCACCCGGCAGGTTTTTAGAATCACTGGCCTAATAGCCCTTTCCAGCTGTACGGTGACTTTGTGGTGTCTCTCTGGCCGTGTCCTGCGGGTGGGTCCTGGTGCAGAACACAGTAAGAGCCGCCATGCCGCAGATTACACCAAGAGACTGCCGAGTGGATTGGGTTCACCTTGGACGTGCTTAGCATTTTTTGCCCAAAGACCACTGAGGGATTACTTATAAAACTGTTTTATTTTTGCCACGATGACTTCGAGGCTCCTTCTGATGCTTCCAGGCACATTTCAGAGAGCCTGGGATGCTGAGAGAGAACAAACGAACGAGATACGGTATTGCTTTGGCGAGGACACCTCCTTCCTAGTTTATGTGATCAAACTGGCATCTGACGCCTGTAAAAATGAAAGCAAGGTTACTTAAGTGTAAATTTGAAAATGAATGGAAACTCCTTTCCCCCTTTAGATGATCAAGTTTGTGGAAAAGCTCTAATGCCTACATACATGTTAATGCTCATCAAATCAAAACACACACACACACACACACACACACACACACACACAAATGTAAAGCTTTCCTCTCTTGTTTTTGTTTATGTTCCATGGTGGACCAAAATCAGGTCTTTGTCTTGTGAAAACACATGTCTGAAAGAATCTTCTAGTACTTTTGGAAAAAGCATTAGAACTAAATTCCACTCTGGAGAGAGAGGTTGTTGTTGAATTGTTATTTATCATTTCTGCTTGTAAAAAGCCTTATCAGAATTTAATCTGTAGCATTTAAATTAGAAGTTAAAAAGACGTGTTTTCCAAAATGCTAGCAGTGATTTGCCTGTGTGGTGAGTTTATAGGTCACCTGCCCTTCCTTTTTTCTGAAAGCAACGTGGATTACTTATACCGCTAGATAATACCGTAGTTCTTAAAAGGAAATAAAAATATCTGATGCCGATTTTGCCCTTCCTTTTTGAAACCACCTTCTGCATCACTGACTTTGAGAGCGCAGGGTCCTGTAATCTCACTTGTGGTGTTTGCTGTGGAGAGCAGTGTACCAAGGGGCTGCCCCATACTGTCGGGGTTACTTGCCGATGATAGACGATTCTGGACTGTCCATATGGATAAGAACTGGTATAATGAGAATGCTCTAATAATTTGCCAGCTGTCTCACCAGCCTTTATTTAGTTCACAGTACTGGCCCTCAGTTGTAAAACATTCTCTTTTCTTTTTTTTTTAATTCCTAGTTTCTGTGACTAACTGTTAGCTACCAGTCACCAGTGGCAACTGGAAGACCTGCCATTGCTGAAATTAATGTGATTTTAGCAATTGTGAACTTTCCCACTTTTATGCATCAAGTCTACTTCATGTTCTTTTTGGGAGTCTGGTCAACTTGTTTCTCTGTTATCTACAATCTTCTCAACCACTTCCACTGCCAAAAGTTTGAATGCTCTCCTTGCTTCTACAAACCCCCGGTCCTCTCACAACAGGACTGGGATGAGAAGCTACTAGGTTTTATATCTCTGATAACCCAAATTTCAGAGCTTTACATTAACATAGCAAATAAACTGATCATATGACATATTACATTGGATCTGGCCCTCCAAAAATAATGCCTCCACAGGCATTGGAAATAATTATCCTTATGAGAGGGGATCATTTGGGGGGAAGGGAGGGACATATTCTTATTGATAATTGAAAGTATGCGATCAAACATTTTTTTGAATATTTTTCTCTGTGCCCTGGCTTATTTTATTATTATTTTTTGTATTGACTCAGCAGCCCTTGAAGTTAGAATAGCTCCTGGAATTAGTTATTGACGTTTCCTAGCATCTGTGGGAAGATGATACGGGGAAGAAAAGGAAGTTGTAGCCACCCCACCCCCATCCCACCCCCCCCAAAACACAGCCAAACCCCACGGTTGACGCTGCCACCACCGTGTCAAGTGATTTGTAGCTGAGCGGCCCAGAAGGGCACCATGCAGCAGCCTGCTTCCATCTCTGGTTGCACAGGAATAAACCTTCAAGGAAACATTTCATCAGTCTCAGAATCTACCTGCTCATGTGGAAAACGACCACCTTGCGTGCCCACTTTCTTTCCCTCCTCCAAGTTTGGAGATCTTAATTGATCCCATTTTTGCCGGCACTGATGCTGCTCCAACATCTCATCTCTCTGGGTCACATGGCAGGTCTGCAGGCATCAATCAGAAAGGAGCCTGGACACTCGGTGCCGCTTTTCTCCAGGACGTAGACAAGAAGCAGAAGCTTCCCGTTTTCCCAAGCAATTCACCAGGAGGGCCAAGAAGCCATTTCCCTCGTGGTGGCGGCAGCAAAATCCCACATCAGGGTAATGGCGGTGCGTGCAGCCCCATTCAGTGAGTTGAGGGGCATCCAGATTAAGAATGTCATTGCATCCACTCAGGAAAGTGTGATCCTTCCCGTGGGCGGGAAGAGACTTTGGGAGCGGTCTTTCATGAAGTAGGTTAGATGTGGCTTTCTCGGCTTTTAATTTTCCAGGGCTGTAAGTTCTGGACACCAACCTGTAGAATATTGGGGCATAGCTATTTGTTTGTTCTTATTATTTTTCATTTTGAATTAATCTAAGCCTCAGTTTCGCCTGTTTTCTTTCCTTGGACAAAGGTATTTACTTACTGCATTCCTGGAGCATCTGTAAAGAGCTCCCTGCTGTTTTCAATGCCTTTTAAGTCCTGGAGCCTGCAGTGACTAGGGTGTAAGCCAGGATGCTGCTGCTAGTTGCCCGCCCAGCATGTCTCAGTGCAACGTAATTGACATTGTGATTGCAAAACACAATACATTTGGAGTTCTTCAGTTTTGAGAAATCACTGCCCTTCTCTTAAGGGACTCGTGGCAGAACAGTATGGGTTTGATGTGTCAGTGCACATTCCCAAAATGGGAAGGACAAGAGAAAGGACATCGGTGATTTTCTGCTGGCTTTTTTTTTTTGACATCAAATGTGAGACATGCAGGCAGAGGGGAAAATCGAGGTAGAAATAATAAGGCAACGGTGGGGGTGAGCAGTTGCCTTATTTTCTAGGCTAGGTGGAGAGTACTGTTCAGTTCAGTTGAGTTGTAAGGAGAAGCAAGTCTTGGCTTTTGAAGGACCCTCGTTTCCTCTGTAGACAGGCCTAAGCCGGCACTAGCAATGCTTTAAAACAACTTGTAGATGACGGTTGTGAGTGTTGCAGTGTTTTGCATTTCAAAGTTAGGTTCTTTCTTATTTTCAGAACAATTTGCAACCCAATCAGTAATTTCCTTAAAACAAGAGTTTTATTCTGCTCAGGGTCTTCACCGTCTTTTTTTCCATCTGCATTCATAAAGAAAGATGAAGATCTTTATTTGAATTTCCAGTAACATCTCAGCATCGGATGAATGAATTCTTAGAAGAAGAAGCTGCGAGTTTTTATGAAATGGGTTTTGAATGCAGAAAGCTGGCTCTAGAGCCCAAAGCACTTCTTTATTTGTGCACCATTAAAAACAACTGGATTACGCAATGTCTCTAAAGATGCTTGTGCTTACAGTGGCATCTTAGTGCTAGAAATCGAGGGAACTCGTATGCGGGTAAGTCAACAAAGCAGTGCGACCAAGTTGTAGAAGCCAGAAACCATTACTCAGCAAAAAAATCAAAACGTGAAGCCATTGTATCTTGACATATCCTTCACGTAGGTCTTTAACACTTCACTGAAGAATTTTGGGTTCTTTAGTTTTCACGAAGTCCAAAGTGGCAGCGAGGTATCCTCAGAGAACTCACATTCTTTTAAAATATTTGAGTTTGGGCAACAGAATGCAGTCGGAAGGGATGAGATTGGGGCCACAGGAGGGATGGTTACGGATTCTCAACAAAATCCTTGCAGGTCAGCCCTCATCAGAATGAGGAATGCATTGTTGTGATGGGCGAGGAATCCTCAGCCCAATATTCCTTGTCTTTTTCTCACCAGTACGGTTTACAACTTTCTTAAAACTTCATAATTTGCCCTCATGCTTGTGCTGTGCCCTTTGAGAATATCGATTAAGATTACTCTTGTGGGATCCTTCCCTAACCGTGTCCCTATAACCTTCTGAGCTGAACTTCGCGGCTTGAATTTAAGTGGCCCAGCAGATCCCCCTGAGATCACTGTTTCAATTGGATCTTTTTTTTAAAAAGCTACCTTTAACAAGACGAAGACTGAGAGAATTTGTCTGCAGCCATCTACTGGTTCTAGAGATAAGCTTAAATACATTTTGTTTGGAACGAACCTGTGCATGTAAATGAGAGCCTTAGCAGTGGCATTATTTATTTATTTACTTTTACTCACCCTCCTGTTTGAAAAAGAAATGGAAAATTACATTAGCCAAAATTAACTCAGTAACAGAACCGATACAGCTGGAGAGAAAAATGTTGAACTGGAAAATATTCCACGAGGAACTATCCATGAAACAATCCAGTGAGAGATGACAGCAAGCAAGATGTAGACAGAGGAGCAGGCATCAAGGACACAGTGACCAGCACTGATACTTTGCATGAGGGTTTCAGAAAGGAGAGAGAGGGATCAGATGAAAGCATCCCAAAAGTATCGAATTCCGATTTCTCAGAGCTGGTGTAAGATAGCAGTCCAACAGACTTTTAAACTTCCCAACTAGGAATAAACCCCAAATCTACTGCCACGGACTTGATTCTGATTCATAGAGATTTTCTATAGGTTTCTAAGACTGCAGATCTTTACAGGAACAGTTTCATCGTTCTCCCACAAAGCAACAGCGGGCGGGTTCAAACTACCAAACTCTTGGTTAGCAGCCCATCATCATAACTGCATTTAGGAAAATAAGAAGGGAAATTCTTTAAAGCATCCCGAGAAGAAAAGCATATTACCTTTAGAGGAATAATAGACTAATAGCTGATTTTCAGCAACAACATAGAAACCAGAAGACAGTGGAATAATATTGTTAAGGTGCTGAAAAGAAATCTCTTTTAACATGATCTTTTATATCCAGCAAAAAGAATTCTTCTAGAACAAAGTTGGAGATTTTAAAAAAATTACTGAGCTACAATACATTTGCAAAGATGTACTTTAAATAGTGGAAATTGATCTTTGATGGATAATCCAGCATGCCAGAAGGGATTCAAAGCACAGTGACATTTTAAAACCGGGTCTGTGTAGTTCTATGGGCTGTAATTAAGCTCAACTACAACAGCAACAGTATGTATTTGGAAAGGGAGATGAATTACATTTAGGAAGTTCTATGGTAGTTGTGTGTCCAGCTGGAGAATACAAGTATTTGTGTTAAATTTTAATGCGTACACGCTTGCAGTTTCTAAGAAAACACTGAAGATGAAGCATGTGCCTGGAATAATAAGAGGTGGAGGAGGAATTGAAGGATGATCTAATTATTGAGCCTGTAAGAAACTTAGGAAGGGCAGAATAAGAAAATGGCAAAAGCTTTGAATAGGCTGTTCATATAGGTGGGAACCAAATGGCCAATAATGAAATGAAAATACTCAATCTTGGCAGTAATCAGGGAAGCCTGATTAAACCGGAAGACATGACTTGTGGTACTTGGGGAACTTTCATGCACTGCTGGTGGGAATGGAAATGGTTACAACCATTTTGAAAACAATTTGGCCTTATAGCTACCTAGTGGAATTAGATAAATTAATCCCTCTGACCCAACATTTATACATAAGGTCTGCACATGTGCAACAGATGTGCGCAGAAATGTTCGTAGCGGCATTGTTCATAATGATCCCAACCACCCGAATGATGTCCTAATAGTCAACAAAGCATGTTGGCCCAGACTAGAAGCAAACACCTTTTCCCCAGGAGAGTGGGGACAGCCGTGATGTCCTCATTCAGTGGGATGTTCTCACGCTGAACAACAACAGACCACAGTTAGGCACAATAACAGACGGGTCACCGGTTCATTTCACAGAAGTGAGACCAAAAGGAAGCCAAAAGATGGTGATGGTTCTGCAACCAAGCAAAAGTCGCATTCAGGGTGGGAGGGCACCGGGTGGTAGCATTTTAGGAAAAAAAGAGATGGATGTAGATACCTTAAAGATCAAGGTAGATAATGCCTGTGTTGTGGGTGATAGTCAAATGTTTACATATACATTTTGCAACCTTTTGGTAGTCTCTGTTTTATATAATCTCTCTAACAGCTTCATCCGGTTTAATTTAATATTCACATCAGAATGATCTTCTTTGTTTGTTTGTGACTGATTCTGTCGGCCTCCTAATGCTTAACCCTGAGGCTTAGTTTAGAGAAGTTAGGATACTTACCCAGTCAATATTTGCCTGCATGAGAGGTTTTCTAGATCCTTTGGAGACAGGCGTATGAAAGCCTTGGTCTTAGAGAACTTCAGTCTGGTCTGAGAAAAATGATGGAGAATGCACTAAGGTGCTTGAAGGCAACATCCCAGGCTTGTCAGGGTTAAGGGCAATAGCTTTGTAGCCAGAGACCCAGGTTGGAACTCTGAATCCATCCCTTACCCAACTGTGTGTGTTAGAGTAAACCAGCCTCTAACATCCATAGGGGTCCATAGGAGCAATTATACGGTTATGATATATAAAGATCATAGTAAAGTCATGGAAGATAGGAAAGGGTGAAATAAAGGAGTCAGACGCATCTTATGCTCACCTCCAGGATGACCAAGATCTCAGCAGCCAGGTCCACGCAGAAAGTGGGAGGAGGAGAAGGGAGGAGAGACTGTAGCCTCTATGTCTGACCAAGGCCTATATATACTTAGGGGCGTGATTGCAGGCAACCACATATGTTACATGAAGGGGCTGTACCATAGGTATACACATCACAGGAAGGGGATGAGCTAGGGGTGTCCTGGTAATAGGAAGGGGAGGGGCTAGGGGTGCACATGTGACAAAATGGGCGAACCCTCGACTGAAGATGGCAGCCTAACCTTGGCCATCCTTGAGTGGGCTCGACCTTGCCTCTGGGCTCTCCTGCAGGGAGGCAATCAGTGCCCTTATCAGAAGGGAGTGGGCCCTATTTAGGGTGGCACAGACTATGCAGTCTGATTGCTCCAGATGGCTGCTAGCCCTTAGGGAGCATAACCTCTAAGCAGCTTGTCATGACCTCCAAGTGTACAGTTCTTTACCTTGTGTAGCAAGGAGCCTCTTAGGTTTGGGATCTATCTGGGGTAGACAACCCGGGGAAAAACCCTCTTGTGTCCCGCATGTATGATTTTAGGGTAGGCTGTTTAACCCTCTCTAGCTGTGGTTCCCTCTTTATAACATGCAGGGAGAATCCCTCCACAGAGTTGCCAGTACATTGATGTGCATGAAACACGAGGTGTATGTAAGCCCCACAAGCTGTGCCCGCATTTAGAAGTAAAAAATACAGAAGCGAGCCCTGGTGACACGGTGGTGAAGCACCCCACTGCCAACCCAAAGGTGGAGAGTGATGGGCTGTGACAGCTGTTTCCTTAAAGGTCTGCAGCTTCAGAACCTTGTGGGACAATTCTGCCCTCCTCAGCTCACCGGGAGTCGTAAGTGGACTCCAGGGCCGTGGGTGTGAGGTTTTTGAACAGAAAGGGTATGAAACATGCCATAGAAAATCACTAAGACAGAGTGAGTGGCATCGTTCGGCTGGAAGCATGTGGGACTGCACTGTAGCTGGCTTTTGAGCCATCAACCCAGTTTTCCTAAGCCGCGAGGAGCTGCAGGCACTCCAGGTGGAGGGAGCGGAACGCAGGGCATCTCGGAACCAGTGGACTCTGTCTAGCAGAGGAGGCAGTCTGTAGGCCCGGAGACCACCATGGCCCTCAGCAGTCTTTAGCCAGCGTGGCGGGTTTGACTCTTGTGCTCCGATCTTTAGGAAAAGGCAGGAGTTCTCTGTTTTGATTGCAGTTGCCACCACTTTCTGTGCCTAGCGTGATCCGCCTGGACCCCAAAGGCACCTTTGCAAGCCCTGTGAGAATAGCCGAGAGAAAGGAGAAGGAGCTTGCACAGGAGGTGAATTGTGGAAGGACTTGAATGCTGTCCGAGCATCGGAACTGCATCTGCAGATGGCAGCGTGGAAAAAGTTGACCAGCGCCTTGAACTCATGGGACATCTAGCTGCTGGTTTGATCTACGTTGAGTTTGGGGAGACCAATTAAGGATGGTGGTCCCGTTAAGATGAAAGAGAAGCCCGAACTAGGTTGCGCCATGAGCTCAGAAGGAGAGGAAGTAATTGAAGAGTCAGGCTGCCTGTTTGATGGTTGAGGTGTGGATGACCCCTCCCCTGCCTTGATGACAGACACTAAAACAACAATGACCAAACTCACTGCCTCAAGTTGATGCTGACTTACAGCACCTGTAGAGGCACGTCTCACTTCAGAGAACTGTCCCAAAGAGCTCGTGCCATTATTTTCTCTGTGCGTAGGAAAGGCTTCAAAAGGTGCAAGGAAAACATCTATTATATTTTAGTTTCATTTTTCCAAGAAAGTTTTGAAGCTACGTAATACTAATCTCAGTCCTGTAGGTAACACCCCTTTTACAGTCAGCTACCGACAGCCCTTTCACACACACAGAAAATAATAGCGTTGATTAATGAAACAGATGGGGACAATTACGTTTATTCTTTTTCTTTTTTTAATTACGTTTATTCTTAAGCTATGCTGAGAAAGCTAGATCCTGCAGCAGGTGACCAGAAGGCTTGCCTCAGTCGGCACCAGCGGGATTGACCACAAGCCCAGAACTGCAGATTTTTTCTCTGTGCAACCTGGGATTTGGCAAGTCCGTTGCATGCTGTGTAGACAGACTTACTCAGCAGCCAGTTTAGATGTGCACCTATCATGGCTCTTTGGGATAGTTCTCTTATGTGGGAAGTGCCTCTACATTCACCTCAATTTTGCTTGTAATAAAAAGTCATTTGGTGTAGAGTTTTTGAACCTTTTTTTTTTTTGTCAGTTGTCTGGTTTATTGAAGTAGTTCCAGAAAACCTTAGTAAACTATAAGGACAACAATTATTGCTAATTGAATGATCCTTAAAGATAGCCTGTTTTAGATCAATTAAGCCTGGACTTGTGTTTTATTTTTAAATGGTAGAAGTTGATACAATAAAATGTTCAAGGTTCAGAACTTAAAATTTTATAGTGGTGTCTTTGCTTATAGCTCTTTTAGCTTTACTAATTTATTTTTAATGCTGAGATGTAGGGAACAAACCGTAATTTATAAGCCCTAATTCTGCTGAAGAGCCTGGTAGTGCAGTGGTGTGTGTTGAGCTGCTAACTGCAAGGTCAGCAGTTTGAAACCACCAGCTGCTCTGCAGGAGACAGATGGGGCTTCTACTCCCCTAAAGAGTTCGAGTCTTAGGAACCTACAGGGGCAGCCCTACCACGTCGTCCCTTTGCGCTGTGACGAGTTGGCGTCGGCTCAGTGGCAGTGAGTTTGATTCTGAGTTTAAGTCCGTTGAGAAGTGTGACCTGCTGATAGTTGATCAATTAGAAGCCTATGTGACTTCAGTTTTAAAGCTAAGCGTTTTGTTAGTGTTAATAACTCTGTTACTGCACAATAAGGGTTATAAAACTATTCTGCAAACTTTAACCATGATTTTATCAAAACTGTATTAGAAAACTCCAATGAAAAATATTAACCACTTTGCTTTCTTTAAGTACATTAATAGAATTTACATGACATTAATAGAATTTACATGATGATTCCCACCACCTCCCAATTTCCATTCTTTTTGTACTATTTCAGAATTGCTGACCTTATTGGAAGATTTCACTTGTTTATTTAGTGTCATTTTAAGACATTCAATTAGAAACTTAAATCCTGCCCGGAATTTCCAACCCATGTGTGAATAGAACCCACTTACAGATGGGACAGGAGTTCATTTCTGATAGTGTTGGGTCGTCTTGCACCAAGCTTTAAGGTTAAGTTTCTGGTATCCATTTGAACCAGGAGCTGTGAATTTTTCTCAGGCTAGCAGTTAGCCCAAGTGACACTGTAGGTATTAGTTCCTAAACATTACTGCCCGTGGTCTGCCTCGGCCCCTTCATCCGTCTCTGCCTCTTCCTTGTTCCCTCTGGTTTGTAGATCATAACCTTCAACTTGTGGTTTTATTTTTATTATGGTAGCTTCAGTGTTTCTCCCTGTACTTCTTGTTTTCTTGGCAGCTTCTTTGTTCCAAGGAAGAACCATATTTTCTGTTTTTTCAAGGTCTGTTCAGAAACTCCATGCTCAGCTTCCTAAGTACCACCTCACCTGAAAGGTAGACCAGCGCACGCAGCACCGCTGTTTGATTCACTTCTCTCTCTCTCTCTCTCTCTCTCTCTCTCTCTCTCTCATCACAATAAAAGCTGTGACTCTTGGAGTTAGGTCTCGGGAAAGAGTTGGCATTTAGTGTCACTTCGGGACCTGACTTGAGAGTTAGACTCATCATTAAATTCTCAAGAGAATATATATATAATGCTTCTGAGGATAAATCCTCTTCAGATTGAGAGTTTGTACACACCAGCTCTTAAGAGGAAATGCCTAGCCACGTATTGATGAGGCTAGACCACCTGTCCAAAATTTAGTCTCTTTCTGCAAGCCAGTGGGACCCTCAGCTTTTCTCAGATGAACAGGCGGCGACAGGCCCTGCTTGGTGGAGAGTTTCAGTTAGATCGCATTCTTGACTGTTTCAAGTCACCCCAAACCAGAGCATAAAAGTAAACCCCAAAAAAGCAAGGGGGGGGGGGTTGTTTCTGCTGAAAATTACAACAGCTGGAAGCATACTGGAGAAGGGAGGACACATTGCTATTTTAAAAAATTCTATAAACGACTCCAAGATTTTAAGGCCCTTAAAGTTCATGATTTCCTTACAAGCAGTAGATAGCCTTTCACCTTAGTATTTATTCGAGTGGCTAACCACAGGTTTCACCTACCACTCGATAGTCCCTTTAGATAGAAGACATACAAAAATGTTGATTAACAATGTTAGATAAGGATGTGGGCTACTTTTCATCCCTTGTAAGTGACACTGCCCCGTCTCATGAGGTCTTTTATCTCTAGGGTTCTCAGGACTTGCTTCTCTGCCCCTTCCTTAGTTCTTTTATACGCTGCATGGCTTTTGTAGAACCTGAGTTCCCAAAGGGGAGCAAAAAGCAGATTTACCCGTGTAAGCACCTCCGCACATCTGCTTGTTTCCTGGGGGTACCTGCGAGGTGGACCAGCTTTTCTGGGAGTTGCACATCAAAAATCAGTTGCAGGGAAAACAGCATCTGTTTATTCAACATTTCCAGTGTTGTGAAACTGTCTCAGATTTAAACCTTTTTAAAAATAATAAAACCATGTACCGTGCGTGTTCGGAGCAGTGGAAATGGTGTCAGCTGTGGAGGGGATCTAGTGTATTCATTGTGAGGTTGACCACGCCCAGCTGCGCTTTCCCACTTGCCCCCACACCCCATTTGCTCCCCACGGAGAGGGGAGAGGGGCTTACAAAGCGGCCCAGTATCTGCTGAGCCAGCAGCACACAGGCCTATATATTTTCTTCTGCAAAATGATGAGGTTTTCAAACATTAATTGTGCAAAGAAAGGCACTAGAGCAGCGGTTCTCAACCTGTGGGTTGTACCCCCTTTGGGGGTCAAACGACCTTTCACAGGAGTTGCCTCAGACCATTGGAAAACACATATTTCCGATGGTCTTAGGAACGGAGACACCGCTCCTCTATCTGTCTCCAGGCAGGTCCACCCACATGCAGACACGCCCACATAAGAGTACCCAGAGTGAAGACTGTTACCCATGCTACACCATGCTTCAGGGCAAAATTTCATTTATTTGTCATTAGAAATAAATGTTTCACAATCTATAATTAAATATTGTTTTTATGATTAATCACTGTTTTAATTATGTTCAGTCTTAATGAAAATACATCCTGCATATCAGATATTTACATGACAATTCATAACAGTAGCAAAATGACAGTGATGAACTAGCAATGAACATAGTGTTATGGTTGGGGTCACCACACCATGAGGAGGGACTGTCTGAAAGGGTCGTGGCCCGAGGAAGGTTGAGAACCACTGCTCTAGAGGGTTTGTTCAGTTACAGTGACGCAGAGCCTGTTCTGGATTTCAGGCTGGGACCGTGGGCCGAGGGCTCTTCTGCTTCTTGGCGGAGTTTGTGCAGTGCAGACACCTATGAGGTCACGTGTGAAACGAGGGTGGGAAGGCTGGGCGGCACGAACGATCCAGCCACTCACGGGCAGGTTGGTGGCCTCCAAAGAAAGGCCTGCTGAGCTGCTTCTGGAAGGTCAGAGCTGGAAAACCCCAACAAGGGCCACCCTGGCAGGGCGTGGCTGTGAGTCAGAACAGACTTGATGGCCATGGTTTGAATTCGGTTCACAGGGCGGGGTGGGGGTGGAGGTCACCCCTGCCTTCATAAGCGTGCATCCCCTGGTGCACAGTGACGTCCTGAAGAGACGGGGATTTTTGAAGGTAAAATCAGGGAGCATTGCGGTCTTGGAATAAAAAGAGAGGTTTTGTGCACCTCCTTGTTTTTGGTAACTGCTGTTTAGTCCCTCCATAGTTCTGAAACCTTTGAGCCCAGTGACTCTCAATACCCCCCTTCCACCCAGCCTCGGCTACAGGCTTGGACATACAGCTCAACAGTCCCGAATTGCGAGCACTCACCAAGCACACCCGGCTGTGAGTGAGAACCCGGTTCTCTCGTGCCCAGCAGTGCGCCTCTGACTCAGTCCCTCAGGCTTTCCCTCCTCTCACAGATGAAAGTCTTCTTCTGTTGTTTTATAAAAGTCTCCTCTTGTAACTGCATGCGTCCACATAACCTTATCCTTTAATCGCATAGGTAAGAGCTTTTCCCTCCCTTGGTTTTTAGGGAAGGTGTAGGAGGTGTGATATGCGGTCTCATTATCGAAAGGTAATTAATTAATGGTACTGATTTTTGCCGAAGCATGCTTGCTAGCACATGGCGGAACTGCGTTCTAAATAGTTCACTAGTCTCCCCTGTGATGGTGACATCTCCCCTCTCGGCAGACATGATGCACTTCTTAGCAAGCTGCAGCCCAGCTAATAACAACTGACGGTGTGACATTTCTGGTTTTTAATTTATTAATTTTTGATGCCCGTGGTTTTAAAACTCGAAAGGTGGAAAAGTTGTTAAGTTTTCTTCCTTACCTCCGTCCCCAGCATCCCAGGCCCCTCCCCTGGAGAGACCACGTGTGTGTGCCTTCAGAAGGCACATCTCTGTGACTTGCTACCCCTGTCTGTGACTGCCCAGTGGTCCCTGGGCTTCTGTGGGCGGAACCGGCAGGAGCAGGTTCCGGGGTGTATGCTCGAGTGTATGAGCAGCAACGAGAACTGTCCCTCTTCCTCGCAGGCGCCTCACGTGTGTTTCTTTCGCTTCTCAGCTGCAGCATGAGAAAGCCGAGCTAGAGCAGCACCTGGAGCAGGAGCAGGAATTTCAGGTCAACAAACTGATGAAGAAAATTAAAAAACTGGAGAATGACACCATTTCGAAGCAGCTTACTTTAGAGCAGGTAAGCATTGCCAGCTCTCCCTAATCCACCACCCCCACCTCACTTTATTGACTTGTTCTTTCATATTTAAGATGCCCTGAGGCGTGTTAAAGGAGCATGATGCTTATGTACAGGGTTGCTAACCACAGGGTCAGCAGTTTGAAACCACTACCCGCTCCATGAGAGGAAAATGGGTCTCTCTACTCCTGTAAAGAGTCACTGGCTCAGAAACCCACGAGGGCAGTTTTACCCTGACCCATAGGGTCGCTGTGAGTTGGGAATGACTCCATGGAAGTGAGTTCGGTTAGGGTTTTGGTCGGAGGCCAACCCCTATTCCTAATAAAAACTCTCAATAAGGTAGGAATAGAAGGGACCCTGCTCCACCCAGTAAAGGCCACATCTAAACAACCAGTATCACACTCGGCGGGGAAGACCTGGAAACAAACTAGACATAGACGCCCTCATCAACAACACTCTTATTCAGCATGGTGCTGGAAGTCTTAGCCTGGACCATCGGGTCACAAAAAGAAAGGCGGGGAGTACAAGTGGGTAAGGAAGGGTGACGCGCTTGCTATTTGCAGTGGTAGGATTTTAGTGAGAGAGAGAACCCCAAGGACTTGACAAAAGATAGTTGGAAACAATTGAGGGATTTGGAAAAGTAGCAAGATACAAGATTAACAAGCAGAAATCAACAATCAGAAGATTCCTATATAAGAGCTCTGAAAAAACATTTATAGTAGCCACACAGAAATGCCCAGGGCATAAACCTAGCCAAAGAAACAAAAGACCTGTACAGAGCATTGTTCCAAGAATCCAAAAAAGATCCCCACACGCGGCAGACTACCCCATGCGCGTGAACAGGAAGATGTAATATTGGGGTGGGGTTGGACATATGCAAGGGAGGTATGGACAGGAAGATGTAATATTTGGGTTGGGGTTGGAGATATGTAAGGGAGGCCCGTTGTTCAGCTCTTTCTCAAGGTGGACACTTCATTGCTGAAGTGAGCATCGGCAACGCAGATCCTCACAGTGCTGCTCGCTCCCGTGCGCGGGCGCTCTCACTCTCTCTCTCAACAGTAATGGACAAAGTTCTAGGAGATGGGTCGTTATGTACTGATTTATCGCAGGAAACGTTAGGTTCCTTTTACCAAGCAAAGGGGGAAGGATATGTTTTTAACCACAGGATCGTTTCTGGGAACTGTGTTTCTGTGGAACTAACACTTTGAAGGACTCTTCAGAACAAACAGATTGATTTTTCCTTTTCGGACTTACAGTTGGCCCTCTGTAACAATGGATTCCGCATGCCACGTGTTCACCGGAAATGGGGATAATGAGAAGGTGGAGGGAACACTGAGTAGCCAAAGTGAAAAGTGCTGATTACATGGCATTTACACGGCACTAGGCATTCCAAGCAATCTAGAGGCGATGCAAAGAATATGGGAAGATGCGCGAGGTCATATGCAAATGCAGGCACATTTCGTTTTTCACTGGGCTTTGCAGACACTGCATTCCTCACAGGGGAAGGTTTGGAGAGGGGGCTTGCGTCCATAAAGACTGACAGCCGGGGCCCTCGGGGGCAGCTCTGCTCTGTCCTCTGCTCCGAACTGGCTTGGGGGCAGTGGGTGTGTTGAGCAAATCGATTGGTGCCATTTTTCCAACAGCAAGTCCACCCCATGCTTCTCTGTCGCATAGTGCTCGCAGCATCTCAGACTTTTTCAGAAGTCTGTTTGCACACTAAATGCTGTACTGTAATTTGTACCTGCAAACAATTTGTACCTGCATCACCAAAACCACACTCACTACCGTCGAGTTGATTCCAACTCGTAACAACCCTGTAGAATGGGGTAGAATTGCCCCTGTGGGCTCCCAAGGCCGTAACTCTATACTCGAGTAGAAAGCCTCGTTTTTCTCTAGAGAAGGTGCAGGTGGGTTTGCACTGCTGTCCTTGAGGTTAGCAGACCCAAGGTGTAACCCGCGACGCCACCAGTGCATTAGGAAACCAAAAAGTCATGCAACTCTCTTCACTGTGGTGGTCTCTTAGGTGTGCCTGTACTGTACCACGTTATGCGAGGCACTCGGGCATCTGGAGTTTGGTATCCACAGGGGCCCTGGAACCAGTCCCCTGAGGATACTGAGGGATGGCAGTATTAGCAACCTATGCTAATGCATAGGTTATATGCATTAATAATAAATAAATAATAAACCTATGCACTTGGCTGCTAGCCAAAAGGTCAGTGGTTTGAATCCCTCGTCCACTCTGTGGGAAGATGTGACTGCAATCTGACAGATTCCTGTTTGGAAACCCTGTGGGGCCATGCTATATTGTGCTGTACTATAGAGTCGCCATGAGTTTGAGTTAACTTGATGGCAAGAGATTTGTTATTACAGATCAGGAGTTGGAGACTTGGTTCCTCATTCTGAATTACCCGTTAATAAGATGTCTGACCTTTTGTTAACTTCTTTGACTTCTCTGGGCCTGAGTTCTCTATTTGCAAATAAAGCAGGTCAGATCAAGACCGGCAATGGCAAACTAGAACGCTATTATTCCCTTTCAGGCATTTCCTTGCCATGTGATGGTTGTGCAGTCCCTTAGCCAAGGGCCTTGACAGATGCTGATATTTGATCACAGTACTTGCCTTGGGTGGCCCGGCTAGACCTTATACCCATTACTCACACTTCACTTTGGGCACCAGTACCGGTCTACACAGTTGAGAAACAAAAGTGCATGCTATTCCTGGCCAATATGTTTCCTAACGTGTTTTTAGCCCCCTTCTAAAGTCCTAACACTTTAGTTACCCTAAGATCGGCTAATAAAAGATTGCTCACAGTGTACTGCTTACCTGGATTCTTATGTAAAATTCAATCTGCTGATTTATGTTTTCCAGCTTTTCTGGAATTTAGACTCTGGTTGTCATTATGATTTGAATAAGCCCTTCCTGCTAACATATTTGGTTTATCTCAACTTTTCCACCAGGACTGCCTCTTTGTCCAGGCTGACTGGCCCTGGCATCACCACTCGACTCTCTTTTCAACCTCTTACCTGAGAGTGGGATGGTGATAGACCTCTAGTGTTCTAAGATCAGGAACGCCGGCCTTTAAACAAATGTGTAGCGGGCGAAAAAAGGAAGTGGGGATTGTACCACTCTGCTGAATGTGATGGAACTATCGAATTGGATGATATATGAATTGTATGCCATTGAAACTGTTGGGGGGGAAAGAAGTTCACTTTTTAAAGATTAGCGCTTTTCTACATACTCTGAGAAATCTGTTCTAACCATTTGGAATCTGATGTGAAGGATGTCTACGTTTCAGAGACTCATCTCCCAAGTTTAGAAACATTTTATTCTGAAATTCTCCTATTTAATTACCAGGACAGTCAATCGCTCCTGTTCCGATCAAGTTAAAACTTGGAACATTCTTTGAGATGGTTGAACTATCTGGCACACCCAGAACTTGGTGTTGAAAGCCATGGGTCAATGAAATGGCCAAGCAGAGCTCTCAGTTGGTATTGTGAGAACTGCTCTTGGGCGTGGTTCCCCTGCAAGCAGATGAGGTCTTTCAGTGTTTTAGACCGCTTCTTTCTCTATTTCATTTGTTCCTGGCTCCCAGGAGACTGGAGACACTGACCCCTAGGGGTTTCTGTGTGGCCAGCAGGTGGAGCCAGTCGCTTAGTGTCTGAGAGAGAAGGGCCTGTTAATCCCAGGCACCGTCTTTATATGTGATCCTTTGGGGACGTCAATAACTGAACCTCTTTAAAACGAGATCCCAGCCTTGCCTTCCTTAGAACAAGTGACGACTTATTTCAGACGTCAGTATTAACGTGGATTTCCACAAGGGCACATGTGCATTGTAAAGCCCTATTCTCGATATAAAAACCGCCTATCCAGAGTACCCAATCCATAGTTTAATAAAAATGGAGGAATTCAACCTTTTTGTAAAGCATTCCCCTTTTTACTTTGGGTTATTAAGTTTTGAGCATTTTTATTCTGCCTTTGGTTTAGCTCCAAATAATTTGTGTGTGTGTGTGTGTTGAAGGGAATTTGTTTTTTCTTGTTGAAATAAATATCTTCTGTGTTTCTTGCAGTGTGATCTGGCTCTCTTGGGATTATTTCCTGTAGTCTGTCACAGTGTAGTACGGGAGCCCTGAGTGGCACCGACAGTTACGTGCTTGACTGTGGACCGGACCGTAGGTAGTAGGAGCTGTGGTCTGAAAGCTGTCTGGAGCACATGGGGTGGTCATGAGGCAGACTCTGCAGCCAGCAACAATAGCAGCAGCTGAAGGGACCCTGTCCCATTAAGCATCATAGTGACTGATAGACCTTTGTTCTTCGATCTTACCATAAACTCTTCAGCCCTGTAAGTTATGCGAAAAGTTCTCTGGTGTAGTGGTTAGGCATTGGGCTGCTAACCACAAGGTCAGCAGTTCGAAACTACCAGCCCCTCCTCAGGAGAAAGATGAGAGTTTCTACTCCTGTAAAGAGTTATAGCCTTGGAAAACCATGGGGGCAGTTCTGCCCTGCCCTATAGAGTGGCTAAGGGATGGAAGTGACTTGATGGCTTCGCGACGTTGAGGACAATCACTGTGTATGTTTTGTGCCCCATATATACTACTCCGTCCAAATGCACTATGGCTTAGCAGCCATTAGTGTTTTAGAAGGCAGCAACACACCACAATGCTCAGGGCCTGGACGCGAGCGCCTAAAGAAACAGCCATGACTGGTTTCCTCGACTTCATCTCTTAGCCACTCCCCTTTTTGTTCTCTTTGTTATTTGGTAACAATTGACAGGGCAGAATGCTCTGGTGAGAGGGGAACAGCGTGGCCACCACAGAGGTCCCTGGGAGCTGGGGACCTAGCGGAGACAACACGAAGCTCTCAGCACCTGTGGCACCAAGATCAGGCCAGAAAGACACGTATTGGCTGGACGCATCTAAGTCCAGCGTGCTGCAGGGAAGCAGCGGTGGGAGAGGAGATAGCAGCAGACAGCGGGTGCTGCTTGCTTGCTGAGACCAGAGAGCAGAGCCCGTGAGGAAGACCTGAAGCTGAACCCCTGTTCTTGATATGGGTGGAGGTCGGAGAGAGAGGGCCGGCGTCATGGCAGGCTGCTGTATGGTGTCTGAGGACGGAGGTGCCTGTACAGAGTGTCCTGCAGAAGACATAGCCGTATAGCTATGCCAGGACAAAGTAAGGAAACCGCCTCAACTCCTTGCTGTTAAGCCCATTCCCACTCATTGGGACCCTACAGGACAGCAGAACTGCCTGGTAGGGTTTCGAAGTCTAAATCTTTCTCCCAAAGGGCGGCTGGTAACCACCGCACCAGTGCTAACAGATGCCCAGTGATTACACTGGAGCCACTCAACAGTGGGAGAGGACTGACCAAGTGTTGACAAGACCCCAGCTTCCAGAGAATGGCAGAGGGTGGCACCCACTTAGAGTGCCCCATATCATCTGTAAACACAGCGGATCACTGGTGTTTAGAATGTTGAACTAACAGCTCAGCATCATTTTGGTTTTGTGCGCATGTGTATGTGTGCATAGACACACCAAACCAAAAGCTCACTGCCATCCAATCAGTTCTGACTCATGACATCCCTGTAGTACAAGGTAAACCTGCCGCTGTGGCTTCCTAACACTAACTCTTCATGGGAGTAGAAGTCTCATATTTCTCCAACAGAGCAGCTGGTAGTTTCAGACTGCTGCTATTAGCAACACAACTCGTGCCAAGATGCCAACGAGACTCCTGCGCACACACACACACACACACACACACACACTCACTCTCACCCTCTCTGCACACACACACACACACACACACACTCACTCTCACCCTCTCTGCTCAAAAATTTGTGGGAAAAATTAATTCCATTTGTTCACAGTTTTTTGGAAGCCTCCTAATGTGTCTTAAGCATGTATGTATGTGTATATATGCATGTAAGTAGACATTCATGCACATATACACACGCATACACATATATATCCATGTATATAAAATAGAGAAGTACTGTATGTTCAGTTCTGTCAGGAACAGAAGAAAGTTTTAGGTTTCTAGGTCTTAGTGATTTCTAATTAAAGATGCAAGATGGTTTTCTGTCTTATTTGTCTAAAAGGTAATTCATTCAAAATACAAACCAAATTGCTATCACAACCAGGTCACACCTAACCCTGAGGCTGCGTGTTTCAATACCCAGTGACTCTCTTTAATACCACATGGATGGCCGTGTCCTTGTGATCTGCACAGCAGTGAATTGAGAGCCCTATGGCATGTTTTCAGGTTTGGGTTTACAGTTAAGCTTAGATTGCTGTGGATCAAAGTATCTTAATTTACAGGGAGTCTGACGTTATGGGCTCTTGGTAGAGTTAATGATGGATGTTGCTGTTAGTTCCTGTTGAATCAAATGGACCTCCACCCCATTGTGACTCCTTAGCACAGAAGAATCTGCACTGATGTTCAAGTTTATTGCCAGGCCTTTCTTCCGAGACTGTCTGGGAACAAAACCGTAACTTGCTCAGCATCATAGCAGCACACGAGACCCCAGTGACAAATGAGGTACATAGACTGGGAATTGAACCCAAGGCTCTCTCTCAAAAGGCGAGAATTCTCCCCCGAAACCACTGTGTGGCCTTTTGAAAGCACAGACGCTCACCAGTCTCTGAATGTTTGTGTGTATTGCTGTTGAGCTGACTTTAACTCACAGTGAACCCTACAGGACAGTAGCGCTGACTCAGAGGTTCCTAAGCTGTAACCTTTACTGGAACAGATCGCCAGGTCTGTACTTCTGCAGAGCAGTTAGTGGGTTTTAACCTCTGACCTTTCAGGTACCAACCTAGTACTCTACAATTGTGGTCCCAAGGCTCCCCTTACTTACAATAAGGAGATGAAAGTCTAGACAGTTGGAATCCGATGAATAATTTCTTTATTTCTCAATATTAAGCAGAATTTACTGAGCTGGTCTGCTTCCCATAGGAGTCTTGGGGCTCCTATGGAGGAGTTCTGTGTCCTGTAGGGTCACTATGGGTGAGAGCAGACTCGGTGACAATGGGTCTAGATTTAAAGGTGGTTGCCGCCCCCTCCCCTTTCCTCCGGCTCCTTACTGTCAGGCACCCATGTGCACTTTGCGTGGTCAGCATTGTGTGTGCGTGGTGATGACCTGCAATGTGTGCTTCACTCTGAAGCCAGCAGCAGCCCTAGTCCCCAACTAGACACCTTGGGAGCTCTGTGGTCCGTCAGCTCATTGGTAGCACAGATTGGCCTCTCGCTTTCTTTAAAAATATTCACATTTTCCAGGATGCCAAGGACTCACATGTCTTCCAGTGGAGGAGGAGAATTACCCGGGCTGAGCAAAACTCCGTGGAGGACCTGAGCAGAGGCAGTGCTAAAGTTGTACTCAAGTTGTCTCTCCTTTTAATGTTCCAAGGCTTTGCCCTCTGCCTTGTTCTCAGTTATTTCTGTGCCCATTGCACTTGGTGTGGTGTAAGTCTCTTGTGGCTCCAATGATCGACTTCTTGGTTAGTTCCGATATGTTTTCTTGTCTGTGCTCGTCTTGTTACTTCCGCGTAGTCACTTTCCAGAGTCCCCTTACAATTCTCTAGATGATCTTGAGGAGCACTCACGGCATGGCATGTGCGTTCGTAAGAGATTGGGCTGAATGATGAATGGCTTCCAGTGTCCCCGGGCAGAGGAAACTGGTAACTAGCGCGGCTGCTGACTGAACGACTGGACATTTGAATTCACCAGGAGGCACCGCAAAAGAAAGGCCCGGTGATCTGTTTTCCCAGAATCAGCCACCGAAACCACACAGAGCACAGTTCTGTTCTGACAGGCACAGGGCCACCATGAGCTGCAATCAGCCCGTGGGCAGCTGTGCTTGTTTTGCAGTTGTTGTTTTCAAGGGCCCGTTCACATATAAAAAGCAAACTCACTGCATCATCAAGTCAGTGCTGACTCAGAGCGACCCCATCGGACAGTGTGGCACTGCCCTGGTGAGTTTCCTGGACTGTAACTGTTTACAGAGCAGGCAGTTGGGGTTGTTTCATTTTGTTTGGGGTGGGGGTGGGGGCGCAGGATATGTTGATCCACAAGATCCATTTATTTTCTTAGGATTTGCCTCTGTTGAAGCAAAACATCAGCTCAAACTCGAGTTAGGTTAAATCGGTCTTAAGAGTACTATGATGTTTCTCTTAAACCCTACTGACTTTTCTTGTGACGTCGCCACTGTGTGTGCTCTGTACTGTCGCTGTGTTCTAGTTACACGGTAGCTTTCATTTCACGGACCTTTTCTTCTCTTTCATGTACTTGGACCAGTAAATGCCTTGGTTGTAATGGGCAGCTTTCTAAAATGTTTCTAAGTCAGATGTTTGGGTTTCCACATTTGTTCCCCCACAGGAGCCAGGGTAAAATGACTTGTCAGACTAAAACCTTTTAAAGCTGGCAGCAGAGGCTCACTAAGACCTGTCCAGCGGTAGCGGATCACAACGGTGAAGCGAACTCTCTCTTCGGGCTCTGTTGCCAAGGCTTCCTTTCCACGTCCCCGCCTCCATGTCGTGCCTGTAACCAGTTGCTGTCGAGTCTGTCCCAGCCCCTGGTGGCTCGTGCGCGGCGGCATGGAGCTGTGCCCCAGAGGGCGGTTTTCCAGGCTGGCGGCTCGTGCGCGGCAGCATGGAGCTGTGCCCCAGAGGGCGGTTCCCATCAGTGGATTGCCAGACCTTTCTTTAGAGATGCCTGTGAGTGTGGATTCAAACCTCGGACCCAGTGGTTCTCAACCTTCCTCATGCCGCGACCCTTTCATACAGTTCCTCGTGGTGGTGACCCCTCCACCATAACATTATTTTCGTTGCTACTGTTATGAATTGGGCGACCCCTGTGAAAGGGTCGTTTGACCCCCAAAGGGGTCACAAGCCACAGGTTGAGAACTGCTGTGCTAACCGTTTGTGCCACCCAGGGACTTTCTTCCTCAACATCATAATCTCCGTTAAATGAAAAATAGAATCAGAAGGAAATATGGCTAGTGTTGGGACCCTTGCTGTTGATTGCGCCTGCTTTTTTACTGTCGTCTGTTGCGATAGCTAGGGTGACCTCTGCACTCAGATGAGTCAGCTGTATTTTTTTACACTAAGTTTATCCACTGGGGGAATACTATATTTATTTGGGCAACATAATAAAGAACTCTGAGTCTGGTGTTAATTAATTTGTGGTGAGCAAACTTAAGATCATGGCAGCCATTGCACTTAATGATAAAATCACTTTTGAATGAGTAGTCCACAAACCAAGTGTGTTCCCGAGTGCTGAGCGCTCGTAGAATTGGTGTAGTGCTTCTTCCATGTGGGGAAAGTTGTATTTTTCATCGTTGTTACATCACACCCTGACTGGCTCATCTCCTCCCCGAGACCCCTCTGCAAGGGGATCTCCAGTGGCCTACTAATGGGCTTTGGATCTCCACTCTGCACTCCCCCCATCATTCACTATGGTAAGATTTTTGGTTCTGATGATGCCTTATACCGGATCCCTTCGACACCTCGTGCGATGTAACAACGATGAGAAATACAACTTTCCTCTAGTTCCTAAATGTTTCCTCCCCGCTCCCACTACCATGACTCGAATTCGATCTTGCAAGTCTGGCTAGACCAGAGGAGGTACACTGGTACAGATAGGAACTGAAAATACAGGGAATCCAGGACGGATGAGCCCTGCAGGACCAGTGGTGTGAGTGGCGAAACAGGGAGGGTAAAGGGAGAATGGGTAGGAAAGAGGGAACCGATTACAAGGAACTGTGTGTGACCTCCTCCCTGGGGGACAGACAACCGAAAAGTGGGTGAAGGGAGACGTCGGACAGGGCAAGATATGACAAAATACCAATTTATAAACTATCAAGGGCTCATGAGGGAGGGGGGAGCGGGGAGGGAGGGGAAGAATGAGGACCTAATGTCGGGGGTTTAAGTGGAGAGAAAATGTTTTGAGAAACGATGTACAAATGCGCTTTACACAATTGATGTGTATATGGATTGGGATAACAGTTGTATGAGCCCCTAATAAAATGTTAAAAAAAAAAAAAAGAAGAATTGGTGTAGTGGGCTAGCCCAAGACGGTGACTTTTGTGATGGATGGGTCAAGGTCCGGCAGAGATTGGAAAGCGTAGTTGCAGATAGGGGCCACTATGACAAAAGCAGAGTGTCACTGGACTACTGTTTTCATATCAAGCTGACAATTACCCTGAAAACGCAACCCAGGCAAGATTGAAAGTTGATCGGTGAACTGAACAGTTCAAGACACTCTCCTCGAAGGCTGAAGATCAGCGATTCTCAACCTGGGGGTCGAACGACCCTTTCACCGGGGCCGCCCGATTCATAATAGTAGCAAAATTACAGTTATGAAGAAGCAACGAAATAATTGTATGGTTGGGGGGTCACCACAGCATGTGGAACTGTATGAAAGGGTGGCGGCATTAGGAAGGTTGAGAACCACTGCTGAAGATCATTCTGGCTCCAGCCTCTGTAATGGAAATCCCAAGGTCATCCAGGATGTTGAACTCCGTCCAGTGTGCACTGTTGTGAAGATCAACCGGTAGAGCGATGTGGACAGTGGGCTTGCGTTTCATAGTCGGAGCCCTGGCTGGCTGGGTGAGGGGTATAGTGAGAGCTAGCCAGCTTCACCAACAGGTATCAGAAAGAGTCCGAGATTGACGTAAGTTTCCTTAGGTGCTTTCTCTCAGACTCCCTGAACGATCCTTCATTCCCTGCCATCATCCCCCTACCTGGAAGGTATCGTTGGCATCAGAAACAGGCTTACAAAGCACAGCGTGACTTATTCCACTCCCATCGCCTTCAAGACTCCCTTTTCTTGGTGGTAGGTCAAGACCACCTGCTCTTCTGCCCACACTAGTGGTGAAGAGCCCTGCCAACCCACGTAGTAACACTTGGCTCCAGTCAGGTCACTTCTCGGGCTAGTGCTCTACTTAATTCTTAAAGGTGGATTTGATCATCTTCTTGCTTATCTGGTTCTAAATGCATGTAACTGGACTGTCCTGTGAGCAGTGACCACGGTCCTCTTGAGACTGGACAGAGAATGATTGAATGGGTACCCTCAGAGGAGGTCGTTAGACTGACCTTATTTCTTAACAGGAGGACTTGAGACTCCGGGCAGGTAGGTAACTTGCCGAAAGCCATGGGGCTGCTATAGCTTTGTCTTGATTTCACACATCCAAATTGTTGATTAGCATTTGAGTTGGAGCTAACAAAAGCAAGTAAACAAACACCACCCCTCAAAAAACAAGTACTTTTAAGTAATTGAAAGTAACGGGCACGGTCTCTCTGCCAGGCATGGCCTTGTAACAGCTGACCTGCTTCATTTCTCTTGCATGCCATACCGAGTGTCTCCCGTAATGCTTTGAGCTTTAATTAAACACTAGAGTGGAATCCTGAAAGGGTAAAGGCCTTGGAATGTTGTTTCTTGAAAGACGTGGCTGTGGATTGTACAGGCTGCCCAGAAATGTCATGAGTACAGCGCATGGCAGCGTTCAGCAAGAGTTCAATTAGGTGCTTCGTGATTTCTCCTCCTCACTGCTGCCGGGAGCAGCTCTTTGACATTCCAAGGAGCATCTGAGAGTTAGCCTGGCACAGGGTGCTGGTGACCCAAGGTCAGCAGTTTGAACCCACCAGCTGCTCTGAAGGAGAAACAGGAAACTTTTAACCCTATGCAGCGTTCCAGCTTCAGAGACCCGCAGTGGGTAGCTCTACCCCGACCTCTAGGGTCGCTGTGAGTTGGAACCCGCTGGATGTCAATGGGGTTGGGTTTGTGGCAGACAAGGTCCTGTGGGTCAGTCTGGGCCTGAGAGGAGTGAGTGCATTCAGCTGTCAGTGGTTGATGTGACCTTGGCTCTTTTACTCGTCAAATAAGCTTGTCAGTGTTTATAGGTGACATTGAGGAGACATCAGTGGAATCCCGAGCCGCGGAGAGCTCACATTCTAGCACGCTGAGCAGAAGCAGAGCAGGTATCCAGCGTGGGGATCGAAACCACCTGCAAGTACCGAGAGTACACGGATGGCGTGTCGGGCAGTTCTCAGTGTTTGGCCCGCTCTGCTGCTCGTTCCGATGGCTCCCATCTGGGAGGGAGTAGGGCCGGGATCGGAACGCAGGCATTGGCTGAAGGTCTGTGATCCTAAGCACCCCTTTGAACTGCCTCTGGGGGTGGGGGTGGGGGTGGGGGCATCTTTGACAGAGTCTCCCTGTATTTGGCAATAGTGTGTTGAACTATACTGAACAGCATAAGCCTTGTTTCATGCAAATTCAAAAGTTATTTTAGACAAATCCTTTCTAACACTATTTTGTGGCATGGGGAGGAGAAAAGGAACACGTGGTGGGGATTTGTGTTGTCAGATGAGAATATTTCCCCTGTACATTCATTCTAGAGCTTTTTTCTAAATGTGGGCGTGATCGTTTAAGTATCTTTACATTATTTCCCCCCATTTGTGATTGTTTCCATTTCGAGACAACTTATTTGATAAATACCTACCCTGTCTGGGACATGGCAGAGGCCCGGAAACGCTGGCCTTCAGAGAGCGGCCTGTGCTGCCGGTGTGGTGTGGGACAGGCCGTTCACCAGGCTGGCTCCATGGTGACCACGACAACAGCCCGACAAGATGTGCTGTGCTGGTTATTTCTAGGGGTTGGAGTTTGTTTTTAGGGTTTTTGGCCTGAAGACTTAAGAGACTTGTCAGGGGAATGTTCGCTCTCGTACAAAACGATAAAATCACATAGGCCGTGGCAGCCTGAGTGAACTCTGAGAACCTCATGCTGGAGGAAACGGAGTCAGTCACCAAAAGGACAAACATTGTTTGATCTCACGTATATGAACATTTAAAAGGAGAGAAACCAAAGGTGATGAGTGGGTACCAGGAGTCAGCTGAGGCTGTTGGCTCCCAGGCAGATTTGAAGTCTGGGAAACCCAAACGGGAAGTCGTGCCCTGTGCTATGGGGTCATCTGAGTAGGAATCGGCTCCGTGGCCATGAGCAGCACCAGGAGCCGGGTGTGGGATAAGGGGAATTTGGGCGGTGGCAGTGGGGGGGGCACTAGGGTATGTACCTGGGGCTTAGGATGATTTGGAAAAACTGAATGTTGTACAATTTGAAAATGTGATCAATGTTCCTGAATTAAACACATAGAGATTGTTGAGACGATATGTTTTGTTCCATACATTTTCACAATAAGATTTAAAAAAAATGAAACCGTACTTCACACGTTGTTTTTCCACATTGGATGCTTTGCTTGAAGGCTACGTTTTTACATCTTAATTGGTCCAGCCTTGCTGCACATACACGGGCTCTTTGATCAATGAGGAGCTTGCCATTGGCCCACTAGGGAAATGGGACGCCTGCCACTTCAGCATCTTTGCAGCTGTGTGACAAATAATTTGTTGACCTAACCATCTGTTCCACATGTGGGATGGTGAATTAACATTGGTTCGAGAGGTAGTCGGGAAGTAGCATAGCCCTTAAAAAAATTTTTCTTTAAAGATTATTTATTTTTATTTCCCCTCCACCTACCCACCCCCACCCTCTCCCCCAAATTATTTTTAAAAACACATAGATAAGTATAGAGAATGATACACAACACTCTTGTCCATGCTCTGAAAACTATTTATCATTGTACCGAACTCTTACCAGCCCCATTTTAATTCATGTCACCCATCGTCCTCTATCTAACAAAGTATATAAAATCTTCTTGTTTCATTTATGATCTTGAGCCCCAGTGAAGATAAATTCTATGACAGTGAAAATTCCTGATTTCTTGCTGCATTACTACTTAGCAGCTGCCAGATACTCTTCTCAGGTTTTATAGGATATTGCGCAGTTTTGAAAGATTGCTTCCACCCGGGCTTCTTTTCCTGAGTAGAATGCAGTTACGGAGTACCTCTGACGTCACATTTCCCTCTTTCCTTGCCCATTGCCCAGGGGTAACCACTATAATGGATTTGTTGGTTGTTTTTTTTTTCTTGGTGTGTGTGCATATTTCAGCTTATATTTATGTGCATCTGTTAACTAGTATAAAAATTGTTTTCACTTGCTGAAGAGCTAGAACCATGTTATCACAATCACGGGTTTGTTGTGGACCGTTTGTCTACATGCAGGTCTCAGGAAAATCAAGGTCGTGTCCTCTCCCTATGCTATTCAGTCTGTATGTTGCGCACATACTCTGAGAGGTGGACCAATGAAGAGGAACAGGGCATGAAGATGGGCAGAAGGCTTACAAGCAGCCTGCTGTATGCAGCGACACAGCTTTGCTAACAGAAGGCAAAGACTTGAAGCGCTCACCGAGGATGATTAACTCTTGCAGCCTTCAGTGTGAATTAGACCCGAACCGAGAGAAAACAGAAATCCTGACAACTGAACCATCATGCGACATCAAAGCAAACGGAGAGAAGTCTGAAGTTGTCACAGGCTTAATGTCATTTGAATCCGTAATCTGCCACGGAAGAAAGAGTTAGGAATCAAAGACTGTATAGCATTGTGCAAAGACCTCTTTAGAAAGAGTGTTAAAAAGCAAAGGTCGCCCTTTGAGGAGCACGAAGCGCCAGCCTGCTCCGAGCCATGATATGTTCCGTCAGCTCAGATCAACGAGATCGCTGCGCAGTGACTAAGGAAGACGGCAGAATTGATGCACTTATAATACGGTGTTGGAGAAGGGCATTGACTACACCGGGCGATGCCAGAAGAGCAAGCAAATCGGCGGGAAGGAGCAGCCAGAAACACTCCTGGAAGCAGGGGTGGCAGCGCTTTACCTCGCTAACTGGAGGATTGTTAGAAGGGACCAGTCAGCCCATGGCGGAGGACATTGTGTTTGGTAAAGTTGCAGGTGGGTGAAAAAGAAGGCCTTTGGCAGGAAGGATTGGCACCTCAGGGCAGCAATGATTGTGAGGACGGGGCAGGGCCAGGCTCTTTCACTCTTGAACAGAGTGGCTCTGAGTGGAAACTGACTGACGGGGCAGCACCTACGCAGCAGCAGCAGCAGCAGCACTAAAGGGGCAAAGCCAGATCCGTCTTGGAATGGCCAGTGAGCAGTAAGAAGCTCCCCAGCTTCTCAAGGAAGACTGCGCGTGCCTTGATGAGATGCCGAGACTAGGAGTGTGATTCATGCGCCAGACAACAATTAAGCCTTAACGTCGAGGAATGAATGAATCTGTCTTGGTTTTTCAATTAAAGCTTAGGGACCAGATGCAATTAATGTGCCTGTGGCAGAAAACTGGCCCTTTCTTTGCAGTGTTCGCCCAGGAAGAGGTCCTAACTGCTCCATCAAAAAAATGTAATTACCAGAATTTACGTGGCTTGTAATTCTCAGTAAAACTTTTCTTTTTCCTCCCTCCCTTTAGTTGAGACGGGAGAAGATCGACCTTGAAAACACATTGGAACAAGAACAAGAAGCGCTGGTTAATCGTCTCTGGAAAAGGATGGATAAACTTGAAGCTGAAAAGCGGTCTGTTTGGTTTTACTGTTCTCTGTGTGTGTGTGTGTGTGTGTGTGTGTGTGTGTGTGTGTGTGTCTCCATCCGTTCAGGCTACTGTTTCACAGTGTCGCCGTGGGATAAGAAGTAGTGACAAATGACGAACTGATGCTCGATGCCTGTTGTTTTCGTTTGTTGGAAGGCTTTGGAACAGTTCCCATGTTTTCCACCTTGTGTTCATCTCTATCTGACGCGCCCAGTGGATTTTCTTTTTCTTTTGACATTACAAGCCTGTGCGGAAATTAGTCATGAGCACTGATGTTGACCTTTGCATTGTTCTGCAGGAAGGCTGCAGGGTTAACGCTTATCTGTGGAGCTGGCATTTTCCATTATTTCCCAGAGTAGTGAGGATTTACTGTAAAATTCACTTCATTAGGAAGCCTGATATGTTAATATAAAAATATTGCCATCTATGTATTTTTAAAACTTTCTGCAAAGAAATATTTATGCATATTTAAAGTGAAGATTCTTTGAGTTAAGATATTTATATACAGACATGTGTATGTATGTATGTATGTGTTTGTGTGTGTGTGTGTGTGTATATGGAATGTCATTGAATTCAACTGTAAACATTTCTTAACCCCCTCAAAAAAAACATACTCACTACCTTTGAGCTGATTCCAATTCATAGTGACCGTATGGGTTAGGAAAGCCTCTGTGAGTTTCTAAGACTGTAACTCTTTATGAGAGTAGAAAGCCTCACTTTCTTCCTTAGAGAGGTCGGTGGTTTTAAATTGCTAACCTTGAGGTTGGCAGCCCTGTTTGTAACCCACAAGGGCCCCTCTCTTGACCCCTTAGTGCAAGATTGATCAGGTCCTTATTTGAAAGCACCACATGCTTTGGGAGTGCTAAGGCAAGGCTTTGAAGAATGACAGGCGAGTTCTGTGTGCTAAATGGGTATAGAAGAGGTAAGCTTCCTGAAAATGTTTATATTAGCTCACTTACCAAGATAGTTTTGTTTAGTTAGGTTCCCAAATCTATTTGGGCTACCACCCCCTTTCCAGGAAAAAAATTTTAAAAATTACCCAGCGACCCCTTGGCAATTAAAAACTTGCGCTGTCACCCATAATCCAGGATGAAGTGTAGGTAATTGCTTTTGCAGCCCCTCTGGATGTCTCAGTGCCCCCCAGGAGGCACTTTGGAAAACATTGGACACGGATGTTGAAAAACTATTTAGAGTTCGCTAAATCTGCTTAATATAGACATATTGCCATTCATCTTGAAGAACAGTAAGGGTCGTTTACAGGGGAATGCTCAAGCCATAATTGAATCAATTAGGCTGTACATTACTGTACCCAGCCACTGCTGTTGGCTTGATTCCAGCTCACAGTGACTTTGTAGGACAGCACAACGGCTTCATGGGTCTCTGATGTTGTAACTGTCTGCAGAGGCAGGCTGTCTTATCTTCCTCACAAGGAGTGCCAGTAGGTGCCAGCTGCTGACTTTCAGTGTAGCAGCCCAGTGCCTCTGGCTAGTGCTTCCCAACCTCCCTGATGCCGGGGCCCTTTAATACAGTTCCTCATGTGGTGGTGACCCGCAACCATAAAATGGTTTCCGTTGCTACTTAACTAATTTTGTTACTGTGATGAATCGGGAAACCCCTGTGAAAGGGTTGTTCAACCCCTAAAGGGGCCACGGCCCACAGGTTGAGAACCACTGCTCTGGGGATTCTCGGGCACTGCTGTAATGACGTGAATAAAATTCTGACAAGTCACTTAATATCACAAGTCTGGAAAACCACCACCATACCTAACCTATCCATTTCTTCAGCAATGACGGACGTGGTGGTAAATCACAGTTCAGCCTTTGGCAATGGAAGAGACGGAAACAGTCACAAACCAAACTGAGGAGCCCAGCAGCTTACTGAAAGGAGCTGTGAGCCCCTTTGTAGAATGTTGGGGGCCTTTCCTCCAGCAGCCTCAGATTGCCAGGCTGACCGGCCCAGACCAGTCGTTCTGGAGGTCGAAGCTGCTGGGCATCAGCACTTTCCCAGGATGCAGCCTAAGGCCGGCCGGGCATGGCGCCACTTTCTCTCCCAGTCTGCGGCATCCAGTAGCAAAGGGCCTTCAATCCCCATCCTCCGGACATGTTTTACAAGTAGGGATTTTCAAAGTTGATTGTCTTCTCTCACAGTCAGAACCCAGTCTTTATGGGACTCAAACCTCTAAGAACTTTCACAGTAAACAATAAAAAGCAGTCGCCCTTGAGTTTGTGCCAGCTTAGAGGCACCCAGGATTTTTAATGGCTGTCGTCTTTTAGAAGTAGATGGCCAGGCTTTTCTCCGCAGGCACCCTGAGGTGGATTGAACAGCTGTCTTGGATTTGTAGCCAAACCCCACACTGCGCACCCCACCCCAGGAATCTGACGTTCACAGTGGGTAGTTTATACGTCTGGGGTCCTGGTGGTGGGGCGTGGGCAGTTCACTGAGCTGCTAACCACAGCCAGTGGTTCAAATCTGTCAGTGGCTCTGGGGGGTAAAGGCGAGGCTTTCCATTTCCTTAAAGATTTATAGCTTCAGAAACCCACAGGAACAGTTTCTACTCTGTCGTACAGGGTCACGATGAGTTGTAATCAACTCGATGTCAGTGAGTCTTGAGTTTATACATTTCAACTAAAAATATGGGGAGAGAAGAATCCCTTCTCCAATGTAGGGAACAGAATTCTGAGAGCCTCCTATACTTGTGCTGAGAACCTACTTGTATTATAACCCGTATAGCAAACACCGTTGTGCTCCAGTGTGGCTGTGGGCATGGCGTTGGCCTGCTGACAGAAGGCTGGCAGTTCAAATCCATCAGCTAGTCTGAAAGGATAATGAGCTCCTTAGCCCTGTAAAGACTTGGCAGTCTCGGAAGCCCGATGTGAGGGCACTGTGGGTCAGAATCGGCTTGATGGCAGTCAGTTGAGTTTGGTGTGCTGTATACCAGATGTAACAGCCAAAAGCCAAATATTAAATGTAGAGTTAACAGTGGTCATTGCAGAACACGTAACAGAAAAAGTGTGTGTGTGTGTGTGTGTGTGTGTGTAAATCTCTTAATTCTACCCCTTTGATCTGCGATATCAGATAAGGGGATCCAGAAATTAATGTAAGAACAGTTAAGCAGCCTTGTGGACTCTGGCAATTAGCAGGATGTGTTTTTGAAAACAAATTCGCCAGCTGTTAGTCTGTTTTATGTTTTAAAGACAAACTGCTTTTCATTGTTGGGTTTTTTCCTTGTCAATGAAGAATCCTGCAGGAGAAATTAGACCAGCCCGTCTCGGCTCCGCCCTCGCCCAGAGACATCTCCATGGAGATCGACTCGCCGGAGAACATGATGCGCCACATCAGGTTTTTGAAGAACGAAGTGGAGAGGCTGAAGAAGCAGCTGAGAGCTGCTCAGTTGCAGCGTACGTAGTCGCCGGTTTTCCTGGGCTTGTGTCAAGGCATGAATGGCTTCACTGCACGCAGAGCGCCGCTGGCATTTACCATGCACAGGGTTCTATTACAGATGTGCGAGGGTGACTGCACATCATAAGACGGTGCTGTTTCAGGCCTCTGAGTTTGTAATGATTTGTTACAGCAGCTATAGGAAACGAGCACACTATTTTAAAGATATTTTTCAAGAGTGATTTTCCCCCCTTTCTTTTTAACAAACAAAAGGTGTGACATATATTCCTGAACCAAGTGTCTAATGTAGAAGCATAAACACGGAAGACGGAAGAGAATTCTCCCAGCCCCACATGTTCAGTTTGTTGAGATGGCGCGGAGCTTTTCAGCTGGGTTCCTGTTGGCGTTGGTTTTATCACCTGCTTTCATTCAAGTCCACTGGGGGCAGAGACAATGCTGCTCTGGCCTCTGGGCTCGGAATCTCTCGACCCTGGAAGACTTGTAGGAATATGTAGCAAGGATGGAAGTTGGCTGCGCACACCGTGGTGGCTGAGAAAGAAAAAGGGACTCCACGAGTGCTCCGGACACGCCGTCCGAGATGCATCCCTGGACTGGAGCCGGCGGTGACCTGCAGGGAGGAAAATCGGAAGATAACAATGACTGACCCCTGAACAGGGACATTGTGTCTGACCTCGTAACCCCACCTCTCGGACTTTCTCCTGGAGGCCTTCTCACCCAAGTATCGAGTGTGTGCACAGGGATTTGATTTTTCATTTTTTAAATTGAGGCAAAGTGCACATGACATAAAAGTAACCATTAACAGCTTTTCAGGTGTATAATTCAGTGCCATGAGCTACATATTCACAATGTCATGCAGCCATCTCGTGTGTTTAGCATTAAGATACTCATCACGCAGAAATTCTGTGCCCATTAGGCAGTCTTCAAGTCAATTTTATTATTGGAGTAGATGACGTGAGGTAGTATAGAAGGACAAAGACGGGGGAGGGGGGTGCAAAAAAAAAATGACAAAGAGCTTAAAATAGCTTTAGAACATGAATTAATTTCAGGAAGATCCAGAAGTCAGAGGTAACACGTTTAATCTGGTCCCCTCCCTGCTTCTGGTCATCACTGGCACCAGGCTAACTCGAACACTGCAAGCGTCTGCGGTGCCCTTGGGGGACGTGAAGGCATGGAAGTTGGAATAAATGGGTGCTTACTACTTTAGAAAAAAGACCAGGATTTGAGTTGACAATTCAAACAACAAGATTTCTGAATACTTGCTCAGGTCTCTGTGCATTTTGCGGGCTCTTTCCGCCTTCTGCTTTTGTGCTATCAAAGTGTGTATTTGTATCTACACATACACAGACACACATGGCTATCCATGAGGAATGTGTCCAGACGCATCCCTGGACGTCCCCAGCCACGGCAGTCACACTGTTAAAGTATATTCCCCAAGATGCATTCGTGTTTGGGTAGAAGCTTCTTGTAGACAAATAGTAGCACAGCGAACACACTTCTTTGTGCTTTCCCGGTTTTACGTGTTACATCTTTGTGTTTTTCCCTCTGGCCGTGCCATAGTTCAGCACTCGACTGCTAAGTGAAAGGCCAGGGACTCGAACCTCCCAGCCACTGGCTGGGAGAAAGCTGTATGTGGCGATCGGCTTAGGAAAAAATGGCAGCATTGGAAACCCACTGGGGCAGTTCTCTGTCACTGTAAGTTGGAATTGCCTCCACAGCACACAGCAGCAATACATAGAGTTGTCTTACTCCCGTTTTTAAAGGCTACTAGTTTCCAGTTTCATGCACGGGCCCTAGTTTAACTAGTTCTATCCAAGTGGGCCTCTTTAAGCAGTCTTTAGGAACTTTCACGCTTTCAAATAGTGCTGTAGTGTGCATCCTCATGCACGCACACCCCTGTGCACAGACCAGTGTAAGACCATCTTTAGATAAACTCCAGACGGTGGAGGTGCTTGGTCCTGTGGGATATACACGTGACATGTTAGTCGTTTGTTCTTCTTTGGGCTCCATTGTATGTTCTGGTCCAGTGGATGCATCCGGATGGCGCCTCAGGATCATCTGTGGAATTTGTGAACAAGACCACGTGTTAGCTTCCTGTGGCTGCTGTAACAAATGATCACAAACTTCCAAAACGCAAGCCAGACTCATTGCCATCGATTCGTTTTTGATTCATATTTAAATTTAAACATATTACTGCACAGTTCTGGAGGTTAGGATCCCAAAGTGAGTCTGACTGGACTCCAGTCAAGGTGCTGGCAGGGCTGGCTCCTTCTGGGAGCTCAGGGGAAGCACCCATCTTCTCCATTCCCAGCTTTTCGGGCCACCGGTGTTTCTCGGCTCCTGACCAGCCCACCCGTTTCCAATGTCACATCTCCTTTTCACTCTGAGTCTCCTATGTCTCTCTCTGAAGGGTGCTCGTGATCCCTGTAGACAGAATCATGTCCCATCTCAAGAATCTTAGTCCATTTGCAGCACCCCTCTAACCTTAGACGGGACCACAGACACAGTTACAGGGATTTAGGATGTCGACATGTTTCGGAAGCCGTTTTTCTCTTCACCCCATAATTCTGATTCCAGGGCTGGTTTATTCTGGGAAGAGAGCCTGGTCCTTTTACTGTTGTTGTTCCTGTAGTTCCGGCGATCCCGGTGTGTCCACAGAGTCGGAAGCTGCTCCATCTACCCCATGAAAACAAATGAGACCAATGCAGGTGCTCTCAACTCTGAACTGCTCTCTGGGGTTTTTTAGTGTGTGCTGTGCCGGCCAGGCAAACTTACCGTCACCATCCTTCTGGACTCGATAACTCATGCCGCCAACGTATGGTTTCTTCCTTAGAGAGACTTGCCTTGCTGTGACTCCAGGAAGATTTTTAGGAGAAACTTAGGAAGAAGTTTTTCATTTCCCTATTGCACCATGGGAAGGGACTACGGATACCAGCAGTCGTTGTGTTTGGATTCTGTGAGGACAGAGTGCGCTGAAGTGAAGCAGCAGTCGTTTGCACGGAGCTGCATCCTTTGATCTGGCTTGGGTTTAGAGAATGGCTGAATGCCTTTTCTACGTCTGTCTGCCTCATCTTTCTCAGCCCCAGTGACCCTCGGCTCTTGGCTGCAGCTGTGGGAACAGGTCCCTCAGCCAGACTGAGGTGGAATCCCTCTCCCAGGGGTTCAACACTGGTCAACTACTGCAATCACAGGGGAGCTTTTATCACTGCAACCCAGGGGGGATTTTAACATACCAGGAGCTAGGCCTTGTCTTCAGGGGCTCTGATTTAATCGGGCTGGAATGGGGCCTGTGTTGGCATTTCCCAACCTTTGGGTCATGGAAGAATACTCTTTGGAGTTGGCCTGGAAGTCACCTTCAGATGCTGCTGCCTTGGGCCTGTTGTGAGATAGTTAAGGATGAGAGACCTGCCTATACGCCAAGCCACTAAGGCGTCCTAGGGAGTTCTGTTGGAGAGAACGTGGGGGACAGACTCATGCTAGTCCACCAGTCTCCCATGTAGCTCGGAATCATCAGAGGTATGCCAGCAAAGGGCCCTCAAGAAATGCCATGCTCTGAGCCAGACGTTGAAACTCTTGGACGGGTGGCACCCGGTGCCTTTTCCCTCTGGCTTCTGTGTTCCTTGCTAAACTGCTAGGACATCTTTCAGCCATCTAGTATGACACGTTCCTTTCTCTCGCTTCCCTGTGCTGATTACAAAGACCCTGAAATATGGCTGGTCTCTTTGAAAGAAGACGAACTGACGGTTCTCGGAGACTCTCACATGGTCCACTCGGCAGCTTGCTCGTTTATGGAAGCGAATGGCAGCTTGGTCAGGCACTCACCCTTCGGGGTCTGGAGACAACAGATAATCCAGGGTGGGAACAATCTCGGACTCCTTTAGAGCTAGTGAAAAATCCTGCAAGCTTGCACCTTTTGGATTGAAATCATTTAAATCGTTTATATTAAAAGTGTATTTTGTAAATATTTTCCCAGCATGCCTTCAATTAAAGAGATTGCTTTGCATCTGGATTAGACAGCAGGGTTTCTGGCAATGTGGAAAGCAACCGAGGGATTTCATGTGTTTGTGCATGTACCAGGGTTTCATAATCTTGGTATTGTTGTTGGAGTTTCTAAAATCAGCGCACCAGAGAGGAACTTGTGTGTATTCTGTAGGGATGCTGCCTTGGAGATCTCGGAGTATCACTACATGTTATTATTTGGTAAACATGAACTTGCTACTATTTATAATGGTCACAGCAACTAATCAGATAGGCCTGGGGAGTTCTAGAAGGGTCAGTTTGTGGGAGAGCCATGGCTAGTGTGTCGCTGAGCTGCTGCTTCCTTAAATCGCGTCCTTCAATTCAGGAGAGTGGCCTCTAGGGTTCTCTCTTGGGCATGGTTGTGGCTGTGCTGTAGCTGGGGACGACGGAGACGGAGCTGTAACTTTTCCCCAGGTGATTGGCTGAAATGGAGACATAGAAGCAAGTAGATGGGTAGACTCTGAGTTTTGTATTTGTTTTATTAGCTGACTAGCAACAAGAGATTCTGAGGCGATGCATACCAGGAAAGGAGGGGGCATGTGCCTGCATTTACTGGAAGACTGCTGGAATGCATCACACAATTCTAGATCCAGAATTGCCTCCCAAGGGCAGGGGCTGCCGGAGCTCCATGAAATGGAGCAGCAGAAGGTCCTAAAGCGCCATCAGGATTTCAGTTCTGCCTTACAGATTGCTGGGGAGAGACGCCAACTGGCCTGGTCTCTTCCATCAACTAGCCCTGAGACCATCAGCCCTGGCCTGGGAGTCAGACACTGTAGGAGTATCCCGCCTGTGTGGGGGCCACTCCTGAGCCTGGAGTGTCTGTCAGAGTGAAGCCACTGTTCTGAAAGGTGCTGGCCGTACAGCGCTTCACCTGCTGCCTGGCTCAGATGAGCAGCAAAAGCGCGAAGGAGACAGAAGACTGCACATCAGAAATCAGACTGGTTTGAGATCTCCTTCTAAGGTGTTCTTGCTTAGTGTCAATTTCTGCGATCATAAATGAGAACTGTTCTGGGAGTGATCGCCAAGCACGGGGCTCTCAGTATGCTGCCAGCCCTGTGCAGAGCGAGGGTGCTAACAAGCAGTGCAGACTCCCACAGAGGACTTGGCCCTGTAGTATATGGAATTGAGGGGCAAGAGAATGAACGGTGCCTCAGGGGAGCCTCCGGGAAAAGTCTCTGTCCCCGACTTAGCTCCCTCACTTCCAGCTCTAGTAATGTAGAGAGGCTGTTCTCGCTCAACCTAGCTATAGTTCTATGGCTTCCTCTGCCCCTCAAAACACATGAGCATGTACGTTCACAGGAGTGGGGATGCCTAACCGCCCTGGCATCGAAATGCCCGGCTTTCCGACATTCTTCTAACTACAGATCACTGGTAAACTTTGATCCTCGGATGCCCGTGGAATCCTGAGTGAGAACTACTGCTGTCTTTTCTTCCTGTTGCTGTTACGATTTGGGAATGAATGCAAAGAGCATGGCTTAATGGAGAACTCTTGCTTTTCAGATTCGGAGAAAATGGCCCAGTACCTGGAGGAGGAACGCCACATGAGGGAAGAGAACTTGAGGCTGCAAAGGAAGCTGCAGAGGGAGATGGAGAGAAGAGAAGCCCTCTGTCGGCAGCTCTCTGAGAGCGAGTCCAGCTTAGAAATGGATGACGAGAGGTGTGTGCCCGTCTCCTGAGCCTGTGGAAGAACCGTGTGTTCCGGTAGCGGTGGAGGGGGCTGGCTTGCACAGTTTGTCACGATGCTGAGATGAGACAAGCAAAGGAGATTAAGCCCACAGAGAAGGGGGCTGGGCACAGGGAGATGGGAAGTGGGTTGGTATGAAGGGAGATGCAGGCAGAGTGATGGTAGAGGGGCTGAGTGTGTGCCTGTTGGGTTGGACTCCTCCTGTGGCAAGCATGAGGAGCATCCTAAGTCCTGGGTGTGGAGCACAGCCCCATGGCAGGGCCTGAGGGAACAAAGGCATACGTGTGTGGAAAGAACAGCCGGAGAAAAGTGGGGGTCACTGAGAAACAGGTCTGAACATTAGGCCTCTTGATACTTTTGGTGCCCTTTAAAAGCCACTTTGAAAAAGAAAAGAAAAAATTGCAGTGCATTTATCTGCTCAGACCTCAGCACCAAGCGCCGTCATTGTCCCAGTGTGAAATGGGCAGAAATACCAAGAGTCATCTCCGTTATCTGGAGGAAATGGCCAGACGGCCGTCCCTTCCCTCTCTGTCCTCCTTCAGTAGCTTGGTTTTATAACACAAATACCTTTAAATTTCTAATTTCACGAATCTCTTCTGACAGCCTCCTCATCCTCTGAGAATTATCACCACTAAAAACCTTGGCTAGTCTAACCCGATATAATCTACTTTTTCCAGCATAGATGACTAGTTTTTAAATTAAGTAATGTAATTGAGCAGACTCATGTTAGCGTACCTGGCACCTGATAACAACCTCGGGTGAGATGCCATCGAAACTCTGCAGGACAGGTGCTGCTTTGGGAATAATACGACCACTCCTTTTTTATAGGTCAGAGTATCCCAGGTAGCTTATAGCTGTCCAGTTAATACTTCTCCCCTACTCAGCATGATGCTCTCACACATGGGAGAAGAAGTAGTCTGATCCATAGATGTCTCCAAGTGTATCTGCCCTTCCTTAAAGGCCCAGGGACATTCCTAGTTGCCTGCTAGATAGAGAAGACCAAGGAAAGCCCGCCACTGCAGCATAATCAGGTGGGCTGCTGTAGAGACAGCGGGAGGAATCACAGGCAAGGTTAAGATACTCGGCTGCCAACTGAATTGTCAGTGACTCAAACCCACGAGGCGCCACCCCACGGTAGAAAGGTGTGGCACTTTGCGACTGTAAAGATTCCAACTCTGGAAACTCAACAGGACCGTTTACTCTGTCCTCCAGGGCGGCTGGGAGACAGGATCAACTTGATGGTAATGGACTTGTTTGTTTATCTAGTGGTCGTGGGGACAAAGGTGATTGGATGGCAGAAGCTCTTGCCACTCATGGAAAACCCAGGTTTGATTTCCAGCCAGTGCACTTTGCACTCAGCCACCACCTGTCTGTCGGGGGAGGCTTGCGGATTGCTATGATACCAAGCAGGTTTCAGCAGGCCAGAACGAGAGTAGGAAGAATGGACTGGCAATCTACTTTGGAAGGTCAGTCAGTGAAAACCCCACCAGGCACAAAAGTTCGATCTACAACTCATCGTGGGGGCGACACTGGACAGTGGGGTCGCTGTGAGTCGGGGCAGACGTACCAGCGGCTAACAATGGCAACACCTAGTAGAGAAGAGGTATCGAGAGGTGTCGCATAAGGGAGCCTGTTTTGTTCCGGTTGAAGGGAATTTTCGAGTGCCTCAAGTGGAGGCGTGGGCCCCCCAGACCAAGGCTTCATGGAGTAGTAAGATGTACCCATGTGAGCGCTCTGCCCTTGGGGTGTTAGAAAGCCTCTGAAGCAGAAATTTCTTGTAGGCAGCACTCTGTGCCTGGTGTACAAAGAAAGCTGACGTGCCTGGGGCTCACGCTTCAGCACTGCAGGGCCCATGTGACCTCAGAACCCAGGAAGAAGCTAGCGTCAGCACCACACCTGCGTCGGCAGTGGGTGCTCTGTGCCCGGTGTGTTCTTGTTACATACTAACGTGTGATTATTTGTTAACCAAGGCTTTCCTTGTAAACCAGGGACATTTCAGTTCATCGGTACCGGTTAAGCTTTAATTGGGTACCATAAATCTCGGGCGTTTTGAATTTTCAATAGCCATATAAATGTTGCTACTGAAACTTGGACGCCCTTACAAGTCACAGGAGGTGGTTTTCTGCATAGCTGTCGTGTGATCGAAGAAAGGCCAGTCCTGTCAACAGGACCCCATCCTGAGCTAAAGCATCCTGGGCTCCTTAACCTATGCCCCTGTGGAGTGAGACTTGCCAAACTGCACAGAGCACTAACTCTGAAATCTGTGTTTATAAAGCGTGTCCTAGCTACAGCACCAGTCTCTTAAACAATTGGGATTTTGACCCCGGGACGTGAACCCCAATCATTTCAACTAAGCTTTCTTAGTGATGTAAGTAAGCACAGGCAGTTCTGATCACAGCCCCCCCTGTCTGCTCCTAGGTATTTTAACGAGATGTCCGCGCAAGGACTAAGACCTCGCACTGTGTCCAGCCCGATCCCGTACACACCTTCTCCGAGTTCCAGCAGGCCTATTTCACCCGGTGAGTACATGTTCTCATCTACTTTAGCAAGGGGGCTTCTGGTCAATTTAATACGTAACCCTGAATATGGTCCCTTCCAATTATTTTTTAAAAAAACAAAAACACTTCTAAAGAGAGAATCGTGGTCACATATTTTCCAGAAACAACTCATTACCAAGACTAGCAGACTTAGTCTTGAAATTCTGTAATATAGATGTTGTAATGCCAGCTGGTGCTTCTTCTTTGTTTATTTTAAATATCAATGGAATTTGACTCTACAGAAGCCTCCTTACAAAGAAGACACTGAGTTTAGGAGCCAGAGACTTGATAAGAGCTCTCGGGTAGATGCCTCCCAGCACGTCTCTTATGGGTTCTCTTGCTATGTTTCCTATCTGTTGTCGCCTTCATTTTCCCCTTAGAAGAATAAACATCGGCATCATTTAGCCCCGCTGTCAAAATTGAGGGAGCAGAAACTGAAGGGTCAGGGACGATGGGTCACAGCCAGGCAGCGGTCAGCAGGGGCGCTTGTCCCCAGTGCCTAGGCTCGTCCAAGCATGGAGCTGCATCTCCTGCCCCAGCTAACGATCTCATCATAAGTTCCATCTAAGGAGCTTCTGTCAGGCAGTCTTTGCTCCACAGAATCTTTTCTGCCAAAGGCAAGCTTGGCGGCTTCTGACCCCCTGGAGAGCTGGCTCAGTGCCAGCACAGTGTGGGGTCTCACGGGGCTCTTGGGCCAGGAGGGCAAGTAAATGATCAGTGCAGAAGAAAGAGGAAGCAGCGGGGCTGGGGGCAAGAGGAGTGTAGGGTGAGAAGAAGTGTAGATTGTGAGTGGGCCAAAGCCGAGTGTCTCGTGACTGCAGGGACCAGATGATTGGCCCGTGTTTGCTGGTCACCAGCTTGTGCACGAGTGGAAGGGCTGGAGAAGGAGTTTCAAAACAGAATAGACTGTGGTGACTGCTCTGCAGGGGGGCAGCAGGGAGGTTTTGAAACATCAGAGCAGCTTCTCATCTGGCCGATGCAATTTTAATGAACAGGAATGCCCTCTTAACTTGACGGAAGGGAACCGTCTCAGACACAGGTTGAAGCAGGACTGGTGTGGTTCTGTGAGGGGAGGGTGTAGCCCAGCACTGTGCCTCCACAGCATCTGATTTTCCTTAAGAGGAGGGAAAGGCCCGCATCGCGCGCGCAGAAGCTGGGCACGCCACAGTGCACACTGGTGCTGTCTGGCTCCAGGCAGAGGAGCGCAGGACCTGCCGCAAACCAAGAAAGCTCTGGCAGCATCCTTCACCACCCCAGTTCCTGCCAGAAGGCTGCTCCTGCCTCCGTTTCAGCTGTTGGCCCGTAGCCCTACGGCTCGCCAGAAGCTGCTCCATTTTTTCAGAGTAACCCTTGGGTTCCAGAGACATAAAGCTCTTCCTCTGCCTTCCATCTGACTGGTGTAGAAGGAGCCCATATGTCCAGAAGAAGTGGGATGCGGGCTGCTTTTGTACTTGCTGGTGATACCGACTCAGGTGAAATAATATGTGTTTTGGTTGTTTAAAAAATTTTTTTTTTGTTTTGGAAATACAGTTTAATGCCTGGCTTGACTTATTTGAACCCAAAGAAACCTTTGCTCATTCTACTTACTGCCCAATCTATCTGGACTGGTCACCACCCCATGTGTGTCAGTGCAGGACTGTGCCCAGGGGGTTTTCAGTGGCCGAGTTTGGGGGATGCAGATCACCAGGCCTTTCTTCCGACACACCTCTGGGCAGACTCAAACTCCTAACCTTTTGTCAAGCAGTTGAGCTTTTGTGACTTGTTTGCGCCATGCAGGGACTGCAAGGAAATCTTGGTTGTCATGGTTAGTTGCTGTTGGGGTACCTTAGACTCACGGCAAGCTTAAATGTGACAGATCGAAATGTTACCAGGGCCTAAGCCATCTCGGTGACCTTAATGTTGGTTGGCAAAGAATTCTCCAGTGGCATGCGGTTCTCAGTTCATTAACTATAATGTCATTTCAGTTGTGGACCCTGCAAACAAGTTACAAAACAAAAAACGACCCTGACCACCATGCCGTGGCTTGAAATAACACAGGCATTATCTGCAAGAAAGCCTTGCTCCATTTGCTTCTGCAAGAAAGTGCTATCCTTTTTACCTAATTTTGCCTTTGGTTATACTTTTCCTCATGGTAAACCTACGCTGAAAGTATGGGATTGGTTTGTATGTAAACGGGTAACTCAAAAAGCATTGGTTCAAGGGGTTCGATCCATACAAAATAGGTTTATTCCAAATGCCACATGTTTAAACATGTCTCTGTCCAGTGGGTGGTTGCAGACACATCCTCCGGTCACACACTTGCCTTAGTCTTGTTCTGATGATTTTTAAGAACAGAGAGAGGCGGTGGGGATTTTTGTGCAGGTGCCGTGGGAAATACTGATTGTGAGGTTTGAACAAAACTCAAGTGGGTATTCTTCACAAATCCTTGAAGCCTCCAAGTAGGTTTATAGGGATGCTGCCTGACACAAAACAACACATTTTAGATGGATCCAACATTTTAAGGAAAGTTGGAAGGCCCACACAAATGACATTGAGTCAGGGCGTTCAGCTCAGAGAGTCACGGCTACTGGTTTTTGGTTTGGTTTGGGTTTTTAATCCCAAAGGAGCCATTGGGACAGATCTTCATGAAGAACGGAAGTTTTTAAGAGGATGGAAAACTGCATCGGTGAGGAAAAGGGCAGGAAAATTGCACCGAGGGATTTCCCCACAACGGTGTGCCTGCTTTTCACAGCTAACGCCAGCGGTCCTTCAGGAATGTCCCTGGGAAACCTTTCAGACTTCTCTTTGTTCCCTAAACATAAGGGACACGGAAAAGAAAGGTGATTAAGCCTGTTAAGAAGGCCGAAACTATTTCGACATGCTGTAAATTGATGAGTGTAGACTTTGGGGGCAGGGTGAGAGGGAACTCTGCTTTCAGAAGCGTTACAGACGTAGATGAAGGCCCTGTCAAGAGAGACTAATTACACATTTTGTTCTTTGTCATCAAAGATGTCTGTGATTTGTGTAGCCGTATTATTTTACTTACCCTTGTACAGGTTGTTTGCTAGTTCTTTAAACTGTACTGTGGATATATGCGTGTGTATACATTCTCTTCTAAAGCATTCCTAAGTGAGAACGTTGCAATCCTATTTTAAGTTCCGTAATATCATCAAAGTAAAATATATCTCCTACTTGGCGCCGTGTTCCTTTTAATCTCCTCCAGTATCTTTCACTGCTGCACCCGGAGTCCATCAGCAAAACCTGAATACTCTGCTTTGCTTCCCAAAAACAAAATAAATAAAAACCCTTTATTGGGGGCTCTTACATCTCTTATCACCTACATTTCAACAGTGCGTCAAGCACATTTGCACATATGCCACCATCATCATTTTCAAAGCATTCTCTTCCCACTTGAGCCCCTGACATCAGCTCCCCATTTCTTCCCCCTTTCACCCCCACCCACCCTCCCTCACAAACCCTTGGTAAGTTATAGATTATGTTTTACATAACTTACATCGTCCTCTGTTGCCCCTTCCCCACCTTTCTGTTATTCGTCCTCTGGGAGGGGGCGGCCCTAGGTTGATCCTTGTGCTCGATTCCCTCTCTCTACCACCACGCTCCCCTAATCCTCCTGGTACTTCTATTCTCCTTCTTGGCCCTGAGAGGTTTATCTGTCCTGGATTCCCTGTGTTGCAGGCTCTTATTTGTAGCAGTGTACATGCTCTGGTCTAATCTGTAAGGTAGAATTGAGGTCATGATAGTGGGGTGAAGGAAGCACCAAAGAGCTAGAGGAAAGTTGTGTTTCATTGGTGCTATACTGCACCCTGACTGGCTCATCTCTTCCCTGTACCCCTCTGTGAGGGTATGTCCAATTGTCTACAGATGGGCATTGGGTCTCCACTCCATGCCCTCCACCCTCTTCCCTAATTCATCTTGGGTATGGTTTTATTCTGGGTCTTAGATGCCTGATACCTGACCGCATCGACACCTCGTGATCACACAGGCTGGTGTGCTTCTTCTATGTGGGCTTTGTTGCTTCTGAGCTAGATGGCCACTTGTTTATCTTTAAGCCTTTAATACACCAGACGCTATATCTTTTGATAGCTGGGCACCATCAGCTTTCTTGACTACATTTGCTTATGCACCTATTTTGTCTTCAGCAATCGTGTCAGGAAGGTGAGCATCACAGAAGGCTGGATTGTTAAAACAAAGTGTTCTTGTGTTCAGGGAGTACTTGAGTTGAGGCCCAATGTCCATCTGCAACCTTAATTAACATATAGATATGAGTTCATAGTTCTATTCCCCTCTCATTATATATATTTACATATGTACATGCCTGTATTTAGGCCTCTATAAATGTGCTTTGCCTCCTGGTTCTTTCCTCTATTTCCTTTTTTATTTCCCTCTTGTCCCACCATCATGTTCAGCCTTCATTTGGGTTTAGTGATTCCTCACTGCTACATTGCCCTTGATTGAGCCCCACTAGGCATCCTACGACCTTCCTTCCATTGATTCCTTCCATTCACTTGTTGTTCCCTTGTCCGTGGGGTTGGTCCCCTCCCCCCCTTTCTCCCACCTCCCATTCTCCCGTATCCCCCCAGAACCATTGGCCCTGTGCTTTTCATCTCTGAATTATTTATCCCGCTTATCTTATCAAGTAGACATGCAGAGACATTAATAAGTGCAAAAACCAGGCAAAGCCAAATAAAACAACAAAGGAAGTCAAAACCAACAAAACAATAACAACAGTAGCAGAAAGCAAGAACAAAATAACAATAACAAAAAGAAAGCCACTGCCAAAAATGGAAAAGCGTATAAATAGTTCAGGGTCTATTTGTTGGCTTTTATGAGTGTTTTCCGGTCAAGTCTGATGGGGTGCCAAACTCTGTCTCCCAAGTCTATATTTGGTATTCCCCAGGGGTTTCATCAGTCTGCTCCCCCTGCTGCTCTGCTGCATGCTCTCAGTGCCTGGCCCCAGCGTGATGAGGTCAGACTGTGCACTGTTCCCACCGTGTCTCCTGTGCTGTCCCCTGCAGAACCAGGGTTCAGTGAAGGATGCCGTGTCCAATGGTGGGGTCAGCCCTATGGTCCTCCCTGTGCGTTGTCTGCTCCGAGCAGGAACATCATCCTTGGGGCGTGGTGGGCCACGATGTCCTCTCCTCCCTCTCCATCCCTTTGCACTTCTCCCATGTGCTCTAATCCGTTGCACCCCTTTTCCCAAGCTGTAGCCCCAGTTCTGTACTCTGATGTGCATTCTTCTGAGGGGTGGGGGTTCTACATATTTGGGATTGGGACTGGCCTCGCAGCCCTCTCTATTGGTTCCCTGGCACACGTCGGTATGTTGTATTCAGGTCTTGGCACATCGGGTTGAAGCCTGGTCTCTCTCTCCTTCTGTGGAGATATAAACAGTATCCTCCCCTTGGGCGGTTAGTGCCCTGCTCCCCGCTACCCATGTCTTTTTTTCTCTCTTTCTTTCCCCCTCTTATTTAGTTGGCTGCCGTATGTATCCCTGGATTGGGTTTGGCCCCTGCCATAGTTGCTGGACCTCACCCCAGGGAATGTATGTATATAGTAGCTTTTCCCCTATGCCCCGTTTTTGTTTGGTTTGTTTGTTTTTTGTTTCGTTAAGCTTACCTCTCCACTGGAGCTTTTGATATGGAAGGATTTGTGATTGACAGCAGTAAGAATATCTAATCACTTTCTCCATGGGCATATGCTGTTTGTGATGCTTTCATTTCCATCTGAAACATTTTGACAAAACTTCCCCTCTTCCCCAATTTTGGTTGACATGGAAATCTTGCATATTCACCAAATATTTAATATATTTTTTCAAACATTTCACAATTTGATTGAAAAATGTGCTTCATAGAACTTTTGAGGGATCCTCATCTTGAGATTCAGGGGTCATGCAAAGTATCGCTAGTATTGCTGAGATACTGCTAGTATTCCAGTCCATACACGCATGGCTTTACTCCAAGGAAAACGTGTTTAGACAAGTGTTCTCACTAATACACTTACTGATGCCTTCCATAAAAAGACCCAACCCAAACAATAAATGACATCATCGGCGGGGATCTGGCGGGCCAGTTTCATTCAAAGCAGGTCAGATTTCCCAAGGGGGGGGGGTCATCTTGGTAGATTTTCAGGAAACCATAGGCAATTGCAGGGGCTTAGAGGAAGAACTTTGAAGAGAATTAAAAACTGCACGAGAAGAAGGCTAGGAAAGTTGCACCAAGAATTCCCCTCCTCCATCACGAGCCAGGCGTCCGCCCGCTCTTCAAGGGAAGAAAAGGCAGTCCTATGAGAATGTTGTTGGGAAGCCTTACTTCTTCCACCCTTGTGCCCCAATCTTGCTCCCTGCTTGACTCCTTTTTGTTTCCCAAACTCAAGGAACATCTCAAAGGAACACTGTCCAGGATGCCGAGGACTAAATGGGAAGCGTCAATTCTGTGGCGAGGGTTAGAGAGATGGAAACACCACCCTCAGAGACATGTAGACTTAGCGGAGGCTATGGCAGGAAACCATCATTTCACATGTGGATATGTGTGTTCTAAAAGGGTTCCATCTTCTTGCAGCCATCGGTTTTGACCTTCACTCGTATGTAAGGCTTATTTGGGGGGAGGTTGCTACTGTTTTATGCAGTTCCTAATTTAAGAGAGGGCTATTTCCAAAGGGTCTGCTTCAAGTAGCAACAAACACACTTGGTGTCCACCTCTTGGGTTTCTAATACCATTTTCTAATAAGAGACCCAAGGCTCCTTGGAGAAATGGATGGTTCTGGGGCCACGCAGATGTAGGTACACAGAAGCACCTTATCATATTTCATAACTTCTTATGAATCATAAGATTCTTCCAAGACAGATTTGTCTGTTTGCCTGCCAGTCTATGGTATATTTAACATTCTTCTCTGTGGATCTAAGGGAAATGAAATCCTTTCCAGCTTCCGCCGCGTCTCTGTTGATTACGGGGCGGCTTATTGGTTCTGTTCTGAGGGGGTTGTTTCTAGATAGAGACGTCCTTCATCCGTGCTGAACGCCGCCGCCCTCTGTCTTCAGTAGGAGGTGCTTCAAGTCTTCTTTACTTTCAGCAAGCAGTGTGTCACCTGCATACTGCAGGTTGTTAATGCACGCGAATTTCCTCTTCTAATCTTGATGCTCCATTCTCTAGAGGCCAGTTTCTCGGATGATCTGCTCAGCATACAGAGTGGAAAAGGATGGTGAAAGGACACCCCCTAACATACCATCCCTGGTTGGGACGGTCTCTTCTGTATATGGTTCCTATGTATACATATATGTATATAGTCTGCATACATATCCAGAGGATATGGTCCCTGTATCCTCTGTTCTATTTGAATGACTCCCTCTTGGTGACACACAGGTTCTGCATGTACAGCACAGATCCTCTGGAATCCCCAGGCTTCACAATGCTTCACGATGTTAACCACGGTTTGTTATGATCCACACAGCTGAATACTTTGGCATAGCCAATGAAACATAGGTAAACATCGTTCCGGAATTCTCTACGTTTAGCTAAGATCCAACTGATGTCAGCAATGCCATGCCTTTCTTCATGTCCTCTTCTGAATCCAACTTGAATTTCTGTTAAGACCCTGTGACTGTACTGCTGTGACTATTTTTAAATTCTCCTCAGGAAAACAATGCTTGCATGTGATTATGAATGATACTGTTAGATCATTTCTGCCTCCTGGCGGGTCACTTTTCTTTGGAATGGGCACACATATGAATCTCTTCCCATCAGGTGGACACACGCTATCTGCCAAATTTCTTGGCGTAGACAAGGGTGTGCTTCCAGTACTGTGTCAGTTTGCTGAAACTTCTCAATGTCAATTCTTGGAGCCTTGTTTTGGGCCAATGCCTTCATTACAGCTTAAACGAAGTCCTTTAATTCCATCAGTTGTTGACCAAGTGCTACCTCAAAAAATGGTTTAACGTTGACCAATTGGGTGAGTCTGTGCATTCCTTCTATCTTCCCATGATTCCTTTGTCATTCAGTATTTTTCCCCCACGTAATTCTTCAATACTGCAATTCAAGGCTTGAATATTCTCTTCAGTTCTTTAAGCGTGAGAAATGCTGAGCATATTCTTTGCTTTGGGTTTTCCAACTCCCAAGTCTTTGCACATTTAATTATAATACTTTCTTTTCTCAAGCCTGAAAATAGGTAATTTCAATGAACTATTCATTGTGTTTGCAAAATTCTATCACATGATCTCTGGGCCAGGCCATATTTCCACCCGAGGATTCTTTTTGGTTTCCAACTTTGACATTCCAATCACCAGAAAATCCCCAGTAGGCAATGCACCTTTGCTGCATGTTTGGCCCATTTCAGAGTTCGGAAGTTGGTGAAAATCCTCAATTTCTTCATTGTTGGCATTAGTGGTTGGTGTTTGAATGATAGTCACCCTAACTGGTGTGAATAGTTATCTTATCCATAGGGTCGTACTTTAGAATAGACCTCGACATGTTCTTTTTGATTAGGAAAGTGACACCACTCTCAAATTTGTCAATCCTGGTATAACAGATCAGACGAAATTGGCGTGCATTAACAACCTGCAGGATGCAGGTGACACACTGCTTGCTGAAAGTAAAGAAGACTTGAAGCACCTCCTACTGAAGACAGAGGGCGGCGTCCTTCAGCACGGATGAAGGATGTCTCTATCTAGAAACAACCCCCTCAGAACAGAACCAATAAGCCACCCCGTGATCAACAGAGACGCGGCGGAAGCTGGAAAGGATTTCATTGCCCTTAGATCCACAGTCGGTGTTCACAGAAGCAGCAGTCAAGAAATCAAATGACATACTGCATTTGGGCAGATCTGCAGAAGACCTCATTAAAATGTTAAAAAGCAAAGATGCCACTTTGGAGATTAAGTTGTGTCTGACCCAAACCATGGTACTTTCAGTCCCCTTTGTACACACAAGAAAGCTGAGCAATGAATAAGAAAGACCGAAGATGACTGACGTCTTTGAAATATCGTGTGGGTAAAGAATGTTGAATATACCATAGACTGGCAGGCAAGCAAACAAGCCTGCCTTGGAAGAACAGCCAGGATGCTCCTCAGAAGTGAGGATGGTGAGATGTTGTCTCATAAGCTGTGGGCATGAAGGGGAGAGGAAGACCCTTCATGAGCAGAATTGCCTGAGTGGCTGCTACAATGACCTTCAACATGGCAAGACTTGTACGAGGGCACAGAACTGGGCAGTTAGTTGTTCGACCTGTTGTAGATCAGGTTGCTGTAGGGGGGCCACTGATTCAGTGGCGCCCAACAACAGTGTGCTGGTTTATGTTCAGCTTTCTGAAGGATTGCCACACCTTGCCACAGCAGCTGTGCCAATTCAGAATCCTACCAGCAATGGAGGAGGGTTTCTGTTTTCCCGCCACCTTGGCAGCACCTTGTGTTGTGTGGTTTGGTTTGGTTTTGAATCATTCTCATTCTAATGAGGGTAAGGTTTGCATTGTGATTTTGATTTGCATCTCCCGAATGGCTATAATTATATGAAGAAAAATGTAGCATCTGGATTGGAGGAAGGCTCATTAACAAACCTGTGATTGGCAGATGAACAACCTTGCTTGCTGTTAAAGTGGCGAAGAATTGAAGCACTTGCTTGTAAAGATCAAGGATCGAAACCCCTAGTATTGATTACAACTCAATGTAAAGAAGACCAAAATCCTCGCAACTGGACCAGTAGGTAACATCAGGATAAATGGAGAAAAAGTTGACGTTGTCTTGCTTGAATTGGCAATCGGTGTTCATGGAAGCGGTAATGAAAAGGTTGAAGGACATGTTGTCTTGGGTAAATCTGCTGCAGAAGACCTTAGAGTTTTGAAAAGCAAAGGTATTACTGTGAGGACTGAGGTGTGCATTATCAGTAGACATTGAACTAGGAAGGCCAAGGAAGAATCAATGTGTGTGAAGTGTGCTGCTGAGGGATGCCGGAGTCCCACGGACTGCCAAAGAACCCACCTGCCTTTCAAGGACTGTGGCGGCCAGAGTGTTCATTAGGGGCCGGGACCGTGAGACTTCATCTCACATGCTTTGGACATGTAGGAAGAAGAGAGCAGTCCCTAGAGCAGCTGTTCTCAACCAGTGGGTCACGACCCCTGGGAGGGGGGAGGGGTTGAGTGACCCTTTCACCGGGGTCACCCGATTCATCACAGGATCAAAATGACAGTTAGGAAGTAGCAACGATAATAATGTTCTGGTTAGGAGTCACCACCAGCTGAGGAACTGTATTGAAGGGTCGCGTCATGGGAAAGGTTGAGGACCACTGCCCTAGAGAAAGACCTCATCCTCGGTCACGTAGAGGGACAACAAAAAAGAGGAGCTGGTCTGACACCGTAGCTGCCGTAATGGGCCCACGCATGAGAACATGTGGGGCCAGCTCAGTGCCGGCAGTGGGCAGTGTATTATTCTGCTATTCAGAGGGTGGAATTGGGTCAGCGCGCAGTGGTACCTGGCACCATCAACAACTCATGGCGAAGCGCATGGGGCAGCGGGGCGGCAGTGAGTTTTGAGTGAATGGCGAGTCACTTTAAGCGCCTTTTCATTTGCTTCCTGGCCATTTGAGTATCTTCCAATGGGAGATGGTTCTAGATCACATTCACACACCACCACCACCACCACCCTCCCGCCCCCGCCCCCCCAAATAAACAAACTTTTTTTTTTGATTGGGTGGTTTGGTTGGTTGGTTGCTAAGTTGTAGAAGTATTTAAAATTTTTGTAAATAAACCTTTATCAAATACGTGGTTCCCCCAAATGTTCTCCCATTCAGGGGCTTTTCCCTCTTCCTTTAAAAGTCTTTGGATGCACACACATATTTAATTTGGGGAGGTCTTGTTTGTCTAGCGTGGTGGTTTACTGCTCAGCCTTTGTACTCAGCCCATCACAGAAACCCAGATCCCAAAGCTTCGTCCCTGCGTTTCTTTCTGTGAATGTTAGTTTCCGTTTGTTTTTTTTTCCCCAATCGTTTTATTAGGGCTCATACAACTAGTATCACAATCCATACATACATCAATTGTGTAAAGCGCACTTGTACATTCATTGCCCTGTTTCCGTTTTCAAGATTAAGGTTCTCGGTCCGTTTTGAATGTTCCCTGTCTGTGATGTAAGAGCTGGATCCTGCCTAGCCCTCCCTTTCTTCCATCTCTTTCTCTGCTTCACTCTTGCTTTCTCCTCTAGCTCCCCTCTCCTCCACACCGCACAGCTGGAGGCTGGCAGGATCCGACTTTCAAAGCCCTTGTCTCCTAGGGAGCCTCGGATGAACTACTGCCTCTGCTTTTATTTTCATGGAAGATGGGAGTTGGCGCATTTTCAAACCTCCTGAACATCTGGAGACATCAGATACTGAGTGTCATGCCCTTGGATCTTGAGTATTGGGAGCTAGACATAATAATTCTTGTTACATTTTCAGGTCTATCATATGCCAGTCACACAGTTGGCTTCACACCACCAACCTCCCTGACTAGAGCCGGCATGTCTTATTACAACTCCCCAGGCCTTCACGTGCAGCACGTGGGAACCTCCCACGGCATCACAGTAAGTATGTGTGGAGCAGAAGCACCCACTCATCTCTCTCGGAGACCATAACTGGTATCCTTAGGCATTTACCTTCCTTTTTCTCACTCAGTGTGCCCTTTAAAACTCTGTAGCCTCCCCAACTGTTTGAAACCCAATCCTAAAGTGTTGAAATCACAGTCTTTCTCAGGAGGCAACATTTCAACCTCACCTCGTGAAAAATAGCCCTTTGTGAAATATGATTTGAAATCTGTCCAGTGCTTCCAATGAGCTCCTTGCTTTAAAGAGTTATTGATGGGTGCCTATGGATATGTGCATATATTTACTGCCTGCACTTCAGAGTTCATTGACTCAATGTAATTTCTTAAGTCACTCTTTTGTCTTGATTTTCTCAGGACTTTCCATCTCTGAATTAGAAGAAACTTTACATGTATCTGGTTCTGATTCAAATGAGTTTATTTCTTTATAGTAGGTTTTCAGTCAACTCAGATATTAATTAGAAATGCAAGTGATACCAAGCTACAGAGCAGAGGGTATTCCCCAAAAAAGAATATTGAAAGAAGATCCCTCATCCACAAAAGCATTTACCATAATTGTGACACTTTTGCCAACTCGGAGGACTGTTTGTAAACTTTCAAGAATTGACTCTACCTTGGATTTGAAAGGGGTTATAATTTGTTTAAGACAAACCATAATGATAAAAAGAACTGGGGACATAAGACTGGGAGCAAAGGTTTATGGAGAAGATATATCAGCTGGGACTTTTGTCTTCTCTCTCTCTCTCTCACTCTCTCTCTCACTCTCTCAGAACTATAAAGGAAGTGGAATTACTCTAGGTTGCTACTACAAATAGAATTCTAAGATAATGCTTAGATAAGACTCACAGAGGAAACTCTATCAAAGCTAACCAGCCGGGGCAGGGGCTGCCTCATGACCGTGGACTCACCATCACAAGAGTGACTCAAGCAGAGACCTAAGAGCCACAGTTTCAGGACATTTGATGCGTGTGCTGCATGGCGCTCGAGTCTCCATGTTGGGCTGCTGAAATCCGTTTATAGTCTGGGTCTGGCTTTTTAGCCTTGGTATTATGCAATTCTTTGGCATGGGGTCCTATCACTTTAGAATGTTTAACTGTATCTGCACCTTCTGCCATTAAATATGACAGCAACCCCATGATGCCTTAATGTCTCCCAACATCGCCAAATGTCCCCTGGGGCCGGTGCTCAAAATCCCCTCCTGGTTGAGAACTGCTGGCCTAAATTGATGACCTGTAAGCTCTGGAAGAAAGATAAAGTAGCCTCTGAAGGAAAATCACCAGGGTAGTCGCACAGATTTTGTTCTCTTAGACACCATTTATGTGAAGTAGGTGGTTGAAGCGCACTGCGTAAAACCGAGCAGATGTGTGGGCTGGCGTTTATGTTTAATCCCTAATGGCTTGACTTTCTTCTGTAGTTGGATATCTACCGTTTTATGGATTCTAAAGGTTTATTCCATGAAGAGCCGGATCTGGAAAAGGCTGGGGAGCAGGGCACACTCTCATATCAGGAGAGGCTGTGGTTATCCCTGAGAACGGAGACAGGCCTACCTGACAGGAGGCTTCCGTGGACATATTCTGGGGAGGAAATGCACAGCATTGCTCGTTTCTGGTTAACCTACTTCTATTTTTGGCAGTAAGAATTTTTTTCAAAACAAACCCGTAATTCCCGCGTCTGACTGGCTGATCTAAACCTTAAGGAACATCAAACGTCAGGCGAGAGGGACACAGATACGGGTCTCTTTCATGCTCTTGGCCAGGTCGTTGTCTTCCAAGGTTCTGGGTGTAAGTGAATAGACACTTCCAGCATTGCATCCACTTCTTGAACGCTCTCAGTTGGTGTTCTGTCAATTTTTGAAGAATGGAGTCTTGGTTTTTTGCCAAAACCTTCAGTGCAACTTGAGCTTCTTCCTCCAGTGCCATCAGTGTTTGATCATGTGTTACTTCCTGTATGGTTGGACATCAGCCCATTCTCTGGTACAGTGACTCTGTACATCCTTTTCATCGTTTTCTTGGTACTTCGTGCATCATTCAGTATTTTGCACGTAGAATCCTTCAATATTGCAACTTGAGGCTACAGTTTTTTTCTTCAGTTCTCTGAGAAATTCCATTAGTGTTCTTCTGTTTAGGTTTTCTAATTATTTGCACATTTCATTACAGCAGAATGTGGAAATTATTGAGCAGTAGCATTAATATCAACCACAAGTAAAGTTTTGCTTGACTTAAAGATAACTCAGAAATGGTTACATCAGTACACCAACAGAGAATTCTTAGAAATTCAAGTTAGCTTTGGCAGACGACATGAAATGAGAGCGATACCATCGTTGATGTCAGATGCACTTTGGCTGAAAGTAGAGAATACCAGAAGGATGTTTTTTTGCCTGTTTTTTTTATATTGACTATGCAAAGGCATTCAACTGTGGATTACAAGAAATTATGAAGAACATTGTGAAAAATGGAAATTCCAGCAGAGCTCATTGTGCTCAAACCTGCCCCAAGATCAAGAGGCAGTTGTTTGAACAGAAAGGACAAGGGGGTTTCTGAGTGGTTGGGTGGGGAAAGATGTGTCAGGGCTGCATCCTTTTACCACACTTACTCAGTCTTATGCTGAGAAAACAATCTGAGAAGCTGCACTCCTGAGAGAAGAACATGTGACATCATTGGAGGAAGAAACGCTTACAGCATGTGATAGCAAGAAGACACCGCATTGCTCGCTAAAAGCAAAGAGATTTTGGAGCACTTGGTGATGAAAATCAAAGATTACAGCGTTCTGTATGGATTATCCTTCAACATCAAACAAAAATCCTCACCACTGGACCAATAAGCAACTCCGGGGGTAGGAACTATATCTCATAGTTAATGGTTTCATTTTCCTTGGGTCCCCCATCAATGCCCATGAAGACAACAGTCAAGACACCAAATGTCAACTGTATTGAGCAGATATTTTTGTCCAAACATCTTTAAAATGTTAAAAGCAGAGCTGTCACCTTCAGGACGCAGGTGCACCTGACCCAAGGCACAGTGGTTTCACTTGCTTCATATGCACGTGAAAGATGGAAACCGATAACACTTGAATTATGGACCGGTAGGTAAAGAATATTGACTGTACCATGAACTGGCGGAAGAACCAAGCAAATCTCTTTCGGAAGAACTAAAAGAGTGCTTCCTAGAAATGAGGATGGTGAGATATCAGGATAGGCATGTTATCAGGATAGGAACCAGTCCCTGGAGAAGGGCATTGTGCTTACTGGGGAAGCCCCTCAATGAGATGGATTGACACAGTGGCCCCAACCACAGACTCAAGCATATGAGGGATTGTGAGGATGTGGGAGGACCTGGCAGTGTGGTACCTTGTGGTATTATTATCTGTGGCTCAAAAGCAGCCAGAGATAAGAAAATATGCAAACGTATAAGACTGCCTGGCATCCAGTAAGCTTTTTACGGGTGCCACTGTAAAACAGCATTCGAGTCTTGGCATATTTCCTCCTTTCATTTTTTTGCAACAGCCTCAGTATAGGAAGCCCTGTGGGCTCTGTCAGGTAGGCATTGGGCTGCTAACTGCAGGTCAGTGGTTCAGCAACGCTATGTTGTAAATTTGCATCAACTTGATGGTAATGGGTTTGGTTTTTGGCTTGGTTTGGGCACAAGATAACTTTTTCATTAAACCCTCCCATAGAAATCATTCTGTTTTTCTGTAAGCCAGGATGTGCCCCGAGTTAGCCACTGTAAGTTAAAGATGAGTGTTTTGCATGCGTTTGGTGGAGTTGGATACTTTTTATTCCTCTCCGTAGATGGGAGTACTATAAGAGCCCTTTTTCTTGAAAGTGGAAAAATGAAGGAAGCCCAGATTTAAAAGCAAATAAATCCAAGCCATTCAGCAGTTTATTTTGTAATGGCAGTGTTCTTTTATAAATCCTAAGGAATGGAATCAGTAAAATATTGACTTTCAAAGGGTGTTCCCGCCCTCTGTACATAGACCTTGTGGAAGTGATACCTGGAGTCAGCACACATGGCCCTTGGTGCAGGCATACACAGAATAAAGACGCCCTCCTAGCAGCCGTTCTGCTGTCATTTAGGGATGCCTCTCTTCTAGAGCTCAAAGGGAGGGGGGCGTGTCCTTGTTCCGGTTGCCTGGCCAAGGAGGAGGGAGGGCCTTTAGCTTGAGGAAGCAGCCAAGAAAAACTAAACTTGCCAATCAAGTCATTTTTGCCCTGCATTTTGGCACTTCCTTCCCGGCAAATACAGTGCTGTGGCTTTACCTCCTTTGACTGAGGGGTGTGCTTCTCAGTATGTCATTTCTAGTCCCACGTTGCCTGCGTCATTGTCCAGTTACCTCTCATTTTAAATTCTCTGGGTTCAAAGAATTAGTTCTTGTTAACTCAGTAATTTCAAAATTAGTTGGGGTTTTTTTTGTGTGTGAAAAGCCATAATGCTTTTCTTTTGGTCAATAGCTATTCTCATTGAATATTGACTACGTAGGTAGCCAACAGCATGTTAAAACACCTGATCATCTATATTCATTTGACCAAATCTTGAACACCTGCCATGTACCAGGCATCCTGCTGAGCCTGGAGATAAAGTGGTGAGGAAATTGGGCCTAACACCTACCCCGGTGGAGCTTGTATTCTTAATCCGTTTTTAGCACGAGATGAAAGCGAGCTGAAAGATGAGAGGAGTAAGACAAAACAGGCTCGAAACCAGCTTCCCACAGAGACACCATGATATGTAGTCAAGTATCTTTTAACTACTGTGTTTACCCTTCTATGTGCATATCTGCCTATTGGTTTAATTGGCATATTTTCCCAAGTAAGGTCTAGTTTCAGTCCAGTCTGGCCATATAAAGATGTCCCTGATTCCCGTAAAATGAAAATGGCTTGAATTTCCTAGGAAAATACAAATACCTGCCATGACCTTTATTTCTTCTGAGAATCAATCCTGTCCTCATGGCTTTATTGAAATGACATTGCAGGAGAACCACAGCTATACACTGGGTGGCGAGGCCAATAGTCTGGGCAAGGCATGGTTTGTGTGGTAATCTAGCCCAGCATTCCCATGGCTGTGGGTGCAAGCACCACCTTGGTTAGGTGCTCGCTGCGAGGTCAGAAGCAGGTAGGGCTGGATGAGGAAGTCCACCCGAATCTTTGTGTTTGTCCGTCCGCTTGTCACACACCTCGGCTCTGAGTCGAACTGTGTTAGAAACGAGCGGCCTGGACCTGGACTAACCTGCTCTTCCTGTCCCTCCACAGAGGCCTTCCCCGCGGAGAAGCAACAGTCCTGACAAATTTAAACGGCCCACGCCGCCTCCGTCTCCCAACACACAGGCCCCAGTCCAGCCGCCTCCGCCTCCGCCTCCACCACCCATGCAGCCTGCGGTCCCTTCGGCAGCCGGCTCGCAGCCCCCGCCTCCGCATCATTCAGTGCACCCTGCCTCCCAGCCCTAATGCATGTGCTCAGTCAGAATTCCAAGGTGGGACTCGTGAAACGGAGCCGTCTATCTACTCAACGCCAAAGGCTTCCTTCCCTGGTATCTCTGGGTCTGACGTATTTGCACTGAGGGTGTCTAGGCTTCGCCCTTCGTTGTGTTGTACATGTTTGTCAGCAGCTCAGCCAGTGTGTGGGTCGACGACACTACACAGACGCCTTTTCCCTCAGTGTTTTCCTTGAATCTCCACGGACACCATTCCCTGGCTGGCACGTGCGCTATTCAGTGTCTGGTCAGTTAGCAGCCGTGTGCAAGTCTTGCTTGGCCCCAGAGCTTCATTTTCTTGGCTTTTAGGTTTATAAAGTTAAAAAAAAAAAAAAACCTCTTTGTACCCCCCCCCCCCCCCCCCGCACCCCCCCGCAAATGAGTTTGCAGAGAATGACTAAGCAGTTATTACTACCCACCCACCCATTATGGTGTTTACCAAACATAAAATAATTCAGCACTACAATTCTCACCTTTGAAAAAGAGCTAGCTCTCAGTGTAGAATGGGAAGTTAGATGAATCCGTGCCCCAAGACAGATAATACTGTTTAATAGAGCGTTCCACAGATAACTTTTGACAGGCTATTTTCGGTATCTATTGACAGCAGTGTTGAAACTCTTGTAAAAGAGATAGCCTAACGGATGGACGGCCCTATGGTTATTGTATATGATGTGGTTCTTTCCTTTATCTTTAATGGTCCCTGTACTCGTCCACCCACTAACATGAGTTGGTAAATGTTGTTCCTCCTCGCTCTCCCAACCCCCCAACCCCGCTCCCACCAGTGGTTTGGGTGACTGATTAGAGTGTGCTGTTTGATTCTGCTGCCGAAGGCAATGTGATTGTAACAAAAAGTTATCTCCCCCTTCCGTTCTTTATTCTTGTCTCCCTAAAATAGAGCTCGAACAAGTATTTTAAAAGTGCAAAAAAAGATAAAGAAACTGTTTGACATGAACCTTATAGGAATTTCTTGGCATCATGACCGCAAAATGCAGTTGTTGCTTGGCAGAAAGGAAGAGAGGCGTGTGGCCCATAGCGCTGCCGGATGCTCGTGCACCCGGATACAGCCAGTGCAGAGGACAAAGAAGTCTCTTCTGAATACGTTGTTTGCATTAATTTCGCACAAACGGATCATTGGTTTCCCTCGGAAGCGGGACACCATGAGCCACCCTTTCCTTCATACTTGCAGCATCTTTATTTTTGTCTCTCCACCCCCCACCCCCAGCAGTTACTGTTTTGTACTTTGGTAGTAAAGTGATTTTTACCACCTGTGTTTGCATATTTATATATGCTGTGGACAAAAAGATAATAATAACTTACTAGAGAATGTATATTTTATGATGAGAATGTGTTATCTGTTGGATAATAATCAGAACTGAAAATTAATTTATCGGTAATTTTTAAGAGTTCATGTTTTGTGACAACCATCTCTAATAGCTAACTCTCTATTGAACATATTCCTAAACAATAAGGAACCACGACATTGTAGATATTTAATATTGTACAGTATAGAAACCTCCATATTTGCCTTCAAATGCCTATTTAAGAGTTACAGAATGAAAAAGCAAATGTCTTGTTGAATAATAGTGTCTGACTAGGATTTAAAGGACTCGAGATAAAAGCACCAGGAGGACATCTCACCTCTTCCTGCTTCCACCCCAAACTGAGAAAGTCACTCCTCCATTCTTTGGAAGACACTGTCCATCTGTATACATTTTAGTTATGATGTGTGTGGTATACTAATCACAATACAGTTCTTGTAGGCAGAGAAAGAGTTTGGTATTTAATCGAGGCTTTAGGCTCTTCACACAGTCGGGCTGGGTTGGGTCAGAACCGGAGGTTTCACCAACAGCCCGTTGGGCCATTCCAAGGAATTCCGAGAGGCAGGCACAGTTTGCTCTCATGGTACCGGTCGCAGTTTTTCTTATAGGAGAGAGATGGTAAATGTTTACAAGAATCTTCTACACGATCATAGATTTCAGTGCTGGTGGGTCGTGTAGCAGTGGTCTCTTCCGTGTATCCAGTTACCTCCCCGAAGCACAAAGGCCCAAACATTGCCATGTGATGCGATGCTGATCCGTGCCCCTTAGAGACGGGGGTTTCTTGTTGACATTCAGACTTCTGCTGAGAAGTAGTGCTGGTTCCCGTCGTCATTTCACCTCCAGGTGAAACACAGCTCCTTCCAACAGCCCCTTTTTACCATCAACGCAGTCACTTCTCCCCTGTAGACATTCGGCATTGACAGAACACACACTACTGTTTTGAGCGTACGCCATTTCCTGGTCTTTTCACCTGTTTTATGACCCCGTGTGGAGCCTGTAACATTTGGGCAGTAACGTCTAGGACAATTTCTTGGCGGTTGTTTAGCTACCAAGGACCCATAATCTTCAAAACCTGACCCCGAAGAGATGAGGGAACCCTCATTTCTGGAAAGCTGACTTAACGCAGGGCACCTTTCATGGGGGCCGAAAATAGTAGTGACTGTTCATCTATTGTCCACTGGCCTGACTTCCAGAAGGCCCTTGTGAGACAAGTAGCCATCACAAGCACAGGCAGGAGCAACAGTAGTTTAGGACAGCCTGCTTGCCTGTCTTGCGGACAGAGACCCTTGGCTACCACTGTGCTGCTGATAGGACAAGCATTCCGTTGCCATGCCTTTTATATAAAACCAAACTGCTTTACCTGATACCTGACACCTCTCTCAGCCCTGAACTTACTTTTTTCGTGGGGCTGGTGGGCCGTCTGGACAGAAATGAGAGATTTGGCAGATGGTAGACGTACTTAAGACTTAATTTAACTCACTCCTTTGCTGGCTGAACAGTCTGAAGTTCTGAGCTCCTGAGACACTTACCAGCAACCCTGGACTGAATGTTGACACCAAGGGCCGCCCCTTTGCGGGTGGCTGTTAAATGCTTCCTCGAAGCAATAGGTACCATGAATTTTTGTGAAGTGTTCCGATGGTAGGAAAGTAGAAACTGTATCTCCTTTTGTCAGGTAGACATGAACTTTCCCCGCATGAAGCCTTGCTTACAAAGGCTGCCCAGTAAGGAAAAGCATGGGTTCTTGTGCTTTGAGAGCGTCCTATTTTTAGTCCGCACAGAAATTTCTGTGTACGTGCTCTTCTGTCTAGTTGTTTTATAGGGAACCAACATTGAAGACGTTGTAGTGATGACTACCAAAGAAACACATAGTGAAACAGCATTTTCTTTCCAAATTCTTACAAGAGCCAGCCACTGATGCTGCTGTATGAGTTCCGTGCTCAAGAGCCATTGAAACAGATTAAGGGGTTTTTAAGGTTTTTCTTTTTTGATAAAACATGCACACAGCTATTAGTATAAAGTGATGGAGCGTATTACCCACAGTCCTCAGCAATTGTGGTTAACCGCCAATCCTTTCGTTAGGCAATTGAAGGAATACAATATTCATGATAGCATGGGTGCTGTGTGTATGCGTGTGTGTGTATGTGTGTGTGCATTCATGCCTTAACTCGGTTATTGCTCAACTTTAGTTCTTGACTTAGTCTGCACTGTCATCTAGATCGTATTGTACATCTCTAGCTGAACTTCACCCTGGCAAAAAACAATGTTGCGGGCACACCAGTGTAAGAACGCATTGTTCCAGATGGGCCTGGGATTGGGTGACCCTGAGCCTTCTTTGGGCTTGATTTGGTACTTAACAGGTGAGACAACAGCGGACTCAAAAATCAAGCACCGTCAACAAGAAAAAGAGAACCAAGTGCTAGCATGTCTTTTGCCTCTGCGCATCCGTGCACATTGTATGTTGTTCATGATAGCTTGTCCTACAGCTTGTCTAGGTTGGAGTTCTGGTAATAGTGGCAATCTTGACATTCTGATCAGAGTTTAGAGAGATGTAAGACTTCCAATTAATGTTTTATTTACTTTGTGTTGATTAGTCTTTGATACATGTGCTGAATCAGAACCCTAAATAAAGATAATTTTTTTAAATGTACCTGTTGAGCCATCCATTTTCTCTTTACTCTGAGTCATAGCAATGAACCTTGTCTCCTTGTTGCTGGTGTCCAGTTAACCCAGGCTCTGAACACTAACACTTGCCTCATAGCCCAAGCCTAGGAAGAGGGCATTAAAGAGACGGATCCTGTTCTGTTTACTAATCAGACTGGAGGTTAGCTAGATGTGTAGAGTTTCTGCAAATTCATTGTCTGTACACTTAAGAATTGTGCACTGCTCTTTAATGTCCTGTTTCGATGTTTAAAACGTAACCTGTGCACACACTAGGCAGGTGTGGCTGTTATCAGAAAAATGGGAAACAGCAAATGGCAAGGATATCGAGAATTCATACTCGAAGGCCTTGCTGGTGGCAATGTCAAATGGTCTAGCTGCTCTGAAGGAGAGTTCGAAGATTCATCCGAAAGCGAGACAGTTACTAAAACCCACTGCCATCGAATTGATTGCAGCTTATAGTAGCCCTCTGTAGGGTTTCCAAGACGGAAATCCTGATGGAGCTGAAAGCCTCCTCATGGTTACCCTTCAGAATGGCTCAAGCATTTGACCCCCACACCTTGTGGTTAGCAGGCCAGTGCCACCAAAGCTCCTTAAACAATTGCCATGGGATCCAGTAGTTCCACTCCTACTGAAAAGACTGAAAGCAGGGCCACCAAATAGACACTCGTGCATCAGGGTTCAACGCCGCATTGTTCACAATCACCCAAAGTTGGGATCAACCCCAGCATCCAGCAGATGAACAGATAAGCAAAATGGCATGTTCACCCACTGGAATATTAATTCAGAAATGAAGTTCTGATACAGTGTACACACACCATGAGTAGACTTAGAAGATGTGCTAAATTAAACAAGCTAAACACCAAAGAACAGGTGCTGCATGATCGTGCATATGTGAAAGGTGAAGCCATGCAGAGAGAGAGAACAGGAGTAGTGCTTGCCAAGGGCTGCAGGACTGGGGGCAGAAAGAAATGGGTTACTGCTTAAAGGCTACCACATTGATTTGAGTGATGACCAGCTTTGGAAATGGATAGTGATGATAGTTGCCCACCATGATGACAAGCAGCATCACTAAGTGACACATTCAAAAGATGTTGCAAAGTGACATTTTGATCAGGAATGTCAAAAGATAAAAAAAACCTAGCGTAAATCCCACAATAGAAGATAAAAAAGTAAGCCTAGGCTATGGAAGTGGAAACATCCCCAAAGTATCACTCGCACGTGCACGCGCGCGCGCACACACACACACACACACACACTTCAGCTTTTTTACTTCATAATCTTAAAATTGTAAATCCTTCCGTATAGTTTTCTTTCAACTGTGCAGTAAAGCACATTGTGCGGCTTAGAGTCAGTAGCCCACGCAGAGATCCTGGGTAACCAGCTTCAGGAACGGCTGAGGCCTCTTCTGCCATGGATTGGGATCAACAGTGCTAACCACCACCATTTGTTTCATTAGCAGTTCTGTAACTGGTGGCATGGTGGGTTGCACATTGGGCTGCTAACCCCAAGGTCAGGCGTTTGAAGCCACTTGCTTCTCCATGGGACAGAGATGAGGCTCTCCCATAACGATTTACAGCCTCTGAAATCCACAGGGGCAGCTCTGGTCTCTCCTTAGAGGGTTGCTGTGAGTCAGAATTGAGTCAACGACAGTGAGCTTAATGGGCCAGTTACTTAACCTCTGGGCCTCACGTTCCTTACTCATAAATATCAGTATTATTCATGGTTGCTTTTAGGTTCCATCAAGTCCATTTTCAACACGTAGTGATGCTGTGTGATAGCAGAACTGCCCCATACTGTTTGCTAGATTGTAATATTTCTGGGACCCAGCTCACCAGGTCTTTGTCCTGTTGAATTACTGAGTGGTTGAAACCACTGTGTTAGTCTGGGTACTTTAGAGAAACAAATACACAGAAACTCATATGCATAAGAGAGAGTTTTATATAAAGGGTAAGTGCACATCAAGAAAACATCCCAACCCAGTGCTGCCCAAGCCCATATGTCCGACACCAATCCACAAAGTCCTCCTCCATCTCACAAAACAGACGCAGTGATGCCGACTGCAGGAGGAAAGCCGAGTCAGTGAGCGTGTAAGCATCTCAGTGCTGGCAGGGGTCTCCACACGGCTGCTCCAGCACCCAAGGCTGCATCGGGGTAGGCCCATGTGGCTTCTCCTCAGGGATGTCTTGCAGGAAGTGAGCCTTGCCAGCTGAAGCAGGGAACTGCTAAGGCAGTTGCACCCTGGTCCAACCATTCCAAAGCAAGAGACCCGAGAACTAGAAAGGTGAGGCTCATCGAGCCATTTATGCCCGTCAATTAACCCCACATGTGTTTATCAGCCAGGTTGGCACAATAAACTAACTCAAACACCAACCTCTGATCAGCAGACAGATTCTCAACTGTGGTGCCCCTCGGTCTGGCAATGTGATCGCCCGGCCTCTACAATGACATCAGCACTAGGAAAGCCTTTGCCCCTTTGCACACATGATAAGACACGAACACTTCTCTGTCCGTTCATTCAGGAAGAAACTGGTATGAATGAACATCTGGGGCAAAGACCAGTTTAGGGGGTGGGAGAGGGGAGCAGGGGCCAGGTGGTAGTGGTAGTGCATGGCTTGTCAGTGGACTGCTGGGTAGCTCAAATGGTTAAGTGCTTCACTGCTGGTTCAAAGGTTGGTGTTCGAATCTTCACAGGCCATTCTCTTAAGAGCTCTGAGCCGCTTTACGCTGCCCTGCGGGGTCAAGTGAGTTGAAATAAACGTGACGCAGGGTAGATTGCCAGCTGCTTTTTAAAGACGCTCCCAGCAGTTGAGTCCCCCTTCCACAGGCGGGGGAAAAAAAATCACAACCCTTAACATTCTGTCTGTGGGAACCCTGACTAAGTACAAAGGAAGTCTAGGTTCTTTCTCTTTGAAAGGGGAGCTCTCCAAGAGGTGCTTGTCTCCCTGTGCCTTCCGTGGGATCCCTCCTCCTTCATGGCGAGTTTCCTCACGCGGTGAGTTGAAAGCACCAAATGACAAAACGCCGCCGCCACCGCCGGCAACGAGGCTGTCCTTGTCACTTGATGGAAAGGTTGACCTGAAATTACTCAGGCCATCAGGAGTCAAGTGCTGGTTCACCCGGCAGCTTCGTTTTCTAAGCCGGACCCCGGGGATGGCAGTGCTTACCTGGGCAGGATGGGCCGAACGCAAAACGGGACCAGAGCGCTGGACAGCGCTGGGCAGAGCCGCCACTGCCTGCGTGCCCTTGACCCCTTCCAAAGAAGGCCTGGGACGGGTGGCGTCGCTCCACGTTTGCCCCCAGCTGCTGCTCGGGAGACGGAGGAAGCCATCGGCTCCGTGAACATTTACAGCCTCCGAGACCGTATGCAGGGTGGCTGTGCATTGTAAACAATTGAGCAGAAGTGGGGTGTGCTCGTTTGTTTATACTAACCTTGAAAGGCTATGAATCCACACGGTGCTTCTAGCATGGAAATGAATCCTTTGGAAACTTTTTCCGAACTATTATTTGATAAAGCCCTACCCATACATCTGGGCCCTGTTTTATTAAGGTAAGTGCAATTTAAGTTAACCCCGGCCCCCTCTCTCCCAAATATGTAATTGTAGACATGTTGTTGGAGCTGGTCAGAAATGTCAGGTCCCGACTCAAGCTGTTTCACATTCTCCGTAGACCTGGAGGAAGTTGGTGGGTGGTAAATCTCGGCGTGTGTCTGTGGGTTTGTTGCCAGGCGGGATTGACTTCCTGTTTCTTGAAGATTCCGTTCTGCCTTACATACCACCCCTGGGTTTATATTGCATTGAATGCTACTGAGCTAACTATATTTCAATACCTTTCTGAAGATGTCCTTCGCTGAGAGCCTAGTGTCTGCTTGCACTGGACATGCAGAGAGCTGGTGCCTCGCAGTGCGAAGTAGCTGGCCTGAAGACTTGCCCCGCTCAGGGCGCTGCGCTCACTCACTGTGACGGAGCCACTCTCTGGGGACACTTCCACAAGGTTGACCACGTGACAGGCATTACTGTTATTTACGGAAAGCAAATGGTAAACCACACGAACAGATTACATATGTGGAACTAGTCCCACCTCCCGACCTGTGGCTCACTTTGTACAAGGGGTACCTGCTTACTCCTGAAAGGGGGGCCATAATTTATCCCCACCCCCCACCCCAGTTCCCCAATACCCTGTGTTCATTCTGATCTCACTCCGCAGGTGGGCTGTGGTTGAAGTCCGAGGCTGCGCTGAGCGCTGACTGCACCGCTGCCTCTGGATGGGCCATGATGCCTGGGGCCGCCGTGGCTCTGTCGCACCTGCAGGGGGTGCCAGGCAGCACCTGCCCGATACAGTCAGGCCTCTGCCCTGCTGACCAGTGCGACTGTCTCAGGTGCACTATCCGCCCGGCTCAATGCTGCCTGCCAGGGCCTGGACTAAGGCCCTACAGATGCCAAACTCGATGAACCAGCAAACCCATGGCCTTTATTTTCAGCATTACAGTCCTGTCGACTCATTTAACTGATCTAGGCAGTTCTCAGAGAGACTCCAAGACCGAAGGGCATACTCTGTTTCATGCTCTCGAAGGTGACAAGGTCTTTAGAAATCTGTGAGATTAATCACTAATACAGGGAAGCATCCTGTCGGGCACTAGGCTTGGCCCGCTTGCAAGAGCAGCAAACCCACCAATCCCATAGGTGAACCACAAACCCTCAATCTTATTGGATGGATTACGAATTGTGTAACTTGTAAATTGACCAATCCCTGCAAGCCATTGATGCGGTTCAGAAATAGACCAGTCACTTGCAAGACTTCGCACCAAAGAGGAGAGGTAAGTAATTTGTTTTTAAATTGTGCACTTTAAAAATCAGGCAAATAAACAGAAAGAGGAAAAAACACAGCCCACAGTTACTCAGATGATAGAATTGTTATACAAGAATGCTAAAACAGTGAATGTTCCTTGTGCTTAAGAAGGTAGAGGTGGGAGCGGGGAGGGAGGGGAAAAATGAGGACCTAATGCCGGGGGTTTAAGTGGAGAGGAAATGTTTTGAAAATGATGAGGGCAATGAATGTACAAATGCGCTTTACACAATTGATGTGTTTATGGATTGTGAGAAGAGTTGTATGAGCCCCTAATAAAATGATTTTTTTTTAAATGTTAAAAAAATTTCTTGGTTGTACACCAATTTTAAATTATTCTGCCAGTAGATATGAATGCATTCAATGGTATGTATTTATAATAAATATTCTTACAATCAAAAAAAAAAGAAGAAGAAGATAGAGGAATGAGTGCGCATGATGAGAAGAGGGGAAAAAGAAGGAAAACATTTAAAAAGATCCAAATCAAACATTAGGACTACATATCCAAAATCTGGACACTGGGGGAAATTTTTTTTTTTTTGCTTTAAGACTTTTGTAGGTATACCTTTGTGCTTATTAAATGGGACATTCAAAGGTGACTCTTAAGTTGGACTTGCCAACCGCAGCACTTTGCCAGGGTCCTGTTGGATCACTGTGGGAAATGATTATGCTTAGGGACTGATTGTCCCCATCAGCCACATTCCTGCTGGACATGAAGCCTCAAGTCAAACGCAGCAAGACACAATGGAGTGTCCAAGTCACAGTTTGTAAGACTTTGTTCCCTCGTGTATAAATAGGTATAAGTGTCTACTGTCATCACGGGGCCCTTTTTTGTCATTTTATTGGGGCCTCATACAACTCATCACAATGCATACATACATCAATTGTATAAAGCACATTTGTACATTCATTACCCTCATCATTCTCAAAACATTTGATCTCCACCTAAGTCCCTGGCCTCAGCTTCTCATTTCCCCCCTTCCTCCCTGTTCCCTCTTCCCTCTTCCCTCATGAACCCTTGGTAATTTATAAATTATTATTTTGTCCTATCTTACACTGTCCGACGTCTCCCTTCACCCACTTTTCTGTTTTCCCGTCCCCCCGGGAGGAGGTTATATGTAGATCCTTATAATCGATTCCCCCTTTCCACCCCACCCTTCCCTCTACCTTCCCAGTATCACCACTCTCACCACTGGTCCTGAAGGGATCATCTGTTCTGGATTCCCAGTGTTTCTAGTTCCTATCTGCACCAGTGTACATCCTCTGGTCTAGCCAGGCTTGTAAGGTAGAATTGGGATCATGATAGTAGAGGGAGAGGAAGCATTTAGGAACTAGAGGAAAGTTGTATGTTTCATCGTTGCTACACTGCACCTTGACTGCCTCATCTTCTCCCTGTGACCCTTCCGTAAGGGTGAGGGGATGTCCAGTTGCCTACAGATGGGCTTTGGGTCCCCACTCTGCACTCCTCCTCATTCACAATGATACGATTTTTTTGTTCTTTGATGCCTGATACCTCATCCCTTTGACACCTCGTGATCACACAGGCTGATGTGCTTCTTCCATGTGGGCTTTATTGCTTCCTAGCTAGATGGCCGCTTGTTTACCTTCAAGCCTTTAAGACCCCAGACGCTATAGCTTTTGATTGCCGGGGTTCCATCCGCTTTCTTCACTACATTTGCTTATGCACCCATTTGTCTTCAGCGTTTGTGTCGGGAAGGTGAGTGAGCATCATGGAATGCCAGCGCTTAACAGAACAAAGTATTCTTGCATTGAGGGAGTACTTGAATGGAGGCCCAATGTCCATCTGCTACCTTAATACTAAACCTATACATAAATCTATTTCCCCATCCTCATATAAATATATTTACATATGTACATGCCTTTATTTAGACCTCTATAAATGCCCTTTGCCTCCTAGCTCTTTCCTCTATTTCCTTTTACTTTCCTCTTGTCCCACTATCATGCCCAGCCTTCATTTGGGTTACAGTAATTCCTCTCGGTTACATTACCCTTGATCACCCCCTACCAGGCCTCTTACACCCTCCTCATCACTGATTTGGATCACTTGTTGTTCCCTTGTCCCTGGGTTTGTTAACACCACTTCCTTTCCCCCCACCTCCCGCTCTCCCACGACCTCCCGGAACTGTCGGTCCCGTTGTTTTCTCCTCCAGATTGTTCATCCAGCCCATCTTATTTAGACAGACCTGCGGAGATAATAACATGCACAAAAACAAGACAGAGCAAAACCAAGCAAAAAAGAAAACAAAACAACAACAAGTCAGTGAAAAAAAACAAACAAACCCCACAACAAAACAACAAAGAAAAGCTTGTAGTTAGTTGAAGGACTATTTGTTGGCCTTTAGGAGTGTTTTCCATTTGAGTCTGATAGGGTGCCAAGCCCTGGCCCCAAAGTCTATTTTTGGTATTCCCTGGGGACCTCGTTGCCCTGTTCCCCTTGCTGTTCTGTTGCACACCCTTAGTGTTTTGCCTCGATGTGGTGAGATCGGATCTGGCATAATTTCCAGTCTCCAGTGTTGTCCCCTGTAGGGCTATGGGTTAGCATCACAGGGTCCGTAAACTCAAATAAAAATACTAGTGTTCAACTTTGAGGAGTGTGAAGTTATTTGTCATATAACTTCTTGAGTGTTTTTCATGGGTTCATTTGTTCTACAAATAGCTTGTTAATTGCCTGTCATGCCGGTTGCTGTGCTAGGTATAGGGAAGGCAGCCGTGAGGAGCAAGACAGCAGGGGCCCCTTCCGTTGTTGACCATTGGTCAACAAGCAATACGTGAAATCAGGACTTCCGGAGTTGGAGGAAACAGAACACAATGGAATCTCACAGCGCGGAAAGGGAAGGCCTTCGGAAGAGGTGACGTTTAAGCGAATTCTTGAAGAACAAGTGGCATTTAGGTGAGCAATGCTCAGACAGAGGAAGCGGTTGGTGCCTGTGACGCACGAGGGCAGCAGCAGAACTTCCACGTGGTGCCTGGGGTTCCTGAAAGCAAACCCCTAGGCAAGAGCTTGGCTCCAGAAAGCTTACTTGGGAAGTGAACCCAGGAAGTAGAATGAGAAAATAAAGAAAGCCACCAAGGAAGGGTGTTCTAATGTGCCACTTATCATTATGGGCAATTGGAGCTCAACTCCGGGGAGGTCTCCCCAAGGAATGGTTGAGAACATTCCACAGCATCGTCCCACGAACGGACAGGGTTGCGGGCCTGTTGATTCACCGACTTGCTTCACCCATTCATTCAGCCTCTGGGTGAACAGGGCTGCGCAGGTGGGTTTTCTGTGTTGTTCCTGGAAGACGTCTCAGAAAGCCCGAGGCAGAAAAGCCAAGAGTGGCAGGTTCTGAATATCCCTAGAGAAGCATGGTCACCGCAGTTTTCCACGCCTTCACTGCACAGCCAGGAGGGCAGAGCAGTAGCTCGCTGCCTCGCAGGGAAGCGAGCATCGGCTCCTCTTCAGAACCCAGGGCATCACCCTGCACACCAGTTACTGCTTCTGTCTTCCTGAGGAGTTCAGAGTTGAGAATCCCTTGATGTAGGACATTTGAGGAATAAGATCAAGGACAAGGGAAAGAGGAAGAACAGGGGAGTGTGGCCCAGTTTGAAGAGAGGTCCATACCATTAGTTCCTGGCACAGGTTCCGCCGAGAAGAAGAAAGGAGTACATAGACACACAATGACTGTGAGAAACCAGTCTTTCGTGTGAGCTTCCTGGGGAAAGCTGGCCAAGATTTGAGTTCTCTTAACTGGAGTACCATCTAATGTCCCCCTGTATCCCTGCTCTCCCAAAGTCAAAAGGTAGCGTGGTTCTAGCACGCTGGCATGAGGACATGACCACAGGTCTAGAAAGGAGAGATGCATCAGGCTGGCGTTGCCCATGAGACCTTTCTGCAGGGTTTCTGGCAGGTTACCAACATGAGGGAGTTCTCCCTTTAAGCAGACGGTTCCTGAGCAGGATCGAGTCATCAGGGTTATGACAGGGTTGCCCCACGGCGACCAGTATGTGAAGGGCAGAGCGAAGAACACCAAGCAGAAGACGGGGATTTAAGGGTTAACTAACTTTCCGCTGACAAATGCCTTCAGACAAGTCCTTGCATCTCTCTAAGCTTCTCTCTTTCTCTGCATGTGGTTGACATGAAGCCCTTATGGGACAGAAATGGCGAAATAGTTGCTTTCAAGCCCCAAAGCTGGTGTTTTGAACCCACCACCTTGAAAGATGAGCCACAGTCTCTTTCTGAAACGTCACCTCCCAGACAACCCGACAGAGCGTTTCTGCTCTGCCCACAGGGGGTCGTCAGGAGTCGGAATTGACTGGACAGACAGCAACCAACACACACAAGGCGCTTCCAATCTGTTTCTTCTCCATATAATAACATGATATATCTTTTACAAGACCTTTTATGTTTTAAAAAATAAATAAATAAAGCTCATAAGTAATGATGTCATGTCTTAGAGTTACTTTAAACTCCTTTCGTGGTTGGCACAGGGCGGTGGGTGGGTGCGTAAACAGTGTAGGGCCACATCTGACCTCCTCCAGCTTTCGTAGGGAGGAGAATCCAAATCCACCCAAACCCAAAGGCAATTGCCCTAAGGCAGAGGATGGACGTGCCTCCACCCTCCATCCTTCTTGTCTCCCATTCTGACACCAGTGGTTCTCCCACAACCCTGGACTTTTGATCATGCTGACAATTGGTTGCAATGGCCACACAGAATTCCCAGTTATGAGAGCTTACTAGGGAGAGTAATAGGTGACCTTAAGTCAGAGCCAGTCAACAAGGAGGATCCAGTCATTGACCCACAGCAACACTTCTCAGCCAATGGCCACTCCCCCCCTCCCCCATTTCCTCAGTCTCTCAACCATGTGATCCCTTGGCTGCTGCCTCTGTGGTCCAGGAAGCAAAGCCACCACTCAGCTGCCTCACAGCCTCAGGTCTCAGCCGTATAGTCCCTCTGCCCTATTTCAGTGTAGCTCCTTTGCTCTATCCCATGGTTTCTGTGCATTAGCCTCGGGTGTTTCTGGTCTTGGCCCCCATCATTTGAAGTGGGGAACTTGAACGTGCTCTACTGGTGCTCCTTCCTTGATAGTCCCGGGAATTCTCTCTCTTCTGAAATGACTCTCTTATACACAGAGGAATGGTTTTGATGGAGGTGTGGTTTTTGTTTTTCCAGAGACCATATCCCTAAGGAAACAAAAGAATGATGACTGATTCATGCCTTCTGGTAAAGTAAAATATATATCCTATCATTATCTTACACATTAGTATAGCAATCTCTCATACCGTAAATGGTATTATAACCACAGGCATAGAGGCTAGAATTTACAGTACAACACAAAAAAAGGAATTGTAGACAAAAAAAGTCATCTTAAGTAATTTCATTTCACAGGCCACTCTCTGGCTCATGTAGCTATTATCTCTTTCATACCAGAAGAATGAATTTTTCCCTTCTATCGAATACATCTACAATTACAATTTTTACCATCACAACCCTGTTCACAATGATATAAACCCAAACCATGCACTCCTTTCAATATGTTCCCCCATCTTTTTCCAAGACCCATGGTAAAAGGAGAAAACCATGGACTGGCATCTGCTCTTTGTCCCACTCATTTGAGATACTCACAAACAAACTTGTAAGCCGGCCACTTCATGATTTCTTCGCCGCTTGTGTTAGATATCCAGTTTCTAAGGCCCCTAGGGACCTGGCACCCGGAGAGACAGCATGCTCTTTGATGCGGAGAGTCTTCCTTCCACTGGAATGTTGGTATTTGCAGCCCGAAGCAAAGACCAGTCGAGAGCAGATCCTCTGCCAAGACTGCAGCAGTATACACCAGCTCACAGGTCAACTCAGCTTCAACCATCGCTAGGTCAAATGGGTACGAGCAGCCAGCTTGTGAGGTCACACACACCTCCCTGTACTTCATCCCTTCCTAACTCTCAATCAGCCCGAGCCCCCTGGTGCTAGGCCTTCATGTCAGTATCCTCACAGCCCTTTAAACTTCAGACCTGCCATCCCCTCCTCTTTTCATCCCTAGCCTCTGAGGACCAGGGTAATGAGGGCCAGTGGAACAGGGCCAAATCAGCCCATCTCTTCCCTGCTGCCACTTCCACTAGACCAGTGAATCCAGGAGTCACCATCCTGAGCATACCAGGCTGTGTGATGGTTGGCTCCTTCTAACTTGCAGTCCTAGAAAAGGGCCAGTCCTTTGATGAGCCCAGACCTTTCAGGCAAACTGCTTGCTACACATTTAAAATGTCACTGAGTCTGTCCTTTTTTCCCCCCTGCAGTGACTCTCCTATGCTCTCAGCATGCCTTTCAGATGCAAATGCCCTGACACCCAAGGCTCAGGGTGAGGCTCAGCTCCTTACTACACACGTTGGTGTACAACAAAAATCGGGGCTGGGGGAGGGGGGGGTGTTGTTGTTTTCTGGGCAATTTCTAACTCACCCATTAGCAAAATCCAATCAAGTAGAGTGGGCTTGTTACTGCCAAGCCTGTCACTGTATTGGCTAAAAACAGAGAGCAGGTTGAAGTGAGAAATTCTAACTTTATACCTGCGAGTGCCCATGGAAGGAACACAGCCAGGTTCTCCTGAGCTGCTTCAGAGTTCGGACCTGACCCTACAAGTTCATATGCAAGCAACAGGTTTTCTTTTCTTTAAAAAAAAAAAAAAAAAGATTCCAGGAAGAGATTAGCCAGGTTTTGCAATGTCACAGGGTACAATAGACACTCTAAGAAGGCAGGTTTTGCAACAATCAATAGGAAATCATTCTACACTGACATTTCTCCAGAGGCCATTAAAACACCATCCCCTGAAGCGTCATGGGTACTTGTTTACTCCTTCCCGAGTCTTATGACATCTCTGTTGATTTCGCTCAAAAGGAGGTGTTTTTTACTGCAAGGGCAGGGGCTGTTACATTTTGGATTTTTAACAAACGAAATCTTAAATTTCTAGTACTTTGATTACCAGCAGACTATAACTCACTCTGTCCAGCTCTAAGCTCTGTAATCATAATGCCCAGCAGTCATTTCTATCACACAGGTACGTCTACTTTACAACGTCGGACTGCTACGTGCAAGGCAGCAGCAGTTCAAAACCATCAGCTGGTTGTGAGAGAAAGATGAGGCTTTATACTCTGTACAGGGCTACAGTTTTGGAAACCCGCCGGGGCAGTTCCTGCTTGTCCTATGAATTGAAATCCACTCAATGGCAGTGATTTTTTTTTTTTTTGAGGCAGCTAAATGCATAAACTAACAGATAATCCTTTTACAGCACTCCAGTGTCGTCGTTGCTGTTCTCAGGTGCTGACGATTGGGTTCTGACTGGTAGCAACCCTACATACAAAGTAACACAACACCACGGGCAGTCTCCCACCAGACTCACAACTGTTCTTATGTTTTAGGTCATGGTTGCAGCCATGGTGTCAATCCATCTTTTGGGGAGCCATCCTCTTTGTCTCTGCCCCTATGCTTTACCCAGCATGATGCCCTTCTCTAGGACCGGGTCTGTCCCGACAACATGTCCAAAGTAGGTGAGACTGGGCCTCGCCGTCCTTGCCTCTGAAGAGCATTCTGACTGCACTTCTTCCAGGACAGCTTTGTTTGATCTTGGGCAGTCCGTGACATTTCAACATTCTTGGCCAACACTGGACTTCAAATGCTTCAACTCTTCTTCATTCTTTCTTATTCAATATTCAACTTCCGCAGGCATACGAGGTAATTGAAAGAAAAAAAAACCCAACAAGGCTTGGGTCTGGCACACCTTAGTCTTCAAAGTAAACTCTTTGCTTTTCAACACTTTAAAAAACATTGCTTCTGATTGTCTCATTTCCATGCATTTGGCCAAGGGCATGTGGCAGAATGTATCCAACAGGCTCTGAGCCTTCTTTCAGCCACCTTGTGTAACAGCCTGGCTTTAGCTTCCACTAACTGCAGGTGGGGCCTTTCTCCTCTGTCTGCAGCATGTAATTCCTTAGGTTCCTTTCAGCGTTTCTAGGTAGCAATCATCAAAGCAACCATCTGAGAAGCCAAAGTTCTACTTCCGGTGTCCCTTCCTTCTTTCTCTTTAGAGAGCCCCACGCTTCCCCACGCATCGCGACAAACCCCCGTCATCACACGCCGTGTGCAGGGGGTGATCATGTGGACTCAGAGGAAACAAGATGGGCATATGTTCATTGCCTAAAGGAGGTGATAGATGGAACCCTGAGAGTTCATTTTACTGTGCTTCATGTTTCTATATCGTGTTAGTCCAAGTAGACTAGAGAAACAAATCCAGAGACACTCATGTCCATGTAAGGGAGAGCTTTATATCAAAAGTAATTGTATATGAAGAAAACATTCCACCCAGTCCAGATCAAGTCCATAAGTCTGATATTAGCCCATATGTCAGTCTCTAAGTTCCTCTTCAGACTCAAGCAGCACATGCAATGACGCCAAATGTAGGAAGATCACAGGCCAGTGGGTGAAAAGTCTTGTAGATCCAGTGGTGATGGAAGCATACTGGTGTGGGTCTCCATGTGCCTCATCTAGCTCCTACGCTCTGGCTCTATCAGTTTAGCTCCATGTGGCTTGGCAACCAGAATGTCTCGCAGGGAGAGGGTGTGCCTTGCCTCCAGGGAGGAGGACAGGAGTTCCCAGAATCCTCAGGAGAAGGCCATGCCCACACAGAGGTCTCATTGGCTATGACCTCATTGACAGGCTAGACTCCGCCCCTTTGCTCAAGTTGACAGTAGATTATGTCACTGCCACATATATGTTCAAAATTTTCATAATACATTTTCAAAAATGAAAAGGATGAGTCACAGCAGGTTCTAAGGATGGAAAAGAAAGAAGGAGGCCTCTGGGAAAACCAAGCTAAAGATGCCACCATGGGAAAATTCTAATTTTGCAAGAAGGCTGGAGTGCTCATACATCACTCCCCCCAAATGAGAGACATAATAAAGAAAAGATGCTCTGAACTGACTTTAAGGTGACAGGGTACTGATGTGGACTCTGGGCATCTCGATTGGAATGACTTAACATCTTTGTAAAATTGAAACTAAGACAATAGATATTCCCTCTTTTGCCCTTTTGCTCTTTTCTCATCTACCTCTTTCTACAGAGCCGTGATGGTGTCGTGGTTATGCATTGGGCTGCGACCCACTCGGTCAGCAGTTCAAAACCATGAGCAGCTCCTGGGCTTTCTCCTCCTGTCACAATTACAGTTGCATAAACCCACAGGGGGGTCACCAGGAGTCAGCATTGACTCAATGGCAGTGAATCTGGGTTTTTTTGGGTCCCTTTCTACAGAGCAGGACCAGAGTAACGGGGGCTTTCTCCTTCATTGGAGAAGGGCCACAGCGTACAGCCGTCCCCTATGGCTCTCCTGTTCCAGTGGTGTCTGATGTTGCTGTCACTGTGTTTGGGCTGGACTGTGTGGAACGCCGAGGACTTCACAGGCTTGCATCGAACGTAGATAGTCCCCTCAGCAACAAGGTCTCTAAAGGACTACTCATCTTCACTCAGACAACCATCAGAACGAGATGCCGTGAGCACGCCTGAACTGAAGAATGAGATTGGAGAAAGGGAATTATTGGGCTTCATTCACTTTTGTTTTTCCATTTCTTTCTGGAAATTTAATCTTCAAGTTTTGAGTGCGTTTAAAATGGATAGCCTTTCTCTATGATGGATACTTCTGTGTGTGTGTGTGTGTGTGTGTGTGTGTGTGTCATGTCACACTTCATTAGCATGTTCTGTAGCTCAGTTTGGCTGAGCACCCTGCATGCCTTCCAACCCCCATGCTGCATGGATCCGCGGGGAAACCAGAGTCAGGTGCTCTCTGGGCCGTGCTGCACCCTAGAGGGGCAGCGCCAGCACGTCAGGGCCCTGAAGGCACCAGCCTTGTCTGTTGGCTTGCTGCACCACGCCCTGCCCTGTCCAGGCCCTCTGCAGGGTCCCTCTCTCCTCGAAGAAGGTGATGGCGAGCAGGCATCTGGGCCAGTCTCTGTTATAGTACATGCACTTCTGAAGAGTCTTACTGAGAAGTGCCTTGTAAAAAGCAGACCTTTCTCCTGCATTCAGTGCTGCCCTTGACCTGACTCGGTCCTCAGCGCCAGGCCTCTTGCCTTCAGCTTCCAGCGGATGACCCCTTCTTTCTCCGCACTCAAAGCTGACTGCTGCTGTGCCCCAGTGCCTCGTTCCGTGCTTGTGCTTCTGGTCTTAGCTCCCAAAGCGTTCTTTTCTTTTTCCCACTGGTCGGGGCCCTGGCTATTATTTACTCAGAATACTTTGTTTCTCCCTTGTTACATTACATTCAACATTTTGTATTTCTCAAAGGTATTTTTTTCTTATAATACTTGAAATAGTTGGGTTTTTTTTGCCTTTTCCATCATTGGCATTTTTTAATTAAAAATTTTTTATCACTATGCTCATACAACTCTTATGTATCCATAATACATCAATTGTGTCAAGCACATTTGTCCATTCGTTGCCCTCATCATTCTCAAAACATTTGCTCTCCACTTAAGCCCCTGGCATCAGCTCATTTTTCCCCCACCTTCCCCGCTCCCCCCTCCCTCATCAACCCTTGATAATTTATAAATGATTATTTTGTCATATCTTACACTGTCATTCCAATGGGGACTCTTCTTCTGAGATGTAAACCTGAGAGGTCGAAGGTTTGAGAGTCGATCTGAGGGTCCAATCCAATCATGGCCTGCTTTGCTAAGGTCTTGAGCTACTGACTATTGCTGACCCACCCAGCTGTTTGCAGCCAGCAGGCAGACTCTGCCTGCCTTGCCGGAGCGAGGACTCTGATGTCTGCTTCTTTGACCTTGGACCTGGCAGCCCACCTGAGTAGAAGGACTTCCAGTCTATTAACTGCTCCATGAAAGGGAGTTGAACCAAGCCCACTGTCCTGCCATGTGGACGAAGCTGTTATCTTCCTTCTCGCTGTATAAACCGATCCTCATATGTCATCATGAGTGTGTCCTGGTTTTCTTTCTCTAGAGAACCCTGCCTGACACAGATAGGTTGAAACAACATGTATATACATTGTTGAGTGTAAAAATGATGATCCACTCTGTCAATCTTCATGTAAGTCACAATTAAACATTAAAAAAAACCACAACCCAACAAAAAACCCCATGGGTCCAGGCACTACATACCCTCTTTCTAGGGGGAGCATCACACTTTCGGTTCTATTTTATCATTCTTCTTCTTTTTACAACAAATGGCTTAACAGAAATAAACTCAGGGAAATAGAGGGTTGGAGGGAGACCATACGATAGTCTCTGGGCCAATGACTTCTGGGCTGTGAATCCAACAAAGTTTGACCATATCCTACTGAATATTCTAAATGAAAAGTGAAATTATATTACAATTTCCAGTCACTTTCCACTTCAAGAGCTTTGGTGCACGGCTATGCCTCACCTGAGAAGAGGTCCTTGGGCCCTTGGTCCTAAAGCAAATACTTCAGGGCCTGGTTCAACTCAGCTCCTCACAAGGGACTTACTGAGATGGGAATCGCAGCAACTTGGAGGAAAAGGAGTGATCTTATTTGCTAAGAAATGAAAAGTCTATTATTATTCTTATTATGAACCTTATTTACTCTCCGGATTTTAAGAGATCAAACACCTTAAAATGATCATGAGAATCTCAATGATTGAGGAAGCATTAGTGCCATTTAGACCCTTTGTCCATCTGTCACCAGGGAGAAGTTCTGTTGGAAAGAGTTCAATCAATACCAGGAATGGCCCCATGTTGTTCTGATTTATATATATGTGCATTATGAATGTCTCAGGGCTCTCATAACGAGTCTTCTGGCGGCGTTCAGCAGCAGAAACGCGCTCTGTCGCCGTGCCGGAGCTGCCCAGCCAGCCACCCGGACTCAGAGCAGCCGGGTGTTAGGGCAGAACTGGGCCGGGTGTCAGTGAAAGTTCTGGAAATAGGTCACCAGGTTTTATTTCGAGGCGCGCCAGGAAGGACCGAGCTCCTTGCTACTACGGGGACTCCGTCGGAAGTTCTGGAATCAAGCTGTGGGCTTTCCCAGGCTTTCTGTGAACCCCCAAAGATAGTCTTTCCGGGCCACTTCCAGCTTGACTTTCCACAGGCGGTCCTTGGTGGGATTGTCTCCAGTCTCTGCCCCGTCTCACCTGTGGGTCTCCTCCGCTCTTGAAAGGCCATCACCAGTCCTGCTCGACTAAGAGCTCCCCTCGTGCATCCTAGTCGCTCTCTGAAGTTAACAAATGGTATGTGCAAAACTTCATTTCCGAACGAAGTCACTTCCTGAGTTGCCTGGAAGGACATGGATTTTGTGAAGAGTGACTGGGGTGGGGGGTGTGGGGGGTGGTGGTGGTGGGGGGGAAGTTACTGCAGTGATACCTTGGTTGTCGAACTCCATTTATTCCAAAGTTGTGTTCGAACACCGAGAAGTTTGAGCCCCGAATATATTTTTCCCACAAGAAATAAGAAAGAGAGACGTGTTCCCGAGTCCCTCGCATCACACTTACACCTTCCCTTCTGGCCTGTCCCGGTCTTGGACACGCATGCCCGAGTTGTTTCTGATTTCTCCAAACCGACAGTCACTTCTCAACCTCTTTGACGGTCCGGGTTCTTTGTTTTGGGATGAAAACGTTCACATTGGTCACGACATTAGGTTCTTTAGTCACGTTTTGTCCCCAACAGTGTTGATAACGTGACTTAACTATGTTGTATTAAGCCACCAAACCAGACGAGCGGTGACCTGATTCAAATTTCGCAATGATTTCTTTCTTTAATTCTATCGTGGTTCTGACAGTGCTTCCCTTAGCTTCTCTGCTGGTTCCACTCACTTGCTTTGGAGCCACCATTATAAAATTTTGTGCAAATAAAGCGCAAAAAGTGAAGCACGGTGATGTATGTCTTAATGCACTAAAACCGGCACCGTGTATTGTCTGGGTGAGTGGCGCTTAGACTGACAGTCAGCCCTTTCTGTCCACGGCGAGATGTGAGGTGCGACTCGCGCTCACCATGCAGGCGTTTCCAAGTCCGCTTTTCAGTTCAGCTATTGAACAAGGTTATGAGCACTGAGCAGATTGTTTTTTGAACGTTGCTGTTCAAGTAGTGGAAAGTGGGAGCGTGGGTTGTTTGACGATTGAGGGATCCCTGTCTCTCATCCAGGACACCATCAAAACGCGCTGTTGTAGCCGCTCCCGTGCTTTCTGAAAGGCAGCAGTGCGGGGGTTAAGAGTGTTGGCGCTGCAATCAGACGGTCTGATTTCAGACCCATCATCTCGGGGGAGTTGCTGCACTTCTCCATTTTCTCATCTTTCCCACGTCTTGGAAGGACCAGTGTGTTATAGGTAAAGCTCTAAGAACAGCAGCTGGAACACGTTACGGAATCCCACTGGCATCCGGTTGATGGCAGCTCAAGAGCATTCCACGTGGTGCGCCCTGGAGTAGACCGGCGCCGCCCAGGCTTCTCAGCGGCTGGGCGCTCCTGGTGCTCTCGAAGGAGACGCCCTCACGAGGAGACAGCTTGGTGGCGCTGGGGTGGGTCTCTGGTTCTTCTCAGGAACAAGTGAACCTCCGGATCTGTATGACAGCTCTTAGTATACACTTACATAATGAACGGCTTGCTAGTACCAAGGCCGTCCGTCAGAGTTCTGGTGATGGAGGTCCTCTTAGCTCGCCGTAGCTCTAGAGTTTTGCGTTTCTAATAAATCAATATTCACTTTTTAAACATTCACTTAAAAAACAATCTGATTGCATTTTTCAAAACCACCCCAATTTCTTTGGCAGCCGTATATGTGAAAGCAGGCGCTACAATATGTGAAATCGCCTTTCAGAGCTTGGCAGGGTTTTGTATCCTCTCCTTTGGAGCTCTGTGGTTTATGAAAAAGTACTTGTTGGCTTGATTCTTACCAACTTCCTGTCTCGTGGCATATGAGCCAGTCCCCCTCGGAGATCCACACCTGTATCAGCCACGCAGCTTCCCCTCAACTTCCAAAAACATTGTAGCTGGGTCCAAATGGAAACAGATGGGCCAGGGACTTTGGACAGCTGTGTCAGGCCCTCCCTGCTACACCCTACTTCTCTGAAGCCATTCTCTCCTTAGGGAAGAAGGGGTGGTGGTGATTAAAGACAGGAAGTGAGTATCTTTGTAAATATTATTGCTGAAGGAAAGTCCTTGGTTTACACATTGCCAGTACCTTCCCTTACTTTCTGTGAAGAGCCAGCCTCCCTTCAACAAAGCTTTACTCACATGGGATTCTGTGTACTTCGCTCAGAAAAAAACAGGCACAGGCTTCTCACAGATTCTATTGTCATGCCAAGGGTGTGAGAATCCAGAGTTCAATGACCACTCTTTCTATGGCTCTGAGGGTTCTTCTTGAATGTTATTGTCCGAGGCTTCCTTGAATTTTCTTAACCAAGTTCACTCACCCCTTCAATGAACACATTTTTATCAAGGCACGTTCTACTAAACACAATGAAAAACCCAACAAGCTCTTTGAAACAGAATTGGTAGTGGGTGGTGGTAGTGGGGGTGGGTGGGGGATAGTTTAAATACAGTGAGAGCTTTTTATTTTATTCTTATATCTATTATTTTTATTCTATTGATGATAGTGATATTGATTTTATTTTATATGCTTAGTAACTTAAGTTTGAAAAGTGGACAGGAGGACTCTGGCTCCAGCAGTACAAATGGATCTTAGCAGTAGAGTCCTCATGTGTGTGCAGCTTGTGTTATAACAAGTGGGGGCAGGTCTTGATGTGTTCACGGGAAGGTCTGAGAGTCAAACCCATCGGATGCTCCTGGGGAGAAACGTGAGGTTATCGGCCCTGTAAAGATGGATAGCCTCAGAGACTCTGTGACTAGGAATTGATTCCATTGGGTGTGTGTGTGTAGTGGGGAGGGAGGGTGGCGGGGTGTGGGTTGGTGATGGTAGACAGTTTCAATTTATTACTACTGGGGTGGAATGCCCAGAAATTCAAAAGTATCCTCTCTGTCCCACAGGGTCAGACATTTTCTAGTTGATTGTCTTTAAGGGTTAAGAGTTACGGTCAAAGGCAGCAATGCATTCCTGGGAAGGGCCGGATTCTCCAGCTGCAGAGAGGTATGGCAGGACATGCATACAGCAGGTGCGAGGTAGGGCTTCCAGGCCTCTGCGACCCGGACAGCCCTGCTGTTTCTGGGCATTTCAGGAGGTGTTCACAAGCTCCTGGACCTTCTTTTCCTGATCCACTGAACTCTGGAATCTGGGCAGTATGCTGTCTTTCTTTCAATCGCTCCCCCACCCCATTATCCAAGTCACTAAAACCTGCCCGTTTTACCGGTTAAGTGTTATTTAATCCGGCTTGATTCTCTCCACCCCTGCCGCAGGTCCCTTCTCGGACCTCACAGGCCTATTGGGTGAACTGGGTTCTCAGCTCCATTGCTGGCCTCAGGTGTTACAAAGGAATCCTTTCTCCGCAGTCAGAGCTGCCAAGTAATCTATCGTAATTCAAGTTGGCTGCATCTCTCCCTTGGTTAGAAGTAATAGTCCCATCTTGGCTATTGTGTGGAGTCTTTAGCGTGATTTAAAAACACTACTAAATACTTACCTCAAAAGATATAGAATCTGGGGTCCTATAGGCTGGAAGATAAACAACTGAGAAACAACAAAGCCCACGTGGAAGAAGCACACCAGCCTGTGAGAACACAAGGCATTGAAGGTATCAGGTATCAGGCATCAAAGACAAAAAAAAAATTCATAGCATTGTGAATGAGGGGGAGTGAGGAGTGGGGACCCAGGGCCCATCTGTGGGAAATTGGACATCCCCTTGCAGAAGGGCTGCAGGGAGGAGACAAGCCAGTCAGAGTGCAGTGTAGCAATGATGAAATATACAATTTTCCTCTAGTTATTGAATGCTCCCCCCCCCCCCACTATCATGATCCCAATTCTACCTTACAAATCCGGCTGGACTGGAGGATGTACACTGGCACAGATAGGAACTGGAAACACAGGGAATCCAGGACAGATGAACCCCTCAGGACCAGTGGTGAGAGTGGCCATAGCGGGAGGGTAGAGGGAAGGTGAGGGAGAAAGGGGGAACAGATTACAAGGATCTACATATAACCTCCTCCCTGGGGGACAGACAGCAGAGAAGTAGATGAAGGGAGACGTTGGATGGTGTAAGACATTACAAAATAATAATAATTTATAAATTATCATGGGTTTGTGAGGGAGCAAGGGTGGGGCGGGAGGGGCAAAAATGAGGAGCTGATACCAAGGGCTCAATTAGAAAGCAAATGTTTTGAGAACGATGATGGCAACAAATGTACAAATGTGCTTGACATACAGTGGGTGTATGTGTGGATTGTGATAAGAGTTGTACAAACCTCTAATAAAATGATTAAAAAAACCAAGCCACTTACCTCGCCCTCCTCTGTGCTCTTCCAAAGACTTCCCAGGAGCAGGCGTCACGTGTACCCCCTCATCAGCACCCTCCCCACCCAAACACCAAATCCACTGCCACTGAGTCGATTCTTACTCGTAGGGGCCCTGTGTAAACTTTCTAAGTTTCTAATCTTTACACTAGCAGATCGTCCCCTTTACCTGCGCAGCGGCTGGTGGGTTTGAACCTATGACCTTGTAGTTAGCCGTCCATTGTTTCCCTAAGGGCATCACCTGGGCTCCCCAGGACTAATGTCCACGATCGTCCGAAGAGGCTATGGCACAAGGCTCTATCATGGCTGACGGCAAAGGAGTCTGGGCGGAGAGCAGGGAATAGAAAGGTGGTCACTCTTGTCTTATGGACGACAGATGCAAAGGTGTCTGGGTGAATCATAATAAATTATAAATAACATCACAAAGAAATCAAACAATGTATTCCCTTGGGAAAATCTGATGCCAAAGATTTCTTTGGTTAACCACCAAACGACAAATATTAAAAATCAAAGATGTCACCCAAGGGACCAAGGTTTGGAGAAATTGTTCGGTGAGGTTTGTTCATCTCGCTCTCACTGGGCCTGGCACAAGGAGGCCCCTGTTCCTCGTATGTAGTAAAGTTCAGAGGGTGGATGAGAAGATGCAAGATCCTTCTGTTTCTGTGTTTGTCATTGCCATCGAGCTGGCCTCTGGTCCATCGTGACCTCATACACAACGGGATGAGATGCTGCCTGAGCCTGTGCCCTCCCTATCAACAGACCATTGTGATCCACGGCATTTTTGTTGGCTGAGTGTTTGGAAGTAGAGGACCGGGTCTTTCTTTCTAGTCCATCTTAGTCTGGAAGCTCTTCTGAAATGGCTCAGCAGCACCGCAGCGTGCAAGACTCCACTGACAGTGTGCTGGCTGTGCATGAGGTGCATTGGCTCAAAATCAAGCCTGGCTCTTCTGCCTGCAAGGCGAGTGTTCTACCACCAAATGACACCGCTCCCTAGATTTTGTTCGAATGTGTCCCACATAGAAAAGAAAGAAGGTAGACAGGATCTTCAGCACGAGAGCTGCTTGCGAATCCTGAGGAGTCAGAGGTGACCCTCAATTGGTTAAGAGAAAGAGAGAGAGAGAGATGGTGATAGTAGTTAGGGGAGGCAAATTTAGTCACTACACTTTCTTTCTCGGCTACTCCATCATTTTCCTTCAGTCTGGGTTCCATATTCCTTATCGTAGACGATGGGAGAATGCTTTTACCTCTATAGACATTGACCAGCGTTGGGTATAATTTTGTTAGAGCAGTTTTCTCTGGGATCAAAGAAGGAGTCCCAGCTCTTCCATCGGCACTATGACAGTGAATTGGGTTTTGGTTGAATACATAGCTGCTAAGTAGTGGAGGAGGATTCTTAGCAATTCCCTAGTGGTCCTCAGAGTGAAGGACTCAAGCCCCAGGGACCTGAAAAGGAACGTGGAAGGCAATCTTAGCACATCCATTCTCATTTCATATTTTACAAATTTCTCTTTGTGCTTTCTGATGTATTTGATATGTTTATAATAGGACACAAGTATATCTAGATCAACATAGATAGACTCAGTGCAGACTCAAATTTCTTTAACTGACCAGAGGTGTGAAAAAATCAAAATATTTGAAGACCCTGTGCTCAACTTGACTGCTTCTCCCTTAGCCATCACACTGGTGGCCTTCAGTTTGTTAGTTTCTCTCTCTAACTCTGGCCTCGGCAGAACAATACGCCACTCTTTGAGGTTTCCAGGAGGACTGCCTCCTTCCCACTGGCTGGGTTTCACTTTGCCCTCTGAAGAAAGAGCTTCCCAATCCTGAAGCAGGGGGACAGGTAGCAAAGCCTTTAGAAGGACGCCGTTCCCTTCTTGTTTCAATGATATTTGGGTAATCATTAATGTTCTCCTAACACTTCAGAGAGACAGGTAGGGGTGGTGTTAAATATCATTTGGGCCTGAAGACAGGCGATCACTAGTCTAGCAATTTGATGTCACACAGAATTTTTTTGATAATATGGATTTTTTCCAAAAAGTTCTGGTGGCATTGTGGTTACGAGGTGGGCTGCCAACTTCAAGGTTGCAGTTCAAAATGACCAGCTGCTCTGAGGGGGAAAGATGGGGAACAACAACCGCCGTAAACAAGAGGGCTGGCCACAGAGACATCTCCGTTTAATTCTATAGGTTGTAACTTATATACGATATAGTCCCAAGATCCATGCCCCAAACCCCTATGGGAAGCTTTTCTAGGATTCGTTTTGGGAATGCCCCACCCTCCACCAGGAAGGAAGGGAGGCTGATAGTGATGTAAGTGAGCCGATTCAAGGAGCCCAGATGGCACAATGATTAAGCACCTGGCTTCTGGAGACAAGTTCGGAGGTTTGACCCCAGCAGGGGCTTCGCTGGAGAAAGCTCTTGCAATCTGCTCCCATATAGACATTATAGCTAGAAAACCCTGTCAGGCAGCAGGCCTCTGTCCTAAGGTGTGGCTGTGCACCTGAATGGACTGGATAGCAGTTCATAACAACAATCACACTTGAAAACGCTGACTGTAAGGTAGTCGAGAGGCGCCAGAAACCAAATCAGCCGAATCAGAGCAAACAGGCTTTATTGGGAAGAAAAACCCAGCCTGGGCAAAGTCCCACGGTCCACAGTGTCTGGGCCAAGGGAGTCGTGCCCCAGGCTATCGGGGTGGTGCTTATATGGCCAGGGAACATGTGACTGGGCTGTCTTGAGTCCATATAAAGTAAAGTAGTCAGGGATTGGGAGATACAGGCATGTCCGGGTTTCTGGAATGTAAGGTTTCAGGTGCCGGAGGAGACCTATGGAGGGCAGCACAAAGGAAACAAGAGGAAAGATTAACCAGGTTAGAATTGTTAAGAAGGGCTGCCCCTTCTTGGATAACGGTGAGCCAAGAAAAAGGTTTTCCCTTGGACCTCTGTCCTATAACCTGTTTATGAAGTTCTTGTTGGGCTTTTTGAATTAGCCGGGTTTGATCGGCCAGCCAGTGTATACATAAGCACGATAGATATATATAGATTGATAAGGGTAAGAGAAACCGGATACCAGTAGTTTTTTTCTGGGACACCTTTCTGCCAGCGAGTGTTCCATGGGTCAGGAATGTTGATTTAAAAAGTACCGTTATGATGGTTACTGATGAGACGATACTTTTGTTTCCGCTTTTCTTCCAGATCCGTTTTGTATTTGTGCATCACGTAGGAATTCCATGGGCAGCCTCCATTTTCTTTTACCCATTTAGCACTGCAACCGCTAGATTTGGTTTGGTCATACAGGAAACAAAGGAGGGGTGGGCCCACATAGGGGAGTGCAGTGAAAGGTTTTACAGGAACCAACACCAGAGATTGGCAGCCTTCAGGCTGACAATACTTTTTACCTATAACCTGCGAATGGGTTCCCGAATCATCAGCCCAGGTTTCGGTAACTATTAACTGCCATTGGTGGCTGGGTGACCGCTTTTCCATGTACCGCATTTCCGTGCTTACGGAAGCCAACACCTGAAGAGGAAGAAACAGGAACAAATTGCAGCATAACTGAGTCCAAACAGACCTTTTGATCAGTGGTTCAATTGGCCGGAGCGGTTGCTGCAAGGCTTATTCCAAAAACATAATAAGGGGGTAAAAAATAAAAAGAGGAGAAGGCATGCCGAAATTATTTAGGGGGAGGTTTTAGTTAGGCAGGGTGAAGTTGGACCAATGAAGTTAGAAGTTTACTTGTTTTAAGTGGGTTTGGGTTTCAGGGGTGCTTGCTTGACCCACGTCAGATGATACCACCCCTCAGTTATACCAGTTTGACTGCCGATGGGGTAGTGAGTATTATGGTGTATGGTCCTTTCCACCGTGGCAGGAGTCCAGGGCCAGGCACGGGGTGAGTTTTTACTAGGACTTGGTTTCCTGGGGAGAGGTTAAGGATTGGGTGCCCAGAAGAGGTGTGTGTTGTTTTTTGTTTAATGTCCGGAAGGTGTTGGTCTGCATAGGACCTGAGTAGATTGCGGAGCAAAGATAGCATGGGCAAGCAAGCTGAAAGTGGAGTTTCATTCTGAGGCAGAGAATAGTTTAGGACAAATGGACGGCCGTATAGAATTTCAAACAGGCTGAGACCCGTGGGCTTCCTGGGGGAAGCCCGGAGGCCGGTTAAGGCAACAGGAAGGAGATCTGGCCAAGAGAGGCGGACCTCTAAGGAGAGCTTAGTTCACTGGGACTTTATAAGTCCGTTGGCACGCTCAGCCTTGCCTGACGACTGGGGGCGATAAGGACTATGTCGTTTTCAAGCCACTCCCAGGGTGACTGAGACCTGTTGGGACACCTGTGAAATGAAGGCTGGGCCATTGTGAGACTGGATAGAGTGTGGAAGGCTAAACCTAGGGATTATAGATTTTAGGAAAGTTTGAGCGACAGCACCTGCTGTTTCCCGGCTGGTAGAGAATGCTTTAATCCACCCTGAAAAGGGATCTACCAAAGTTAACAAATATTTAAGATGTTTATGTTTAGACATGTGCGTAAAATTGATTGTCCAGTTCTCACCGGGGAGGTGCCCACAGAAGTGGTGGAGGTTTTTGGAGGCTGAATATTGCTCTGGGAGGAGCATATGGACCCAAGGTGGCTACAGCGGCAAAAAGGAGATGGGCAGCATGAGACTGCTGAGGTATTAGGGAAATGGAGGTTTTAAGGCATTGTAAAATGTCTAATCCGAGCAATGGAGCAGGACACGAGAGGCTTATTAGGAATGAATGGGAGAAAGGGCATTGGTTTAAGACGCAGAGCAAGAAGGGGTTTGATTGGGCGTTGAGGAGGAGCCATCAATCCCCATTACAGTGGCTGTGGAAGGGAGACTATGCCTGGCATACGAAGGAAGGATGGAATAGCTCCCGTGTCCAATAAACCAGAGGGGGACTTACCCGCTACCTAGATGGTGACCCTGGGCTCAGCTAGGGTTATTGGGGTATCCGAGTGCAGGAATCATCAGTCTTCATCAGCAAGCCCCAGAAGCTCACCAGCCGGGAAGGACTGTAATGAGGCTCTGGCTGACCCCCGCTGTTGGGACAGCAGGGGGAAGCCCGCGAGCGAGCGACAGTCAGACTTCAAGTACCCTTTCTGGCGGCACAGCTTGGTGGTTGGTTGGGGGTTTGGGCATTGGCGGGCCCAATGTCCATCCTTACTGCACTTAAGACAAGCCCCTGGCAGGGTTGCATCCCGTTTTGTGTGAGGATCTTTCGGCCCCTCCCCTGCCAGCTTTAGGGCAGCTACCAGAACCTGGGTTGAGGGCCACCTTTTGTTGTAATCTGGACTGTCCCGGGCTGATTCAGCCACTTCCTTTGGGGAGTTAAGGACTGTAAAGGCCGTTTTTACCAGATCCTGTAATGGGGTTTGTGGTCCCTTCTCTGCTTTAAAATTTTTTTATTATATCTGGAGCAGACTGAGAGATAAAGTGGAAGGTCATCAGCTGCCCCGGCAGCGGTTTGGGGGTCCAGTTTTGTAAACTGGGCGAGTGCCTCCTGGAGGGGGTTCAGTTTTGTAAACTGGGTCAGGGCCTCCTGAAGGCAGTTTAGGAAAAGGGCAGGATTTTTATCCTTACACTGTGTTACCTCTTTAATTTTTCCGAGTTAATTATTTTAAGGAAGTTATAGTTACTTCCGTTGTTTACCCGCGTTTTTTGACTTTCAGAGTCCTGGGTAGAAATCACATCGTGTCAACACCCACCGTGGGCCTTTGTGATGCTTTGTTTTAATTAAACAGTCGGATTTTCCTGGTCCGCACCAGTTTTAAGTGGAGCTGGGCGCCGTTTTTTTTTTTTTTTTACACCCAGGGCACTCCCGCCTGGGCCCGCCCCCATGGTCCTCTCCAACCCTGCCTGCTTCTGCGCGCGGCTCCTTCTTTTCCTTCTCAGTGGGGGTCGGGATGCCCCGCGTGGGGACTACGGGCTGGGGAAGGAATCGGTCACAGGGTCTGCAGGCCCGACAGGGGCCCAGGCACCGCGGGGCTGGCAGTGGCGGCGGCGGCGATTTTAGATGCAACCCTTCCCGCTTTGTGCCCCAGTCCTTACAGCCAATCCTTATTCTGAAGTTACGGATTCAGCTTGCCAACTTCCCTTACCTACATTGTTTCAACATGCCAGAGGCTGTTCACCTCGGAGACCTTGGATTTGGGTAAGGTCGGCACGAGATTTAAACCCTTTTCCATGGACTTCAAGGGCCAGCGAGAGCTTCCCGGATGCCTTCGGAACCGCAACCCTTTTCAGGGCACTTTTCGATTTAGGACAGGTCGTGGAGAGAAAACTGAATCTGGACCCATAGCACACCCTCAGCCCCTGCAGGAGGTGGGAACGAGTATGCGCTGACACAGGAGGGGAGATAGCGAGGACAGAGGGTGGCGAAATGGGCGGGACCGGAGTGGAGGGTTGGAGCTGTCCAGCAGCGAGGGGGAAGATGATGGCGAAGGGAGGGAGAGTGGCTGTGCATAGGGCGGCAGAGGCGGGGAGGGAGGAGGAGGATTAAGAATCGGTCGAGGTGGGAGACCTAGAGTGGCTCTTTAGTAAGCACAGAGGATGGTGCTAGGGTATGGTAGGGAGAGTTGGGGTTATTTTCAAGTTTTGATTTCGCCGCCATGCTCCTTTCAGTTGATTTAGCTAAAAGGACCTGTGAGGTGGAACACTGGACGCATAGAGACGGGGGAGGGATTGGAAATTCCAGAAAACCTGAATGTACGGAACCTCCGACTATTTTCCTGAGTGGTGGCAAAAATTGTCCAGGTCAGTGAGGATGCCAAAATTAAAAGTACTCTTGGAGGGCCACCTAGACTGATTGTCTAAGGGGTATTGAGGCCACTCAGTGGTACACAGAAAGACTAGCCTTTTTTCTGTGGAAGCTTTGGGAAAATTTTAATTTGGAGAAATTTAGGAGGAGCCCGCCCAAGGGGGTCTTAGGATTAGTTTTGGACTCAGTATTGCCCATGATGCCCTGACACTCCGGAGAGTTATCCCATAAGACAAGTCATCCCCAGAGTTAGAGGAAACGCTAAACGGAGGTGGTCCCCTGCTAGTGAGACGTCTCCCAGGTCACAGGGTCCCGAATGGAAGTGGAAAGCCATCCCTGGCACTACTGCGACACAGGACAGTTAGGCTTGGATGGAGAGGTGGAGGGGCAGGACTTACCCGAGTCCAAAACTGATCATGCCGTTCTCGACCGCTCAAGGTTCGGTTGTAGAAGAGTCCCTTGAAGCGGGGAGTTGGCCCTTTACCACCGAGGCGGGTCTTTACTCCCAGGTTTCGCACCAATGTAAGGTAGTCGAGAGGCACCAGAAACCAAATCAGCCGAATTAGAGCAAATAGGCTTTTTTGGGGAGAAAAACCCAGCCTGGGCGAAGTCCCACGGTCCACAGCGTCTGGATCAAGGGAGTCGCACCCCAGGCTATAGGGGTGGTACTTATATGGCCAGGGAACATGTGACTGGGTTGTATTGAGTCCATATAAGGTAAAATAGTCAGGGATTGGGAGATACAGGTATGTCCGGGTTTCTGGAATGTAAAGTGTCTTCCTGGTTTCGGGTGTATTTGTGCCGGGTGCAGAGTGGTGGGCCGAGAATAAAGCGGGCACTGAGCCAAATGGGCCATGTCGGGAGCAGAGCAGTGGGCCAAGAACAAAGCAGACACTGAGCTAAACGGGCTGTGCTGGGTGCAGAATGGCAGGTCGAGAATAAAGCAGGCCATTAGTCAGCTCTGGTCAGCTCCACAGGTGTGTGCGGGAGATTCAAGGGCACTTGCTGCTAGTTGCTTTAGCTAGCTCTGGTCAGCTCCGCACAGGTGGGGGAGATTCAAGGTCACTTGCTGGTAGAAGCCGGCCTGGTATTGATCCGGCCATATACATTTGAAAATCTCCTTGGTTGGATATTTTTAAACCGGGGAGCTACCGCTGAGGAAACCTGCATTTTCTGAAGAGAGATTTAGGGAAAGCTGGAAGAGGCTTATTCTGAAGAACAAAGGTGAGCGTAGACCAGGATGAACCATGCCGTGTGTCGGGAGGCTAGGACACTGGGATCTTTGTTATTAGTGATTGGGTAAGGACCCCTGGCTGACATACGGCCTGGTGGTTTGTGGTGAGACCAATCCATTCCTGCCAGGTTATTTGAGCTCCTATGTGGGTATAAATATATTTTGTTGTCATTTCCTCCACCTGTGTCTGTCAGTCCTGTCCCCTTGCCCCTGCCGGGATGTTCTGGCTCATGTTTCTTCCTAAAGCTTGGAGCCAGTTATTAATAACATCCCAGTGTGCCTCCTGCTCCTTCTAAGAGCATATGGTGGGGTTTGGGGTTTTGTTTTCAAGAGAGAGATTTTGTTTTCAAGAGAGAGATTTGCTTTGTTCCCTTGACTTTGGACTTGGCTTATTGAGCTCCCAACGGGTAAGTTTGGGTTTAAAAATATAGGATCGTTTCGTATGTTGATGTAGATAGATGTGATTGAAAGAAGACATAATAGGTGAAAACATAGAGATTCACAAACCCATCCCGCTGCCTTGCTATCCAACACGCACGCCCCCAATTTTTGTCAGCCTGGTGATAAGATAGAATAATAAGACTGAATTAGGTTCCTTGCCTTTCCTTCCAGCTAACGAATGACAGGCGGAAAAGCAATATGTTCATATTCTAGAAAATACTTGACCAGTTCCTGGGGGTGCAGCTGGAGACATCCTTTTTGCCTGCCCGTGTTTCTTTTCCCAATAGAGTGCCGGTGGCTTCAGGGAGGAGGTTCCCACAGGGAAAATAGATGCCAGGGAGGGTTTGGGTGACACCTACACTCTGGTTATTTTTCCCCATTGGAGGTTTGGATCAGAGAAGGTGCCCGTCTTGTTCTACGGACCCGTTGCTTTCTTGGCTTTGTGTTTTTTAGCATGAGCTCTGTCTTTGCAGTCTTCTATTAACTGGTGGGTTCTGCGTGGTGCAAAGTCAGCCACTGTGTTTTCTGTCTGGAAAAAGAGGACCCCGGAGCCCAGGAAAAGCTGAAACCTGATACGTGAGCTCTTCTTCAGGACTGAGGACGGGCACCCCTTGCAGGCCTCGGGTACACGTTTGCTTCTCGTGAATGGTGCCCCAGGCTTCTAAAGAACACGTGGAAGATGGCAGGGCACTGCGTTTGACAGGGCCACGCGTGGGCCTGGTGGCAAGCTCTGGTGTGGGTCACGTACAGGTTGTGTGACTTTATGTGAACTACCCCATTGGTCTGAGCCTCCGTATTTTTCATTTGTGAAATGAGATCCGAATCCAAGTCATAGGGTGGTGAGGTTTACTCATAAGAGATATAATTCACTAAGTATAGTAACTGATCTTTGAAAAACTTTTTTGTAGTAACAGATACCTTAAAATTATTTAGAAAATCCTGGTCTTGGTAACCGTTCCGTTGTTGTTAGGGCTGGTCCTGTTGAGGGGCTGGCAGGCTTTCTCCGGTTGTGGTCTGTGCGGCGGGGCACGACCTGGTCTTTCTCTCATGGAGTAGCCGGGTGAGTTCAAACCTCCAACTTTGGGCACCAGGTCTGCTCATTCCTGTACTTTTTTACATTCAGATCTAGAGCTCCCCAGGCGACCTTTGACGAGGAAACATAAGCTAAATGGTAAGGAACTATTTTCGTTGCTTTTGTTGTCTCTGGGAGCCCTGGTGGTGTAGTGGTTATGAGTTGGGCTGTGATCCACAAGGACAGCAGTTCAAAGCCACCAGCTGCTCCGAGGGAGAATGAGGGGGCTTTCTATTCCTGGAAAGAGTTACAGAAACCCCCAGGGGCAGTTCTCCCCTGGCCTCTAGGGTCACGGCGAGTTGGCATTGGCTCGGTGGCAGTGAGTTCGGTTGAGTTTTGATTTGAGTCGTCTTTAAGGTGGTGTAAGACACATAGCTATTGGAGGGGAGTGGATGAGTGTCTTGTGATCAATTCAGGACCTTCAGACCCCAGTTAAAATGAGCAGTGCTGAGGACCCTCCATAAGCATTCTACGAATTCAAGTTGCTTTCTTTTCTTGAATTTACCTGCTCTATAAACAGAATGCCAAAATTTTCATTTTGGTTATGCGGTTGTATGTTTCCACAAGTAGGTTTACCTTTTTACTGCCCCACACTCAATTCTATGTGTCTGGCTAGGGCAGAAAGTCACCTGGACCCAGAGACTTGCTTTCCAACTTGTGTTGCCTTAGCAGTCAGGAGATACGCTGATGTTTTTTTGGTTTCCCTCAAAACACTGTCATTCTGTAAACATCTATTTAATTTTTACAGGAGCTCTGGTGGCATAGTGGTTAGGCCGTGGGGCTGCTAACTGCAAGATCAGCAGTTCAGAATCAACAGCCCCTCCACGGGAGAAAGACAGGGATTTCTAACCCCATAAAGAGTTCCACCCTTGGAAGCCACAGGGGCAACTCTGGCCTGTCTGATAGGGTCTCTATGAGTCGGCATGGATGCGAGGGCAGTGAGTTTGTTTGCTTGTTTGTTTGTTTCTTGGTGTGCATGACCCCATGTGTGATCAGCAGGGGATCCACATGTTTTCAATACAGTCAGAGAAAGAGGAAACTGCATGAGTAACTCTTGCTTCATGGTACATGAGAAGAAAAAGGAGAATATTGTAGGTTTTCAATCAGGTTACTAGCCCCAAACAGGCATTACATAAGAGACTTTCCCTTAGAAGACTGAGCATTTTTTTGGAAAATTTTTTTCTTATTCAGTTCTTTTAGGAGACCCCCCACCCCCCATGGGTGTCACCTTCTACACAGAAACGTGAGAGTCATGGAAGAGCAGCACTGGGAGCCACACCTCCTCCCACTCCACCAGGATTTTACTGAGGACCTGCTACGTTATGAAGTCCTGCGCGGTACAAATGGTTTCCACTAGACCACAAGCTCCCGGATAATAAGCCTGTTTGTTTGTATTTTGCTTTGCTAAAAAACTCTCTGCTAGACGTTGGATTTATTGTTTCCACCCTAAAATGAGTCACCGTTTTTCATTTAACTTGGAATTGTGCTTTCCAATCTAGCGACCTAGGTTAATTCAACTTAACTCAATACAACACATATCTGGCTCCAGAAAGCAAGCCTGCTCCTGAAGGAATAAACCAGAGCTGGCCAACAGGGAATTTATCCAGAGGAGAAGGCACAGTAAAGATTTTGAGAATCTTTAATGGTTGAGAATCTCAAGTGTTTTGAGAACTCAAATCGGCCTATGGATTCTCCATTTCCCTCCACCCCTCAAACCCTAACAAAGGGTGATATTCACTCGGGTGTCTGAGTTTTTTAGTTAAAAATCAAAACCTCTCTTAAAAGATTGCATAACAGTGTGCAACAAAAAAGGCCTGATTTGTGGCAGACAGGGGACTGGTTTTGCCACCAAGACAATGCACTTGCTCATGCAACCATCTCAGTGCACCAGTTTTGGGGGGCGGGGGCCGGGGGAAGCATGCCTCTCTTGCCTCACACAACTTCCTCTCCTGACCTCACCCCGTGCGACTGGTTTTTGTTTCTGCGAACGAAGAGAGACACGGAAGGACAGCGATTTGACGATGTAGAAGAGGTGAAGTAAAAATGAGGGAGGTGCTATCAGCCATCCAAAAAGATGAGTTTCAAAAATATTTTCAAGATGATGAGGGTAACGCATGTACAAGTGTGCTTTACACAATTGATGTACGTATGGATTATGGTAAGAGTTGTATGAGCCCCAATAAAATGATTAAAAAAGAAAAAGAAAAAAAATATTTCCAAGAATGGAAAAAAAAAATCAAAACCTCAACAAACCAGCAAACACCTTGCATCTCATTTCTGCTTCCTCATCCCGCTGGAAGGGCAAGCATTGGGTGGCCCCACTCTGGTGGGGCGCTCTGTGAAAGCCTCTGTAGACTGGCTCCAGCAGGGACTATCAACAACTCTTCTCTGGCATTGGGTGAGGGCACTAAAACTGATTCACGGACAAGGCTGGGGAAGTTGGCAGGGAGAAGCTTCATAATGTTTGATTATTTTTGTTCCGGAAGATTTCTTAAATCTAAGTGCTTATAACTGAATGATTTATGTCTTCCCCGGGGGGCAGTGCAGAGTGTCCTAGTTGGGCAGGAATATGTAATGGGCCATCTCAGGAATCCTGAGGAGCAAGGATGATGAAGAAAACGTACCTGTTCATGTGGAGAAAATGAGTGCATCTTCGGACCAGAATAATTACTTGAAGCATTTGAAGCCTACCCTCAGATGACTTGGGGAGGTCCCACCTTGACCAGTGTTGACAAAGGAAGATTGAATGAGTGGTACTGTCCAAGAGAGTCAAAGACGGTCAAAGATGAACAAAGCAGATCCTCGGAAGGTCTGGCATCACGAGGGGCTGTGGGTGGTCAGATGGAGCCTCTCCTGACTGTTACCAGGCAACGCACACACATGCATCTGGCTTGGTTTCTCAGGACTCTATCTGCTCCTTTTTTCAAAACCATTTTATGTGGAGCTAATACAGGTATCATGCCAGTCCATAGTTCAATCACATCAAGAGTGTTGTACAATTGCTAACACAGGTGGTTTCAAAACACTCTCTTCTCTCTTAAACACACACACACACACACACACACACACACACACACACACCCCACTCTCTTCTTTCTTGAACTCCTTGACATCATCTCCCTTTACCCAGTTCTGCCTCCCTCCCATACCCCACCCCACCCCAGGAGCCCTTATTCTACTTGTTCTCTCTAGAGGTCCATCAGTCCTGGGCGTCATAGACGGAAAACAGAAAAACATGTCACAAACATTCACGAGGGTTACCTCCAATGACAAAATACATCACAGATAAACCCCAATATGAGGGGGGCAACCACAACACAGAAAACATTGAAAACCAGATCAGGCCCGATGTATATCAGAGGAGGGGTCAACTGGCATGGTTTTAACACTTCAAGTCAGGTTTATTATTTTGATGTCCTATAGTCATCTCTCCAATACACTCTGTTTGATAACCAGTTTATTCCCATCCCTCCAGTATGGACAGACGGAAATCACAGGGTTATTTCCTGTGTCGATCTCACACATGTATCTTGAGCTTCCACTGTCATCCATAACCTTCTGCAAACCAGAAGCTCACATTTTATGTTTCTGACACTATTTCCTTCTTTGGCTTCAGCTTGTATGATTTACAATCCTACGGTCACCGATGTTGGTGTGCTTCTTCCATATGGACTTAGTTGACATCTCATTCAGATGACTGCTTGTTTGGAAACAAGCTTTTCAGACCCCAGATGCTACTGTATCTGATAGCTGGGCACCATCTAGTTTCTTCACCACACTTTGCTATGGGACCTATATCTTCTGTGTTCCCTTCCTGAGGGCAAGCATCAAGCAGGGTCATGATGTAAGAATGCACTGTTCTTAAATTGGAGCTAGGATTTAGTGTGAGGCTCCGTTTCTGAAGGATCATTTGTTTTGTGTGACTCATCTGAGCTACTTCATTCCTCTTTCCTACAGGTTTCCGTACCTTGGGCGACAGGGAAGTGACATGTTTCCGATTCTGCTGCCTCCTCATATCAACCCAAAGTGAGTGAGTGCCAGGCCACACGTTGAGTGTTGCTTTCACTGTTGCCAATTCTGTGATATTGCAGTGCCAACAGGGTGATAACCAGACCTTCATCCAAAGGCTCGGTCAGCTCTTATTAACAGTGGCATCTTCAATAGCTTACCTAACCTCTATGGGCTTCAGTCTCTTTGATGAAAGAAGTACAGCTATTAACAAGCCACCTTATAAAGTTTTATAAGAGTAAAATAAAAGGGTGTATAATAGGCACTTTTCAACATTAGTTATGAGCACATCCTTTCAACCCCCTTCCAGCCACATGTTATTATCTCAGGTCTAAAGAAAAAGTTAGCGTCCGAACATTAAGTGCCCTGTGCAAGACAAAGAGTTATGACTTGTCAAAGTCAGGTTCAAACTAGTTCCACGTGGCGCCAGAGCCCAAGCTTTTACCCTGCCCTGCCGCGTTGATTGACCATCTGTGACAGAGCCTGTGGTTTTGTTTTGTTTTTTTAAACATTTTATTAGGGGCTCATACAACTGTTATCGCAATCCATACACACATCAGTTGTGTAAAGCGCATTTGTACATCATTCTCAAAACATTTTCTCTCCACTTAAACCCCGACATTAGGTCCTCATTTTTCCCCT
>NW_022103968.1:50123287-50136021 GCF_000313985.2 Echinops telfairi | reverse complement strand
TAGAAGAAAGTATTCTTGTGTTGAGGGAGTACTTGAGTGGAGGCCCAATGTCCTTCTGCTACCTTAATACTAAACCTATAAATGTAAGAGCCTGTGTTTTTGTTTTCAGTTCAAGTCCAGGTTTATGCCTTGTGAGTCTGACCTCCCCAATTGCCCAATTTTCACTTGTTTATTATTTTCTGGACTCCCTGTTCTGGACTCTCTGAAAAAAGACCCTGGGCATTGATGAAGGTAAAATTTCCCTAAAAATCCATGTGTGGTGAAATGTAGAATCTAATTAATCCTAAGTGTCAAGTAACTGCTGAGGCAATTTTAGTCCTGTCTCCAGAACAAAATGACGGTGTGACCTCAGACAAGTGCTCTTTCTTCTGGTTCTTGCGTTTCACTGGAGACCTTTATGGAATCTTAAGTCTCTTTCCCAGACCCAAACCAAATGCCAGGCTTCCCAGGTGGTCCACTTATGGGAGCAGATAACCTCTCCTTGCTCCCAAGGTCTGGCTGGTGGGTTTGAACCACCAACCTTTTGTTAGTGGTTCAGTGACTCCCACCAGGGCGCCTTTTCCAGGGCCAGCACTTCTTTACAACTGAGAACATGTCATTTCGGTGGTTTTCTTAGCTGGAGAGAGAAAACCTCCTGAAAATCGTGTCTTTAACGGGAAACAAAGCGCAACGATCAAGCCTGCAATCATTTAAATGCAAGACCACATCGTATTGATTATTATTTTCAAAGATGGGGGACAAGCTCTTCCTTGTGCAAGGCTCATAAGTTAATTTCTTAGATGTGTGGTAGTCGAATTTCTTTTTTTGTCACATGATTCAGCTTAGGGAGGAATCTAATGTGACCTTAATGGGCTTGGCAAGTGCAATTTAAACTTAGATTTTAGAAAGTGTTCAGGACGCAGAATCCATTTACCACTGAACAGGCTCCCATTTCAGCCTCCATTACAAGGTGACTCCAAATGACTGAGAGTCGAGAAATCTCAGCTGTTGTTCTGTGAATCAAGCACCCGTTTCTGGCACCTTGAGAGGAGAAATCTCCATTATGCTGGGGGAACTGGAAGCCACCTCGGTGGACACCTGTGGAATGCTGTCGGGCCTTGCTAGGGTCTTTGTTGTTTCCAACAACTTGACTTCTCTCTCTAATTGTAAGCAAAAGACAAAAACAGAAACACAAGAGCAACAAGGACCCTGATACCAATATAATTTCTCAGGTTTCTAGAGGAGAGTTCTATTAAACACAGCCTTCTGGGAAACGTGAGATATTATCCCTATGGAGACAAGTTGAAAACATTGAGTTTCATTTGAACAGAGAGGCCTGATCTCTCTGTATGAGGGCCCCCCCTCCAAAAAAAAGCAACTAGATTTTTCTCCCAGAAGCTATGTATTTACAATTCTTTTTACAAACAACCTTATCACCTTCAAAGTACTCTCCTTTACACTCAATACATTGGTCAAATCTGCAATTCCATTCTTGGAAATATTTGTCTAACTCATCCATTTGGATGGGTGACAGCACCTCCCTCATTTTTTTCTTCACCTCTTCTATGTTGTCAAATCGCTGTCCTTCCATGTCCCTCTGCATTTGTGGAAATGAAAAGAAGTCAGGTGAGGAAGGTGCATGGGGCACATTTGCCAAAAACTTGCCCCAAACTGGCGCACTGAGATGGCTGCGTGAGCAGCTGCATTGTCGTGGTAGCAAACCCACTCCCCCCTCTGCCACAAATCAGGTCTTTTTTGTCCCACACGGTAGGCTATCTTTTCAGAAGCTCAAAACCTCTAAAGAGAGCTTGATTAACAGTCTGACTGGTGCAATGAACTCCAAATGCACTCTGAGTCAACATTTTCATCTGTTAGGGAAGTTTGTCATCAATCGACATTTCTCCTTTTCTGAAAAGAGAAAATCACTCGTACACTTGAGTTTTTCCCATAGCGCAGTCCTTGTAAGCTGTGTTCAACATCACGACCATTTCTGCGACATCTATCCTGAGCAGGAAACAAAATTTCACAGCTGCATGCTGTTCTCTTAAGTCGGCCATCACAAAAAAACCGAGGTTTGAGTGAAACTGCTTTTACGAAAAAATGCACCGTGGCCAGAGATAACCTTCCCATGTGACACCACTGGGAGCACTAACTCAGAGCAAGTTGCTTGATCGATGCTCGCCTAGCAGGAAAAATGTGTACTGCCAAAGCTCCACTCAGCCCAGAGCAATTCTGGTTTTTTGGGTCTGTCCCCTCCTCCCCCCTGCACCCTAGTGGTTATGCATTGGGCTGCAGTCTGCAAGGTCAGCAGTTTGAAACCACCAGCCACACCTCAGGGGAAACACCAGGGATTTCTGTTCTCATAAAGAGTTATAGTTTGGAACCTCCCCGGGGGCAGTTCCACCCTAACCTCTAGGGTCATTGTGACTTGGCATCAAGTTGATGATAGAGTTTGCTAGGAATACAGATTTGATTTATGTATTTTTCTTGTAGTTGTCCTTTGAACCAAGGAAACTTTCAGCCTCCTGGTAAAGCAACTACTTTTAAGTGTAATTATGAAGTCACTATTTGATGAAAACTAGCTAGAGTCAGATATGTTTGGGCACTGGGATCCATCTCCACCTTCTAGAAAAGGAACACCTGCCTATGGATGATATGTGTAGACAACTCTAATAGTGGGTGGTGAGTGGCAACATGCTACAAACAGGGGGAAATTATTACATCTTCCTGAGAAGGTCACAATTGGATCTTGAAACACAAACAGGAATTTAACTGTGTTTCCTGGCCAGTTGCTTAGGGAAACAGAAGACAATTCCACTTAAAGGGTAGGCTCACAGACAGCATGACGAGGCTGAAATTGATCATAACAGTTGCTGTTGCTTATGAAATGTTCACTAGCCAGGAACAAGCATGATTTCATTTCATTCTTTTCTCTCTCACCGCCATTGAGTCAATTCCAACTCAGCGACCTTGTCAAGGGGAAACTATGGGTTTCAAGACGGCACATTTTCACAGGAGTGCTAAGCCTCGTGTGTCTCCTGCAGAGCACACAGGGGGTTATGAACTGCTGACACTGTGCTTCGCAGCCCAACACATGTCACGCCCATTTTACAGAAGTACTGAGGCCTGGAGAACTAATGCAGTTTGCCTGCGGTCTCACGTAAGTGACAGTCGCTCAGTCTGATCCCAGGGCCCAGCTCCCAAGGACTGTGGCCTGGAAGAAGTTTCACTATTTGTCCATCTACCTAATGTGGAGGAGGCCAAGGGCTCATACCGCGGTCATTTGTAAGTTGGTCAGTGGTTAGATAACAATATAATACTAAATAATCATAAAATACTGGACAGTGAAAAGCTATATAATTACAAAAAATAAAATAAATTTGTAATTAAAAATAAAATGCGTAAATAAAAAATAAAATCTATAGACCATCACTAAACATCGAGCTTATTAGAGTGGTGGTCTACAAATGGTCCATTTACAAAAGGCAGATTTTTTTTTGGATGTGCATACATTAGTAAGTTCCCATTGTAACACTCTTCTGGTAAATGAAAGGTAACAACCCCCTGGTGCTGGAGTGGGTTATTTGTTGGGCTGCTAATGGCACAGTCAGCAGTTCAAAACCACCAGCTGCTTCACAGAAGAAAGACACAGCTTTTTGCTCCTGTAATGACTTACAGTTTCTGCAGCCGAAGGGGCTGCTCGGCGCTGTCCTCTCTGGTCCCTGTGAGTTAGACTTGACCCGAGGGCAGCGAGCTGTTTGAGGCCGAGAGGGATAGCTGAGAGACCCTTCATCTCATTGGTCATCAATCAATTTTGCATATATAGAAAAGAGACAGGGCTACAGACGGAGAGTGTGTATTCATAATTTTATGGGGACATTTGAGTGTCAGCATAAGCATTTCCATTGTAATACAGATATTTTTTAAAAAACAAAACACTTCATTTGAGAACATGATGAAATCAGTGTGGTTGAAAGAGAACTTGAAGTTCTGGGTCTCAAGTGGTATCCGGGCTCCAGACACTGAGTCACCTTTGACATTTGTTCTTTCTCTAGTGGTGCCTCACTAGGGCCCCGTGTGTCGTGAGCCCTCAATAAATGCTTGCGATGATGACCAGTTACTTAATTAAGGCACTCGTTTCAGGATGTGTTCTGTAGAAAAGTCAAACAAATTAAACTTTAAATGTAAACAGAGAGAGTGGTTTTTATCAAAGAAATGTCTCACATATTTGCAGAGGCAGAGACATCCCAGGTTTGATATAAAGCTCGAGGCTTTTGTACAGCTCGAAGCTTTTCCTGATTGATTAGCTGTAGGAGGTGATGATCTCAAGATCAGCAGGTGAGATGGCAGTCCTCTGACTGCAAAGGGGAATGAACCCAAGGTTGACAGGTAAAATGGCAGGCTGCTGATAACTCCCAGGTTTGGCAGGCAATAGAGCAGGCCAATGGTTCAAGTCCCAAGAGCCAGAGGTTGGAGATGCAGGAACCAGGTCCAGCAAAATACAAGCTAGCTTTTCCACAGTGACCACTTTTATTAGAAGCAGACCCCACCCTCAAGGAAACTTCCTTTTAATTGATTGGACCAGGACTATGATTTGGGTAAAGGTGTTGCATCACATCTAATCGTCTTACAACTGATAGGCTACTCATAGTGGATCTCAGTACGTAAGTACTTACATTGTGTTAGATTTCAGAATAGGGGATTACTAGGTCTTAACTGTCAAATCCCTGAGACACCCTGCCTACCCACATTGACACAAAACCTTAACTATCACAGGACCTTTTAAGCAAGAAGGGGTCATTTAGTGCTAAAATTCTTGCTTTTCATGCAGGAGATCCAAATTTGATTCTGAACCAATGAGCCTCCTTTGCAGCCCACCTGTTTGTCAGTGGAGGCATGTGTGTTGCTATGATGTTAAACGGGTTTCAGCAAAGCTTCCAGATTAAGATGGACTAGGAAGAAAAGCCTGAGGATCTACTTCCAAAAAGTAGCCAACCAAAACTCTAAGGATCCTAATGGCTCAATCTGTAACCAAAAATGGGTTGGTGCCAAACCTGCAATCGTTTATTTATTTAGTTTAATATTACATAAGGACCTAGTAACCATTTCCTGAGTTTACAGTGCAATGTAAAATTTATCTGTGTTGCTAATTAGATATCTTACGGCACACAAATGTGATCAAAGTGGCCATTTTCTTAATTATGTCATAAAACACAAGTGCCTATTTTAGAACAGTGGTACAGTTTAAATGCTAAAGCAATTTGTGATTTGTAACAAAGAATCTTGTATATATGTTTTAGTTTACTGTGCATGGGGTGGCCCTTAATCTGGAGAACCCCACTGTAGCCAACAGCAACACAACAATTAAGCAAGCATGGATAGATTCCCATTCTGTCTCATTTTACAACGCGTGTCTCTAGGGAACTTCTACCAATATTATCTTGACTGCTAAGATGCTGACAGAAACAAGGAGTGGGATTAGCAAATTCTTGTCAAAAAAGAAAATATTTTTGAAATGAGACTCATGCGCTTAAGACTATAAACTTGAATCCATTGAAAGTGTTTTTCTTTTGATTGAAAAAGAGACTTTATAAAGTATGCTCTGTTCTTTATCTTGACCAAGAATCCACGCCTAATAAGGTAAACTAGTAGAGGTTGAGAGAAGTGGAGAAGAGGGCGAAATCTTAGTAATCCCTTTATATAACAGAGGGTTGGTTGAGTTTTTGTTTGTTTAACAAATCTACCCTTCTTGTAGTCCCAGCAGTCAGAGTTGATTGAGGAGTCCTGTTTTATATAAAAGCAAGATAGGAAAGGTTAAGGCAGGGGCCCAGAACCTCCTGCAGAGCAAAGCACAAGGCGTAGGGTGGGCCCCAGAGCTCGCAGTGAGCACTAGTCGCCACTTCTCTTCCTTCCTTTCTGGGAGAGCACTGTTCTGCTATCCAAAACATAATGTAAATTAGATTATTTTGAGCTAAATTTGGGGGGGGCGGAGATTAGGAAAAAATAAAGACAAGTTTAAAATACTAAGTAAGAGACTACCCTTTCTATGTTCAGTACAACATTCTATAAAACATTAGATTGATTTTCAGTGCCTTACTGATGGAAAGAAGGGGGTGGTGGTGGTGGAAATAGAGGTCCAGTCATTTGAAGTTAGGCAATATATTTGACCTAAAATAACCTAACCTGTTCTATATTGGAAATTGGAAGTCATACATTGGGTATGCTAAATATGAGAAAGTAGAATACTGTATTCATGGTAAGATCAAGGCCTTGAGATCATCACACACTATGTTCTAGCACACTTTTCAGACAGTATCATACGGATTGTCAGTTTTGGTGTACGTTTTTATCAAGTAAAGAAACACCAGGATAACTACTCCCCTTGACATTGCTGCTATTAAGTAATTTTCTAGCCAAAGAATGTGCTGTAAATCTAAAAAAAAAAAAAATCAGCTTTTTACCTAGATCCTAGCTGAGTAAATAAAACTAGTAAGTAAAACTAAGTAAGTAAATCCTAGCTGAGTAAGTAATACTAGAAACCAAACTAGCAACTAACCCTCATGCTGTTCATCCCCAGAAAAATCTGGGTGTATCCATAAACTTGTGAGGACAGAAACTGTGTCCTTCCACTGGTTTCTGTCTAGACATGAATTAATGTCAAGGGCAAGAACCAAACAGGAACCATCCAAGTTGCTGGTTCTCATGAGCATTTTGAATGGGACAAAAACATGGCTTTGAGCAAATGAGACCTAATTCTTGCTTATCCTAGAATTTATGTCCAAACCAAATGAAGTTCACTGCCAACGAGTTGATTTCCATGCAGAGCTACTCTGTAAGACAGGGCAAAGCCACTCCTGTGGGTTTCCAAGGCTGCTAACGTTTACTAGGAGTAGAAAGTCAAAGAATCGTGTTGAACTCCTGACTGCTCTTACCAGCGTAACCCACTACACCTCCGAGGCTCCCCACCAAGTAGAGACTCTCATTACACTGTCTCACTAACAAGAGGTAACGTTTCCTCGAATCTGTGTTTGTTAACATGCTAGGGTGACAAATATGAAATCAGTCTAAATGTCTTTTAAATACGTGGATGAGGGAGGACTAGCAGTCATGGGAGCATTTCTTTTTTGGGTGTTCTGAGGTTATATAAGCAACATCCTTTTCACTAAAGGTGTGAGAAACGGAAAGGCTGAGGGGAAACAGTCACTGGTAGTCTTTCCGCTGAAACGCAGCCCCAGTGGCACTTCTACAAGCCGGTATTTATCTTTCCCTCTGGAGAATGAATCTTTAAAATTTGTGTGATCTTGCACACATACAGTATTGCACAGAAAGCTTCAAATAGTTGGACAGTGATTACTAGTGCCAAACATGAAAAATGAAACACTGCTGCCAGCTTCTCCCTGCCCCTTGGCCTAGCTTCCTCCCGGAAATCACTGTTACTCTGCCTGTTGTGGCAGCCAACACCCGGCTCTTTCGTATGTGTTTGCCACCCACCTCATATGCACCCTGAAACGACCCACTTTCAATCTGTTTTTGTTTCCTATGTAATTGTGCTTATACTATATATTTTTTCTTTTGTGCCATGCTTAAAAAAAATCAATATTGTGTTTGTAAAATCTACCCCTGTGTAAGCTGTAGTTTAATTTTTGTAATGATATGATACTTTGCAATGATATAAACGTGCTGCAATGTATTTATCTATCTATTGATGGCATTTGAAATGTTTCCAGGATGAGAATATTCAGAATAAGGGCCTTAAGGCGTGTGTCTTGATCCAGATATATGTGAGAGTCTTTCGGGCAATTATATCTAAGCGTTTAATGGGTAGCTCATAGGGTATTTTGACATTTTAAAAAGCAATTTCTAAGAGCTGTTTCTCCCATTTCATAATTTAATAACCATTATTAAAAAAATAATATTCCATTTGTGGCAAAATCAGTGTCTATTTAACCAGTTTCTGGTCAGCCATTTCTTTGAGTCCCTCCCCACCCCCAAGTAATAAAAAATAACACTGTAAATCTGATTGCTGATATATGCATGTGCTTACTTTACAAAAAAATTGCCAAGCTTACAATTTACTCTCTTACAATTTTATTATTTGCAAAAACAAAAACAAAAACAATTTTATTATTTGCGTATTCAATTGATTTCTATACTTTTCTATTTGATTTCAAAAAATCAATTTTATTGACACATAATCCACATATCATACAATTCAATAAGTCAATCAAATCAAGAAGAGTTGTACAATCATCACAATCAATTTTAGAATATTTTCTTCTTTCTGTACTAATTGTTATTAGCTCCCCATTTCCCCACAACCTTCCCTTCCATATCCCCAAGAAGCCTTTAAGGTATATAGAGGTCATATTTTATAGCCTTGTCTCATGTAATCAATTTATTTCTCCATTTTCTCACTTACTTATAAAAGTGACACACAATATTAAAGTAAAAAGTGCTTTTAAAAAGCAGAAAAGGTATATCATTTCATGAGTCTTTTACATAGAAAAATTTGTTGTTATTTCTTTGCAATGAAAGATTTCAAAGACAATGTATTTAAAAGGATATTTCGGTGATTGTTTTTAAAAGCACTGACCATTTTCCTTGCCAGGAAAGTTTAGGGTTTCAATTTGGCCTTTCTGTTAAGGTTCATTTTTTGGCCATGCAATTCTGTAGAAAACTGAAATGAAAGTGGCATCTTCCCCAAATTCCACTCTTTGAATCTCTTTCGTTTTTGGCTTTGAGAACAACGTTAGCTTGTCCAAGTTGGCTTCCTCACTTCCTGCAGGACCTCACCTCTCACCAAAAGCTTTTAATGTGCTTTGACATAGGAGCCAAGGTTGCTAAGAGACCTGTGCTGAGCACATTTCTGTTTCAGCAAGATCTGAGGGGGAGAAAAGCTAGGAGCGGCGCTGTCTAAGACGACCTGCGATTAGGTCAGGTGAGCAATGGGCCTTTCTTGACTCGCTCCTCCATGCCCTTGTCCTGTGTCTCCGTTTCTGATTCCGCGGAGGACAGTTTGAAAACCTGGAGGATGAGATTACTGGGACTGCGGTCCTTTGCCTCGACCGTGAGAATCGCTTGAGGTCCACGTTTGCTGTTTGCAACAAGAGAGCCACTTGCATAGGTTATTCTTGTTCTTTGTTTCTGAAGCACGCAAAAGGAATAGTGGAATTTCACCGAAATTCTAGGCATTTATTTTGCCAATGATCACTGTATGAATCACTATATTAATCAGGGCAAACCATTCCCTCTTTTAGGAACAGTGCAATTTATTACAGAAATGAACCAAGATTACTGAAAGTGGGGGCAGTCACTGGAATAATTCTTATCTATCTACAATTCTTTTTCTTTTAAATTTAAACTTGCCTTTTTGGATTTTGCGTGAAAAACAAAAATCTTTTCCTATTGAAATCTGCCTGTTTCCTTTAAGGCATTGGGGTTCATTTTGAGCATATACAATACACAGGCACTGTTCTGTAAAGTTTTGAAAATTATTTGATTTTTGTGGTCTTATAGTCTCGTGGGAATGTGTTAAAAAAGGTTTGAAGCACTCTATCTGATAAGCATTCAGCAAAATGTTCCAGCACCTTGAAAATAGATCATGAATTAATATCTTTTAAAATTCCAGCCCTAAATACACACACACACACAAACATACAAATTGATATATAAATTTGGTTTTTATTTTTTAAAATTTAAATCATTATCCACCTTTCCCCATGTCTTTAAATCTAGTTTCCTCCTAACACCAACTAGGCAGGTTGTAGGAATGGCAAGGAACTTTGGTGTATACCAAAGCATGTGGTTATAGCGTAACCACTCAAGTAAGTAGAAAAAATATTTTAGTTCATTGGCTGGTTACAGATTAGTAGAGAATTTTTCTGGTAGACATTTCTTTGTCTCTATTTCTTTACAAATAGTAGACTGAGTGGAAATAATCCATTTTTAAATGTGCTCATTTGCAGAACCTTCTCTCTGTCTCTCTCTCTCTCTCTCTCTCTCTCTCTCTCTTATCCTAGGGAGAAGCATTCTGGACATGCCATGTAGAAACTGGATATTAATTTCTACTACTACTACAGAAGATGAAATTATGGGGAAATTTCTAAAAATTTTGTTGATTATCTTTGTCGATTTAATGTCTATTATATATGTTGTTATAACTTCTTAGAAAGCTGTCTCCTTTTATTGTACATATGCCTTTCATACCAGTGAATTAAAATTTCTATTTAATACGAGTGATGGAAATTTGACTCTTCTCTATTCCACCAGGATAGTGCAACGATAAAAACAATATAGCAAATATTCACATAAACTGGAGGGTAAAATTTTTCTTCTGAAATGATATAGATCACTGAATCATGAAGCTTTTTGATTTTTAAGATGGTTGTCATTTGGTGGTTGACCAATACTTGTAGGTGAAATTTTCAGTGCATTCATTTTTTATGGTTGTATATCAATGTGAAATCTAATGTGGTTCTATTTTTAACACACAAAGCTACAGTATCAGCTGCATAGGCTTTACATACAACATACCAATAATTTAGATCCAATTTTGTGCAATACATGTGAGGGGACTTCAAAGTTTGTGGGGAAAAGTCTACTGTCTTCTTATTCCATCTTCTAAACACTTTTTGAAGGTCCCACGTATTTCATCTTATTTGTAGATCGATTTTTCTTAACCCTGAGCAATTAAATAAGTGAGAAATATTTCTATTAACAAAGTGAATTAGTTAGTTTATTGTGCCAACCTGGCTGATAAACACATGTGGGGTTAATTGAAAGGCGGAGGGGTAAATGGCTCGATGAGCCTGGCCTTTCTAGTTCTCAGGTCTCTTGCTTTCTGATGGTCTGACCAGGGTGCAGCTGCCTTAGCCAGTTCCCTGCTTTAGCTGGCAAGGCTCACTTCCTGCAAGACATCCCTGAGGAGAAGCCACATGGACCTACCCCGATGCAGCCCTGGGTGCTGGAGCAGCCGTGTGGAGCCCCCTGCCAGAGCTGAGATGCTTACACACTCACTGACTCAGCCTTCATTCTTCAATGCGTCTGTTTTGTGAGATGGAGGAGGACTTTGTGGATTGGTGTTGGACATATGGGTTAATGGGTTAATGTTGGACTTGTGGGCTTGGGCAGGATTGTGTTGGGATGTTGTCTTTCTTTTTTCTTTTTAAATAGTTTTATTAGGGGCTCATACAACTCTTATCACAATCCATACATACATCAATTGTGCAAAGCACATTTGTACATTCATTGCCCTCATCATTCTCAAACATTTGCTCTCCACTTAAACCTCTGGCATCAGCTCCTCATTTTTCCCCTCCCTTCCCGCTTCCACCCCCCATGAACCCTTGATAATTTATAAATTATTATTTTGTCATATCTTGCCCTGTCCAAAGTCTTCCTTCACCCACTTTTCTGTTGTCCTTCCCCCAGGGAGGAGGTCACATGTAGAGCCTTGTAATCAGTTCCCTCTTTCCAACCCACCCTCCTTCTACCCTGGATGTTTTCTTGATGCGCACTTACCCTTTATATAAAACTCTCTCTTATACATGAGTTTCTGTGGATTTGTTTCTCTAAAGTACACAGAATAATACACAGAGACTTAGCATTTGGAATAGAAATGCTTAACGATGCTTTGAAGGGTATCATCCTCTGCGGTTTTTAACTACCAGTAACGTAACCAAACTCCCCCAAGATGTCCGAACCTCGAGTAGGTTTGACCCACTGCCTCCCGCAGAGACACTGCAAAGCCCCAGTCATATTTCAGTTTGGGGGATGAGAAATCGGAAACACGTGGAACTTAGGCCACTGGTCCAACCCTGCTCTTTCCACTGCTACAAATTGCTGTGGCCTCAACATGGCCCAGCCCGGGGATCTGGCCCACTCTCCGGCTTTCTCGGAGAGCTCTGATCGGTTGGCATTTCCCATCCATGGTAGCAACAGGGTAGATTGCACGATGCTTGCCCCAGGCAGGGGCTCAAAAAGTAGTAAATGAGTGAATAAGTGAGAACAGAGGAAACAACCTTTCCTGCTTGGACCAAAAACGAAGGCAGGGAGCAAGGGAGCAAAGGGAGAGAGCAAGAAAGAGAAATACGTAGGTGATTCTTGGAAGACTGCAGAGCATAAAATGGACATGTTTTCTATTCAGGACTAATGCGCCAAGTGTGCTGGGTCTTGTACCGCACACATGAATCCGACAAGGCGAGTGTTTGTTGGCCTCAGATTGCAGATGAAGACACTGAACCATGGAGCATTGTGCTGGTTTCAGACCACGATGAGAAAGCGGTAGAACCAGCTCTTGAGCCTTCAACAGTCTGTCATCCCAGATTGCCCCTACATGTCAATAATGATGCGTGAATAGGATAAGCAGGAGTGCAGATAGTTAACAAAACTGACTTACGGTGAACCGTGTGGGCGAGTGTGAGGTTTCCCTGTGCCCACGCGGGGTGTGTGTGTGTGTGTGTGTGTGTGTGTGTGTGTGTGTGTGTGTCAGGCGTGCGTCAGGCATGCCTCCCACTCTACCGGTCTCTCCCCTGGGCTGACCCCGCCAGGCCTCCCAGGGCACGCTACTTCTCTGCTGCGTCTGCTCCTTTGTTCCAATGGCCGCGCTGAGCTCACAGACAGTTCTCACGGCAAAAGAGGTTTATTAGGGGAGTTAGCAGGTTACCACAAGTCAGGATCGGTGAACAGTAAGGCATGGCTTTGATGGAGGTATGGTTGGTTTGTGTTTTTTTCTTTCAGGTGATGGTACACCCCGC